>NW_026712324.1:635732-1271464 GCF_030504385.1 Musca domestica | reverse complement strand
TAAAAAATCCACGTCTGTAGATCCTTTGAAAAAAATATTTAAAAATCCACGTCTGTAGATCCTTTGAAAAAAAAATATTTAAAAAATCCACGTCTGCAGATCCTTTGAAAAAAAATATTTAAAAAATCCACGTCTGTAGATCCTTTGAAAAAAAAATATTTAAAAAATCCACGTCTGTAGATCCTTTGAAAAAAATATTTAAAAAATCCACGTCTGTAGATCCGTTGAAAAACAAAATATTTAAAAAATCCACGTCTGTAGATCCTTTGAAAAAAAATATTTAAAAATCCACGTCTGTAGATCCTTTGAAAAAAAATATTTAAAAAATCCACGTCTGTAGATCCTTTGAAAAAAAATATTTAAAAAATCCACGTCTGTAGATCCTTTGAAAAAAATATTTAAAAAATCCACGTCTGTAGATCCTTTGAAAAAAAAATATTTAAAAAATCCACGTCTGTAGATTTTTTGAAAAAATCCACGTCTGTAGATTTTTTGAAAAAATCCACGTCTGTAGATTTTTTGAAAAAATCCACGTCTGTAGATTTTTTGAAAAAATCCACGTCTGTAGATTTTTTGAAAAAATCCACGTCTGTAGATTTTTTGAAAAAATCCACGTCTGTAGATCCTTTGAAAAAAAATATTTAAAAAATCCACGTCTGTAGATCCTTTGAAAAAAATATTTAAAAAATCCACGTCTGTAGATCCTTTGAAAAAAAATATTTAAAAAATCCACGTCTGTAGATCCTTTGAAAAAAAATATTTAAAAAATCCACGTCTGTAGATCCTTTGAAAAAAAATATTTAAAAAATCCACGTCTGTAGATCCTTTGAAAAAAAATATTTAAAAAATCCACGTCTGTAGATCCTTTGAAAAAAAATATTTAAAAAATCCACGTCTGTAGATCCTTTGAAAAAAAATATTTAAAAAATCCACGTCTGTAGATCCTTTGAAAAAAAATATTTAAAAAATCCACGTCTGTAGATCCTTTGAAAAAAATATTTAAAAAATCCACGTCTGTAGATCCTTTGAAAAAAAAATATTTAAAAAATCCACGTCTGTAGATCCTTTGAAAAAAAATATTTAAAAAATCCACGTCTGTAGATCCTTTGAAAAAAATATTTAAAAAATCCACGTCTGTAGATCCTTTGAAAAAAAATATTTAAAAAATCCACGTCTGTAGATCCTTTGAAAAAAAAATATTTAAAAAATCCACGTCTGTAGATCCTTTGAAAAAAAATATTTAAAAAATCCACGTCTGTAGATTTTTTGAAAAAATCCACGTCTGTAGATCCTTTGAAAAAAAATATTTAAAAAATCCACGTCTGTAGATTTTTTGAAAAAATCCACGTCTGTAGATTTTTTGAAAAAATCCACGTCTGTAGATTTTTTGAAAAAATCCACGTCTGTAGATTTTTTGAAAAAATCCACGTCTGTAGATTTTTTGAAAAAATCCACGTCTGTAGATTTTTTGAAAAAATCCACGTCTGTAGATCCTTTGAAAAAAAATATTTAAAAAATCCACGTCTGTAGATCCTTTGAAAAAAAATATTTAAAAAATCCACGTCTGTAGATCCTTTGAAAAAAAATATTTAAAAAATCCACGTCTGTAGATCCTTTGAAAAAAAATATTTAAAAAATCCACGTCTGTAGATCCTTTGAAAAAAATATTTAAAAAATCCACGTCTGTAGATCCTTTGAAAAAAAATATTTAAAAAATCCACGTCTGTAGATCCTTTGAAAAAAAATATTTAAAAAATCCACGTCTGTAGATCCTTTGAAAAAAAATATTTAAAAAATCCACGTCTGTAGATCCTTTGAAAAAAAATATTTAAAAAATCCACGTCTGTAGATCCTTTGAAAAAAAATATTTAAAAAATCCACGTCTGTAGATCCTTTGAAAAAAATATTTAAAAAATCCACGTCTGTAGATCCTTTGAAAAAAAAATATTTAAAAAATCCACGTCTGTAGATTTTTTGAAAAAATCCACGTCTGTAGATCCTTTGAAAAAAAATATTTAAAAAATCCACGTCTGTAGATTTTTTGAAAAAATCCACGTCTGTAGATCCTTTGAAAAAAAATATTTAAAAAATCCACGTCTGTAGATTTTTTGAAAAAATCCACGTCTGTAGATCCTTTGAAAAAAAATATTTAAAAAATCCACGTCTGTAGATCCTTTGAAAAAAAATATTTAAAAAATCCACGTCTGTAGATCCTTTGAAAAAAAATATTTAAAAAATCCACGTCTGTAGATCCTTTGAAAAAAAATATTTAAAACATCCACGTCTGTAGATCCTTTGAAAAAAAATATTTAAAAAATCCACGTCTGTAGATCCTTTGAAAAAAAATATTTAAAAAATCCACGTCTGTAGATCCTTTGAAAAAAAATATTTAAAAAATCCACGTCTGTAGATCCTTTGAAAAAAAATATTTAAAAAATCCACGTCTGTAGATCCTTTGAAAAAAAAATATTTAAAAAATCCACGTCTGTAGATCCTTTGAAAAAAAATATTTAAAAAATCCACGTCTGTAGATCCTTTGAAAAAAAATATTTAAAAATCCACGTCTGTAGATCCTTTGAAAAAAAATATTTAAAAAATCCACGTCTGTAGATCCTTTGAAAAAAAATATTTAAAAAATCCACGTCTGTAGATTTTTTGAAAAAATCCACGTCTGTAGATCCTTTGAAAAAAAATATTTAAAAAATCCACGTCTGTAGATTTTTTGAAAAAATCCACGTCTGTAGATTTTTTGAAAAAATCCACGTCTGTAGATCCTTTGAAAAAAAATATTTAAAAAATCCACGTCTGTAGATTTTTTGAAAAAATCCACGTCTGTAGATCCTTTGAAAAAAAATATTTAAAAAATCTACGTCTGTGGATTTTTTGAAAAAATCCACGTCTGCAGATTTTTTGAAAAAAATCCACGTCTGTAGATCCTTTGAAAAAAAATATTTAAAAATCCACGTCTGTAGATTTTTTGAAAAAATCCACGTCTGTAGATCCTTTGAAAAAAAATATTTAAAAAATCCACGTCTGTAGATTTTTTGAAAAAATCCACGTCTGTAGATTTTTTGAAAAAATCCACGTCTGTAGATTTTTTGAAAAAATCCACGTCTGTAGATCCTTTGAAAAAAAATATTTAAAAAATCCACGTCTGTAGATCCTTTGAAAAAAAAATATTTAAAAAATCCACGTCTGTAGATCCTTTGAAAAAAAATATTTAAAAAATCCACGTCTGTAGATCCTTTGAAAAAAAATATTTAAAAAATCCACGTCTGTAGATCCTTTGAAAAAAATATTTAAAAAATCCACGTCTGTAGATCCGTTGAAAAACAAAATATTTAAAAAATCCACGTCTGTAGATCCTTTGAAAAAAAATATTTAAAAAATCCACGTCTGTAGATCCTTTGAAAAAAATATTTAAAAAATCCACGTCTGTAGATCCTTTGAAAAAAAATATTTAAAAAATCCACGTCTGTAGATCCTTTGAAAAAAAATATTTAAAAAATCCACGTCTGTAGATCCTTTGAAAAAAAAATATTTAAAAAATCCACGTCTGTAGATTTTTTGAAAAAATCCACGTCTGTAGATTTTTTGAAAAAATCCACGTCTGTAGATTTTTTGAAAAAATCCACGTCTGTAGATTTTTTGAAAAAATCCACGTCTGTAGATTTTTTGGAAAAATCCACGTCTGTAGATCCTTTGAAAAAAAATATTTAAAAAATCCACGTCTGTAGATCCTTTGAAAAAAAATATTTAAAAAATCCACGTCTGTAGATCCTTTGAAAAAAAATATTTAAAAAATCCACGTCTGTAGATCCTTTGAAAAAAAATATTTAAAAAATCCACGTCTGTAGATCCTTTGAAAAAAAATATTTAAAAAATCCACGTCTGTAGATCCTTTGAAAAAAAATATTTAAAAAATCCACGTCTGTAGATCCTTTGAAAAAAAAATATTTAAAAAATCCACGTCTGTAGATCCTTTGAAAAAAAATATTTAAAAAATCCACGTCTGTAGATCCTTTGAAAAAAAATATTTAAAAAATCCACGTCTGTAGATCCTTTGAAAAAAAATATTTAAAAAATCCACGTCTGTAGATCCTTTGAAAAAAAAATATTTAAAAAATCCACGTCTGTAGATCCTTTGAAAAAAAAATATTTAAAAAATCCACGTCTGTAGATCCTTTGAAAAAAATATTTAAAAAATCCACGTCTGTAGATTTTTGAAAAAATCCACGTCTGTAGATCCTTTGAAAAAAAATATTTAAAAAATCCACGTCTGTAGATCCTTTGAAAAAAAATATTTAAAAAATCCACGTCTGTAGATCCTTTGAAAAGAAATATTTAAAAAATCCACGTCTGTAGATCCTTTGAAAAAAAATATTTAAAAAATCCACGTCTGTAGATCCTTTGAAAAAAAATATTTAAAAAATCCACGTCTGTAGATCCTTTGAAAAAAAATATTTAAAAAATCCACGTCTGTAGATCCTTTGAAAAAAAATATTTAAAAAATCCACGTCTGTAGATCCTTTGAAAAAAAATATTTAAAAATCCACGTCTGTAGATCCTTTGAAAAGAAATATTTAAAAAATCCACGTCTGTAGATCCTTTGAAAAAAAAATTATTTAAAAAATCCACGTCTGTAGATCCTTTGAAAAAAAATATTTAAAAAATCCACGTCTGTAGATCCTTTGAAAAAAAAAATATTTAAAAAATCCACGTCTGTAGATCCTTTGAAAAAAATATTTAAAAAATCCACGTCTGTAGATTTTTTGAAAAAATCCACGTCTGTAAATCCTTTGAAAAAAAATATTTAAAAAATCCACGTCTGTAGATTTTTTGAAAAAATCCACGTCTGTAGATCCTTTGAAAAAAAATATTTAAAAAATCCACGTCTGTAGATCCTTTGAAAAAAAATATTTAAAAAATCCACGTCTGTAGATCCTTTGAAAAAAAATATTTAAAAAATCCACGTCTGTAGATCCTTTGAAAAAAAATATTTAAAAAATCCACGTCTGTAGATCCTTTGAAAAAAAATATTTAAAAAATCCACGTCTGTAGATCCTTTGAAAAAAAATATTTAAAAAATCCACGTCTGTAGATCCTTTGAAAAAAAATATTTAAAAAATCCACGTCTGTAGATCCTTTGAAAAAAATATTTAAAAAATCCACGTCTGTAGATCCTTTGAAAAAAAATATTTAAAAAATCCACGTCTGTAGATCCTTTGAAAAAAAATATTTAAAAAATCCACGTCTGTAGATCCTTTGAAAAAAAATATTTAAAAAATCCACGTCTGTAGATCCTTTGAAAAAAAATATTTAAAAAATCCACGTCTGTAGATCCTTTGAAAAAAAATATTTAAAAAATCCACGTCTGTAGATCCTTTGAAAAAAAATATTTAAAAAATCCACGTCTGTAGATCCTTTGAAAAAAAATATTAAAAAAATCCACGTCTGTAGATCCTTTGAAAAAAAATATTAAAAAAATCCACGTCTGTAGATCCTTTGAAAAAAAATATTTAAAAAATCCACGTCTGTAGATCCTTTGAAAAAAAATATTTAAAAAATCCACGTCTGTAGATCCTTTGAAAAAAAAATATTTAAAAAATCCACGTCTGTAGATCCTTTGAAAAAAAAATATTTAAAAAATCCACGTCTGTAGATCCTTTGAAAAAAAATATTTAAAAAATCCACGTCTGTAGATCCTTTGAAAAAAAATATTTAAAAAATCCACGTCTGTAGATCCTTTGAAAAAAAATATTTAAAAAATCCACGTCTGTAGATCCTTTGAAAAAAAATATTTAAAAAATCCACGTCTGTAGATCCTTTGAAAAAAAATATTTAAAAAATCCACGTCTGTAGATCCTTTGAAAAAAAATATTTAAAAAATCCACGTCTGTAGATCCTTTGAAAAAAAATATTTAAAAAATCCACGTCTGTAGATCCTTTGAAAAAAAATATTTAAAAAATCCACGTCTGTAGATCCTTTGAAAAAAAATATTTAAAAAATCCACGTCTGTAGATCCTTTGAAAAAAATATTTAAAAAATCCACGTCTGTAGATCCGTTGAAAAACAAAATATTTAAAAAATCCACGTCTGTAGATCCTTTGAAAAAAAATATTTAAAAAATCCACGTCTGTAGATCCTTTGAAAAAAAAAATATTTAAAAAATCCACGTCTGTAGATCCTTTGAAAAAAAATATTTAAAAAATCCACGTCTGTAGATCTTTTGAAAAAAATATTTAAAAAATCCACGTCTATAGATCCTTTGAAAAAAAATATTTAAAAAATCCACGTCTGTAGATCCTTTGAAAAAAATGTTTAAAAAATCCAAGTCTATAAATTCTTTGAAAAAAAAAATATTTAAAAAATCCACGCCTGTAGATTCTTTGAAAAAATCCACGTCTGTAGATTCTTTAAAAAAATCCACGTCTGTAGATTCTTTGAAAAAATCCACGTCTGTAGATTCTTTGAAAAAATCCACTTCTGTAGATTCTTTGAAAAAATCCATGTCTGTAGATTTTTTGAAAAAATCCACGTCTGTAGATTCTTTGAAAAAATCCACGTCTGTAGATTCTTTGAAAAAAATCCACGTTGGTACATCCCCACAAATGGTCTAAATTTAAAAAAAAAAAAATATTTAACTGCACAGAAAGAGTAAGAATGATCCAATTTTGCTCCAACTTTGCAAATCCTAATATTTCCCTCCGTGCTACGTCAGGTGCGACAATGGACTCCCCCACAAACGGCCAAAATTTTTAAATAATTTTAACTCTTATAAAATGTGATGTAAAAGTCTAATTGTCTTCAAATTGCACACATCAGATGAAATATATCGGTCCCCTTCTTCTGGTACCTCAACCACAAAGGGTCAAATATTTTCAATATACATGAAGTTCATAAAATATATCAATATTTCCTTCAGCACTAGATTGGTTATATAGATCATTCCATCTGGTTTCATGGCTTATGACAAAAGTCGCTTATGCAGGTCGACGTCGTCGTATACATGCAGCTACATCCGGTACTTTTTAAGATTTTAACAGAATTTTTAATGGATTTTATTTATTATTATTATTATTATTATTATTATTATTTTTTTTTTTTTTTTGAAAATTACAGATTTTTTTTTTGCATTTCATTGATGTCAGATATATATTGAATCATTTATATTGAATCATTTGAGTAAACGCCCAAAACTAAAATTTAAAATTGTATATATATTGTTTTTATTTATTTGAAACGTGAATGGTATAATCACGTTTAATAAAAAATATTAAAACAAATATTCAATGAAATATTATTCCACTGCCGGTGGTTTGACTATTCATTCTCTCATCCAACCAGCCATTCATCCGCGTAAAGTTCAAGACCAAGGACATAAAACACAAATTATCTAGTTTTATTAACAAAAAAAAAAATAAAACACAAAAGGCTAACATTTATGCTTTCAAAACCACAGCGAGATAAACAATTGAAATTATTATTGGCCATTCTCAATAGAACCGCAAAAACCGAAAAATTATTTATTCTTAAAATGCGCTTCAATATAATTATGGCAATGGAGATTAGCAAAATAGAATCAATTACGGAATAATTAGCGGACTCTAGCATCCCTATGCTGTAAATTATATAAAAAAAACCAAGTACCTCTGTTGTAATTGATTGGCTGACTAACTAACTGATTGGCTGAATGACTGCCTGTCTCTCCTACTGACGGATTAGCAATTTGATATCGATTAGCTGGAACATTATTAGCACATAATTCAATGTTAACAACATTTACAACGGTCGCGAATTGAGTTAGCGTTTTTGCTCGATCATTACTAGAATCCGCTTGCAAATAAAAAATGTACATATTTATTTTGAAAAAAAAAAAAAACAACATTCGTTCGTACCTAACGAAACATAAGAGCGGCGGGCGTTGTTGTGATTTATGTTTGCGATAACTGAGCGAAACAACAAAAAACAAAGTAAACGCTTAGCAGGTACTTAAAAAAAGCTTATCTTAAAAATGCAAATTGCTGTTTAGACTTTTCCAGTCAAAGTGAATTTATTTTATCGCTGATGATACCGGTTGCGCTAATGACGTTACTGGAATTGGATTAAATTCGATATTACACAATTTACCCCCGACCTAGTTATTTTATAAATGTAAATATATATTAGAGTACTATTTTAAATGTGGCGGGAAAAATATATTCTGAAAAAGCTGAATTTTAAAATGCATAAAGGGAGAGTTGCCGTTTTTTAATAAAAACAATTAAAATTCCAAGCTTCCTGGTATGAAACCTTTTTTTTTTGGACAACAGAAAATTTTGTTGATTTGTGCATCATTTCACACAAATATCGAAAATTTTGGAAAAGTTTTAACCCCAAGATTTTGCAAAAGCCAATATTAGTAAAAAACAAGTTAAAAAATATCAGTCGGTTTTGCCGACAGATGTAAACCCTCAGCCACTCTTCCATTATTTAAATATATTTTGACTTTTGTTGAGATTATTCAAATTATTGACCCTCTATGGAGCAGGTTCCGAAAGAATAGGCCGATATTGTTCTAATCGGACCTGAATAAATGTGATATAAATATTGCGACATGCCAGGTTTGGACTTCATCAACTACTTCCTATACTTTATATGAGATATGTGATATTTTTATCGAACCGACCGATGTACTCCATTTTAAGTTCGTCATTCCGTTTGTAACCCATCGAAATATTAATTTTAGATATCACAAAGTGTATATGATCAGACTAAAAATCTAAGGCGATTTAGCTGTCCGTCAATCCGTCTGTGTGTTGTAGTCACGCCAGAGTCAAAACAAATAAAGATAGGAAGCTAAAATTTGGCACAGAACAGTCTTTTGCCTGCAGTGCAGATCAAGTTCGAAGATGAGCTATATCGGTCCACTATATCGTATAGCAACCATATAACGGTCCCCCCACCGATATTCGATATTTTGATGATTGTAGCCAAATTTGTCAATGAAATTGTCTAAAAATCCACAAAACGATTTTCTTCTGAGTACTTTACCCCCTGGAAGAGTATTGTCTATATAGGTCCACGACATCGTATATCCCCCATGTATCGGCACCTCCCTATATTAAGATTTTTTTGCTGATTTTAGCTACATTTTTCAATGGAATTGTCTATAAATCCATACTAGATGTTCTTTCTAAGCACTTTACCCTTCTGGAAGAGAAATGTCCATTTAGGTCCACGATATCGTATATCCCACATACAACGGTACTCCCCGATATTCGATATTTTGACGATTTTAGGGACACTATTTACCGGTGTTCTTTAAAATTTTTAATTTAGAATTCGTAATGGGTACTTCAGCCTATGACAAAAAAATTGCGTATGCCGGCCCACGTTTTCGTATAGCCTCCACATAAGGGTACCTCCCAATATTCGGTATTTTGATGATTTTAGCGACATTATTCACTTGAGTTGTTTCATATTTCGTATTTAGAGTTCGACATGAGAACTACAGTCTATGACAGAAAATTGTCTATGCAGGTCCAGGTCTTCGTTTAGACCCCATATGTCATTACCTCCCTATATTCGTTATTTTGACGATTTTAGGTACAATATGCACCGACATTGTTTGAAATTTCGTATTTAACATTCCTAATATGTACTACTGCAGGTCCAGGTCTTCCAAATATCAGTACCTCCCTATATTCGATATTTTGATGATTATAGCTACATTATTCACCGCATTTTTTTTTTCAAGTTTCGCATTTGAATATTGTAATGGCTTATGCCAAAAGTTGCCTTTGCACGTTGCCACATTTTCGTATGGACCCCAATATAACGGCTATATTTGGTATTTTTAAGATTTTAACAAAAATTTTAATGGATTTTATTACAATATTGGTACGTATCATATATATAGGCTTAGAATATATGTATATCTGTCAAATCGCCTGATACTTTCTAACTAGTTTCAATGTTAATGTGTTTACTTCAAAACATCATTAGTTTTGATCACATTTTTTATAAAAAAAAAAACATTTCTTTTAATTTCTTTTATTTAATAAAAAAATATATTCAAATGGAGACATTGGAACTAGTCTCCAATTCAAAAGAAAAAAATTCTTTTTTTCAATATTAATCGTTTATTTAGATGTTTTTTTAAAAACAAATAAAGCAAATGAATGGATCTTTTTTTTTTTTTGCAGTGGAATATTTGGTTTTAGGTCTTTGTCAAGATCAGCAGCACACGCTTGTGTCTTAAGTCTTTTGTTTTTATTTTTTTTTTTATTTTTCTATTTTGCTTTAGATTTCAAATTGAAAGGAGATTAGCTGGATGTAGATTTTTTTGGTTCAATATTTTTTTGTAAATATGTAATCATAGAACTACGTCACTCAATTCAATTGGGGGTTTTCCCATAAAAATTGTAGTTGTGCGAAAGAAGCCTTTGGTACCTGCCACAAACCAGTTTCCCATCCATCCACGAGAAACCCCCGAACACACATCCAACCACGTTACGTTGTTAAGCCCCACTGAGCTTGCGTCAAAGAAAGAAACCAAGCCATACATGCACCGCAGCGGAGAGACATGCGTCAAATTCACTTGAACTTCGAGCTGCGTCAAAAGAAGAAAGACTGGCAGAAAAAAAAAGAAATGAAATCAAAACAAATTGAGGGTATTTCCCAAACAGCAAACGCCGTCACCACCAGCTGGACTGGCTGTTAACATAGATTGAATATCCAAAACACCCATTATGTTGTTATGTTAACAACATCAGCAGGGTCTAACAGATTCTGGTTTTGTAGAACATTTGCTAATCAAGAATTGACGCAGATCATTTGGAAGAAGAAAAAAATCACTCACTCATTCACAAAAAAAAAAAAACTTCCAGGGAATATGTCATTAAGTGATTTGTCATTCTCATCAGAACGCTGCTGAGATCGATTGTGGTTTTTCCTAAGAAAATGCGACTTCTAGAAATGTGATTTTTTTATTTTATTTTTATTTAGATAATTAAAGCAGCTACTAGACCAGTTGCGTACCATAATTTTCCCTCAGGTATGGTCACTGGATGCGATGCGTTAATTCAACGATCACTTTAAGTTCAATAAACCCATGACCCTGCCGCTGTCTACCACAAAAACGTATTTTCCACCCGTCATAATCGAAACTAATCAAGCAGACATTATTGAGATCAATATTTTTCGGCTATGCTGTTGTTGTTGTTATTTTTCGGTGTTTAGTTTAAACTTAATAACAACAACTACATTGCAGGAAGTAAGAATTATAAACAATAGTACAATAAATTGAATTTAAGCTAATTTAATTTTTATTCGAAATTGATTGAGTTATGGGCCTGGAGGTTTAGGTAATTTGAAATAATTAATTAAACAAATTTTTTAACAGTCTATTTATTATATTTTTAGGAATTTCAAGTGGTTTTACCAACTGCAACCAGAAGTCAACCGCAAAATATTAAATTACCTCATATATTTTTAGGCAAATCTTCAAGAGTATATCTACACGTGTTCGACTGGATTATAAACAGCTCTCTAATAGGAAAGTTTTCAGAGCAGCTATGACATCTACAGATTTAGTCTAAAAAGGTTCGAAAGTCGGTTTGCCGACAGATAATTATACTTAGCATATGGCCATTTATATGTGAATATTTATAAAAATCATATAAATACAGGGTGAGATAAAAAAACTGCAACAACTTCAAACGACATAATTTTTATATTAAAAAAAATGAATGAAATCAAACAAATCGCCCGGGCCTAACTTTTAATACCCTCCACCTTAGGGTAATGGAAACACTAGAACCAATTATGACCCACAAATACCATATTTAAACATATTCGTAGGAAAATGTGGCAAAAATAATCAAAATACCGAATATCGGGAGGTACCGCTATATAGGGCTATATAAAAGCGTGGGCCTATACATACAATATTTCGCCCACGGAGCTAGAACTCATTATGACCAACAAATTCCAATTTTAAGACAAATCCGTGATAAAATGTGACAAAAACTATCAAAATACCGAATATCGGAAGATACCGTTATATGGAGGCTATAACAAAGCGTGGACCTATACATACAATGTTTTGGCGCACGAACTAGGACCCATTATGACCTACAAATACCAATTTTCAGACAAATCCGTGAAAAATGTGGTGAAAAATCATCAAAATACCGAATATCGGGATGTACCCTTATATGGGGACTATAACAAAACGTGGACCGATATATCTCATTTTCAATACCAACCATCCTAGATACAATAAAAATTATTCGCTCTACCCCAAATAATGTGGGCTGTATCGTGATTTCAACAGACAGACGGACAGGCAGACGGACATCGTTAAATCGTCTTAGAATTTTATGCTGATTATGAATATATATATATACATTATGGGGTCTACGACGAATAATTAGAGATGTTACAAACGGAATGACAAAGTCAATATACTCTCCTTTCCAAGGTGAAGGGTATAAAAATGTCGGAAATAGCACCAAATTTTAAGTTATGATTTGATCGAATTGGTTCACCTTTGACATGAATTATGGCCTTCAAACGACGAATGAAACCGTCACACGCTGCCATTCAGGATTTGCGGTATTTTGACCTATTCCCGGCGAAGCGCTTGCTTGAGGTGATCGACACTTTGATATTTTTTAGTGCCAACTTTGCTTTCCAAAATACTCCAGACATAATAGTCCTACGTTTTGGTATCCGGAGATTTTGGTAAGCTGGAAATGAAGCGATGAACCCCACTCTTGGGTGGGGCGTGCTGAGTGCAATGGTGCTGAGTCCAGTTGGAATGACCAAGGTCTGCGGCCAAAATGTTTGCGTGCCCAATGCTTCAATACACCCTCCAGAATATTTTCGCGATAATATTCGGCATTTATCACAGATGCCACGGTCGATTAATATGAGCGGAGAGCGACCATTGGCTGTTATGGCGGCTCACACCATCACCATGGCCGGCGTTTGAGTTCTGGTGTTGTGGCCAACCGAAGGTGCACATTTTCAGCTGACCTCTTTGGCAAGTAAACACGATCATTTTGTTTGTTTACAAACAGCTGGACAACGAATGTTTTCTCATCGGAAAAAACAAAATTCGGCAGTTCACCACTTTTGGTCAAGCGAAGCAACTCTTTAGCTCTTTCGATTCTATTTTCTTTCTCTGCTGTTGCGGTGTAAGTTCCTGCACTTTTTGGAATTTCAATGGCTTTACCCCGAACTCATTTTTCAATATTTGACGAATGGAATATTGCGATATGTTCAGCTCACGAGCCATTTTTCGGCCACTGCATCGCGGGTTTCGATCAAGTCGCTTCTTTACTTTTCGAACCATTTCTGCTGATGTTGACGTCGGGCTACGCTACCAGTATCACGGTAACGAGCGATAATACAAGACAATAAAGATTTATTCACATTTAAATGCTGGAGAGCTCTAATAACAGCCACACACTATCACGCTTGAATTCTATCACGAATAACTTTTTTCTGGAAAATTCTCACCAAGATGCTTTTGCACGCTTGTAAACAATATAATGAGCTGTCACTGGAATAATTTTAAAAGCTGTCGAACGAGTGGCTTAGAAATGACAGCAGTCTGAAGTTGGTTGCAGTTTTTTTCTTTCATCTCACCCTGTGTAAGAATTCACAAAAAATGGGCCAATTCGGAGACTACTACTCTTTTGTATGCTATTGAGGACTTTTTTGAAGGTCAACCTTTTGTTTAAGAAGATATGTTTATATATTCAAAATTTTATTAAATTATGATAAAAAATTTTATGAAATAAATACTATGATATTCAAAATTTGAATCAAGTTCTAATGTAGGATTCAAACATCTTCAGAACTTGTACCGTTGATGTGGAATATACCAAATAACAATTTTTCATTTTATGCCAGTTGAGTAATCAAAATCTTGTCCCTTTTTAGGGGGGTGGTACCAAAAGTAAAGATCGATTATTTTTCACGACCTACTAAACTACAAGATATATAAAACAAGTAAGCAAAGGCTATAGTCGTGCGGGGCCGACCATGTGATACCCACAACACTACAATTGGTTCGAAGTCCCTTAAGTCCAAGTCCATTTCGGAAGATTTCGTATTTGAAATAATATTAAAAATAATGCCCCTGTCCATAACTATCTTCTGATGGAAAATTCTGTGTCGATTAGTTTTCAATTGTGGTCTATAGAGCGACGACAAAATTAGAAAATTTTTATTTTTTTAGTCCATTTGAACCCTATAAGTGTACATCTTAAGAATAATAGGCTTTAATTCTAACCCTACCGCCATACAAAATTTCATGATGATCGGACGATAATTGCGACATGCATATAATACCCTCAAAACGTAGTGTTGCGGAGCGTAAAATTTTTAAAAATTCAAAATTGGAAGTCAAATCGAAAAAATCGCATACGATAAAAAATCTGACAAAAATTGAACAAAAGATATTAACTTTTTTCTTGCTATATTTTTCCGCGAATTTCCTAGATTTTAATCTTTTTTGGCAAGAGACCATTCCGAATTGATGGGAATTGTGAAAATTGGTCCAGCGGTTCTTGACTTATAACCAGAATAAATAAGATCTATTCTTACACATATATTTTGTACCTATTTTGCTATATATCCGATTTCTTGGCTATCAGCATCACTTTAATGGTCATAAGTGACCTTTTAATGTATTTGTGATATGGCTGGGATTAAAAATATTCGCGGTTTAGTCGAAATTTTCTTATTTCCTTACATAAAAGTTAGGGTCTATTTTATCCGCTAAATATTGTCCGATGGCCGCCCAATTTGGTAGGCTTCTGCCCAGTTCTAAACTCTAACTTCATGTAAATTTCCGCGTCGATTGGTTCATAATTGCGGCTTATAGAGCAACTGCAAAATCATGAAATTTTTCTGTTTTTGGTCCATTTCAACCCCTAAATATTATGCGATCATCTCCAAAAACAATAGGGTTCTCTTCTGACCATAACCCCACCCCCATTTTTAATTTCGTGAGGATTGGGCCATAATTGCGACCTGTAGCTTGATTATAAATAAGCTTGGACAGACGGACATACATAGCTAGATCGACTCGGCTCGGCGAGCTAGGAATATCCTATGTGGTAAACCAATATTTCGAGGTGTTACATAATTTTTGGCCCAATCAAACTTATAATACCCCCAACACCTAGTGTTGTAGGTTATAAAAATTCCCAATAATTGAATGAAAATATTTTTTGCAAAATTTATTTCTGATTACATTGCATTAATACGAATTCTGTGAAAACTGAAAACGCATACATTTCTGGAAACTATAATTTTATTTACGGATTTCGAAAGCATTTAATCGAACTTTTTTGCGTGTTATTCCTGGTAACAACGAACAATTTAATTGGGTATCTTCTTCAGAATTATGGATTTAAAAAACTGTATAGCCTCTTTTGCCATAATTGTTCAATCAAATCAATCTTTAATTCAATAAATTTATAAATTAAAGTGAACCACTTGAAACATGACAGAACACTTCATAAAATCCATAAAACTATTAATGGGCAAAGCCCTCCATTTCGATTCTGAAATGAAGATGTTGATGTTTGACATTTAAATAGGCTCCTTCACTTGATAATTATGTATGACGATAATAATGATGGGAGGAAGAGGAGACGTATGGAAGTGTTGCTATTAAACCACTCACTACTCGAGTAGTTCTATTGAAATCTTTAAAACATTTCGAAAAAAGGAAATACACATACACACATACACACACACACATGCATGCAAATGATGTGACACTACTTGAAACGTACATGCAATGCCAATAAACTACTGGCTTTAAATTGGGCGCCACAGTAAAATGTATTTTCATCGACCCATACATTTCCCTGGAAAAAAATAACCCTTTCCAGAAGAAAAAAATTTAAACACACACACACACACACACACACATTCGGTTTAAAGCCAGTTCTGGTCATCCGGTAAACATTTCGTATAACAGATTTTGCAAAAAGCTTTTGTTTTGAAACACACCCACCAACACACCTTATGTGCGTGCGTGCGTGTAACAGATATTACTATGGCCAGATAAAAGTATCATCCCCCATACCTGTTGGCCATTACCACCACCACCGCCCATGTCCCTGGACCGAGAACACACTCAAGTGCCGGCTGATGTTTTTGACATCTGTTTGACACACATTTTGACCATCCAATTGTTACGTTACTGGTCATCACAGGCGCAAAAACAAAAGATGACCTAAAACCCAGTATTGATGGAGAGGATGATGGGTTGGATGGAACGGACTGGTATCAACGAGTGCTTTAAATTCGATTATTTTCAATCTTTATAGCAGATGTTTGAACTGTTTAAATGCCAAGCCATTTTGTTTATCAGGTGAAAATTTTTAAATATAAATGAATATATGGTTATTGGATGGTTTCAGATTAAGTTTCCATAAAATGCAATTAAAGGAATTAACTTAAAATTGCCAGTGTTGTTATAAACATTTAATTGATAATGTTATTTTTTTGGGAAATGTGGAAGAATACAACAGAGAATACAATCGATTTTGAAAAATTAGACTTGCAAATTTGGAACAGGTGTCCAAAACCACCTCTATTTTGAAAGAGAGGCAGAAGTGTTTATACATCTATATCAGAGGATATGGTCTAACCTAGAAACTTCCACTTACGGTAGGAAATCCGGCTTCAAAACTCCAAAAAAAGGGGGGCATTCGTAACATGGAACTTTTGTCGTTACGTGGATCAATATTGAAAAAAAATCTCAAAACGAATTTTTGTTCCATTAAATGATGCCGAAATGCAAACATTTTTTCGAAATTTTTATTGAAACCTTCAAAATCCGGAGGAAAATGAACAAGTTAAAAAGCAGTAAGTTCGGCCGGGCCGAACTTTGAATACCCTCCCCCATTTGGAACGAATTTGGAAATAAAATCCTGAAAAAACTTTGGTAAAATTTTAAAAATACCGAATATTGCCGTTATATTGGTGCCTATACAACGTGGACCCACACAGGCATTATTTGTCATGAGTCATTACCAAATTCAAATTCGGAACTTGAAATAAACGTGAGTAATGTAGCTAAAATCATCAAAGTATAGAATATAGGGAGGTACCGTTACATAGGAGCTGTGCGAAGACCTGAACCTGCGTAGACAATTACGAACTTCAAATACGACATTTCAAACAACTTCGGTGAGTATTGTACCTACTGGACCTGGACCTGCATAGACAATTTTCTGTCACAGACTGGAGTTTCCATTACGAACTCTAAATGCGTAATTTTGGTGAATAAAGACGCTAAAATCACCAAAATATCGAATATAGGGAGGTACCGTTATATGGGGGCTATACGAAGACGTGGACCTGCACAGACAATTTTCTGTCTTAGGCTTTAGTATCCATTGCGAACTTCAAATACCAAATTTTGAACAATTCCGATTAATAATGTCGCTAAAATCATCAAAACACCAAATATCGGGAGGTACAGTTATATGGGGGCTATGCGAAGACATGGACCTGCACAGACAATTTTCTGTCTTAGGCTGTAGTTTCCATTTCGAACTTCAAATACCAATTTTGAAACAATTCCGATTAATAATGTCGCTAAAATCATCAAAATACCGAATATCGGGAGGTACCGTTATATGGGGGCTATATCAAAACTTGGACCTACAAGGTTACGAACTTAACCTGCCTACTGTAAAAATAAACCTGTGTGCAAAATTTTAGCCTTGTATCTCAATTCGTTCGAAAGATAGCGTGATTACAACAGACAGACGGACATCGCACAATCGACTTAGAATTTTACGCTGATCAAGAATATATATACTTTGTTGAGTCTGACATAGGTATTTCGAGGAGTTACAAACGGAATGACAAAGTTAATCCATAGTATGGTGGAGGGTATCCATAGTATGGTGGAGGGTATAAAAATTACTGTTAATTGACTTAGAAAATACAACTTAAGCCTTTAAAATACTTCAAATCTGGATGGACTCTTCTATATTTTTTATTTTGTAAGTTAAAACCCCTGTTTTAAATCCGAAATATCAATCTGTTTTATCAATGTACTTAGTATGTTAAGAATGTATAAAAATTGAAGTCCATTTACTTCAAAGAGTTTGATTGGGCCCCGTGTTACTCAGGAAAAGTTGGTGAACGTCAGAATTGGGAAATTTAAAATTTTGACTTTCGGTTCGTGATTGCCTCTTTTTAAATTATATAGACATTATACCAACAAACCGTTGATGTTATTAAAAATATTTTTTCAATATTTTTATTGCCTACAACACTATGTGTTTGAGGTATTATAAGTTTGATTGGGCAAAAAATTATATAAAACCTCGAAATATTAGTCCTGATTTTGCTGTTGCTCTACAGGCCACAATTATAAACCAATCGACGAGGTATTTTGTATGAAGTAAGAATTTAGGGCTGGCCAGAAGCCAACCAATTTGGATGGTCATCGGGCAATATTTAGCGGGTAAAATAAACTATAACTTTTATGTCAAAAAATACGAACATTTCCAAGAAACCGCGAATACTTTTGAAAGGTCACTTCTGACCATTACGGTGATGATGGTAGCCAAGATATCGGATATATAGGAAAAATAGGTATAATCTACAGGGTGAGAAGAAAAACTGAAACCAACTTCAGACAGCGGTCATTTCTAAGCCACTCGCCCGACAGCTGTTAAAATTATTCCAGTGACAGCTTATTGTATTGTTTATAAGCGTACAGAAGCATTTTGGTGAGAATTTACTAGAAAAAAAAATTATTGTTGATGGAATTCAAGCGTGATAGTGTGACTTCTTTATATTTGGCTGGAAAACCACAGGTGGCTATCGTTAGAGCACTCCATCGTTCGAATATGATTAAATCATTTGTGTCTCATCGCTCGTTGCCGTGATACTGGTAGCGTAGCCCTACGTCAAGGGAGTGGACGGAAGAAAACAGCAACATCAGCAGAAATGGTTCGAAAAGTAAAGAAGCGACTTGATCGAAACTCGCGTTGCAGTCGCCGAAAAATGGCTCGTGAGCTCAAAATGTCGCATTGAGCTCGGGGTAAAGCCATTGAAATTCCAAAAAGTGCAAGAAAGTCCGACGTCAAGGAAGTGGACGGAAGAAAACAGCAACATCAGCAGAAATGATTCGAAAATTAAAGAAGCGACTTGATCGAAAATGGCTCGTGACTGGACATATCGCAATACTCCATTCGGCAAATATTGAAAAATGATCTCGGGGTAAAGCCATTTAAATTCCAAAAAGTGCAAGAACTTACACCGCAACGGCAGATAAAGAAAATAGACTCAAAAGAGCTTAATAGTTGATTCGCTTGGCAGAACTGGTGATGGTGAACTGCCGAATTTGGTTTTCTCCGATGAGAAAACATTCGTAGTCCAGCCGTTTGTAAACACACAAATGATCGTGTGTACTTGCCAAGGAGGTCAGCTGAAAATGTGCACCTTCGGTTGGCCACCAGAACTCAAGCGCCGGATATGGTGATGGTATGGGCCGCCATAACAGCCGATGCTAGCTCTCCGCTCGTTATAATCGGCCGTAGTATCAGAATAAATGCCGAATATTATCGCGAAAATATTCTCGATGGCGTATGAGGTTCCTCGCTCCATTTCCAGCGCACAATGACCACCAAAATCTCCGGATACCAATCCCTTGGACTATTGCGTCTGGAGTATTTTGGAAAGCAAGGTTGGCATTAAAAAATACCAAAGTGTCGAACACCTCAAGGAAGCGCTTCGCCGGGAATGGGTCAAAATACCGCAGAGCGCAGACTAAAGAGTCGTGGATTGTTAAAAAAATATTTTTCAGAACATGAAAAACAATAATAATTTTGATTTTAATATTATTGCAGTATATAAATATTTCCCCTTTTTTTTAAAAAAATGCTCTGTACAGAAATCAAAAAAAAAGAAAAGAAAAAATAAATAAATGCAAACACTATTCTAGGTTGCAGTTTTCCCTGTAGTGCAGGGCTTCAAAATTCGGCCCATTCTAATATACCTTTAATCGGTTCTTAATTCATTTGTTAAATCATCACAACATATGCCACACTGAATTATAATAACAATTTGACAAATATTTATTTTTCGCGACATTTGTTTGCACAAATTAGCATCTATTTTAGCTTGAATGAATGAATGAAATTAAATAATGATAATGACAATCATTATCATTGTGATATGAAACAAACTGGTATTCATCATCTGCTTATTCTTCAGAGCGATTGAGTTTGACACACTCAAGCTATAAAGCCGTTATTTCCTTTATAAAATGTCAGAATAGTACGGGGATTTTTATTTCATTTGAATACCTTTCATAGCCTTCGAATGAATCATTGTCAGTGGGCCACAATTGAAGAGGGGGCTTGAATTGTATTTTTTTTTTCTCTTTTATTTATTTTTTTTAATTTTTATATTTTAATTTTCATTTTTATTTATTTTTATTTTTAAATTAAAAAATACCAAAAAACGTGTTCACAACCATCCCCCAAAAATTAAGACCAAGAACCATGTGACACCTTCTCTCGTTGGATTTGCAAAATAATTCTAGCAGTATTCCTTTCTGCATTTTGGGGGGTTTTATCTCAGATTTTACCAGCCTCTAAAGCGTGTTAATAGCTTAGAATTTTTTTAATTGAAATTGTAAGCATTTGTGTGTGAAATAATTATCTGCATTATTTTGTGTGTGTGTGTGTGTGTGGTTAATATTTGTCATAAACTCTTGATGGGGGATTTTGTTTTCGGTTCTTTCAAATCACAAATAACTGGAATATTTAGTTGTTCCACATTTGTAATCGAGCTGGCAGTTACAAATGCAGTTTCATAAAATTGCAATTGTTTGTTTTTGTAGATTTTGTAATTAAATTAAACATTTTTGTGGGTCTCACTCATGCCATGGAGATGATTATCTGTAATTAACAAGGTGTCTCCAATTACGAAATTATTAGAACTCAAAACGGGGATTCCAATGGTATTTCGCAGAGTTTTGTAATTCTTTGGAAAATATGCGGTCATTAAACACGTGGCTAGTAAGTGTTTCTATATCAAGGGGCTATTTCGATATTAAATAACTAAAAACAGAGAAAAAAAATAATTTTCTCCCAAAAAAATAAATAAAAACAAGTAAAGAAAGTCCTAAAGTGATACGCTACACCACTTTGCTAATTTAGTAGAGCTCCACATAACAATAAGAAGTTTTTTATGGGAGAATTCAATCATTCAATCATATGATTATAATTATAATTTATCGTTCAAAGGACAAAAAATGCCGAAGCATTTGTATCTTTTAAATTCGGACTTGTATTGCCCATTTGGTGCACAATTAATTTGAAATCAGATAAAGATATGGGAGCTATATCCAAATCTGAACCGGTCTCGATAAAATTTGGCAAATATATTTCTGAGCTGTTTTTAATATATTTCCCTGAATATAGTTGTTACGGAGTGCATATTACGGCTGTGGGTAACAAATATTACAAATCGGATGAAATGGGAGCTACAGCTATATCTGAACCGATCTTCAACAAATTTGACATACTAGCTTCTAGACTCAATTCGGTCGTAAGTGCCAAATTCCATCCCATTTGGGCAAATATTAGACGTTTGGTGTACAATAAAAGGTAAATCGGACGAAGTTATATATGGGAGCTATATCCAAATCTGAACCGATCTCGATAAAATTTAGCAAATGTATTTCTGAGCTGTATTTGATATATTTCCCCAAATATTGTTGTTACAGGGTGCATATTACGGCTGCGGAGGACAAAAATAACAAATCGGATAAAAAATATATATGGGAGCTATAGCTATATCTGAACCGATTCCGATCAAATTTGGCATACTAATTTTTTTCAGGCCTAATTTGGTTGTATGTGCAAAATTCCATACTATTCAGGCTGATATTACACGTTTGGTGCGCAATAAAAGGCAAATCGGACGAAGATATATATGGGAGCTATATCTAAATTTTGACCGATTTCCCAATTTCAATAGGGTTCGTCCTTGGGCCAAACAAATGATTTGTACAAAATTTTATCTGGATAGGGCAATAAATGCGAACTGTACTTTGTTTACAAAAATACATGGACAGACGGACAGACAGACGGACGGACGGACGGACATGCATAAATCGACTAAGAATGTGATTCTATGCAGATCATCAAAAGGAACTATGGGTCTGTCTCGTTTCCTTTTGCCTGTTACAAACAAATGCACAAAGACATAATACCCTGACCATCTTGTGGTGTAGGGTATAACAAGTAAACAGAGGCTATAGTCGTACGGGGCCGACCATGTGATACCCTATAACACTACAATATGGTAGAAGCCCCCTAAAATCCATTTTGGAAGATTTCGCTTTTAAAATGATGGCACGGAGCACTGCCCAGATGTTATCTTTAGAATTTCGGCCAGGGATATTTGGACATATAATCCAATATTCATCCAAAATGCTAGAATTCCTCCCTGTCCTTATCTCTCTTTTCAGGCGTGTCGATTGGCTTCAATTGTGTGGTTAGGGAATTTTTTCTGTGTTTAGATCATTTGAAACCCAAATTTTTTTGCGATCATCTCCAAAAGCAAGAGGCCCCTCTGTATCTCCAAATTTAGACTCATCTATATGATTTGCTGCATATTTGGCAATATTCGCCAAGGAAATCAGGATTAAAAAGCCAGAAGTTCGCATTTTGTGCAAGTAAGTAATGCTGGTATTTTTTCACACAAAAGCAGTGGTCCATTCTACCTGTTCTTCTAAACTCTAACTTCATGCGAGATTTCGTGTCCCGTGGTTTCTATTTGTGACGTTTATAACGGCTGCAAAATCAGGAGCATTTTTAGTTGTTGGTCCATTTTGTGCCAGATTGCGAACATCTTTGAAAACAATATGCCTAGCCCTTCTGAGCCGAACAGAACGCTCGCGAAAATTTTCGTGAGGATCGGACGATAATTGGAATAAGTATATAATAACCTCAACCTGTGTTGTCAGGTGAAAAATATTGAAATTGAAATATTGAAAAAATACGTCAGCATACGTTAAAAAATTTGAAAAAATTAAAAAATGTCACAAATCTATATTAACATCATTATTGGCATCTTCTTCCGATTTTTTTTTTCAAGATTTTACACTTTTATGCGAAGAGGGGCATTCTGAATTGACAAAATTTATCCAAAATCGGTCCAGCCATTCTTGAGATATTAGCATTCTAGCTAACATCCCCTACCTTTGTATATATGTATTGCATATATATCGCTATATATATATATATATATATATATATATATATATATATATATATATATATATATATATATATATATATATATATATATATATATATATATATATATATATATATATATATATATATATATATATATATATCCGATATATTTACCATCGGCATCTACGTAACGGTCAGGATTAACCTGTTCGTCTATTTGTGATTTCGTCGGAATTAAAAATATTCGCGGTTTAATGGAAATTTGGATTTTTATTTAACACAAATGTTATGGTCTATTTCACCCACTAAATATTACCCGATGACCAACAAAATTGCCCAGTCCTAAGCTAAAGCCCCATACTAACTTCCGCTTCGATCGGTCTTTAATTGTGACCTGTAGAGCAACTGCAAAATCAGGAAATAATAATACAATTTTGGTCCATTTTGGTCCAAATGCAATAGGGTTCTATTCTGGCTCTAGCCCCACCTCTATTCTTAATTTCGTGAAGATCGGGCCGTAATTGCGACCTGTAGAGTGATTACAAATTAACATGGACAGATGGACGGACGAACAGACATACATAGCAAGATCGACTCAGCTCGGCGAGATAGGAAGGTCCATACATACTTTCCTATGTGGGAAACCATTATTTCGAGGTGTTACATAATTTGTGACTCAATCAAACTTATAATATCCCCAACACATAGTGTTGTATGGTATAAAAATCTCCTCCTCCCACACCCTTAAACATTTTAATTTCCGATTTTTCAAAAAAAAGAAAATATTGAAATTTACAGGTTTATTCACATCCAAAATTTACAGAGATTCTGCCAAATAGCCATAAATCAGCTGAATTAAGAAACGCACTAATTTTAGCCTTAATGGCAGCTACAAATTACGTTACTTTCAAACACCGTTACTTTGTGCCAAACAAACAAACAAAAACTCGGAAGGGTTTTCAAAAAAAAAAATGCGGGGATTTTGAACTTACATTCACCTCGATCACATCGAGTGATGACGTTTGGCTTCCTTTTTTTGCCTTTTTTTTGCGATTGAGTTCAGATGCGTAAAACGAAAATAAAAATAAATTTAAGTACGCATTCATATACGAAGAAATATAAAATGTATGATATAATGAAATATCGAAATGATAGGGTGGGGTGCAGAATGCCAGGGTGGAGTGCAAAAAAAATCAATGTCCAAACGAACGAAACTAGAAACTAGCTGCAATCTTGAATTTTTCAGTGAGGGTCACTCTTGGTCCGAAGGGTTCAGATAATTCTGGGTTTTTGGAAATTCGTACTAGAACGGTACGAAGTATGGTACGAAATATGGTACCCTTTCTATTCGTGGAAGCAGTAGAGCTGGAACTCTTAAATTTGGAATGAGGGTCACTGATGGAGTGTAGGATGGATGTACCAATGGGTTTTTGGAAATGCGCACTATATGTGTACAAAAATTACTAAAATGTACAACATTTTGTACCATCTTAACTGTAACCGTTCACATAATACCAATGTGAACGGTTAAAGCTAAAAACTAGAAATTTGGAATGGAGTCTAGGTTGAGGAGTATGGTCGATGCAAGGTGGTAGTTTTGGGAAGTGTGTGTACTCATGTATACGAAAAGTACCAAATGGTACTAAATTTGGAACAATTTCGATTTGGGAGAACCGATAGAGCTGAAATTTGAAATTAACACTACTGGCGGAGAGTAAGATTGGGATATGGAGGAAGTTTTCGAAATTTGTAGATATGTGTACGAAAAGTACTAAATGGTACGAAATTTGGTGCAATTTGGATTTGAGTGAACCAATAGACCTGGAATGCTGAAATAAAGTTAAAAATGAAATAAAGTTATTAATGCACCGTTGAGTTGGTGTATGTGCGAAGTTTTGGAAACTTGTACTCATGTTAGTATTTTTGGGAGAGCCAGTAGAGTTGGAATCCGGGAATTTGAAAATAAGATTACGATTGCATTGTATAATGCAGGAAGTTGTGGAAATGTGTATACTAAATGTATACTTATGTATACTAAATGGTACTAAATTTGGTACAATTTCGATTTAGATGAACCGATAGAAATCGATAGATTGAAATTTAGAAATAAGATTACTGTCGGAATTTAGGATTGTACTGGATTGTAATTCGTACTTGTATGTACTTAATTTGGTACAATTAAGATATGAGTGAACCAATAAAGCTGGTATCTTGAAATTTAGAAATAACATTACTGTCGGAGTGTAGAATCGGGATATGAAGGTACTAAATGGTACTAAATTTGGAACAATGTGAATTTAGGAAATTTGAAATTAATACTACTGTGGAAGTGTAGGATTGGGATATGGAGGTAGTTTTGAACAATTTTACTTTTTTGCACGAAAGGCTAAATTTGGTATTGAATCAAGGGATACTGCTTAAAGTCTAAAATTTGACATGAGGATGACTGTTAGTTTTTTTGGGTTGAGAATTTGAGGTGATTTTGGAAATACGTACTAAATGGTACTAAATTTAGTATTTGTGTAAGGGATTGAGTTGGAAGTTTAAAATTTGGCATTAAGAACACCTTTTTCTGCGGTTTGGTTAATACTTGGCGGGGGATTTGAAATACGTACTAAAAAGTACGAAAAGTACTAAATAGTATTAGCTTTGGTATTTGGGGAAGGAAATGAGCTGCAAATCCGAAAATTTGAAGTGAGAATATTTGATATTGTGTAGGTTAGACAAAGTAAAGTGTTTTTTGTAATTCTAACAATACGTGTACCAAAAGTACTAAAATGTACCAAATTAGGTACCATTTGGCATTATGTGAACGGATAGTGGTAAAATTTTAAAATCTGGTATAAGAATCAATTGTTGAAAATGAAGTGAATGTAAGGAGGTGATTTTGGAAATGTGTACTAAGTTTAAGAACTGTACTAAATTTGGTACAACTGCGTTTTGATTGAACGGAAGAAGTTGGTAATTTGAAATCTTGGAACTGGAGTCCCTCTTGGTGATAGATTTGTGTAAAAGTGGGGGATTTAGAAATGTGTGCTAGAAGTGCAAGAAATATACTAAATAGTACCACATTTGGTACAATATGATACTGGGTGAACAGATTATGCTTGAATTTTGAAATTTGGTATTAGTCTGGATATGTGAAGGTGGTTTTGGAAATGTGTACTATAATTGTACGAAATGTACTTAATGGTAAAATATTTGCTACTGGGTGAAGGGATAGAATAAAATTCTAATATTTTAATTACTAATGGTATCTGTATGCTGAGATTTAGCGGTGGTTTGGATGTACCTCCTTTATTTGTACGAAAAGTACTAAATGGTACTAAATTTGGTATTGGGTGAAGGGATAGGGCTGGAATCCCGAAATTTAGTATTGTGGTCCTTGTTGGTATCTGGAATTGAGATATGGAGGTGGTTTTAGGAATGTGTACTATAATTGTTCGAAAAGTACTAAGTGGTACTAAATTGGGTACTGGATGAAGGAATGGAATTCGATATATTTAGATGTCATTGTTGGTGTCTGTTGTTACAATATGGAGGTGGTTTTGAAAAATGGGTACTATAATTGTTCAAAAAGTACTAAGAAATACTAATTGTGGGTTGGATGAAGGATTATAGCTGGAATCCTTAAATTTGTCACTGTGGGTGTCTGTGGTTGGGAGAAAGAACTGGTTTTAGATATACGTACTATAATTGTACTAGTTGGTACTAAATTTGGTAATGGGCGAAAATTTATATTGAAATTGATATTTAGACACTAACAGTCTCCGATTGCATATGGAGATGTTGAAATAGTTTTGAACAGAAAGATTGGATGTGGGTCCATCGTGAAATGGTTTTTCTAATATCCCCATCGGTAAATTTCAATATTAAAGATTTTGAAGACTTTTCAGAGGATTTTCGCTGACTTGCGTTAAGTTAATTCAAAATTTTGACCTGTTATGCCTGAATGTGGGCTCATATCTATTACTTTCACACCAAATCTTCTGTTGGTAGAACTATTGGAAAGTGTATAGTTTTTAATGGATGCTATGGAGAATTGGAATTGGATGCTTATTTCGCTTCTTGTGAGAGATCTCATAATTCAACAATTTTACCTCCTTCTGGAAGAGATACTAGAGGAAGTGGTCCGTCCAATCCATTCTTTATATCAAATAGTGTGTTGCTAGAAATGGTCCTATTTGACATTTTACAAAAGTTATAATTATTCCAAATTCTGACCCTCTGGGGAGGAGGCACTTGATGGGAGTGGGCCGCACCTGACCTAGCACCGATAAGAATATTGGAATTTTCAAAGTTTACACAAAATCGAATGATTCTACCTTGCTCTGTGAGGTAAATTATTTTCTCTGAAATGTTTGACCTTTTGTGGGGGAGGGACGAGAAGGAGTGGACCTAAATATTACCCATTTCCAAATTCGATGTAAGTTATATAATAATATTTAGGTAAACCAAGTTTGAGCCAAATCGGATCCCAAAAACGGACCGACACCCCTATATCTGCTCCAAATATCCAAATTTTGTTGCCATATGGCTGAGGTGTAAAAATGTTATGTTTATGGCTCCAGAAATAATTCAGATTTGTGGCTCCTTGGGTCCTTCAGAAAATGTCTATGAAAATGGACGTTTGTTTTTGGAAAATATTCTTAAAAAATCCACATTTTTGTCTCCATGTCTACTTTTTCTTGAAAAAATTTTATTTTTTTAATCCAAGATAAAAATAACACTCAAATAATCCATATGTCAACTATGGTGCTCTAAACCCATTATTTTCTTAAGTCCACATTTATGGTCCACGACTCACCCTAACAAATATTTTCATCGGAAAACATCCTTTTGTTTTCTTGAAAATAAAAATATTTTTTCCATTTTATTTTCTTTAAATATAGATTAACCTTTGGACAAATCCAATGTTTGTTAACAAAAGGAATGGCCAATTGGTGTGGTTGTTGTTGTTGAAAGGTCCCTTTAATTGCCACCACTCCAAACCGCAATCATTGAATGATTCAACGAAAAAGAGGTCCTCTTTCTTCTTCTGGTTCATTTTCTTAACAGGTTATTTTTAAGCGTGCAACAACAACAAAAAAATAATGAAAAACTTAAATGTCGTTAATTTTTATGTCACATTATTTAGTTAGTGTCTCATCGGTTAGGGCTCCACCAATGGCTTCCCCCCAACACCGGAAAAAATTCCACCAAACTTAATTAGCACTGTTTTTTTTTAACAGAAAACAAAATATCGATCCAGAATGACACTGAAGTGAAAGGCAAAAATACCAGATGACAATGTTTAATTTTAGTTTGGCCCGAAACAACAGCAACAAACTGAAGTCAACTGAAAAGTATTAATTGCCCTTCGTTTGCCAGAGCCAACAACAAACAAACATTTTTATTACACATTTTATATTTGTTGTTGTTGTTTTTTTTCGTTTATTGTTTTTATATTTGTTGTTGTTCACATTTATCCCCCTCCCAGAATTATTGACTTATGTGATCGCAATGTAATAATACAACAACTTCGAAAAAAAATGTGACATTGCCATTTCACCATAGACTCGTTAATTGTTGTAAATCTGTTGTAATATTTCTATTTCATGAGAATTTTGCAACAAACTTTTCACATTTTTGTCTGACTCGAAAGCCCATAAATCGAACATTTGACATCTGTTAAAGTCATAACAAAAAATCCACAGTAAAATAATTGAAAACTGATTTCAATCAAAAAATTACATAACATTTGTTGTTGTTGTCGTACATTGACAACAAGTTTTGTCCGAGCATTTCATTGATTTCTTAATTAAGTTATTAAATAATATTTGAAATTATCTGTTGATGTAATGTCATGAGGCAAATCAAAGCAAAAATGACATAAAAACAAAAGACTTAAGACACAAACGTGGCAAATATTTTCTGAAGGACCCAAAGAGCCACAAACAAGGAATTTTTTAAAATATTTTTTAAAGACTATCTGAGCCTTAAACGGGGACAGTTAAAAATATTTTCGAAGAGCCAAATTTAAAAAAAAAAATATTTTCGAAGAACCACAAACGAGGATTTAAATTTTTTCGAAGAGCCACAAACCTTGATATAACAAGTAAAAACCAGTAAAGAAAGTCTTAAAGTCGGGCGGAACCGATTTTATGATACCCTACACCACTTTGCTAATTTAGTAAAGCTCCACATAACAATTGAAAGTTTTTATGGGAGAATTTAATCACACACGCTATGATTATAATTATAATTTAAAGTTCAAAAGACTAAATATGCCGAAGCATTTGTATCTTTTAAATTCGGACATGTATTGCCCATTTGGTGCACAATTAATTTGAAATTCGATAAAGATATATATGGGAACTACATCCAAATCGGAATCGATCTCGATAAAATTTGGCAAAGATATTTCTAAGCTGTATTTCATATATTTCCCTAAATATCGTTGTTACGAAGTGCATATTATGGCTGTGGGTAACAAATATAACAAATCGGGTGAACAATATATATGAGAGCTATAGCTATATCTGAACCGATCTTCACCAAATTTGACATACTAGCTTCTAAACTCAATTCGGTCGTAAGTGCCAAATTCCATCCCATTTGGGAAAATATTAGACGTTTGGTGCACAATAAAAGGTAAATCGGATGAAGTTATATATGGGAGCTATATCCAAATCTGAACCGATCTCGATAAAATTTAGCAAAGGTATTTCTCGGCTGCATTTGATACATTTCCCCAAATATTGTTGTTACAGAGTGCATATTACGGCTGCGGAGGACTAAAATAACAAATCGGATGAACAATATATATGGGAGCTATAGCTATATCTGAACCGATTTCGATCAAATTTGACATACTTATTTTCAGGCCTAATTTGGTTGTATGTGCAAAATTCCATACTATTCGGGCTGATATTACAGGTTTGGTGCACAATAAAATGCAAGTCGGACGAAGATATATATGGGAGCTATATCTAATTTTTGACCGATGACCCCCAATTTCAATAGGGTTCGTCCTTGGGCCAAACAAATGATTTGTGCAAAATTTCATCTGGATCGGGTAATAAATGCGAACTGTACTTTGTTCACAAAAATACATGGACAGACGGACGGACGGACATGCATAAATCGACTCAGAATGTGATTCTATGCAGATCATCAAAAGGAACTATAGGTATATCTCGTTTCCTTTTGCCTATTACAAACAAATGCAAAAAGACATAATACCCTGACCACCTTGTGGTGTAGGGTATAAAAATGCCATAAAAACAAAAGACTTAAGACACAAACGTGCCAAATATTTTCTGAAGGACGCAAAGAACCACAAACAAGGAATTTTTAAAAATATTTTTTTAAGAACTATCTGAGACTTAAACGGTGATTTAGAAAAAATGTTTTTTTTTAGAAGAGTGCAACATTTAAAATATATATATATTTTCAAAAAACCACAAACGTGGATTCAAAAAAAATATTTGCGACAAGGATTAAACAAAAATATTTTTCCGAGGCCCCAAAAAGCCATGAACTGTGATTTCTTTTAAATATTTTCCAACTAACTGAGCCGCAAATGGTATTTTTTTAATATTTAAATAAAGGGTTATCTGAGCCTTAAAGGTTGATTTTTTTAATATTTTCCTAAGGGTCCACAGAAACACAACAATGGGGATTTTAAGAATATTTTCTAAAGAACTATTATTGCCCCAAATAGGGATTTTTTAAAAAAGGATTTGAGCAATAATCTTGGATATTTTCAAAATATGCTCTAAAAAACCTATAGGTTCACAAATAGGAATATCTTAAGAATTTCTACTGCAGAACTATGTGAACCTTAAGCGCAGTTTTCTTAAATATATCTTTAGGATTATCGAAACTTTAAGCGTTGATTTTTTTTAAATTTCTTAAGAACTATATGACTTTTTAACGTGGATCAACAGACCCACATCAGGGTGGTTTTTAAGAATATTTAACACACTGACCCTTAAAAGAGAATTTTTGTTCAAAAGGATTATCTGAACCCTAAAGTGGAATTTTTATTTATTTTTAAATATTTAATGAATTATTATTATTATATTATTGTTATTGTTATTATTATTATTATTATTATTATTATTATTATTATTATTATTATTATTATTATTATTATTATTATTATTATTATTATTATTATTATTAATTATTATTATTATTATTATTATTATTATTATTATTATTATTATTATTATTATTATTATTATTATTATTATTATTATTATTATTATTATTATTATTATTATTATTATTATTATTATTATTATTATTATTATTATTATTATTATTATTATTATTATTATTATTATTATTATTATTATTATTATTATTATTATTATATCTTATTATTATTATTATTATTATTATTATTATTATTATATTATTATTATTATTATTATTATTATTATTATTATTTATATTATTATTATTATTATTATTATATTATTATTATTATTATTATTATTATTATTATTATTATTATTATTATTATTATTATTATTATTATTATTATTATTATTATTATTATTATATTATTATTATTATTATTATTATTATTATTATTATTATTATTATTATTATTATTATTATTATATTATTATTATTATTATTATTATTATTATTATATATTATTATTATTATTATTATTATTATTATTTATTATTATTAATTATTATTATTATATTATATTATTATTTATTATTATTATTATATTATTATTATTATTATTATTATTATTATTATTATTATTATTATATATTATTATTATTATTATTATTATTATTATTATATTATTATTATTATTATTATATTATTATTATTATTATTATTATTATTATTATTATTATTATTATTATTATTATTATTATTATTATTATTATTATTATTATTATTATTATTATTATTATTATTATTATTATTATTATTATTATTATTATTATTATTATTATTATTATTATTATATATTATTATTATTATTATCTATTATTATTCTTATTATCATTATTCTTATTATTATTATTATTATTATTATTATTATTATTATATTATTATTATTATTATTATTATTATTATTATTATTATTATTATATTATATATTATTATTATTATTATTATTATTATTATTATTATTATTATTATTATTATTATTATTATTATTATTATTATTATTATTATTATTATTATTATTATTATTATTATTATTATTATTATTATTATATTATTATTATTATTACTATTATTTTTATTATTATTATCATGATTATTATTATTATTATTATTATTATTATTTATTTTTTTTTTTTTTTAAATAATACATAAAATATTAAATTTCTACGAATATTCTTGCAAATGGTGATATTTCAAGAATATTGTTTCAAACGAAGAACTTTTTTGAGTCTCTTGAAACGCTTTTTTGATTTTTTTTATGAATCGTTTCTTAAAAATCTTAGTTTTTTTAAATATCTTTTTAGATATAAAATATCTTTTTTGATATTAAAAATTTTGGGGGACTTTGAATTTTGATTTTTTGGGCTAGGATATTCAAACGTGAATTTCTAAAATATGTTTTTCATAACGCCAGATTTGTAATGAATGTTTTGGCCAAAAACGAAAGCTCTTAAGAGTCCTTTGAAAGTTGAATATTTTTGAAAGGCCTTCAAAGCAAAATCTTAGATGTTTATATGATTTTTGTAGAAATTTCAAATTGAAGATTCCCAAAGAAGATTTTTCGAAGGATATTCTAACCCAAAATTGATTTCGTAACAACATATTTCAAGGACTTTCGGAAAATATTTTTAGTGACATGAATTTCTAAAACATAGTTTTCATAACGCCAGTTTAGATAATGAATGTATTGAAAATTCATCAATATTTTTTGGTATTGATGAATTTTCAACACACTCAAGCTTTTAAGAGTCTTTTGGAAAAATGAAAGTTAAATCGAAAATCAAAGATTCTCAAGAAAGGTGTTTCGAAGGACCCTCAAACCCAAAATTGATGTTATAATTCATTTCAAGGACTTACGGAATCTTTTCAGGAATATTTTTGCAGGACTATCAGTTTGAGTATATCTAAGGGCTTTTGGAAGTGGACTTTTAGAAAAGTTAAAAATGTTTTTTAAAAAAATTTTAAGCCAAATTGGCGAGTGCTTTAACAGATTCTTAAAGGACACTCAATTTAAAAATCTTGAATTTTTTACGAATTCTGCAGGACCTTAAAAACCAGAATAATGGTAAAATAATCAATTCAATTCTTCTATAAAAATACTTTTCATGAATTTTTGATATAAAAACCGGGAATTTTTGAAAAATGTCCAAAATTCAAAAAAGTCGAAAATCCTGGAATTTATTTAAGGACTATATAAGTCACGAGCAAGGATTTTTCAAAGATAATTTTTTTCTTAAATTTTTATTTGTTTTTTTTTATGAATGTCAACTAATTCCGAAAGCAATAAATTCAAAATTAACCTCATTAACGAGGACATTTGAAGTTTGTCTTTGGCCTCTCTTTTCAACCCACACGCAGTTGACTGCCCAGTGATCTTCTAAGCACGCATAAACATGTCATAATTAACATAAAGTGAAAGTGTGCGTATGCCCATATGTTAGTCTGAAGATCACCAGTAGCCGTTTATTGAGACGCATTGTCGTTGATAAATAATTTATGAAATAAAAATCCGCGACTAATCTTAGAAACGCATGTCGTGTTCAAACGTTCCATTAGCCTTGCTCCCCAACTACTCATAAACTAGCCTAACTAACTAAATAAGTCTAAGGCTCGATTTAATTCAATTTTGTTCGGTGTTATTAGCTATTTATCGCTTCGAGAATGGCATAACATTTGTAGGCGATGTTGTCGTTGATGTTGCTATTTGGAATATTCAGTTAATTATTTGTATTTGTATCACCCCAAAAACTTCCTCCATTTACTGCCTGCCTGTCCATATAAATAAAAGTTGTAAATTAATTTAGATTAGAACTATTTCTCTAATCGCTGGCCAACAGGTGTTCGATTTTGTAAAATAAAAAAAAAAATAAAAAAAACACCAAGCCGGAGAATAAAATGACAATGTCATCATAAGACAAATGGAATAATGTTTGAATTTGTCGCATATCTCTGTCGTCTAATTTTCCTAATGTAATTTCAATTAATCAAATATGAAAACAGCAATAATAACTAGTTTCGAAATGGAATTTTAAATCGAGTTTGAATGCATGTCATTTAAATTAGATTGTTCGGAAGTTAATGTAAATTTCACTTTCTCAAAACTTCAATCGGGTTCGGAAATGAGCAAAATCGGTGCAATTCCTCCACCAAAAAAAAAAAAAAAAAATCAAAATTTGAAAAAAATATTTTACTGTACCGAAAGAAAAGAATGATCTGATTTTGCTCCAACTTCGCAAATCTTAATCTTTGCTACGTCAGGTGCGAAAATGCGCAATATCGGTCCACACCATCAAGTGCCTCCCCCAAAAAGGTTCAACATTTTTAATAATTCTAACTCTTATAAAATGTGAAAAAAGCATCCGATTATCTTCAAATAATACACATCACACTATTTTTATTAACCCAAGGTCTGGTGTGAAGATGGAATATATCGGTCCACTCCTTCTGGTGTCTCCCCCACAAAATGGTCAACATTTTCAATAACCACGTAGCTCATAAACCTCGAAATTGACATCCAATACCACGCAGACTTGGCACATATCAATATTTCCATTAACGCAACATCTGTTATAGATATGGAAGAGATCGAACCATTTCTTCTCATACCTCCCCACAAAGGGTCAAAATTTTGAAAAATTATTACTCTTATAAAAAGTGATATAAGAGTCCGATTCTCTTCAAATTACACACATCTCAATATTTTTATTAACCCAAGGTCTGATGTGAAGATGGTAGAGATTGAGCCATTCCTTCTGGTACCTCCCCAACAAAGGGTCAAAGTTTTGAATAACCGAACCGATTATAAAATCCGAAATAATCATCCGACACAAGCTCCGCTGTGAAGATGAGATATATAGGTCCACCCTTTCTGGTACCTCCCCCACAAATGGTAAAATTTTTTAATATCCATGAAGCTCGAAACTCGAAATTAACATCCAATTCCCTTCAGACTTGGTACATCTCAATATTTCTATCAGCACGAGACCTGTTATAAAGATGGTAGAGATCTAACCATTCCTTCTGGTACCTCCCACACAAAGGGTCAAAGTTTTGAATAACCGAACCGATTGTAAAATCCGAAAAAAACATCCGGCTCTTTTCATATTTCACACATCCCAGTATTTCTATTAAAACAAGATCTTCTGTAAAGATGGTAGAGATCGGACCATTTCTTCTGGTATCTCCCCCACAAAGGTCAACATTTTAAACACCCTTGAAGGTCATAAAACGCGAAATTAACATGCAATTCCTTTCAGTCTTGGTACATCTAAATATTTCTATCAGCACAAGACCTATTATAAAGATTGTAGAGATTGAGCCATTACAAAGGGTCAAAATTTTGAATATCCATGAAGCTCATAAAACGCGAAATTAACATCCGATTCCATTCAGACTTGCCACATCTCAATATTTCTATCAACACAAGATCTGTTATAAATATGGTACAGTTCGGATCATTGCTTCTCGTACCTCCCCCACAAAGCGCCAACGTTTTGAATAACCGAACCAATTATAAAATCCGAAATAAGCATCCGATTCTCTTTATATTTCACACATCCCATTATCTCTACAAAAACAAGATCTGCTGTGAAGATGGGATATATCGATCCACTCCTTCTGGCACCTCCCCCACGAAGGGTCAAAATTTTGAATATCCATGACGCTCCTAAAACGTGAAATTAAAATCCGATTCCATTCAGACTTGTCACATCTCAATATTACTGTCAGCACAAAACCGGTTATAAAGATGGTAGAGATTGAGCCATTACTTGTGGAACTTCCCCCACAAAGGGTCACAATTTTGAATTTCCATGGAGCTCATAAAACGCGAAATTAATATCCGATTTCATTCAGACTTGGCACATCTCAATTTTTCTATCAACACAAGATCTTTTATAAAGATGATAGAGATCGGACAATTTCTTCTGGTACGTTCCCCACAAATTTCACACAAAAACATTTTTGCAAACACAAGATCTTTTGTGAAAATGGTATTAATCTTCGAACCAATTCTGGAACCACAAAGGGTGACAATTTTCAATTTTTTTATCTGTCATAACTTGCAAAACAAGTCAGCAATTCTTTACAACTAAATATTTCTCTCAACCACAAATCTGAGATGAATATGGAATTTATGATTTCGCACCACTACTTCGGTCGACTACATCTGGTACACCACTCACATTTTAACATTTTCTAAAAATGATCACATACCTCATATAAAGTGAAGGAAATAACCAGTATAGTCCAAACCTGGCACGTCGCAATATTTTATATAATATTTATTTAGGTCCTATACGAAATGGACAATATTGGCCCATTCTCTCGGAACCTACTCCATACAGGGTCAACAATTTGAATAATCATAACAGAAGTAAAATTATATTTAAATATTATTATATTTAAATATATAATGGTTTAATTAAAAATACACACGATTTTTATTTAAAATCCAAATGTTTCAATCCCAGAACTTATTCAATGTTCGTATCATTTTAAATATATTTGGCATAAACATCGATAATGGGAGAATAATCATTTATACCTCAGTTCAAGAACAATGCCTAAATATCTTCTCAAAATTTCGTTTCATATTCATCATCCAAAGTCACCATCTCTTCTCCAATTTTTGTTAAAAAAAAACCCACATAATTTTCCCTGTCAAACATACAATGTCTCCTGAAACAACACAGACCTAGACCTTAACAAAACTTATCAATCAAATCAAAATAAATTGAATTTTGCACTTAACATTGAAAATTAATTATTAACCCAGTTTCGAATTGACCACATTTTTTTCTCTTTCTCTCTCTATCAACCAAAAAAAGTGTCAGAATATTTTGCCACACCACAATATTTTTATTAGCTGCCTAGCTGTCATATCGCACCTTGTGTCTCTCACCTGTCGAAAAAAATGGCTAACTATAAAATTAAATTTCTTTTTTTTTTTCAATTTTTCAAAATTACTTAACCTATTTGATCTCCCACCACAGATAGACGATAATTAGCCTAAAGGCATTTCATTAACCTAACACTTCAGTTGATTCGTTGCAGTGAATCAATTTAAATTTGAAAAATGAAAACATTGACGTGACATTGCCAATTGATCGTTCATTGAACTTTTCCAGCATGCCCAAGGAACGAATAGGTGTTTTTGTTATTTGGGATAGACAGACTTTCTCTAGATGGAGAAAATTTTACAGGGATTCCCCTAATGAAGGTCTTCATAATATAGACTTTATAAATTTCCATGTAAATTCCAAACTAGTTCCTTCAATCTTTTGAAGAAATCCATGGTGATTCTTTTAGACCATATTGTCAGACATTATTGAGACTATAAAAAAATAAAAAAATCTAACTTTAGAAAATATTTTTAAAAAATCCACGTCCATGGCTTTTTGGACCTTTTACAAAATATTTTTAAAAAACCCACGTCCATGGCTTTTCGGACCTTTTAGAAAATATTTTTAAAAAACCCACGTCCATGGCTTTTTAGACCTTTTAGAAAATATTTTTAAAAAATCCAGGTCCAGGGCTTTTTGGACCTTTCAGAAAATATTTTTAAAAAATCCACGTCCATGGCTTTTTGGACCTTTTAGAAAATATTTTTAAAAAATCCACGTTTTGACTCAGAAAGTCTTTTAGAAAATATCCACTTTTGACTCAGACTGTTAAAAATATTTTTAAAATATCCACGTTTGGAAAATATTTTTAAAATATACACGTTTTGGAAAATATTTTTAAAATATACAGAGAGTCCTTTGGAAAATATTTTTAAAAAATCAACGTTTATGGCTCAGATAGGTCTTTGGAAAATATTTAAAAAAAAGCACGTCCATGGCTTTTTGGACCCTTTAGAAAATATTTTTAAAAAATTCACGTTTTGACTCAGAAAGTCTTTTAGAAAATATTTAAAAAAATCCACATCCATGGCTCTTTTTAATTCTTTAAAAAATATTTTTAAAAAATCCACATCCATGGCTCTTTTTAATTCTTTAAAAAATATTTTTAAAAAATCCACGTCCATGGTTTTTTGGACCCTTTAGAAAATATTTAAAAAAAATCCACGTTTTGACTCAGAAAGTCTTTTAGAAAAAATTTAAAAACAAATCCACGTTTTGACTCAGAAAGTCTTTTAGAAAAAATTTAAAAACAAATCCACGTTTTGACTCAGAAAGTCTTTTAGAAAATATTTTAAAAAAATCCACGTTTTGACTCAGAAAGTCTTTTAGAAAATATTTTTAAAAAAACCACGTTTTGACTCAGAAAGTCTTTTAGAAAATATTTCAAAAAATCCACGTTTTTGGCTTTTTGAGACTGTTAAAAAATATTTTTAAAATATCCAGGTTTTGGAAAATATTTTTAAAATATCCACGTTTGGAAAATATTTTTAAAATATCCACGTTTTGGAAAATAATAAAATATCCACGTCTTTGGGTCCTTTAGAAAATATTTTAAAAAAATCCACGTTTGTAGGTGTTTGGGCCCTTCACAAAACATTTTTAAATAATCCACATTTATGGCTCATTGAGTCCTTTAGAAAATATTAAAAAAAATCAACGTTTATAGGTGTTTGGCTTCTTTAGAAAATATTTTTAAAAAATCCACGTCCATGGCTCTTTGGTTCCATTAGAACTTTTTTTAACCCACGTTTATGGTTCTTTGGGTCCTTTAGAAAATATTATATGGCGTTTATAATTCTTTGGATCCTTTAGAAAATATTTCAAAAAATCCACGTTAGGGCTCTTTGCGTTAGAAAATATTTTAAAAAATCAACGTCCTTCAGAAAATTAAAAAGAAATCACGTTTATGACTCTTCGGATCCTTTAGAAAATTGTTTTTAAAAAAGCCTCGTTTTTGGCTCACATAGTCCTTTAGAACTTTTTTTAAAATCCAAGTTTGTGTCTCTGTAGAATAAATTCTAAAGAAGTCGGATTGTCTTATCTCTTCGATACTTGAGAAAATATTCCTAAAAAATCCACGTTTATGGATCAGATATTCGGGTCCTTTGAAAATAATTAAAAGAATTATTGTCTATTCCCCTTTGCTTCCTTTAGTAAATGTATACTTTTTTTGATTAATGTTTGTGTCTTAAGGTCTATAACGAATATTTGTTTTGATACACATTTGTATCTCACATTGCCTTTTTGACAATAGTTTTCAAAAATCCACAAACCCTTTAAAAACTCTATTATAAAAGGTCCCTTTAAAAATATTTTCTCGATTTTTTTAATAAAAAACCATATTTTTGTTTTGTTTTCAGAAACATTTAAAACAATCCGCGTTTATAATAGTCCTTGGTTGAGGTCATAAACCTTTAACTTTGTTTTTTTTTTTTATTATTTTATCCAGCTCGTTTCTTCATTCTACACTTGTTTCTAAGCCCTTCGTATCTAATTTAAATATGTACCCCTAAATGGATACACTAAATCAAAAGACTTAAGACATAAACCTGTGAAAGATCTAAAACCAGCTGGGTGTGTCGTCCAGTCCAGTCTAGTCTTGTAGGATTCTGCCATCTGGCCATTTCTTCAATAGCAACAGAGGCTAATTAGAACCCCAGGAATGTTGAAATTATCTCTTTCGATCTGGTTTAGTTTTTTTTTTCTAATGTTGTTGTTGTTTCATTTTTACAATTTTATAATTATAATTTATTACAAATAAATTTACATGTGAAATAATAAACAACACAAGTAGCAAAATTATAAATAAACAAAAACAAAAAAAAAAAAAAAACATGCATATATCCCACATAGTGTGTGCTTTATAATTAATAAATAACAATAAAAACAAAGCGGACAACAACATTTAAATTGACTACAACAGTGAGTGGCAATAAGGTGTGTGTGTGAGTGTTCTTCAATCAATAAAGAAAAGTGATTTGATTTGGTTTTTTTTTTCGTTTTACATAGAAGTCTAACGGCTGGCATTAGTCGATCACTTCTCTTTGCATATCAACCGAGTTCGGTTCGATTTCATACCAGGCAACACCAGATGTTCGAAAAGGCAACAACATTTGTGTTTCAAAAAGTGAGTGCCATTGTCACTGCCACTGCAACGATCACGTGTGTAAGTGCACAAACACGTATGCAAATTATTCATAATAACAACAACAACAACGACAAGAACAACAACAACTAGATTACAACTTGTCTATCATTAACTAAATATGAATAACGATCCATGCCTTTGGACTGCTCTGAAATGAAGTCATAAAATGTGGCAACAAATGAATTGATTTTATGCAACTGACTAATTGCTTTTCAATAAAACAACAACAACAACAGCACTAATATGAACATTACTATTATTTATATTATCAATTGTCAGACTGGTATTTATGCAAAAATGAGAGGGTAAAAATATTTTGTATTTTTCTTGTAAACAAACAGCTATAGGAAAGGGATTATAGTAACACATGGTTGGAATGTTGTTGCCGGGCTAATATGGATGATAATGACCTTAAGGTGTTAGTAATTTAATATTTAAATTCAATTTCCAATATTAATATTATCGAATGAATATTTTGATTCCAAATACATTTAGTTATTACACACTTCTTAGAACTTGGAAATGTTTTCTATAACCTATATACAAACAAGTTAAAAAGTATCAGTCGGTTTTGCCGACAGATGTATTCCCTCAGCCATTGTTCGATTATTTAATATACTTTCACTTCTGGTATGATTACTCAAACTGTTGACCATCTATGGAGTAGGTTATGAAGGAATGGGCCAACTTTGTCCGTTTCGTATAGGACATAAGAAAAAATGATATAAATATTGCGACGTTCCAGGTTTGGACTATATAGACTACATCCTTCACTTCATACAGGGTGAGATGAAAAAAACTGCAACCAACTTCAGACTGCTGTCATTTCTAAGTCACTCGTCCGACAGCTGTTAAAATTATTCCAGTGACAGCTCATTATATTGTTTACAAGCGTACAAAAGCATTTTAGTGAGAATTTTCCAGAAAAAAAGTTATTAGTGATGGAATTGAAGCGTGATAGTGTGATTTCTTTATATTTGGCTGAAAACCACAAGTGGCTATCGTTAGAGCACTTCAGCATTTAAATGTGAATAAATCTTTTGTGTCTCGTACCATCGCTCGTTACCGTGATACTGGCGTAGCGTAGCCCGACGTCAAGGAAGGGGACGGAAGAAAACACCAAAATCAGCAGAAATGGTTCCAAAAGTAAAGAAGAGACTTGATCGAAACCCGCGTCGCAGTGGCCGAAAAATGGCTGAAAATATCGCAATATTCCATTCGGCAAATATTGAAAAATGAGCTTGGGGAAAAGCCATTGCAATTCCAAAAAGTGCAAGAACTTACACCGCAACAGAAAATAGACTCAAAAGAGCTAAAGAGTCGCTTCGCTTGGCAGAAATTGGTGAACTGCCGAAGTTGGTTTTCTCCGTCTCCGATAAGAAAACATTTGTTGTCCAGTAGTTTGTAAACAAACAAAATGATCGTGTTTACTTGCAAAAGAAGTCAGCTGATGGTATGTGGACCGTCATACCAGCCGATGGTCTCTCTCCGCTCGTATTAATCAGCCATGGCATCAGAATAAATGCCGAATATTATCACGAAAATATTCTACTTGGCCACCAGAACTCAAACGCCGGCCATGGTGATGGTGTGGGTTGCCATAACAGCCGATGGTCGCTCTCCGCTCGTATTAATCAACCATGGCATCAGAATAAATGCCGAATATTATCGCGAAAATATTCTGGAGGATGTATTAAAGCCTTGGGCACGCAAACATTTTGACCGCAGACCTTGGACATTCCAATAGGACTCAGCAACATCGCACCCAGAACGCTTCATTTCCAGCGCACAATGGCCACCAACAGATTTAGAATTTAGAAATAGAAGTACTGATGGAGTGCAGGATGGATGTGCTAAAGGATTTTTGAAAATTCGAACTTTAAGGAAATATGTTGCGAGAATCAAGGTTGGAAAATAAGTTTAATAATGTGTGTATGTGTGTGCAAACTGTGCTAAAGGTACTAAATTTGGACCATTTTTTTAGGGTGAACAAATAAAGCTTGAATTTTTAAATTTTTTATTGGGTTTCCGGTTAATGTTAATATTTGTACGAAATGTACTAAATGGTACCAAATTTGATATTTTATGAGGGAATATACATAAAATTGAAATTTTGCGGTAGTTTTAGAAATGTGTACTATAATTGTACGAAAAGTACTGATTGGTACTAAAATTGGTAATGGGTGAAGGGATGGTACTGGAATCCTAAAATTTAATATTGAGGTCTCTATTGGTATCTGAAATTGAAATATGAGGGTGGTCTTCAAAATGTGTACTAAAACTGTTCGAAAAGTGCTAAATAGTACTAAATTTGGTATTGGGTAAAGGAATAAAGTTGAAATCCCGAAATTTGTCGTTTAGATATGGAGGTGGTTTTGAAAATGTGTACTATAGTTGTTCGAAAGGTACTAAGTGGTACTAAATTGGGTATGGGTAAAGGAATAGATCTGTAATTCCGAAATTTGATATTGAGGTTGGTATCTAAAGTTGAGTAATAGAGATTGTTTTAAAAAGACGTCCTATATTTGTACAAAAAAGTACTAAATTATACTACATTTGATGTTGGGTGAAGGGATAGAGATGGAATTCTGAAATTCGATATAGATGTCGCTGTTGCTGTCTGTAGTTGAGAGAAGATGCTGGTTTTCGAAATTCGTACTGTGAACGGACACAAAGTGCAAAATACCACAAAATATACAATGGGGGTTTGGGTTCTGGTCGCTGTTGAAGTATAGGGTGGAGCGAAGAAAGTGGTAGTTTATGAAAAATATGCTAATAGATTTGAGATTGGGCCTTAGAATAGAGCTGGAATTCTGAAATGTTATATGGAGGCCACTGTTGACACATAGTTTTGAGAGAAGGAGTTGGATTTGGGAAATCTACTTAATGGTATTACGAGTAACTTTGCCGTTGAGTAATTGGATAGGGCTTGAATTCTGAAATAAAATTTTTAACAAATGCATGTTTGTGGCTCTGACGGAACTTAAAAAATATGCTTAAAGTTCTCGATTGGATCAAAAGATAATTTAAAAAAAAAAACAGATTAAATGGATCAAATGGAAAGGACACTTTAAAAATCCACTGAAACTTTTTATTTAAAAAAAAATTGAAATTTTATGGGTTCAAAATCCTTGAAAAAAATATTTTTACAAAACTCACATTGGTGGCTCTGCGTTCATTTAAAAAATCCTCGTTTGTGGCTTTACCTCCCCTTAATTTTTTAACAAATTTACTGCTTTATCATAGAGCATGATTTTCTTCTCAAGAGGAGGAATCAAAATCATTTTCATAAAAAGACCATAAAAAATTAGTTATCGAAGCTTATATATAATAATTTTCTTCCCTACTAAAAAGAAAACTATATTTCACCTAATCCCCTCCTCCGCCATGAAATGTGTGAAGCTATCACAATTTATGTGTAAAAAAATAATGCCGTTTTAATTTCAAAACTCAGCCGAGCAATAAACAAATTACCATACAATTAACAATGATTTATGCCACAACATCTGTGCGGACGACGGAGCACGCTCGTAATGAACTTCCCCAAACGTTCGAACTGTTCATTCATTAAAACGATGCACTTTTACAACAAAAACGGGGGAAAGATGCAAAAACACAACAACAACACAACACACTCTCTCACATGGCAATCGCAAATCATCTTCGTGATTAATGCTAATGGCAATTATATTAGAACAATCGTGATTTAATTATTTGAAGGAAAAAAAACACAAAAAAAAACATCAATTCTAGAACATTAGCAGCAACAACAATAACAATAATAACATAATGATAGTTTAACTGGCAATTACAACAAATTAGATCATATGATCGATCGATTGTCGGATTAATCTGTCGATGATACTTTCACTTCTTTAAATTGCGAAATTAATTCCTAGAATCGCCAACATCGCAATGGAACTAAGAACCCCAGTTGTAGCACCATAAACTACAAGGTCAACATTGCAATTATTCCATGAATTACGAATCCAAAGTCATTCGGACGAACAATGAAAAATTGATGAATGAATGATTTTCCTATGTTTTTTTTTTTCATTCTAAAAGCGTTCTGAAAAAAATCATTGTTTGAAAATCAATTCTCATCTCCCCAGGGCAACAACTGTTTTTATCTTCCTTTCCCCTCATCCAAAATCCTTTTCCATTTATTTAATTATTAATAAAACACTAAAAACTAATAATAATTGCTAGTCGCTTTGTAACACGAATTACTTGCGTTTAAGAATGGTAGCCGGTCGGGCAGATAAGAAAGCCTCGCTGCTGGCATTCAACCAGCCAAGTACTCACCGGACCCCGGTACTAAATAAGTCAAGTTATTGACAGACCAATTGACTGACTTATAATTAGACAGCCGGACAGACAGAATATTTTCTTTAAAGTAAATGTTGTTGGAGGTTTTGTTGTTGTTGTTGTTTTTGCTGTTGCTTTTGGTTTTTATGCTCGAAGGTCAAACGCTTTTCTCATTACACCATTATTCGATAATAGTTGCAGTTATATTTCGAGCGATCGAATAGGAAGGTGTTGCTTTGAGGGCACTAGCCAACAATTTTTTTTACAAATTGTAGGAATTTAATTGAGGATTTTTAAATAATATTTCTTCAAGAACCGCAGAACATGGATTACAAAAAAAGCAATTTCAAGCCTCAAGAGTAGATCATCGAAAAAAATTATTCTCTACGACTCAAAGAGCCAGAAATGTGTTTTTTTAATACTTTCACACAAACGTAGATTTAAAAAAATCAAAAGTAATATCGTAGGAACAAAAAGAGAGACAATCAAAATCAAAAACATGGATTTTTTTAAACAATTTTCTTGAGGATTTTGAAAAATATCTGGGCTCCCAACGTGGATTTTCAATTAAAATAAAGAAAATAAATAGGGAAGAGACACAAACCCAAAGAGCCACAAACCTGTAGTTTTTAAAAGAACTTTCTGAGTCGAAAACGAGGATTTTTTTAACAATCAGGATAATAAAAGTCAATTTATAAAAATGGAAGGATTTTTTTATTATTTTTAAATTTTAAAAAATATTTTTAAAAGTACTCTTGCGGCTGCGAACAGATGTGCCTTTTTAAAAATAATTCTTTAATTTTTTTTAAGAATTTCAAAGATTTTTCTAATTAGTTTACAAAGAATTAATTGAGCCAAAACTTGAATTTTTAAAAATTAAATGCAAAGGAAAATTCTATATTTATGCAATTTTTTCTGAAGTCACAGTGAAACACAAGCGTGGATTTTTTAAAAATACTTAAAAAGGACGATCTGAGATTTTGAAATACACCTTTTTAAGGACGATCTCAAATTTTTACAAATGTTTGCCAAAGGCCCCTAGGCCCCAAACGTGGAATTTTAAATAAAAAATATAAAAATAAAAAATTTAAGGACAAATGTTTGCCAAAGGACTATCTAGGCCCTAAACGTGGAATTTTTAATAAAAAATATAAAAATAAACCAATTTAAGGACTCAAAAAGACATAAACGCGGATGTTTAAAGGACTATCTGAAATTTAAAAAAAAATGTTCTCCAAAGGTTATCTATATCTATAAAAGAGGAAAATGTTTGTATGTTTGTTTGTTTGTTTGTTTGTTTGTAATTTATGGACTCGAAAACCGCTGAATAGATTTTCCTGAAAATTTCCATATATACTGCAACATCGCCTGAAAGTAACATAGGCTATATATTTTTGAATTTCCACTTGGAACTGGAGATATAGCATCGGAATCGGAGGTACCTCCCAAAAATTTAGATTTTATATGCACATATCTATTGATTGGTTGAAGATACAGTCTCCAAATTTGGAATACGTAACGGAATTTGGAACAAAAATAAATTTGCCAAATTATATTGTAATCGGTTCAGATTTGGATATAGCTCCCATGTATATTTTCGACCGATTTCGTTCATTTGATGCCTCAAACACAATATGAATGTTCGATTCCAATGACATTTGGAATGTGTGACGGGATTTAATCCGAAAATAAATTCGTCAAATTATATTGAAATCGGTTCAGATTTGGATATAGCTCCCATATATATTTTCGGCCGATTTCAAGCATTTGATGCACCAAACACGCTATGTATCCCCAAATTCAATGAAATTTGAAACGTGTGATAGATTTTATCTAAAAAATTGATTTCCCAAATTATATTGAAATCGGTTCAGATTTGGATATAGCTCCCATATACATTTTCGGCCGATTTCATGTATTTGGTGGACCAAACACGACATGTATTTCCAATTGTAATGAAATTTAAAATAAGTAACGGAATTGGGAGCCAAAATGAATTTGTCAAATTAAATTGAAATCGGTTCAGATTTGGATATAGCTCCCATATATATTTTCGACCGATTTCATGTTTTTGATGCACCAAACACGCTATGTATCTCTAATTTCAATGAAATTTGGAATGTGTAGCGGAAATTAAAACAAATATACATTTGTCAAATTATATTAAAATCGGTTCAGATTTGGATATAGCTCTCATATATATTTTCGACCGATTTCATGTATTTTATGCACCATACACGATATGTATGTTCGATTCCAAAGAAATTTGGAATATGTAACGGGATTTTGATTATGAGTGGCTAAATTTGGTACAAAAATAAATTTGACAAATTATATTCAAATACGCTCAGATGTGATTATAGCTCCCAAATATATACTCAGCCGATTTCACATATTTGATGCACCCAAAGCGAGAGGGACAAAATCTGGCACCAGCAAAAATTGCCAAATTATATTGAAATCAGTTGGGGTTTGGATATAGCTAACATATATATTTCGGCCGATTTCATACATATTATGCATCAAACACGATATATATGACCGATTCCAATGAAATTCAGAATGTGTGGTGGAATTTGGTTATAATAATAAATGTGATAAATTATTTGGAAATTAGTTAAGATTTGGATATAGCTCCCATATATATATTCTCGGCCGATTTCACATATTTGACGCACCAATTTCAATGAATTATGAAAGGTGTGGCGGAGTTTGGTGTAAAAGTAATTTTTTTAAAATTATATTTAAATCGGATCAGATTGGGATATGATTTTAATAAGAACCATTGACCCACAACGCCTTAGGCTAACACTAAAAAACAACACAACAATTTATTAGAAATACGCTTATTACGGCGAAGTATGTTGCTATCTCGAATTCACTAATTGCAATAGAAATGCCACTCAACTTCAAAAGATTGCAGTTTACTGCACGCTTGGTATTTGCTATGAAATAAATAAATCCAAAGGACAAACCCTTCGTGTATGCATGTCATGTTACTGCTTTTGTAATGATTTTGTTTATTAACGCATTAAATTAGTGCAATATTTTTTTTAATTTTTAAATTTATTTTTCTTTATCCAACATATATTCGTAAATAAAATTTTGAATGCATATAAAATCAAAAGGGGAAGCGAAGCGCGCCGGGTTCAGCTAGTAAACCATAAACGTGGTTTCAAAAAATCCAAAGAGCCACGAACATGGATTTTTAAAAAGAGTTCTTTAAAGTAGACCTGCAAAGGAGTATTTTTAAAAAATATATTCTTAGGGACCCAAAGAGTCACGAAAGAGGATTGTTTTAAAAATTAAAGGACTAAAGGACTTTATGAGCCAAAAGAAGGATTTTTTTAACAATCAGGATCAAAAAAGTACATCTTTAAAGAATATTTTTAAAAGTATTTTTTTTTTAATATTTTTGGTGACCCTTGGAGCCTCAAACGTAGGTTTTTTTAATATTTTCTGCTGGAAAAGTGGATTCTTAATATATGTTTTCTGAAGGATTTTTCTGCTGCAAACTTGGAAGTTTAATTTTTTTCGAAGGTTTTTTTCTCTTATAAACGTGGGTTTTTTTTTTTAATATTTTCTGAAGGACTTTTTTTAATATTTTCTGTAGAACTTTTTCTGTTGCGGACGTGGATTCTTTTAAAATATGTTCTGAAGGAGTCTTTCTCTTGCAAACGTGGATTTTTTAAATATTTTCTGAAGGACTTTTTTAATATTTTCTGAAGAACATTTTCTGCTGCGGACGTGGAGATTTTATAAATATTTTCTGAACGACTCTTTCTCTTGCAAACGTGGATTTTTTAAATATTTTCTGAACGACTCTTTCTCCTGCAAACGTGGATTTTTTCTAAATATTTTCTGAAGGACTCTTTCTCCTACAAACGTGGATTTTTTCAAATATTTTCTGAAGGACTTTTTCTCCTACAAACGCGGATTTTTTAAATATTTTCTGAAGGACTCTTTCAAACGTGGATTTTTTAAATATTTTCTGAAGGACACTTTCTCCTGCAAACGTGGATTTTTTAAATATTTTCTGAAGGACTCTTTCTCCTGCAAACGTGGATTTTTTAAATATTTTCTGAAGGACTTTTTTTAATATTTTCTGAAGAACATTTTCTGCTGCGGACGTGGATTTTTTATAAATATTTTCTGAACGACTCTTTCTCCTGCAAACGTGGATTTTTTCAAATATTTTCTGAAGGACTCTGTCTCCTACAAACGCGGATTTTTTAAATATTTTCTGAAGGACTCTTTCTCCTGCAATCGCGGATTTTTTAAATATTTTCTGAAGGACTCTTTCTCCTGCAAACGCGGATTTTTTAAATATTTTCTGAAGGACTCTTTCTCCTGCAAACGTGGATTTTTTAAATATTTTCTGAAGGACTCTTTCTCCTGCAAACGTGAATTTTTTAAATATTTTCTGAAGGACACTTCCTCCTGCAAACGTGGATTTTTTAAATATTTTCTGAAGGACTCTTTCTCCTGCAAACGTGGATTTTTTAAATATTTTCTGAAGGACTCTTTCTCCTGCAAACGTGGATTTTTTAAATATTTTCTGAAGGACTCTTTCTCCTGCAAACGTGGATTTTTTAAATATTTTCTGAAGGACTTTTTTTAATATTTTCTGAAGAACATTTTCTGCTGCGGACGTGGATTTTTTATAAATATTTTCTGAAGGACTCTTTCTCCTGCAAACGTGGATTTTTTAAATATTTTCTGAAGGACTCTTTCTCCTGCAAACGTGGATTTTTTAAATATTTTCTGAAGGACTCTTTCTCCTGCAAACGTGGATTTTTTAAATATTTTCTGAAGGACTCTTTCTCCTGCAAACGTGGATTTTTTAAATATTTTCTGAAGGACTTTTTTTAATATTTTCTGAAGAACATTTTCTGCTGCGGACGTGGATTTTTTATAAATATTTTCTGAACGACTCTTTCTCCTGCAAACGTGGATTTTTTCAAATATTTTCTGAAGGACTCTTTCTCCTACAAACGCGGATTTTTTAAATATTTTCTGAAGGACTCTTTCTCCTGCAAACGCGGATTTTTTAAATATTTTCTGAAGGACTCTTTCTCCTGCAAACGTGGATTTTCTAAATATTTTCTGAAGGACTCTCTCTCCTGCAAATGTGGATTTTTTCAAATATTTTCTGAAGGACTCTTTTTCCTGCAAACGTGAATTTTTTTAAACATTATTTCCGAAATACTCCAGACAAAATAATCCAACGGATGGTATCCGGAGATTTTGGTGGCCATTTTGCGCTGGAAATGAAGCAGGAACCTCATTTTGTAACCATTCTTGGGTGGCGCATTCTAAGTGCGATGGTGCTGAGTCCTGTTGGAATGTCCAAGGTCTATTTACGTGCCCAAGGCTTTAATACACCCTCCAGAATATTTTCGCGATAATATTCGGCATTTCTTCTAATGCCACGGTCGATTAATACGGCGGAGGGCGACCATCGGCTGTTATGGCTATTATGGCGGACCACACCATCACCAGTCCCGGCGCTTGAGTTCTGGTGGCCAACCGAAGGTGCACATTTTCAGCTGACCTCTTTGGCAAATAAACACGATCATTTTATTTGTTTACAAACTGCTGTACAACGAATGTTTTCTCATTGGAGAATACCAAATTCGGCAGTTCACCACTTTCGGCCAAGAGAAGCTACTCTTTAGCTCTTTTGAGTTTATTTCCTTTCTGTTGTGGTGTAGGTTCTTGTACTTGTTTGAATTGCAATGGCTTTACCCCGAGCTCATTTTTCAATATTTGCCGAATGTAATATTGCGATATGTTCAGCTCACGAGCCATTTTTCGGCCACTGAGACGCGGGTTTCGATCAAGTCGTTTCTTTATTTTCGAATTATTTCTGCTGATGTTGCTGTTTTCTTCCGTCCACTTCCATGACGCTACCTGTATCACGGTAACGAGCGATGGGACGAGACACCAAAGATTTATTCATATTTAAATGCTGGAGAGCTCTAACGATAGTCACTTGTGATTTTCCAGCCAAATATAAAGAAATCACACTATCACGCTTGAATTCCATCACGAATATTTTTTTTTTTTCAGGAAAATTCTCACCAAAATGATTGTATATGCTTGTAAACAATATAATCAGCTGTCACTGGAATAATATTAACAGCTGTCTGACGAGTGGCTTGGAAATGACAGCAGTCTGAAGTTTAGTGCAGTTTTTGTTCATCTCACCCTGTATATCTCCAATATATTAGTTCTCTTCGACTCTAAATTGTAATTGCTCTATATCCATGTTATGGTTCATAGTTCGAAAATGGTTCACAGTTGTTATGATCTATTTTCCCTAAATTCCCAACATAAGCGCTCATTTTTATACCCTTTGTAACAAGAAAAAGGAAACGAGATAGACCCATAGTTCCTTTTGAGGATCTGCATAGAATCACGTTCTGAGTCGATTTATGCATGTCCGTCCGTCTGTCTGTCCGTATGTCCATGTATTTTTGTAAACAAAGTACAGTTCGCATTTATTGCCCTATCCAGTTGAAATTTTGCACAAATCATTTGTTTGGCCCAAGGACGAACCCTATTGAAATTGGAGATGATAGGTCAAAATTTAGATATAGCTCCCACATATATATCTTCGTCCGATTCGCCTTTTATTGTGCACCAAACGTGGTATTTGGCACATTCAACCAAATTAGGTTTGAAAATAAGTATGCCAAATTTGATCGAAATCGGTTCAGATATAGCTATAGCTCCATATATATATTGTTCATCCGATTTATTATTTTTGTCCTCCACCGACGTAATATGCACTCTGTAACAACAATATTTGGGGAAATATATCAAATACAGTTCAGAAATACATTTGCTAAATTCTATCGAGATCGGTTCAGATTTGGATATAGCTCCCACATATATCTTCGTCCGATTTACCTTTTATTGTGCACCAAACGTCTAATATTTGTCCAAATGGGATGGAATTTCGCACTTAGGACCGAATTGAGTCTAGAAGCTAGTATGTCAAATTTGGTGAAGATCGATTCAGATATAGCTATAGCTCCCATATATACTGTTCATCCGATCTGTTATATTTGTTACCCACAACCGTAATATGCACCCCGTAACAACAATACATAGTGTGTATGATTGAGTTCTCCCATAAAAACTTTTATTTGTTATGCGGAGCTCTACTAAATTAGCAATGTGGTTTAGGGTATTATAAAATCGGCCCCGCCCGACTTTACTGGTTAAAATATAAATATAGTCGACCTAGCCCGACTTTAGACTTCTCTTTACTGGTTCCATTTCATTTTTATGGAGCACCCGAGACATAATCATGGATTTTAATTCATTTCATGTAGCCCAGTGAACTATCCATGTATATGGATAGTCAATTTAAAGTACATATTAAATGTTGTTAATACACAAGCATTAGTGACAATTTTTTCACTATTTTTTGCTCTTTTTTTAATTATTATTTTTATTTTATTCCAATCATTTTACTGGCAATGTAAAACAAGAGTTGGATAATAGCAAAAATTACATTAAATTACATCTATTGATTTAGTGGCATATCTTAAAGCATTCATTCTATTGCTGTCGCTGTTGTTGTTGGTGCTCTTGACTCTATCGGTCTGTCGCTCCATTGAATTTAATGAATTTCGTTAAATGTCTGTCACATTTGTTTAAAATCGAGTGATTAACCGCCTCAATTGAAGTTGGTTATTATTCCATTTTTTCATTTTCAATTTATGGCCAAGCACTTTATTGGCAATGCCAAGCTGTCTGTGCCGTTAGTCGGATAACAAAGAACGACTTTTGGAGAAGAAGAAGAAGAAGAAACTTAAATGGATATATTAAATTCATTGAAAACCAGTAAAGAAAGTCTTAAAGTCGGACGGGGCCGACTTTATGATACCCTACACCACTTTGCTAATTTAGTAGAGCTGCGCATAACAATTAAAAGTTTTTATGGGAGAATTCAATCATACACGCTGTGAAAATTATAATTATTTAAAGTTCAAAGGACTAAATATGCTGAAGCATTTGTATCTTTTAAATTGGGACTTGTATTGCCCATTTGGTGCATAATTAATTTGAAATTGGATAAAAATATATATGGGAGCTATTTCCAAATCGGAACCGATCTCGATAAAATTTAGCAAAGGTATTTCTGAGCTGCATTTGATTTATTTCCCCAAATATTGTTGTTACGGAATGCATATTACGGCTGTGGAGGACAAATATAACAAATCGGATGAACAATATATATGGGAGCTATAGCTATATCTGAACCGATCTTCTTTGCGGTCGTAAGTGCCAAATTTCATCTAATTTGGGCAAATATTAGACGTTTGGTGCACAATAAAAGGTAAATCGGACGAAGTTATATATGGGAGCTATATCCAAATCTGAACCGATGTCGATAAAATTTAGCAAATGCATTTCTGAGCTGTATTTCATATATTTCCCCAAATATTGTTGTTACAGAGTGCATATTACGGCTGCGGAGGACAAATATAATAAATCGGATGAACAATATATATGGGAGCTATAGCTATATCTGAACCGATTTCGATCAAATTTGGCATACTTATTTTCAGGTCCAATCTGATCGTACCATACTATTCGGACTGATATTACACGTTTGGTGCACAATAAAAGGCAAATCGGACGAAGATATATATGGGAGCTATATCTAAATTTTGACCGATTATCTCCAATTTCTATAGGGTTCGTCCTTGGACCAAACAAATGATTTGTGCAAAATTTCATCTGGATAGGGCTATAAATGCGAACTGTACTTTGTTCACAAAAATACATGGACAGACGGACGGACGGACATGTATAAATCGACTCAGAATGTGATTCTATGCAGATCATCAAAAGGAACTATGGGTCTATCTCGTTTCCGTTTGCCTGTTACAAACAAATGCACAAAGACATAATACCCTGACCACCTTGTGGTGTAGGGTATACAAATGTCTAATATGAAAGGGTATAGAAAATTGTGTAATTATTTGAGAATATTTAATCTAGAAATTATAGAGAGAAGACCATCAATAGGTTCTATTGGTAAAAGAAAAGTCTTAGGTGGATAGGAGATCTATTCACGACTTCTATTGATAATCTCTAGTGTGTGGAATACTTTCTGACGGAAGTAGTCTGAGGTATTTTATATAAATGTAATTTATATGGTACTTTTGTAGTAGTTCTGCAAATCAACGACCTTGTTTTTTTGGTGATTTCTTCTGGGTAAACCGCCTGTTTATACCCTCAGCCATAGGTCTAGAGAGGGTATATATAATTTGATACGGCCAAAACGTGACTCATCGAAATAACGGTTTTAGACTCTAGGTCTCTTTGCGCCAAATCCATTTCAGGACATTTGGAGTCGATCTAGGGATGTCCGTCCGTCTGTCTGTCGGGCTGGTGTGCACGATAACTCTCGAAGGATAGTTACCATTCCTTCTGGTACCTCCCACACAAAGTGTCAACATTTTTAAAGAAAATAATTTCCTGCACACAAAGAGAAAGGATAATCCGATTTTGCTCCAACTTTGCGAATTCTAATATTTACATCAGTGCAAGGTCAGGTGCGTAAAATGGACAATATCGGTCCATTACATCAAGTACCTCCCCCACAAAGGGTCAAATTTTTGCATAATTATAACTCTTATAAAATGTGATGTAAGAGTCCGATTATCTTTAAATTACACACATCACAATAACCCCAAGTCTGGTGTGAAGATGGGATATATCGGTACACAACTTCTGGTACCTCCCTTGCAAAAGGGTCAAAATTTTGAATATTCATGAAGCTCATAAAACACGAAGTTAACATCCGATTCCATTCAGACTTGACACATCTCAATATTCCCATAAACACAAGATCTATCATAAGGGTGGTAGAGATCGGATCATTCCTTCTGGTACCGCCCTCACAAAGGGTCCAAGTTTTGAATAACCAAAACTATTATAAAATCCGAAATAAGCATCCGGATCTCTTCAAATTTCACACATCCCATTATTTCTACCAAGACAAGATCTGCTGTGAAGATGGGACATTTCGATCCACTACTTCTGGTACCTCCCCCACAAAGGGTTTTGAATATCCACGAATCTCATAATACGCGATATTTATATCCGACTTCATTCAGATTTCCATCAATTTCCATTCCTTCTGGTACCTCCCCCACAAAGGGTCCAAGTTTTGAATAATCAAAACAATTATAACATCCGAAATAAGCATCCGGTTCTCTTCAATTTTCAAACATCCCATTATTTCTAACAACACACGATCTGCTGTTTTGATATATCGGTCCACTCCTTCTGGTATCTCCCACACAAAGGGTCAACATTTTGAATATGAAGCTCATAAAACGCGAAATTAACATCCGATTCCATTCAGACGTGGTACATCTCAGTATTTTTAAAGTCTGTTATAAAGATGGTAGAGATCGGATAATTTCTTCTGATAACTCCCCCAAGAAGGGTCCAAGTTTTGAATAAAAAAAAAAAACAATTTCAAAATCCGAAATAAGCATCCGGATCTTTTTATATTTCACACATCACATTATTTCTATCAACACAAGATCTGCTGTGAAGATGGGATATTTCGATCCACTACTTCTGGTACCTCCCCCACAAAGGGTCAATATTTTAAATATCTATCAAGCTCATAAAATCCGATTCCATTCAGACGTGATACATCTCAATGTTTCCATCAACAAAAATCTGTTATAAAGATAGTAGAGATCGGACCATTCCTTCTGGTACCTCCCCCACAAAAGGGTCCAAGTTTTGAAACCTAAAATGAATATGGAATTTAAGATTTCTCGTAATTTGCCAATACCAAAATTTTTATCTGTATTAGATGATGTATGGGAAAGGAATGCTTCGTTCGACTATATTTGGCACCTCATGCACATTTTAACATTTTCTAAAAATTGCCATATATCTCATATAAAATGAAGGAAGTAACCAATATAGTCCAAACCTGGCACGTCATATACATATTTATTTAGGTCCGATACGAAATAGACAATATTGGCCCATACCTTCGGAACCTACTCCATAGAGGGTCAACAATTTGAATAATCATAACAGAAGTCAACATATATTCAAAGAATCGAAAATTGGCTGAGGGTATACATCTGTCGGTAGAACCTACAGATACTTTTTCTGTCGATACTTCATCTGTCGGTAGAACCTACAGATACTTTTTATGAGCTTAATATAGTTCGGTTCGTTCCCATCACAGAGTAGCTCAGTTAAACTAGTTAGGCCACTTTATTTCTATTATTTATCTTAAATTAAAAAAAAATAATAATCGGTCCCCTCACCGGAGTCTTTATTTTAATATATAACTGATCATGTGCTCTATGCATTTCATAACTCACATCATTGCCAATATCGTGAATTCCAAATTCATTATTCACCTTTTAATCTCTCCATCTGTGAAATGTTCTATTGCGGAGTTATGAAACCATTTTTTTTAATAAATAATCAAAACTTTCCCCCAACTATTCTGTAATCACAATCTGCTTATCTGTCCGTTAGTCAATTAATAAATCAATCCTTTAATTGATAACAAAATATTCCGTTTATTTCACCAGATATCGCAAAACGCAGTACTCATGTGCCTATTCCGATTTGTTATGCCCATCACCACCACTCACTCAGTCACTCTCTAAAGTGAAAGTAATTAAAGCAAAACTACAAAACAAATGAATGACTTAATTCAATTTTCTATTCCTCAACACGACTGAATTGAAGCACGATATTTTGACCTTTTGCTCAACAGAATGTGAATAGAATCGTGAGAATTTCAAATGAGAAAGAAATCCCCCAGCAAAAAAAGTTGTACTGACGTTCTACTGCAATCCCCATCAGATGGATGGATGGCTGGATGTAATATCGTCCATTTCGAAAGCAATTAACAGAGAGCTGTGCTTAACAACAACACAATTGTTGGAGTAGATCAATTGCACAAAAAGAAATCCAAAAGATTCGTGGCATGGTGGTGGATTATGTAATAGATCGGTTGGCGATATATAATAGGATATTTATGGAAGAGGTGTTTGTTTTTTGTTTGCTGGCCTGGCTCCATACATCGCGTTGGTTCATTAACATATAATTGCAATTTAAATTAAAGCAGGCAAGCAACAACAAGACTAATAATTTTGTTTAATACAAGACCAACAACAATTAGTGAGCAAACAAAAAAGTAAACGTTTAATAAAAAAGCTTTGTTAGGATATACACTCAAAATAAGATTTTAAGTGATTTTTAGAATAAGCTAAAAGTGTTCGAAACATCCGCACAAGTTCTTTAAGTATAATTCCATTGTAAAACCAGTAAAGAAAATCCTAAAGTCGGGCGGGGCCGATTTTATGATACCCTACACCACTTTACTAATTAAGTAGAGCTGCGCATAACAATTAAAAGCTTTTTATGGGAGAATTCAATCATACACGCTATGATTATAATTTAAAATTCAAAGTAATAAATATGCCGAAGCATTTGTATCTTTTAAATTCGGACTTGTATTGTCCATTTGGTGCACAATTAATTTGAAATCGGATAAAGATATATATGGGGGATATATCCAAATCTGAACCGATCTCGATAAAATTTAGTAAAGATATTTCTAAGCTGTATTTGATTTATTTCCCTGAATATCGTTGTTACGGAGTGCATATTAGGCTGTGGGTAACAAATACAACAAATCCGATGAACAATATATATGGGAGCTATAGCTATATCTGAACCGATCTTCACCAAATTTGGCATACTACCTTCTAGACTCAATTCGGTCGTATTTGCCAAATTCCATCGCATTTGGGCAAATATTAGACGTTTGGTGCACAATAAAATGTAAATCGGACGAAGTTATATATGGGAGCTATATCCAAATCTGAACCGATCTCGATAAAGCTTAGCAAATGTATTTCTGAGCTGCATTTGATATATTTCCCCAAATATTGTTGTTACAGAGTGCATATTACGGCTGCGGAGAACAAAAATAACAAATCGGATGAACAATATATATGGGAACTATAGCTATATCTGAACCGATTTCGATCCAAATTTGACATACTAGCTTCTAGACTCAATTCGGTCGTATTTTCCAAATTCCATCGCATTTGGGCAAATATTAGACGTTTGGTGCACAATAAATGGTAAATCGGACGAAGTTATATATGGGAGCTATGTCCAAATCTGAACCGATCTCGATAAAGTTTAGCAAAGGTATTTCTGAGCTGTATTTGATATATTTCCCCAAATATTATCGTTACAGAGTGCATATTACCGCTGCGAAGGACAAAAATAACAAATCGGATGAACAATATATATGGGAGCTATAGCTATATCTGAACCGATTTCGATCAAATTTGGCACACTTATTTTCATGCCTAATTTGGTTGTATGTGCAAAATTCCATACTATTCGGGCTGATATTACACGTTTGGTGCACAATAAAAGGCAAATCGGACGATGATATATATGGGAGCTTTATCTAAATTTTTACCAATTATCTCCAATTTCAATAGGGTTCGTCCTTGGGCCAAACAAATGTTGTTTGGAAAATTTCATCTCAATCGGACAATAAATACGACCTGCATTTTGTTCACAAGAATACATGGACAGACGGACTGGCATGCATAAATCAACTCAGAAAGTGATTCTATGCAGATCATCAAAAGGAACTATGGGTCTATCTCGTTTCCTTTTGCCTGTTACAAACAAATGCACAAAGACATAATACCCTGACCACCTTGTGGTGTAGGATATAAAAATGCTGCAGAAAATGGGCTATCAATGGAAAATCTTAGTAGGTTTCCTATGTCCAAGGCTATTACATGCCGTCAATCCATAGAATGCCAAGGAATAGTTTTCTCTTTAAAAAAAATGTAATGCGTATCGGTCGGTTGGGCCGACAGAGGTATACCCTACGCCAATGCCCGATTAATTAAATATATTTTGACTTCTGCTATGATTTTTCAAATTATAGACTCTCTATGGAGTATGTTCCGGATGAATGGGCCAATATTGTCCATTTCGTATCGGACCTAAAAAAGTATGATATGAAAAATGTGCCAGGTTTGGGTTATATTGGTAACTTAATTCACTTTATGTAAGATATGTGATAATTTTCAGAAAAGTTTGAAATGTGCGTGAGGTACCAGATATAGTCGACCGAAGTATTCCTTTTTATACCCTGAGCCATATGGCTACAATTTGATACGGTCAAAACGTGCCTAATTGAAATAACGGTTTTGGACCCCAGGTCTCTTTGCACCAAATCCGTTTCAGAACATTTGGAGTCGATTTAGCGATATCCGTCTGTCTGTCTGTCTGTCTGGCTGACTGGTGCGCACGATAACTCTCGAAGGGAGTATCCGATTTGGTCCAAACTGGGTACATCGTAAGGTTTTTTTTGTCAAACTTAGATCGAGTTCGGAGATGGGCAATATCGGTCCACTCATTCTGGGACCTCCCCCACAAAAGGTCGAATTTTTCAAAAAATATATTTTTTGCACAGAAAGAGAAAGAATAATCCGATTTCTTCTCCAACTTTGTATCAGTGCTAGGTCAGGCGTGAAAATGGACAAATGTTCAAAATTTTGAATAATTACGACTCTCGTAAAATGTGATGTAAGAGTCCGACTGTCTTCAAATTTCACACATCGCAATATTTATATCAACCCAAGACCTGGTGTTAAGATGAGAAAAATCAATTCACTCCTTCTGGTACACCCCCCACCCCCCCCCACAAGTGGTGGAAATTCTTGAATATCCATGAAGCTCATAAAAAATCAACATTAGATATAGCAAGTTGGAAAGAATCGCTGAGTTTTTCACAATTTATGGCAGATAAAAGTATTGAAAATTGTGTCCCTTCTTGAGTGAGGTACCAAAAGGGGTTCGCAGGTATATATCATCTTCACAATAGATTTTGGGTTAGCAAAAATGTTTGTATGTCTGAAATTTGAAGAGAGTTTTATGCTTGTTTCGCTTTCTTTGAGCGTTTTGTTTTTCAAAATCCTGAACCCAATGTGGTTGAGGTACAAGAAGAAATGGTCCGAGCTCTACCACTTTTTTTTAACAGATCTTATGTTGATGGAAATATTGAGATGTGCCAAGTCTGGATGAAATCGAATGTTAATTTCGCGTTTTATCCCATCGGATGTTTATTTCGGATTTTATAATCGTTTTGGTTATACGAAACATTGACCCTTTGTCTGGGAGGCACCAGAAAGAATGGTCCAGTCTCTACCATCTTTATACCAGATCTTGTTCTGATAGAAATATTGAGATGTGCGAAGACTGAATGAAACTTGATGATAATTCCGCGTTTTATGGGCTTCATGGATATTGAAAATGTTGACCCTTTCTGGGGGAGGTACCAGAAAGAGTGGAGTAATATATTCCATCTTCACCGCAGATCTTATCTTATGTTGATGGAAATATTGAGATGTGCCAAGTCTGGATGGAATCGAATGTTAATTTCCCGTTTTACGAGCTTCATGGATGTTCAAAATTTTGACACTTTTTGGGGGAGGTACTTGATGCAGTGGACCGATATTGTCCATTTTCGCACCTGACGTAGCACTGACGCAGATATTAGGATTTGCAAAGTTAGATCAAAATCGGATTATCCTTTCTCTTTCTGTGCAAAATATGTATTATTTAACCATTTCGAACATTTGTGGGGGAGGTACCAGAAGGAACTGACCGATATATTCCATCTTAACACCAGACCTCGGATTAATAAAAATATTGGGATGTGTGAAAGTTCAAGACAATCGGACTCTTATATCACATTTTATAAGAGTTATAATTATTCAAAATTTTGACCCTTTGTGTGGGAGGTACTTGATGGAGTGAGATGGATGGATGGAGATATTGATCATTTCCGCACTTGACCTTGCACTGGTGCAAATACTAGATTTTGCAAAGTTGGAGCAAAATTGGATTATCCTTTCTCTTTCTGTGCAGTAAAATATATATATTTTTTTAATTTCGAACTTTGGTTTGGGAGGTATCAGAAGGAGTGGATTGTTATATCACATCTCCGAACCCAATTTAAGTTAAATGTTAATATAACGATGTACCAAGTTTGACAAAATCAGATACTCTCTGAGCCAGTCAGACAGACTGACGGACGGATACCCTTTGATCGACTCCAAATGTTCATAAAATGGATTTGGTCGAAAGGGACCTAGGGTCTAAAATAGTTGTTTCGATAAGGCTCCTTTTTGCCATATCAAATGATATATACCCTCTCTAGCCGTATGGCTGAGGGTATAATTAATGTTAATGCCACAAAAAATGAGTACCCATGCCTTTTAGTTATAATCGGAACCCTATGAAAGAATGAAAGTAGTCGATATAGTCCGAAACTGGCTCGTTTTCATATTCATATCAGACTTATGTTTGATACAAAATTAACAATAATGGCCAACTCCTTCCGAATCTCTCCCACAAAGCACAAACATTTTGTTTATATCATAACGGAGGTAGGCAAAACGGAATGATATATTTTAACTATTTTTTTTTTTTAATTTTAAAAAGTCAAAGTGCCACCTGTGGCCTGGGAATCCGTAGAGAACGAAGCCATATGCTGGCAGTAGAAATGTGTTGGCATATCATCACTAGAAGAAAATAACTTGTCCAAGGCACAGCTGATCATCTAACCGAGTTGTCAAAATGATGGCATCCTTTAACTAGGCATTTGGTAAAAAATGCGTCCTTACATGTAGAAAATGGCTTTAGAAAATGTTCTATGGAAAACTAATGTTTAAAGCCCATTGAGGTCTTCCATAGAAAACAGTCTCCGATGCACAACTGACTTTCCCATGTAAGACTTTCAAAGCCTTTCCCCTAAGAAGACCCCCTAAAGAATCTTCTATCGATAGAAGTGCTATCGTAGGCCTTGTTTGAAAGCTAGAACTGATCATTTTTTCTTCGGTGTATCCGTTCAAGAACCAAACACCTTCAAACCGGGCGTGAGTGTTAAATATCCCGATAAAGACAACCAAACAAAACAAAAAAAATTGTAGAATAATGAATATTTTATTAGCAAATCTAAAACAAATCAAATTCTCAGCGGAATCAATGACTTTAGTTACAGCAACATCTGTTTTCAGGCAACAAAAAAACACTTGTTCCCGCCACTAAAAACATGACATTCGAACAGGAGAGAGAGCGCGCGCGTAAAAATCCATGACTTTTTTTCCTAACCCATTGCTAATCGAATGCAACAGTGGCGGAGGGAACTTTGGAACCCCCAGCTGGCAAACTACAATCACCAACGAGAATTGACGTAATAGCCGGCTAAAGCAAACGACAAACTTAACGTCAGAACGACAAACCCTGTAGAATTTGTTGGCTACCAACAATACTGGCAGCAACCAAAAATATATATCATGAGCCAGATAAAGCATGGCGATAAAATGCAATTCAATTCAAAAATTTATTCATAATTTCAATTGGAGGAAACAACGGGGGACAGCACGTTGACGTCAAGTGAGAGAAAGAATACAACAACAACACCAATGAATTACAAAACCAATAACAACTGAAACTTCTAGAACTCACGATATTTGCCAATGCCGTGATTCCTCAAACAAAACTCCACTAAAACAATGGATTTGTTCCACCCCCAACCTCCCTCCTCCTCCTCGGCACTTTCATGGCCTGGAGAGCTGTGATATTTGATTGATAAAACAATGATTACGAAAAGAAACAACAATGGCAACACCAACAACAGCAACAAAAACTTCTCATTACAATGTTGCATTGTAAATCATGAATGTCATGTCAAATTGGATTTTGAAATGTAATTCCGTTAGAACAGGAACAGACAGACACACACACATACGTTACGGTATGTGAGAAAAGATTTACGATATGACGTCATTGGTGGGACATTTTATGTCTGCACATAACGAAAGACTTAAGACACAAACACGCAATATAAAATTTATCGCATTCGAGGGACAATAGAACAGGTCCGAACAGTTCAATGGGTCTTTTGTTTTACAAATAGAAAATACTCTATTGAAAGAATGTAGAATATTATGAAATTATCAAAGACCTCATTTAATAGAAGAAAGACGTCATTTTATAGAAGACTTTTTGGATGTCTTCTTAAAATGCTTCTTAAAAGTGTCATATACAAAACTTAAGCCATAATTATCTAAAAGAACTCGAAAATAAACCTAAAACAAGTAAGCAAAGGCTATAATCGTGCGGGGCCGACCATGTGATACCCTACAACACTACAATATGTTAGAAGCTCCCTTATATCCAGATCGATTTTGGAAGATTTCGCTTTTGAAATTATGTCACGAGACATTGACCAGAGAAATTCGCCCAATATTTAAGCACCCCGTCATACTGTTGGTTGTTGTGGTCCATTTTTCATCCAAAATGCTAGAATAATTCCCTGTCCTTAACTCTCTTCTCAGGCGTGTCGATTGGCTTCAATTGTGTGATCAAAAAGTTTTTTCCTGTTTTTGTTTCATTTGAAACCCTAAATATTTTGCGATCATCTCCAAAAGGAAGAGGCCCCTCTGTATCTCCAAATTTAGACCCATCTATATGATTTGATTGTCTACGATATTTGGCTAAATTCGTCAACGAAATCAGCATAAAAAAGCCAGAAGTTCGCCTTTTGTATATTTCGGATATCGGCTGTAAGTAATTCTGGTATTTTTTTCACACAAAAATAGTGGTCCATTCTACTCGCTGTTCTAAACTCTAACTTCATGCGAGATTTCGTGTCCTTTGGTTTCTATTTCTGACCTTTATAACGGCTGCAAAATCAGGAACATTTTTAGTTGTTGGTCCATTTCAACCCTCAAATATATTGCGGACATCTTATAACCAATAGGCCTAGCCCTTTTGATTGGACGATAATTGCAATCTGTATATAATAACCCCAACCTGTGTTGTAAGGTGAAAAAGTATTAGAAAATATACACTTCAATATTATAAGTCAAATTGAAAAAATCGCATGCGATAAAAAATATGAAAAAATAAAAAAATGTCACAAAATACTACAAAACCAATATTAACATCATTATTGACATATTTTTATGCGATGTTTTTAGATTTTATACTTTTATGCAAAGAGGGCATTCTGAATTGACAAAATTTGTCAAAATCGGTCCAGCCATTCTTGAGATATAAGCATTATAGCTAACATCCCCTTCCTTTGTATATACACATTGTATATATTTCGCTATATATATCCGATATATTAACTATTGGGATCGACGCAACGGTCAGAATTGACCTCTTCATCTGCTTGTGACTTCGTCGGGATTAAAAATTTTCGCGGTTTAATGGAAAATACGACTTTCATTTAACACAAATGTTATGGTCTATTTCACCCACTAAATATTACCCGATGACCACCAAAATTGGAACGCTTCTGCCCAGCCCTAAGCTCTAGCTCCATGCTAACTTTCGCTTCGATTGGTCCATAATTGAGACCTGTAGATCAACTGCAAAATCAGGAAAATTTTCAGTTTTTGGTCCATTTTAACCCCTAAATATTATGCGATTATCTCCAAAAGAAATAGGGTTCTATTCTGATCATAGCCCCACCTCCATTTTCAATTTCGTGAGGATCGGACTATAATTGCGACCTGTAGAGTGATTACAAATTAACATGGACAGACGGACAGACGGACGGACGGACATACATAGCTAGATCGACTCAGCTCGGCGAGATAGGAATATCTATATATACTTTCCTATGTGGGAAATCAATATTTCGAGGTTTTACATAATTTTTGGCCCAATCAAACTTATAATACCCCCAAACACAAAGTGTTGTAGGGATCATACCTCTGATGGTTCCCACAACACATACTTCTAAACATATTTTTAAAAAATCCACAGTTGACCCTTTATGTAGGCGGTTCCAAAGGAGTGGGCCAATCTTGTCCATTTCGTCACTGAATAAATCAACGTCCAGACGAAACGGCTGAAGCTAGAATCTTGAACTTTGTACGAGGGTCAGTCTTTGTGCGTAGGCATCTGATAAAGCTGAGTTTTTTGGAAATTGTTTTTAAAAGCATACGAAAATTACTAAAATGTACTAAAAATTGAATACTTTGTATTGGACAAACGGAATGAGCTAGAAGTTTAAAATGAGAGTCACTCATGGAGTGTAGGATAAATGTCCCGATGGGTTTTTGGAAATTCGAACTTTAAGGTTGCGAAAAGTTCTAAAATATTACCGAACTTGCAAAATGGTACCATTTGGTATTATATGAAGAGATAGAGCTAAAAACTCGAAACTTGGTATGAGAATCAAGGTTAGAAATATAGTATAACATACGAATATGCTTATGGAAATGTGTACTAAGTGTACGAACTGTACTAAATGGTACTAAATATGGAACAATTTGGGTTAAGGTGCACGCATGAAGAATTTTGAAATTTTGTATTGGGGTCCCTGTTTCTGATAGGTTTGTGATGAAGAGATGGTACTACAAGTGCACGAAAAGTAGTAAATAGTACTATATTTGATACAATTTGGTGTTGGGTGAACAGTGATTAATGCATGAAATCTGAAAGTTGGTATTAGGATCGCTGATCATATGTTGCCGGGATATATGGAGGTGGTTTCGAAAATGTGTACAATAATTATACGAAAAGTACTGAATGACACCATATTTGGTACTGAGTAAAGTGATAGAGATAAAATTTGATATTTAGATTACTGATAGTATCTGTGTTTGAGATTTGACGGTGGTTTGCAAATGAATCCTACATGTGTACGAAAAGTACTAAATAGTACTAGATTTGAAATTGGGCTGGAAATCTAAAATTAGATATTGAGGTCTCAGTTGGTATCTGGTATTGAGATGTGGAGCTTGTTTTGGAAATGTGTACTATATGTGTGGGAAAAGTACTAAATAGTACTATATTTGGTATTGGGTGAAAGAATAGAGCTGTAATCCTGAAATTTGATATGGATGTCACTGTTGTATCCGTGGTTGAGAAAACGTGCTGGTTTTGGATACGCGTACTATAATTGTACTAAATGATACTACATTTGGTGATGAGGGAAGCTACAGAGCTTTAATCCTGAAATGTGGATGATTGATGGAATTCGGTGTCGAGGTCGCTGTTTGTGTTTAGAGTACAGAGAAGGAGAATGGTTTTGGACACGCGTAGTATAGCTCTTAAGGTAGAGCTGGAATTCTGAAATTTGCTGTGGAGGCCGAGAGAAGGAGATGGATTTAGGCATGCGTACTATGATGGTACTAAATTTAAATGGCATGAATGGATAGAGCTTGAAACCTGAAATTCGATGGTTAAATCACAGTTGGTTTCTGGAATTTAGATAGGGTGGAACAATAAATTAGATCTCTGGTTGAGAGAAGTTTTTAGCCATACCAAGTTTGAAAAGAATCGCTAAGTATTGAAAATTGTTTGTGATTGTGATTGAAAAAACGTAAACCCTTTGTGGGGGAGTATAGAAATATTGAGACGTAATGTAATTGAAGAGAATCGGATGCTTATTTCACATTTTATGAGCGTTTTGGTTATCAAAATGTTTGACCCTTTGTGAGGGAGGTACCAGAAGAAGTGGGCCGATATCTACCATCTTTATAGCAGATATTGTGTTAATGAAAGAATTGAGATGTGTAAAATTTGAAGATAATCGTATGCTTATTTCGAATTTTATAATATTCTAAATTTTGACCCATTGTAAGGGAGGTGGCAGAAGAAGTTGTTCATTCTTGTTCTGAAAGAAATTTTGAGATGTGCAGAAGTGTTATAATTATTCATGATTTGACCCTTTGTGAGTAGGCTGATATTATCCCTTTTCGCACCTGACCTTACAGTGATAAACATATTAGTATTTGCAAAGTTTGCACAAAATTGGATGATCCTTTCTTGTCCTATGAGGTACAGAAGGAGTGGCCCATCATTGCACATCTTCGAACTCGATCTAAGTTTGATAATAATATTGCGATGTACCAAGTTTTGTTGAAATCGGATACTTCCTTCTAGAGTTATCGTGAGCACCAACAACGGCCGAACATCGCTATATCGACTCCAAATGTCCTGAAACGGATCTGGTCCAAAGAGACACTCTTTCGCTCTATCAATGATATAAAGGGTGAGATAAAAAAACTGCAACAAAATCCAACTCCATAACTTTCATTTTTTTTTTTCAATTTTATTGATTGAAATAGCATCAAATTTTGGCGCTTGAGTTCTGGTGGCCAACCGAAGGTGCACATTTTCAGCTGACCTCTTTGGCAAGTAAACACGATCATTTTGTTTGTTTACAAACTGCTGGACAACGAATGTTTTCTCAGCGGAGACGGAGAAAATCAAATTCGGCAGTTCACCACTTTCGGCCAAGCGAAGCAACTCTTTAGCTCCGTTGAGTCTATTTTCTTTCTGTTGCGGTGTAAGTTCTTGCACTTTTTGGAATTTCAATGGCTTTACCCTGAGCTCATTTTTCAATATTTGCCGAATATAATATTGCGATATATTCAGCTCACGAGCCATTTTTCCACCACTACGACTCGGGTTTCGATCAAGTCGCATCTTTACTTTTCGAACCATTTCTACTGATGTTGCTGTTTTCTTCCGTCGCTTTCCTTGACGTCGGGCTACGCTACCAGTATCACGGTAACGAGCGATGGCACGAGACACAAAAGTTTTATTCACATTTAAATGCTGCAGTGCTCTAGAGATAGCCACTTGTGGTTTTCCAGCCAAATATAAAGAAATCACACTATCACGCTTGAATTCCATCTCGAATAACTTTTTTCTGGAAAATTCTCACCAAAATGTCTTCGTACGCTTGTAAACAATATAATGAGCTGTTACTGGAAAAATTTTAACAGCTGTCGGACGAGTGGCTTAGAAATGACAGCAGTGTGAATTTGGTTGCATTTTTTTATATCACCCTGTATATACTTTGCAGAGTCTAAAATGTATATTTCGAGGTGTTACAAACGGAATGACAAACTTAATATACCCTCCATGCTATGGCGGAAGGTATAAAAAACTCAATTATAGCCCTCGGAAAAAAATATTATTCTAAACTTCACGTTTGTGGATCACGAAAAAATATATTTAAAAAAAAGGGTTTAAAATATTCAAAGACGGAACACCTTCCAGGGAAAAGTTATGAAATTGCCTTTCTAATTAGAAATTCAATTGGAAAATCCACAGTAATTATAGGCGGACAGCAGCATTTAATCAATCACCGACCACCAGCAATAAAATGTTATTGTTTTTTTCCTCCCTTGGAAACTAAAAGACAAAAAAATGCCGGCAAGAAAAACAAAACCACCACTCAGCCACCCCGCACGGATTGTCTGAAACCGTATCGGCGGTATGTAGATTCGTTTTCGATTTGTTTTCATTGGAACAGATGTGAATATGGTTTTATGGAGCTTTGTTCTCAAGTGCATGGAATTTTTTCCTCTTATTCGCCACAGTGTGAGGGGCGTGCGCGTGTCTTGGCCAAGAGCGTGGTCTCCTTTTCTTTGTAAAACGTTCTGCGGTTTGGTTTATGTAAATTTATGCAAATTTGTAATCCGTTATGATTGTTGGTCGATCGGTCGATTGGTTGCATTGTCCAACACCTAGACGGAGCTTTCTTTTGAAAGAACAACAAAAATTATAAACGCGATATTGATTATGTTGTTTAACATTTTTATGGTTATAAATGTACATTCGCACAAACATATGTATGTATTCATATGAGACATGTTTAGTACTTTTCTTACACAAATAATTACATATTAATTTACGTAATACCGTTTTTTGTTATTTTGAAATAAATGTGTCACGTAATGTTTACGGAAACAATTGACAGCAATTCTGTGGAAATGTTGTCTTGCGTCGAGTGCCCAGACCAGATCAGAGCCGCCTTTCAATTTTGAGTCATTTTTGTGTAAAGGATATGAATTATATGGGAATTCCCTATGACATAAATTGCACTTCTATAAATAAAAGCAATATTTTATGACTATTCGTTTTTACAAGTGTAGGATGTTCGGCAAAGTAATGGAATTAGCGAAAGTAAAATGAGAGTAAAGTGGGTTATTTTCGGATTAATTATTTCACGCCCAGGCCGAATTGCTGAGTCTCAGAACTTGACATACGTAAATACCAAAGATACAAATGTGATTTTTTTTCTAAAACTTAGCTTTAAGTGCTATTAGGGCCAAAAACGAGAAAAAAATGTTTGAAAGAGCTATCGTGGTATCTTATAAACCTTTTTTACCTCAACGGTCTTGGATATTTTTATACCCTCCACCATACATAGTATGGAAGTTCGTCATTCCGTTTCTAAATAATCATTTTAGTCCCAACAATGTATATATATTCAGCGTAAAATTCTAAGACGATTTAGCCCTGTCCGTTTGTTGTAATCACGCTACAGTCTAAACGAATTAAGATAGGAAGATATAATTTTTCACAGATCTCTCTTTTGTCTGCAGGCAGGTCAAGTTCGAAGATGGTCCACGATATCGTATAGCCCCCATATAACGGTACCCCCCGATATTCGGTATTTTGATTATTTTAGCCACTGTTTCTAATGGAATGGTCTGAAAATCCACACAAGGAGTTCCTTGTGAGTATTTTATCCCTTAAAAGAGAATTATCTATGTAGGTACACGATATCGTATAGCCCCCATATAACGGTACCCCCCGATATTCGGTATTTCGATTATTTTAGCCACATTTTTCAACGGAATTACCTGATAATCCACACCAGGAGTTCCTTGTGGGTACTTTACCCTTGGAAGAAAATTATCTATATAGGTCCACGGTACCCCCCGATTTTCGGTATTTTGATGATTTTAGCCACATTTTTTAACTGAATTGTCTGAAATTCTACAAAGAAGTTCATTGTGAGTACTTTACTCCCTGAAAGAGAGTTGTCTATATAGGTCTACGATATCGTATATCCCCCATATAACGGTACCCCAGATATTCGATATTTAGATGATTTTAGCCACATTTCCCAATGGAATTATCTGAAAATCCACACAAGGAGTTCCCTGTGAGTACTTTACCCCCAGACATAGATTTGTCTATATAGGTCCACAATATCGTATATCCCACCATATCTCGGAACCTTCCGATATTAGGTATTTTAAAGATTTTAAAAGAATTTTCAATGGATTTTATTTTTTAAATTTTATTGAATAAAAGCAAAAAATGTCGGAAATAACATCAAATTTTAGAATAAGTTTAGATTTGTTCGAATTGGTCACCTTTGGCACGAATTATGGCCTTCAAACGGCCAATGATACCGTCACACGCTGCCCAAATGTTGCTCTGCGGCATTTTGGCCCATTCCCGGTGAAGCGCTTGCTTGAGTTAATCGACACTTTGGTATTTTTTAGTACCAACCTTGCTTTCCAATAGTCCAACAGATTGGTGTCCGAAATTTTTTATGGCCATTGCGCGCTGAAAATGAAGCGAGGAACCCCATTTTCTAACCATTCTTGGGTGGCGCGTGCTGAGTCCTGTTTGAATGTCTAAGGTCTGCGGCCAAAGTATTTGCGTGCCCAAGGCTTTAATACAGAATATTTTCGCGATAATATTCGGCATTTATTCTGAGCGGAGAGCGACCATCGGCTGTTATGGCGGCCCACACAATCACCATGGCCGGCGTTTGAGTTGTGGTAGCCAACCGAAGGTGGACATTTTCAGCTGACCTCTTTGGCAAGTAAACACGATCGTTTTGTTTGTTTACAAACTGCTGGACAACGAATTTTTTCTCATCGGAGACGGAGAAAACCAAATTCGGCAATTCACCACTTTTGGCCAAACGAAGCAACTCTTTAGCTCTTTTGAGTCTATTTTCTTTCCGTTGAGGTGTAAGTTCTTTGTCAATATTTGCGAATAGAATATTGCGATATGTTCAGCTCACGAGCCATTTTCCGGCCACTGCGACGCGGGTTTCGATCAATTCGCTTCTTTACTTTTCGAACCATTTCTGCTGATGTTGCTGTTTTCTTCCGTCCACTTCCTTGATGTCGGGTTACGCCACCAGTATCACGGTAACCCAGCGATGGTACGAGACATAGAAGATTTATTCACATTTAAATGCTGGAGTGCTCTGACGATCGCCACTTGTAGTTTTCCAGCCAAATATAAAGAAATCACATTATCACGCTTGAATTCCATCCCGAATAACTTTTTTTCTGGAAAATTCTCACCAAAATACTTTTGTACGCTTGTGAACAATATAATGAGCTGTCACTGGAATAATTTTAGCAGCTGTGGGACGAGTGGCTTAGAAATGACAGCAGTCTGAAGTTGATTGCAGTTTTTTCATCTCGCCCTGTATTAATTATACCCTCAGCCATTTGGCTACAGAGGATATATAAAATTTGATACGGTCAAAACGTGCCTAATCGAAATAACGGTTTTAGACCCTAGGTCTCTTTGGACCAAATCCGTTTCAGAACATTTGGAGTCGATCTAGCGATGCCCATCCGTCTATCTGTCCGGCTGGCTGGTGCTCACGATAACTCTCTAAGGAAGTATCCGATTTGGTCCAAACTTGGTACATCGTAATATTTTTGTCTAACTTAGATCGAGTTCGGAGATGGGCAATATGGGTCCACTCCTTCTGGTACCTCCCCATAAAATGTTGAAATTTTCAAAGAAAATATTTTATTGCACAGAAAGAGAAAGGATGAATCGATTTTTCTCCAACTAAGCAAATTCTAATATTTCCATCAGCGCTAGGTCAAGTGCGAAAATGGACAATATCGGTCCACTCCTCGGGTACCCCCCCTTCAAAGGGCCAACTTTTTAAATAATTACAACTCTCATAAAATGTGATGTAAGGATCCGATTGTCTTCAAATTTCACACATCCCAATATTTATATTAATCCAAGATCTAGTGTTAAGATGAACAATATCGGACCACTCCTTCTGGTACCTCCCCCAAAGGTCAAAATTTTCAAAATATATTTTTTTCTGCACGGAAAGAGAATCGATAATCAGATTTTGCTCTAACTTTGCAAATCCTAATATTTGAGCCAGTGCTGGGTCAGGTGTGAAAATGGACAATATCGGTCCACTCCATTAAGAACCTCTCCCGCAAATGGTCAAAATTTTGAATAATTACAACTCTCATAAAATGTGATGAAAGAGTCCGATTGTCTTCAAATTTCACACATTCCAATTTTTTATTAACCCAAGGTCTGGTGTTAAGATGGACAATATCGGTCTACTCCTTTTGATACCTCCCCTACAAACGCTTCAAAATTTGAATATCCCTGAAGTTCATAAAAAGCGAAATCAACGTCCGATTTCATTCTAGACATGGTACATCTCAATATTTCCATCAACACAAGATCTGTTATAAACATTGTAGAGATCGGACCATTTCTTTTGCTACCTGTCCCATATAGGTTTCAAAATTTTGAAAAACATAACACTCATAGAAAGCGAAATAAGCATCCAACTCTCTTCAAATTTCACACAAATATTATTGCTTACACAAGATCTGTTGTGAAGATGCTATATATCTGTGAACCCTGTTACCTCACTTACAAAGGGAGAACATTTTCAATACTTTCTTTTATCTGTCATAAATTGTCATATATGTCATATTTTATTTAGATCCGATACGAAATGGACAATATTGACCCTTCTTTCCAAACCCACTCAATAGAGGGTCAAGAGTTTGAAAATTCATAACAGAAGTCAAAATATTTTTAAATAATCGAACATTGGCTGAGGGTATACATCTGTCGGCAAAACCGACCGAAACTTTTTTACTTGTTTTTTTTTTTTAGGAAATTTTATTACTGTTCGTACTCTTTTATCTTCTAGTTCTACCACGCATCATTCTTTTAAGCCCAATTATTTTTTAAACAAAATTTTCCAAATTAGAGTCATGCATTTTTTCTCTAAACAATAAACACTTATTAAAAATATATTTTTACGAAATTTTGAAATATGGTGACACATTGAGTCTTGCCTCTCATTAATATATTTTTAATTATTTTCTAATATTTCTAGCCTCTATTGATTTCAATAATTATTTAAACAAAATTTCCCAAATTACCCTTTCACTTCAAAAATAATAATTTGTATTTCCAAAATTATTTCTAGAAAAAAAACGTCAATACCAAAAAACGGAATTGTGTAAAAAATGTTAAATGAAACACAAAACGGGAATTCATAGACAATATTTGTAATTGAAACGTTATAATTGCAAGACAGAAGGAAAAAACGTAGCAACAACAATAATAACACATAATTAGTGAAATAAGTAGCAGTTATAAATAATAAATTGAAGCAAAAAAAAAACATTGCTCGCAAAAACATTATAATTGACCTTCATTTCAAAATATTGAATAATTTTGCACTTGAAATTTATACAGAGTTCGTTTCTGTTTTTTTGTTTTAGTTTTTATTGTTTTCTTATTGGAAATGCAAACATTTTATTTTTTTGCGTTCACACAAAAAATCCGTATCTATAAATAATGCTTTGCCACCATAAGAGGTTCAAAAGAGGCATATCAATCACTAATCGGCCATTTGTGAACGAATTGAAAGCAAAAAAAAAAAAAAAACAAAAATAGCAGTTGCATAAAAATTAGCCATTATTAATATTAAAGTAATTCTAATGTTTAAAGGTCAATAAAAGGTTATTGTTGTAGTTGATTTTTTGTTTAATTCACTATATTTTACACGCAATGAATGGATGAATGAATGAATGTTTGAGTTGCCTGGCCGGCTTGCTGTCAGATTGGCTGGTTGGTCGTTTTGGTGGCTAAGTTTCGTGTAATTTATTTGCCTTCTCTTTCAGGGTTGCAAGTTTTTTGCGGGTTTGTGTCTTAAGTCTTTTGTTTTTTTTTCCAACACCCACATAACAACACCAGGGCCCAAACGAAAGTAAAGGTAGTCTGAAATGCATAAACTAAACAATTTAAACACACATTTATTTCGCATTAGCATTGAGTTCAGTGCGAGTAAAGGTTTTCAATTATTTAGAATTCAAGGAGCCAGTTTCGCGAGTTTCTATGACATTAATAGTCGTTGTGGTGAGGGCATTCCCTAACTATTGTTTGGCTATTTTTTTTCGCGATTTGTTAAGTGTCATATTAAAATTTTGACATATTAGAAATATCTATTCAAAGGTGTAGTGTAAGTTTTGGAATTAAAAATTTTTTAAATATTATAGTGATGGAGTTTTTGAGAAATATTTTTTCAAAGACCATTTGGTGGACATTTTCAAAATATTTTCAAAAGGACCAAAGGCCATAAATGTGGATGTTTTAAAATTTTTTTCCAAAGCAGTAATATTTTCTAAAGGACACAATTCAACCTCGTCGTTGTTTTTTAAAGACATTTGCAAAAGCTACAAACCTGGATTTTTTTAATAATATTTCCTATAGGACCCAAATAGACACAAACGTGGATTTGTTTATCATAAAATCCAAAGGTTCCAAATAGATTTTTTTTAAATTATTTTATGATTGACCTGAAAATATGTATTTTTTAAATAATTTTTAAAGGATTCAAAATAATTTTTACAAACCTTTTTTCAAAGAGCTAAGGACTTTAAAAGTTTTTTTAATATTTTCTAAAGGACCCAAAGACGCATAAACGTTGATTACTTAAAAATAATTCTGAAGAACCCAAGGACATATATACATTTTTTTATGAAGGACTTTAAATTTTTTTTAATATTTCAATGAACGTACATTTTTTAAAAATATATTCCAAAATATTTTAAAAATATATTCCAAAGGACCCAAGGGCATATATTATATACATATATACATTGAATATAAATATGGCTTTTTGAAAACCAAATTTGTTGGAAATACTTTCCAATGAACTAAGAGGACCACAAAGGTGGATCCTTAAAAAATGTTTTCAAAGGTCAACAAATGTGGATTTTTTAAAAATATTTTATAAAGGACTTTTAGGACCTTATTTCTTATTCTCAAAAGGACTTACATGAACATTTTTTTTATTTTCTAAGGAGATACAAACATGAATGTTTTAAATATATTTTTAATATTATCTAAAGGGTTGGTACCCAAAGTGGACTTTTTTACTATTCGCCAAAAAACCTAAAGATCCACATAATTGTTTTTTTATAATTTCCAAACGCCAAATGTCTATTTTAAAAAAAAAATATATATTTTTTTTTAATATTACCTAAAGGATTGGTACCCCTTTTTTACTATTTGCCAAAAAACCTAAAGATACACAGAATTGTTTTTTTTTAATATTATCTAAAGGATTGGTACCCCTTTTTTACTATTTGCCAAAAAACCTAAAGATCCACAGAATTGTTTTTTTTTTATAATTTCCAAACGCCAAATGTCTATTTTTTAAAAAAATATTTTATTTAATTTTCTTAAAATTTCGTAAAATCAAGAATTTTTTACTTTTTTAAAAAAATTACTTTTTCAAACAAAATTGAGTTTCCAAAATCTTGGACTAAAAACTTTAGATCCAAATAGTTTTTAGTCCAAGATTTTGGAAACTCAAACGCCCATTTTTTTAAATAAAAAATTCGGAAATTTTTTAATTTCTTTAAAAAAAATAATTGTTTAGAGTTTCCAAAATCCTGCACTTTTTAAAAGATGTTCTCAAATCGAGGATTGTTGAAAAAAATAATATTTTTCTAAAGGTCATAAAAAGTTGATATTTTAAATTTTTTTCTAAAGGACCTGCAGGAACTTTTTTATATATTCTAAAGAACTTGCAGGATTTTTTTATATTTTCTAAAGCACCCGGAGACCCACAAACATGGAAGAATGGATAAATATATTTCCCAAAGGATTTTTAAAAATTTTTTAATATGATATAATTTAATATATAATACTATCTAATATCTAAATTCGCCAAAGTGGATATTTATTTTTAATTAATATTTTCCAAAGCACCTAAAGGGCCACATAATTGATTTTTTTCAAATTCAAATTTCCAAAGACCAAATTGACGCAAATGTCGATATTTTAAAAAATACTTTTCAAAATCATGGCTTTTGTTTAATTTTCTATAAAGGAGTTTTTTTCAAAAAAAAACTTCCTAAACTCGAGGATTTTTTTTAATTCTCAAAAAAAAAAACTATTTTTTCTCAAATCGTGGATTGATTAAAAAACAATATTTTTCTAAAGGTCATTAGAACGTAGTTAATTAAAAAAAAACTTTCTAAAGTACTTTTTTATATATATATTTTTTTCATTTTCTAAAGGACCCGGAAGACCCACAAAAATGAAGGATTTGATCTAATTTTATAAAAATGAGTTTTTTTAAATACTTCCTAAACTTGATTTTTTTTTTGTTGAATGTTCTAAAAAAATATTTTTTTTTTGAGTTTCCAAAATCGTGGACTTTATTAAGTATGTTCTCAAAGGATTGTTTATAAAATAATATTTTTCAAAAGGTCATAAACATTTATATATTTTAAAAACACATTCTAAATGACCTGCAGGAACTTTTTTTATATATTCCAAAGGACGAAAGGACTCGGAGACCCACAAACATTGATTTTTTTAAAATATTTTCTAAAGAACGTTTCTTTTTTTTTAACATTATCTAAAGGAATCAAAGAGGCACCAAAATGATATATTTTTAAATAATATTTTCCAAAGCCACTGAATTGCAATTTTTTGAATAATTTCCAAAGGCCAAATTGATGCAAATGTGGATTTTTTAAAAATATTTTCTAAAATCAAGGATTTTATTTAAAATTTTCTAAAATGGCGTTTTTTAAGTGCTTCTTAGGATGATTTTTTAAATTCTCTACAAAACTAATTTTTTAGAGTTTCCAAAATCTTGGACTTTTTAAAATATTTTCTCCAATCGAAAATTGTCAAAAATTATATTTTTTAGAATTTTAAAATTCTCTAAAATCGAGAATTATTAATTAAAAAATTATTTTTTAAAAAATTTTATTTTTGTATTGAACATTTTTATTGAAACCGAAATTGTTTTGGATTTTACATTAAAGAATAAAAAAATAACTGACTAGCTGACCGAGAACAACGCTCAAACGAATCGGCTGAAGCTAGAAAAAACTCTGAAAATTTAGTACGATGTATGAAGTTTTTATTAAAAAGGAACCAGATTGTGCATTTTGAGTACTTAAAAGGCCTAATACGAAATGTTGAAATGAATATTAACATTTTCAAGTTTTGTATATTTATCAATTTTTAAATTATATATTAGTTAGAATTTCCTGCCAGCAAACGTGGACTTTGAAAATCGAGGATTAAAAATTTAAAAAATCTCTAAATATTTTCTCAAATCGAAGATTGTTAAAAATTGAGAAAAATTTTTCCAATTATCAGGAGTTTTAAATTCCCTAAAATTGAGAATTTTTAAAATCTCTAAAATCGAGGATTTTTTCTAATTCGCTTCAAATTAGGATTTTGAAAACTAACAATTTTAGAATATAGTTAAACACATCCTTGTTTGAATATTTTCTAAATTTTTTGTTTTTTTCATATATATTAAAATCGTGGATTTTTTTTCCAAAAGTTTTTTTTTAATAAAAATTAATTTTTAAAAAATATTTTCCAAAGATTTGCTATTGCTTTTAAGTCTACACTCTTCCGTTTAAAGTCCCCCATTGTTCACTTCCATTCTCTATTGTACCATAAAATTCAATGAACCGAAGAAAACAATTGAGCAAAAATATGATCCACTAATTAAAAATCCGTTTTTATTCGGGATATCCGCAATTGCTGGCTGGCTGGCTGATGATGTTATGACAGACTATCAAAGTTATTGAAAGGTAATTATTTTTCATATATTTTTTTTGTGCAAAATTTATAGTGTTCAAAGTTGTTGTTGTTTTTTTTTTCAATATTTTTGATTCGAACAATGTTTGATTTGCTTGCAACAATTGTTAAAAGTCATTAATTTGATTTATGATCCATGATCAATTATTATTTTTTAACTCATTTTTATGAGACCTGCTGTCTGTCTGTCTGCCTGTCCGTATTGGCCTGGGTTTGGATTGGAAATCACAATCGGTTTTTGTTACTGTTTCACGATTTAAAAAAATATTTACATCTGTCCATATGAATATTTGCCTTTGCCCAGGCTGTGTAATGTTGTTCTGGTAGCCGTTTCGCATTCTAAAAATAATCTCCAGAACAGAATTGTGTAATAAAATCGACTGCTGCCTCTAGGCAGGTAGTCTTGATGAATATTTACGTAAGAACAGGTGTGAAACAATATTTTTTACAATTTGTAAATATGTTGTTGTTTTTTAATTTAATACAGATGTTAATTGTTTAATACAATTGGTAATTAGCCTATTACAGAAAAAAAACTTGTGTAAGGATCGAAAACGACAGGTTATAGCTTTGTGCTTTAGAAAATATCCATTTATAACTGGGATGGATGGACTTTTGGGAACATATTTTAAAAAAGTCTCATTTATACCTCATATATTTAAAAAAATTGTTTTTCTGTCTCAAATAGTCCTTAAAATAATTATTTAAAATTATGTTAAAAAGCTCCACATTAATCCACTCTTCCTTCAGAAAATATTTTGAAAAAGTCCATATCTGGGGATCAGATGATTACTTATTTTTTTAACCAAAAAAATCTCATTTATACCTCATATAGTCCTTTATACCTCATATATTAAAAAAAACTTTTTCTGGCTCAGATAGTCCTTAGAAAAATTTTAAAAATATTTTGAAAAAAAACTCCACTCTTTAGGTACTTCAGAAAATAGTTGAAAAAAAAAACATATTTGTGGATTAGATTGTTATTTATTTTTTAATAAAAACAAATCCCATTTATACCTCATATTGTTTCTGTCTCTGATAGTCCTTGTTTAAAAATATTTTGAAAAAACTCCACATTCACCCACTCTTTAGGTCCTTCAGAATATATTTTGAAAAAATGCATATTTGTTGATGAGATAATTATTTTTTTAAACCCACATCTGGGCCTCAGATAGTCCTTTAAAATATTGTTTAAAGAGTTCACTTTTGTGGCTCAGATAGTCCTTAAAAATCTTCTTAAGAAAATCATTTTTGTTGCTTTTCGGGAAATATTGTTTAAAAAATCTAGATTTAATGCTTTTGAGTCCTTTAGAGAACCCAGAGATGATGAGATGAAAAAACTGCAACCAACTTCAGACTGCTGTCATTTCTAAGCCACTCGTCCGACAGCTGTTAAAATTATTCCAGTGACAGCTTATTATATTCGGCCCTATTACGGTTATCGTCGGCGTCGCAAAATGAAGTCGAGGCGACAATAATGATATTAGGGTTGTCGTTTTTTGTCGATAGCGACAAATGGTTGCCATTATCATTGTCGATACAACAGTCGACGTGAAGTCGATTTTTGAGAATTTCTGTCGCCGTAAAAAATTGTGACGACATAGTACTTTTTAGTCGACGTTGATATTGTAAGCATTTTGTATTTGATATTTGACCATGAAAATAACAACAGCAAAACAATTTGAACTTTTGGTTTCCGAATTGATTGAGGATTTACCAAAGGTCATGTTCCAGCAAATTTTAATTCACATTGGGAATCCATTACTACAAAATTAAATGTAAACGGGCCTCCGATTAGAGACTCCGATGGCTGGCAAAAAGTATGTAAAAATTAAAATTATTTTTGTATGTTTTTATTACTTGGTTTTCTAAAATTCTTCTAGGTTTGGAAAGATTAAAAATTTAAAACTAAAAAGAAACTTGTGCACAACAAGGGTGAAACCAGCAGAAATGGAGGTGGCATTTTTAGGCAAATGAGTTTGTCGCCTTTGGAGGAGTCTGTCGCGAATATAATGCAGTTTCAAAAGTTATGGAATCCACCAGGTCGTGCACTTGGAATAGAAGATAAAGAAAACATAAGTGTAATAGACGTTATAGTTCATGAAAATGAGCAAGTGGACAATGCTGAAAAAACAATGTTAAAAAGTCACCAAGGAAAGCAGAAACTATTGAACTCTCGAAAGAGCGGCGTAAACTTTTGGAACAACACAATCAAGAGCCAGGCAATGCAAATATGTTTGTTGGCTGCCTTAACACTTGCCGCTGCACTACAAAAACATTCTTCTCTTCATCCTCACTTGAACTTAAGATATGTAACGCATTTATAATCTTCATTTTTTCACTATATTTTTTATTTTTCCGAAAGAGTCCAAATTAGAATTCAAAATACCAAAAAATATATATTTTTTTGTCAATAACAAGGAAGTGTTGCCAACTTTTATTTTAAACTGTCGATGTCGCTTCTATGCCTTACCATAATACCATTTTTGAATCGAAGCGACGGCGAGGGCGACTCGCACATAAAGTCGACGACGACTATAGTAACGACAACCATAATTGGGCCGATTGTTTACCAACGTTCAAAAGCATTATGGTGAGAATTTTCCAGAAAAAAGTTATTCGTGATGAAATTCAAGCGTAATAGTGAGATTTCTTTATGTTTGGCTGGAAAACCACAGGTGGCTTTCGTTAGAGCACTCCAGCATTTAAATGTGAATAAATCTTTTGTTTATCGTTCCAACGCTCGTTTCCTTGATACTGGTAGCGTAGGCCGACGTCAAGGAAGTGGACGGAAGAAAACAGCAACAACATCAGCAGAAATGGTCTGAAAAGTAAAGAAGCGACATGATCGAAATCCGCGTCGCAGTGGCCAAAATATGACTCGTAAGCTGAACATATCGCAATATTCCATTCGGCAAATATTGAAAAATGAGCTCGGGGTAAAGCCATTTCAAAAAGTGCAAGAACTTAAACCGCAGCCGGAGAAAATAGACTCAAAAGATCTAAAGAGTTGCTTCGCATGGCCGAAAGTGCTGAACTGCCGAATTTGGTTTTGCCAAAGAGGTCAGCTGAAAATTTAGACCTTCGGTGGGCCACCAGAACTCAAGCGCCGGCCATGGTGATGGTATGGGCCGCCATAACAGCCGTTGGCCGCTCTCCGCTCGTATCAATCAACCGTGGCATCAGAATAAATGGCGAATATTATGGCGAAAATATTCTGGAGGGTGTATTAAAGCCTTGGGCACGCAAACATTTTGGCCGCAGACCTTGGACATTCCAACAGGACTCAGCACCATCGCACTCAGCACGCGCCACCCTAGAATAGTTTCAAAATGAGATTCCTTGCTTCATTTCCAGCGTACAATGGCCACCAAAATCTCCGGATACCAATCAGTTGGACTATTGTGTCTGGAGTATTTTGGAAGGCAAGGATAGCACTAAAAATACCAAAGTGTCGATCACCTCAAGAAAGCGCTTCGCTGGGAATGAGCCAAAATGCCGTAGAACAGCGTGTGACGGTTTCATTGGCCGTTCAAAGGCCATTATTCGTGCCAAAGGTGACCAATTCGAACAAATTTTAAACTTATTCTAAAATTTGATGTTATTTCCGACATTTTTTGCTTTTATTCAATAAAATTTAAAAAAAAAAGTAAAACATGTTATGTTATATCGTTGCAGTTTTTTGATCTCGCCTTCGTCCGATTTACGTTTTATTGTCCAAATGGGATGGAATTTGGCACTTATTACCAAATTGGGCCTAGAAACAAATATGTCAAATTTGATGAAAATCAGTTCAGACATAACTATAGCTCCCATATATATTGTTCATCCGATTTGTCATTTTTGTTCTCCACAGCCGTAATATGCACTCCGTGACTACGATATTCGGGAAATTATATCAAATACAGCTCGGAAATACCTTTGCCAAATTCTATCGAGATCGGTTCAGATTTGCATATAGCTATATATAGCCCATATATATCTTTATCCGATTTCAAGTTAATTTTGGTGCACAATTAATTTGAAATTAAATTGGTAATATAAGCCCGAATTGAATTGAAGGCACAAATATTATGCGAAGCTCTACTAAATATGCAAAGGGGGATAGGGTATCATAAATGCGGGCCCACCCGACTTTAAGATTTTCTTTACCGATTTTCTATGATTTGATTTTCTTTACAATTGCCTTTTGCAAGCATGTAATCATTAATTACAAAGTTCTAAGTTTTAGTTTCAATAATTAAAGCATAGTTTTAGGCTCAAATGAAAATAATCAATCTCTATAAAATTGCAAACTTATTTTAATACTTCATCAGCATTAATTTAGCTGTTTAAAGAGATTCAAAAGAAAACTATCATTTTTTAATATCTCAATATATAATTTATTTATTTACTTTTTTTATGTTCTTTTTTTGTTATTGATTTTTTTATTTTTATTAATATTCAATTATTTCTTATTTCAATCATAAGGTGCAGATTAAAAAACTGCACGTTTAAAAGTATAAGCAAGTTTTTTTTTTTCTTTTTTTCCTATATAATATATGTAATTGTTGTTGTTGGTTAATTTGTTTGATGTTGTTTGTTTTTTGTTATGATTTAAATTTACACTAAGGTACATTTTTATGGTGTCATTCTAGAATTTATGGGGTTTTTGTTAATGATTTATTATAGTTACCGTATAGAGGTTTTTTGCATTAAATTATTTCTTAAAAAATAGTAACAAAAATAAATGTGTACACAAATGGTAACAAAAATTTGAAAATATAATTTGTTGTATTTTTTGTGTTATATAAATATTTATAGATTAATTTAAAATTATTTCATTATTCCATTGGATTCAATCATTTGTAACAAAAAGGCCATATTATTTAATTATGGGAAATAAATAAAAAGTATATTAAGATTTTTGTATTTAAAGAGGATAGCAAAAGCACTCGAGGACAATCGGTTTATTGTAATGTTCAAAAGACAAGAGTGTAATGGGCGAATAAAAAGAAAATTATAGAAGTTAGAAGACATGTACTCTTGAAGAAAACTTTCCAAACATATTCTCGGAAAGTCTAATTCGACATAAAAATATGGAGTTCCATGTTCACGTAACATACTTCTGTCCGTTGGAAAGGGAAAATGACATAGAGGATGTCCAATTTCCTATACATCTTAGAGAAGACCATTATATAAACTCTTCTTACAAATCAAAGAGGACGATAATTGCTATATATCGAAGTAAAAAAAGAAATTATTGGTCAGAAAAGATTTTTTTTAAAAATTGTTTTTTTTTAAAATTCGGACAAAACTTGCGGATTTTAAATGTCCGCAAGTTTATATAAATAACTAACTATAAATATTTCTCTGAAACTTGCGGGTTCTCCCAAAATATCATTTTATAAAATCGGACCAAAAAAAACTGGATTTCTAAAAAATAATTTCCTTAATTTCCAGACCAAAAATCGTAAATTTAAAAAAAAATATTCTTAAAAAAAACATTTTTCATTAAAAAAACGGCTAAAAATCATATATTTTTTTTAAAATTTATTTCTAAAAAATTGGGATCCAAAATAGGTATTTGAAAACTTTTGATTTTTGAACCAAGGGGTGGGATTTTTTTTAAATATTTTCCTAAAACTTCCAATCTAAAAAGATGGATTTTTCATATTATTTTTAAAATTTCAGGCCAATAATCGCGGAACCTATAAGAAATCTATTAAAATTCTGGACCCATAATCGTGGATTTTTTATTTTTTTTTTTATAATTTTTTTTTCGTTGAAGAGTCGATAATTTCTTAGTAACGAGTCCCTATAGTTCTGTTAGTGTCTTAAATATTTCCAGTGTTTGTAAGGACCATACAAGGCAAAATGTATATCAAATCGGCTAAACAACTTAGATTTCTATATTTTATATTTTTTTAAATATGAATATGTTCAACACCAGCTACGAGGAAGTATCCAGCTTATTTTGGAAGTATCCGGTCTTAAGCTGGGCCTTGGGTAAGTCCAACACCGTCTAGACGACTCATAATTTTAAAAATTAAATCTCCTTCGGCCGGAGATTTAATATTTTCACTTGCGGACAGATTCCAAAACCGACTACCCTTTCATAAAAGTAAAGTTTCAACAGGTTGCCGTTCGAACTTCACATTTAAGAGGCCCATAACTCGGGAAATATGTTCTTCTCCATTTATGTTATTTCAAATTATATCGTTATACTCGGGACCACCCCAATACCTGCCTTAATAGTTGTATATCATTTCGCGAGGTGGCCCTAAACTCTATATCAATGTCTTTTGAGGGACTTCTTGGCATAAATCATGACATTTTCAAGAACCTATTTTTAAATGTATGAATTTTTTTAATGAAAATTTTTTAGATCTTTACAAAAATATTGAGCCGATCTAACCTGTTAAATTGGTCCTTCAAATGCCTTCAAGAAAACTGAATATGGCACTGAATATTGGTCTAGCATGCATAGAGGTGACATGGATCTCAACATTCATTACCTCAAAAGCGATTAGATATCTCCAAGTCAAGCTATGATCCTTATTCCTAACAGAAATCAAAGGATCCGGGGACTGTAAATAATTAAATCCACCACCACCAACTTTTGCATTACTTTCAAACAACCTTACTTTCCAAGATCTGAAATCGTACCTACACATAGATTAATTCTATGGCGTCATCACAAAGTATAGGCAAACGAGGAAAACTAGCTAAGACGCGTTGAGGTTACTACTTCGATTAGCATCTACTCCTTAGGTATTTTTTCTGACCATTAGAATTGTTCTTCAATAAAAGAGCGAGGATGAACCAAGGTGCAATGTATCAAAATGCCCATTCAGCGATGCGGAATCTGAGGAAATCAACTATCTCTTCCCTCTCTCATCATCTACTATCTCTTCCCTTCTCCTTCAGTTGAGGACATGGAAAAATAGACTTGGTTATTGGTTAGACTTGGTTGGATTTGGAAATTGCTACATCTGCCGTAAGTAAAAATTATCATGACAAAACAGAGATATTTTTTATAAATTACAAAAATCTATGGTATAAACCTACAAGACAACAACAAAAAACATTTAATTTACATAAATTGTATTTTTTTTTTGTTTTTATTTTTTATGTTAACAAAATATGTGTACATTATTGAGTTTTCTTTTATTTTGTAATAGCTTTTTGTTTTGTTTTCTTTACTTGTTTTTATGATGTCTTCTTAGTTGTAACGTGAGGAATGTTAACTTTTATTTTTGTTAATGTATTGATGTTATTGTTGTGGTATTTGGATATATTGTTATTACACTACTTGAAAACAATTATTTTGCTTTTGTTTTGTCAGTTGGTGTGATATCTTATTTATTGTTGTTTATTCTTTTCTTTCATATATATAAATATGTGTATATATTTTTGTTAATATTCCTGCTTCACTAAAATCTGTCATCAAAAAGCTTTTGTTTTTTATTTGTAATATTTTTGTTTTTTCTTATAATAATAAAAAATGTGAAACCAACAAATGTTTAAAAAAAATATATTTACATTTTATTTATAATCTGCTTACAACACAGGCGGTATTAATATAAACATATTGTATTTATATATAAAAAATAGTATGTCTAAAATTATAGAAAAGAAACAAAAAATTTACAATAATATTACTGTTTTTATAAAATTAAAAAAAAATCATGATTTTTTGCAAGGAAATTAAATTTTTGTTAAAATTTGTTTTAAAAATATTAATAATATAAATTAAAAATGTTTATAAAAATTAAAAAATTGATATTTATGTGAGTGTGTCGGCGGATAATATTTATGTATTTTTTATAAAAGTTATTGTATTTTTTTTTCATTTTCAATATATAACAAAAACAATTAAAAATATATTTTTTTATTTTATTTTTTAAATAATAAATAATAATAATTAAAAAAATATTTAGAGCTGAGTTCTAGAAATTCAACAATTTATTTTATTTTTTTCTTTGTTTTATTTATCAGTGAGTAATATTTAATTGTGTGTACGTGTGTTTTGTAATTTGTTTCTTTATTCCTTGTAAGAACTTAATAATAAAAAATATATTATTTTTTATGTAATCTCACTTAAAAATTATTAATAATTCTGTTTATCTTAGATGTAATGGTTGTTTTTTTTTCTTTAAAGAATTATTTGTTTGTTTCGCTAAAAACTAAATCTTAAATTGTATTTATAATTATTATAGAGATTATTTTAATTAATAATACTTAAATTAAGATTTATTTCTTTTATAATTAAACAAAATTTAGTGTAATTATTTTTCTTAGCTAAAATATAAATGAAAATTATAAATTAATTTTCAAAATTATTTTCATATATATTTTTATTGAAACATAAAATTATTGTGTTTTTTAAGGTTGTTTGTATCAGAGGAAGTCATGATGATGTGGTAGATTTTTCTTTCAAAGTATTTTTTTTATCTTTAGAATATTTGAAATATTTACCATATTTTTCCATTAAAATCAATTAAAAGCATTTTTAAAAAAAAATTATTTCATTTCAAGAATTGCACAGAAAAAGAAATATGCCATTATTTCCATTTGAAATTATGTTCAAGAAACACAATCCTTTTTAAGGATATTTTATTATTATTATTATAATTTATATAATTTTCAAATGAGTTACATTTTTTATCATTCTGCGGAGAACTGTCCAAAACCAATTGGGCGGTTTTCTTCACTTTTTGGAAAATAATTGGGTCCAACACCCATATGGAAACAAAACAGAACAGAATTTTCAGAATACTAATAAATAAATGATTTAATTTTTATGTCTCTCCTCATAAAGGGTCCCAAAACATCTTGTGGTGAATACGAAATCGCACTTAAATAAGCCCTTTCGAATTTGTATTTATTGAACATTGACAAAATCCACAAAGTTCTTTAAGGGAACACATCGCTCGCCAGGAACAAATTTAATACAAAAACTTATCCTCGAATTAGTAGATAAAGGGTCAATAGGGTCCCACCCAAAACATCTTGGGGTGAATACGACATAGTATTGGACATCACCGAACCCAAACAGACCTTTTCAAATTTGTATTTTTGGAACATCGACAAAATCCACCAAGTTCTTTTAGGGAACACTCGCCAGGAACCAATTTAATCCAAAAACTTGTCCTCGATTAAGTAGATGTTTCTGGAGTGATCGTTGAAAAGTGAATACGACATCGGATAGTATTTGACATCATCGAACACAGACAGGTCTTTCCAAATTTGTATTTCTGGAACATCGACAAAATCCACCAAGTTATTTTAGGGAACGATCGCCAGGAACAAATTTAATCCAAAAACTTATCCTCGAATAATTAGATTCTTCTGGAGTGGCCATTTAATTTTGTATGTCTCTCATCATATAGGATCCCAAAACATCTTGAGGTGAATACGACATCGGATAGTATTTAACATCATCGAACCCAAACAGACCTTTTCAAATTTGTATTTCTAGAACATCTACAAAATCCACCAAGTTCTTTTAGGGAACACAACACTCGCCTTGGAAAGCCAGCTATTGAAAGAAGACCAAAACATGGCATTTATTCAACTGTATAACTACGAAGTTATCTCCCTACTTATCCATTGAAATTTTTCTATTTATCAAAGAACTATATAGTGTCTCCTACTCAAAAAGGTTCTACAAATGTCTTCGAGATCTTAACTTTAAAAAAGGGTAAAATGTAAAAGCTGCAATGAAGATGGTCTTCTCAACGATAAATAAATAAATACCCACCACCTAAGAATTAAAACGTAGATATTCTTCTATGGAGCATAAATTTAGAAGCCGATTTATTTAGAAAAAATTTTCAGAGGATGTTTCGATCTTGTATAAGCCTTGTGTGTTATCAATTATATGAGGACATATTTCATCCCTGAAATTATCAAAATGGCCTGTCGATAAAAATGGTTTTATATATCGAGGAAACAGAAAAATATTTAAAAATAAAGGCCTCAAAGATTTGCTTGAAGACCTTCAATATAGAAAAAAAATAATGCTGAAGCTTTTATGAGGAAGGTCTTTTCAAGGATATATAAAAAACACCCATAAATTTCCTCAAAGATAGATCAAAATACTTAATTTTAAGCAACGAAGATTTTTTGTGTGGAGAATAAGCTGATGGCCTGCAGAAGATCAATCTTAATACACAAAAAAAGTATATGTATAGAAGACCCCTAGAGTAAATTTAGAAGTCGATTCATTTAAAAAATACTGTAGAAGCTGTTGCAAGACAGACCTGCAGAAGCTTTGTGCCTTTAAAGTGTTCGTGTCTTTTAAAGATCCTGGCTGGATTGATTTTCAGCTAACGAAGAAATGTAGAAAGGGGACTTCAAACAGAGAAGACAGGTAGAAGGGGTTTATATTCGTTGCAAAACCGTCCTGTAGAAGCTTTGTGCCTTTAAAGTGTTCTTGTGCCTTTTAAGAGATCCGTAGAAGAATTGCAAATGGATTTTCTGTTAACAAAGATATGTAGAAAGGCGATTTCAGCCAAAGAAGACAGATAGAAGGGGTTTACAAATTCTGTAGTAGATAGGATTATTTCCATTTATAATAAATCCTGAGAAATTTATAAATAATCCTAGAAAGGTTCTATATAGGGTAGATTCTTCAAATATGGGAGATATAAAAATTCATCTTTCTCAAATTTCCCCAGATCTTCTTTCATGTATGAATAAGATTTTTTTAAAAGGTGTCTTATTCTTTCAGAATGTCTTGTGTGTCTATAAGAAGCAATTCTGTCTGTAGAAGAACTATTTATATTATATTATAGAAGATCCATAAAATGCTTACAAAAGGATTTTGAGCTAAAGAAGACATATTGAAGGGGTTTTGAGACCCAAAAGAACTGGAAAAGTGTTCTATATGTTAAAGTTGTTCTTTCGAAATCTATGGATAATACTCCAAATAAGAGACCTCTGTCAACTAATTTTTTAGTTAGATCATTTTGATGTCTCGAATATTAAAGGTTTTTTTCATGGCCTCAAATTAAATTGATTTAAAAAACAGACTAATCAAATCAAAATATGGTAGATAGGATTATTTCCATCTATAATAAATCCTGGGAAAAATATTCCAACTAAGAGACCTCTTCATGTATGAAACTGCCTTGGAATACATTTTTTGTTATAGTCGATATACTTTGAGAGAAAGTATTTTATTTTTTCAGAATGTCTTGTGTTGAGTAATTCTGTCTTTAGAAGAACTATAAAAGATGCACGAAATAAAAGGATTTTGAACTAAAGAAGACATGTATGGTTTTGAGACACAAAAGAACTGGAAAAGTGTTCTACATATTAAAGGTCTTCTAAAGAAATCTATGGAGAGTCCTCTGCCAAAGGTTTTTTATTAAATGTTTTTTCCATGTCCCCAAACCGGATTGCATTAAAAAAGACCTTAAACAAACGATTATTCTTTCCGTCCATCTAGTCAAGGTTGAAAACTATTACATTCGCAATTCAGTTCATACAAAACGTCAATGATAGTTCTCGGTAGAGGACATTAGAATTGTGGAAGATGTAATTAGACTATCAGACTCAAAAAGATACAAGGATTTAATAACTCAAAATCGATATAAGAAAAATACACCACCTCATTACATTAGATATTCGTGTTTTATTCTCACAGAATCTAGAAGTTGCCGATATGTATCTCATTGATGGGCACAACCCTTTTCACTTGCTCTTGGGGTTGAAAAGCTTTTACATATCCTTAAGCTTAGCCCTTACCACGTCACTAAAAAAGTATTCAGCCGTAAAACCTTGGAATTCAAGGGGAAAATCCTTACATTCGCCCAATCCTCCTATCCTCAAGAGTCTCCGTTAAATGACAGAAAATAAACTCAGTTGAAAATTATTACCAAGAAATTTTTTGAAAATCTTTAAAAATGTTTTAATTCCCACGACCAGCGTTAACAAAAACAAAACCTACTTTTTGTAGGGCGATAGCTTCTATGTTCCAAAACTATTGCCAGCCACAGCGTCTGAGTGAAGTTGATGTACGACTTGTTGTTGTTGCTGCTGCTGTTGACCAAGAATCCCTGATGACCCCCCGGCTGCTGCTGAAGCCGTAACATTGTTCATCATTGCCATTTGATCCCTGTTATTATTATCCGTTGTTGTCGTCATCGTCGTTGCTGTTGTTGTGCCGGCATTATTGTCTAGACCCGTAGATGTTTGCCCATTTTGGGCGCACTGCTAGAACCATGAACGTGGATTTGCAGCATCATATGGTTTGGGAATGCCCAACGTTGATGGCCTATAGGCTGAGGGTGGTGGTTGGCCATAGCCGGCTGCAGCAGCCGCCGCTGGGGCGGTGAGCAGTGGCGAAAACGACATCATACGTGTGTGATAGTCATCACGTCGTAAATATTGTTGATACAATTGACTGTTGGCATCCAGTTGAGAGGCAGCATTCATAAAGGGATATGGGGCGGGCCGTGTCGAGGGATGGGCCAGAAAACTGTAGGGATTGGCGGCGGCTGCTGCTGCGGCCGCTGGACTAAGGGCAGATTGTGTTTTGTCCATGACACTGGCGGCGGCAGCACTCACGGCATTGCTGGCATCATTTGCGGCATTACTGCTGCGATGGGCCGGTGCCGGAGCCATGTAATAAGGATTGGAGGCATCTCGAAATTGATCAAGATAACTGGATCCCGTCTGATCACCATACAAACCCAGGGTGCTGGCCGCAGTGTGGCCAAAATTAAATGCACTACCGGGCACCATGCCGGCGGCAGCAGTTTTCAATGAAAGGGCAGCATCCAGAGCAGAGGTTGTCGAGGTTGAAACAGAGGAATTTGAGGTATTGTGGTGATTTCCTGCCACTGCTGTAGAGGAGGAATTTTGCGATGAGCCAATTGTGGCTTGCGAAGAATTTGAGGTGGAGAGGGGTGATCCAACCCCGGTAGATTTAAGGCCAGCATACAGTTGAAATGATTGCAGGGCCTGCAGCTGGTGAGCTGTGGGTACTGCGGCAGCTGCTGCAGCAACGGCCGCCACTGCAGCCGCCGAGGAGGTATTGGGATTTTGCGAGGCAGGATTGTTGTAAAGATTTTGTTGTTGTTGCTGCTGTTGTGATTGATGATGTTGTTGTTGCTGTTGTGATTGGTGGTGCTGCTGTTGACTTTGATGATGCTGTTGTTGTTGCAACTGTTGCTGCTGTTGTTGGGCTTGAGCCTGAGCCTGTTGCTGTTGCTGCAATTTTGCCTGGGCTGCCGCCTGTTCTGCTGCAATGGTGGAGGCCTTCTTTTTACGTCCCCGCTTGGCTGGGGCAGGCTTTTGTGGCTCCACTTGCTGCTGCTGCTGTTGCTGTGCCGCACTGTTGGCCCCCGTTAAACTATGCAAATAATTCGTGGCTGAGGAGGCCGCCGTGGGCATTTGATGTGGATTGCCATAAATACTTGCACCACTTCCAGCAGAACCTCCCCCCGACCCACTGTTGCTGTTATTGCTCACCGATGTCTGTTGCATTGAATTCAAATAATGCTGGGAGACACCCTTACTGGCCGTAGCCGCTGAACTATAGGTATGAGCCGCCGGCGGCATTGTTTTGTCATAGTAATTTGTAGCTGCCGCTGCTGAGCTCGTCAAACCCATCAGAGCTGTGGGATCACCGAGGGGATGCAGCAACGAAGAGGCAGGATTGTTGTATGTCTGACTGGGTGGTGGAGGAGGTGTGGGCTTGTTGTAGGCCGACAAATGATGTGAATGGGATAGATGATGACTGGCCGAGGTCATGGCCGATAAGAGGGTGCTATTGGAGGTGGAAGAATTCGAAGTGGAATTACTATCATGATTTGTGGCACCAGTGGAGGATAGAGAACTGGAGCTGGTGGAATTTTTATCACTGCTGTTAGAATGTTGTTGGTGCTGTTGTTGCTGGCTGTAGTTCAGTTGATGTTGTTGCTGTTGAGGAGTGTTTTGGGTTAGTTTATTAGGGGCCCCATATAGGCTATGTTGTTGTTGCATGCCATGATGTTGTTGCTGTTGTTGTTGCTGATGTTGTTGCTGTTGCTGCTGCTGTTGATGAGCCATATATGTATTATTATCATTATTGGACATATTTAAAGGCTGTTGCAGACTATCGCTTGCCTTTTGTTGTTGCGGTTGTCCAAGCTGTTGTTGTTGTTGCATTAAACTTGTATTGGAATTGGGATTTGTACTTTGCACTGCGCTATAGTTCAAACTGGCCTTTAAGATATCCAAAGCTGTCTTGTTCTGTTGCTGCTGCATTGATTGCTGCTGTTGCTGCAGGGCCTGCTGCTGCTGGTGATCATTTTGTTGTTGCTGCTGCTGATGCATTAAATGACCACCACTACCACTGCTGCTGGCCGTCAAATGTTGTTGCTGCTGCTTATTTGCTTCCGATTGCATTTGAGATTTTTGTTGTTGCTGTTGCTGCTGCAAGCTAGCACTTTGTTGATTATCTTTGGTATAGTCCTTGGGGAAGCCCAACGATGCTGCCTGATTGTACATGGCAAAGGCCTTTTCCGGAGCTATATTTCCAAAATGCTTGCCAAAGGCCATCGAGCCCAGGAAGGAGTCGAACATTTGGGAATATTTGGATAGCTGCTGTTGCTGGGGATCCTGTTGGCTTTGTTGTTGTTGCTGCTGAGAAGTTGTCTGTTGCTGCTGCTGCTGCATCGGATTTGTTTGTGACAACAAGGCCGACAGGGTACTTTGTTGTTGTGGCTGTTGTTGCTGCAGATTTGTGGCTTGAGTATTAGAGGAATTGGTCTGTTGCACCCTTGCCGAGTTGTTGCTGGAATCATCACATTTTTGTTGTTTCCTAGCTGTGGCTCCAACGAAATCCATTTCCATTAGATTCTCTGCGGGGCGCTTAAGGGAATTATGCTGCATTTGTTGCCCATGTTGTTGCTGTTGATGTGTTTGTTGTTGTCCAATTTGTTGTTGTTGCTGTTGCTGCTGCTGTTGTGTATTTCCCACTGTCGTATTCAATGAACTTTTATGGGCCTGGACCTGTTGATGCATATGCTGCATAAATGCTGCCATATCCCCTGAATTTTGTGAGGTTAGACTTGAATTGCTTGCATTGTTGTTGTTGTTACTGTTGTTGGAATTCAAACCATATTGATTGGTTGTATTAAGACCCGCTGGATTTGATTTTTGGGAATCCTTAAGGGTCTCATCCGTTGTGCTGTTGGATGATGTCAACATTTTACTGGCAGCCTCAGCCTGGTATTGGGCATAGGTGGGATAGCTGGGTTTGTTGGATATTAAAGAGTGTTGTTGTTGTTGTTGCTGGGGTTGTTGTTGTTGGGATTGCTGTTGTGGTGCATTCAAATGAGACAAGAGATTGACATGTTGTTGTTGAGTTGATTGCTGGGAATTCTGGTTATTTCCCAACTGCGTCTGCTGCGGCTGGGGTTGTTGGCCACTGTTGTTGTTGTTGTTGTTGTTGTTGTTATTGGCATTGGTTGTGGTATCCCGCCAATCATTGGTCCTTGAAGTCTTGCTTACATCCGTTAAATTATTACCCTCCGTACTGTTTGTTCCCCTCATCATTGACGCACCAAAGATATTCTGTAAACTACTCGCCGTCGTGGAGGACTGGGAGTTAGCGGAACTGGAATCCTCCTTTGGATTCTGCAGATGGGGAGATTGATGTTGTTGTAATTGTTGTGATTGCTGCTGTTGTTGCTGTTGTGATGGTGGAGGCACATAGGCATTTGTATTGATATTCAAGGAAGAGGCAGACGATGACGACTGAGTCGACGACAAACCCCCAACCGAGGCTGTAACCGAAGCTGGAGATGGTGTGTTATCCATTTTGGGAGCATACATATTAGTGTTTTGCTGCTGTTGATCCTTATTTGTAGTGGTAACGTCATTGCCATAGCCACCCCCTAGGCCCGCACTTCCCACATGGTAATTATGACTTCCGGTGGTGCCCAAACTTGATTGACCGCCATATGTGGGCGGTTGGGGTGGGGTCTGTGCCACTGCCTGTTGTTGTTGGCTACCCACACTAGGCGGTTGCTGTTGATAAGGCGACATGACAGGCTGTTGATAGGGTGAATTTTGCTGGGATTGCTCAGCTGGAGACTGGGCCAAGGGAGTTGGTGGCTGAGTGGCGGCCGAAGAGGCCGGTGAATCTATGTTGGGTAGAGGGCTATGTTGTTGCTGGTTTAAGGGTGAATGCACACTGGATGACCCTCCACTGGCTACTGGAGGTGTATGCGCGGGACTATGACCCAAATTTGTCGAAGTAATTCCGGCCGTATTTGGGGTATGTGTGGCACCATAAGGAGATTGTTGGGGACCCGCCCCCACCGCTGCCGCTTGATATGGGGAGTTGGGTGGATGATAGGGACTTTGATGAGGCTGTGGTGTGGTATGCGGTGTGGCATATGGTGAGTTTTGAGGCTGCTGATAAGGTGAATGGGGATTTGGTGTACTGGGACTCATTGAACTGTTGTAGTCCGATTCTTGACTCCTTGGCTGCTTGTACTGATCATAGAGATTTGGTAATGGTGAGGTTGAGGAGTAAACCGGTGTTTTGGAGGCCTCCGATCCAGAAGGATTGTAGCTATTTGCCCCTCCATAAGGAGATGTGCCACTCAATTCTGGCGTCGAAACATTAGGCGACGAAGCCGATGAATAAATATGTTGAGAATACTGTGGATATGGTGAAGGCATTTCCCGGGGACTGCAGCTTTTGTCGGGGCTGCTTTTTGTTGTGGTATCTTGATAGAAATTCACCTTGATTGTACCATTCAGAGGGTAGGGAGAGGCAGGTTTTGTTATCTCATCCGGTTTGGGTGACACCATAATGGGTGAGGCGCCAATGGGAGATGCTCCGATGGGTGATGTATAACTGCCCGCATTATAGGCACCATAGCGATCTTCAATGGTGATACGTGGCGAGTCGGGGTCTTGACTAAAGCTAGATCTTTCGGAGATTGTACTACCGGTACTGCCCTTACGTTGCCTTGGTGCCGAAGGCAGAGAAAACGTGTCTCCAATCAAAGGAGTAGCCGCTGCTGTGGCCGTGGGACTTTTATTTGCTGGGTTTGTGGACAGACCCAGCGCCGAGGTTCCCAATGCTCCGGCTACCTTATCTGCACCCTTTTCATTGCTGTTTTCACCATTGTTATCTTGTGTCTGTTTTTCTTCTTCTTCGGATTTCTTGGTCTTCTTGGGTGCCCCAAATGCCTTAAACCAGGCACTCAAATTTGGCTTCTCCTTGCCGGCCTTAGCGTCACCAGTGGCATTGGCATTGACATCGGTGGCCTTTTTATTGGCAGTTGAACTTAAAGTTTTGGCCTGCGTGGCGACCAACAAGGCCTCAAAAGGTCGTGGTTTATCACCCAATTTCCCGTCTTCCTCCAGTTTATCTTTGTCACCGCCAGCCGAGGCCAATGTTGTGGCCGCCAACGACGATGTGACTTTGGGGAAGGGCAACAAACCCTCCAATACGTTTTCCTTTGCCTTAAGGCTGTTGGTGCCATGCTCATCTTTTTCTTCCTTGTCCTTGTCACCCAAGCCCAATGCCGGACTTAGGGCCGCCTTATTTACCGTCTTACTGGCCAGTTCGTCAATGAAAGAAGGTGTTGACCCAATGGAAAAGTCATCGGTTTTTATCACCGAACCCAAACTCAGCTTGGGTACATTATCCGCAGTCTCTACAATCAAAGCATTCTTGATTTCTTTGGTCTTAATGGGACCACCTCCAGCAGGACCCAATGCAAACAGTTCGTCGGGTTTATTTACATTTTGTATGAGATTACCCTTGGCCTTGCCAGGTTGTAAACGATCTATGGTCCTGAGAAGATTGTCTTTCCTCCGTGTATTTGAGGAGGCCTGTAATTTCTCTTTCAGCGATTTCCTTTTATCCTCCTTGGCCATTTGTTTTTTAATGTGTGGCGGTGGTGGGGGGTGTAAGAGCAGTTGTGTGGTTGAAGGCTCCTTGGGTTTGGGCATTGTCACCGTCGTCAAGGAGGGCGCTATTGTTGTGGGTGGTGGTATCAGCAGGGGAGTGTTGGCAGCAGCCACCGAATTCAAAGAAGCTATTGAGGGAGCATTAATTGACGAGGAGTTTGAGGAGGCATTCACCGAGGTACTGCCCACCGAATGTCCCGAAGTGGTTGAATGTGGTGGTGATGTAACTCTGGGCAGCACGGTTGATGAAGGCAACAGCTCATTGAGTATGTCTTTCTTTGGTAAATTGGAATCGGATGAGGAGTTATTATCGGCAACAAGTTCATCAAAGGCCTCTTGCAGCTTGACTGGCATCAAATCATCCTTGGCACCGGCTGGCTCTTCCAGTTTGGCTGATATGGTGGCATCAAAATCATCCATCATATAGCGGGATGGTGAATTTGAGGCTGAGGAGAATTCCGAAAAACGTGGAGTATGTTCCAACCAACGATTAATGTCTTTAAGGGTTTGCTCTGTTTCCACATCCAATGCTTCCATATTGGCCGAAGAGGTATTTGTATTCAATGAATTGTTTTTGTTTGCAGAATTCTTATTGGATGCTCCCCTCTTTCCTGTTGTACCTTGATTATTGCCAGAGGAGGCTTTCTTTTGCAATGCCTTCTTGGGTGGAGGTGGTGGCTGGGGTTTTTCCTCAATTATCTTTAATTCCTCTACCTTGGGGGGTTCTATCACCACCTCCGGCACAGGGACTTGTAATGGGGCTTCATGTGCCACTTCCAGTTCCAAAGGAGGTGGTGTTGGCTCTCTTACAAAGGCCTTCAATTTATCCTTCTTTTTAGGTGGCAACTTGTCGGCGGTCAAGGGTTTTTTGTCTTTGCCTTCTGTTACCGGTGTTGGGATGGGCTGTTTTACTTCCTCCTCAATGACCAGATTTTCATCTTCCACCACTGCCTTTGTTTCAACCTGGGTTGTTGCATCATCCTCAATTACCTCTTCCACCTTTTCTTCGTCTTCATCTTTCTTCGTTACCAATTCCTGGGTCTTTTTATGCTTTTCGTTGGCAGCATCCTTTTTGGAAGTTGTCTCATCTGGCTTACTGGCAGCTGGAGGTGAAACCTCTTGTGATTGAGGTTCTTCAACGCTCAAAGTTTTTTCCAAATTCTTTTTGGCCCGCTTTGATGCGTCACGAGATTTCCGACCCCTTGTCGTCTCCGTTGGCTTATCGGGAGTCTTTTCAGCCTCAGCTTTCTTTGCCGCTGAGGTGTCTTTCTTACGAGAACTGCTCGATTTGGTGGCCGTCGGTTTTGCCTCCGCAGCAGCATTCTGTTGATTAGCTAAAGCTCTACTCCTACGATATTTTATAAGTTCATATTTATCCAAGAAAGGCAGTAGCATTTCCAATTCCGCTTGCTCGGCCGCTGCAGCTGCTGCTGCCGCATCTTTTTCTGGATCCTTTTTCTTTTTATCATTCGAAGTGGATGATGAGGAGGATATGGAGCGTTTACGTTTATTTTCTTTTGTCTTATTGTTTCGAGTTGCTCCCCTACGACCCGCTGCAGCTGCTCCCCTCCTTTTGGGTGGTTCCGGAGAAGGCTCTCGAGATTCTTCTTCCTCTCCGGAACTATGACTAGTTATGGATTTGAAATCTTCTCTATCGGAATCTGCTGCTGTTGGCACATTTGCTGTAGTGCTTTGCACTTTCTTGACCGTTGTCAACAGCTCGGATAGATCATCGTTAAGGGCACTTTTTGAGTATTTTTTGTGTAGATCAACTTTAAATGGTGACATGCTGCGCGAATCGTCATCATCGTGGATTTCTTCTTCCAATTCAGAGGCTGAAGCTTCTAAAGCTGCCACGGCAGGTGGAGGAAGATCTTTGTTTGAGGGTATTGAGGATTTGCGTTTGTTGACAGCCTTGGGTGTGGGTGGTGGCGGCGGAGGTTCTTCTTCGACCTCGTCTTGTATTCTGTCTTCATCGTCAGACGATGACTCCTCGTCCTCATCGGATTCGGACATTTTAGAAGAATTCTTTCCCCGGCCTTTCGTTTTTGTTTTGGGTTTTTTGTCTTTCTTTTTCCCTGAATTCTTTTTCTTTTGATTTGATTTGTTGCCGCCGGCTGACTTTGTTTCCTTTGTCTTGTTCTTGGCCCGTTGTTTGCTGCTTGACTTTACCTCAAAACTTTCATCCTCGTCTTCATTGTCAGGCTCCTCCTCGGATTCCATTTCCAGCATATTTTCCTCTTCCGAGAAATCATATTCATCTTCCTTTTGTCGGGTGCTGCCGCCGCCCTTTTTCTTTGAAGACTTCTTCGATTTGCCCAATTTGGATTTTTTCGATTTCTTATCTCTTTTCGAGGAATCTTTTGAACTTTTCGATTTCTTTGACGAGTTTCTACTCTCCTCTAAGTCCTCATCGGCGGCATTCTCTTCATCCACATCCATATCTTCGTCTTCTTCGTCACCGCTTTGTATTGATTTATCGCCTTTTTTATTTGATTTTGATTTTCGTTTACGTTTTTTGTCTTTATCTTTCTTTTTGCGTTTTGATGTTTTGTGTTCTCCGTTTTCGGCCTCAAGATCCTCGCCACGATCGCTTTCATCTTTTAAAACCGTCTCCTCCCTTGTGACGGTTTCGTCGTCATCATTGTCCTCATCATTGACATTTGATTTTTTGCCGTGTTTACCACTTCTGCGTTCCTGAGATTTATGTCCCGACTTTTTGCCACCACCGCCGCTGCTACTGCCACTGGTCGCTGTTGTTGTGGTATCTTGATTTTCCTTATCTTTGGCCTTTTTATTGAAATATTTTTCACGAAAAACATTCATTTTGGAATCAGCCGCCGGATAGCTTAGATTTGGATCATCCTCATCATCATCGGAGAGATGATCGAAATATTTTTTGGTGGCTTTGTCGAAGGCCTCTTGGAGTTTATTTACCATTTCGGTATATTCTGTAATGAATGGAGGGTATTATTAAAATGTTCCAGTGAGTAGATACAATTGGACTTACCATTATCATTGCCATTATATAGCCGACAATTATTTACAATTAATTTAAAATCATTGCGAAAATCACTGAATTTTTGATATTCTCCATTATCCAGTTTGTCTTCCATCTTCAAGAGATCCATGGGCCTGAAAAGAGAAATTTGAGAATTAATTTAGTGCATTTTTAGAATCAAAAAATGTTTATGTTTATGAATTAAATGAGATGCATCCGTGAAATTCGTGTAGAACTCCGAACATGTATTTTGCTACATATTTCTGAGACCTCGTCCCTCGCAAGTTATGGCAGATAAAAGAATTGAAAATTGTAACCCTTTGTGGGTGAGGTGCCAGCCAAAAGGGGTTAGCAGATATATATCATCTTCACAACAGCAAAAACATGTGTGTGAAATTTAAAGAGAGAGCATTTTGTTCTTCAAAAATCTTGAACCCTATGTGGGGGAGGGACTAGAAGAAATGGTCCGATCTCTACCATCTTTAAAACAGATCTTTTGTTGACGGAAATTTTGCGATTTTCCAAGTCTAAATAGAATCGAATGTTAATTTCGTCTTTTATGAGCTTCATGAATATTCAAAATTTTGACCCTTTGTGGGGGGAGGTACCAGAAGGGGTGGACCGATATATTCCATATTCACACCAGGCCTTGGGTTAATAAAAATATTGTGATGTGTGTAGTTTGAAAAGAACCGGATGCTTATTTCGGATTTTATGATCGTTTCGGTTATTCAAAACTTTGACCCTTTGTGGGGTAGGTACCAACCACAAGTAATGGTCTGATCTCTACCATCTTTATAAAAGATCATGTGATGATAGAAATATTACGAAGTACCAAATCTGAATGGAATCGGATGTTAATAACGCGTTTTATGAGCTTCGTGGATATTCAAAATTTTGACCCTTTGTGGGGAAGGTACGAGAAGGAGTGCATCGATATATTCCATCTTCATACCAGACCTTGGTCTAACAAAAATGTTCTGATGTGTGTAATTTGAAGTTAATCGGACTCTTATATCACATTTTATAAGTGATATAATTATTCAAAAATATGACCCTTTGCGGGGAAGGTACCAGAAGGAGTGGACCGAAATTTTCCATTTTCGCACCTGACTTAGCACTGATGCAAATATTACGATTCGCAAAGTTGGAGCAAAATCTGTGCAAATTTTTTTTTTTTTTGAAAATTAAGGCATTTTGTAGGGGAGGTACCAGAAGCAATGGACTAATATTGCCCATCTCTGAACTCGATCTAAGTTTGACAATAATATAACGATGTACCAAGTTTGTACCAAATCGGATACTCCCTTCGAGAGTTATTGTGCGCACCAGCCAGCCAGACAGACAAACGTACGGACTTATATCGTTAGATCGACTTCAAATGTTCAAATCCGTTATTTCGACGAGGCATTTGTTGACCGTATCAAATGACATATGCCCCCTCTAGCCATATGGCTAAGGGTATAAAAAATTACTATTTTGCCACAAGGGAAACTAAACCGCTCTTTAGCTGGATAGTTTTGGAACAATGTTCTCTCTCGAAGAGGTGAAGACAACTGACCACCGAGAACTTGCGATTTAACACCTTGAGACTTTTTCTTTCCAAGTGAAAGACTAAAGATTGGTCGATTAAAGACCTTAAAAAAGGAAAAAAGTTCGAAGACATAGGCCAGCTACTTTGCGATTTGGTTATGGAAAGGATATGGCTGTTATTATTTTTCATTTTTTAATGATATACCTCCCACTTTATTAGAAAATAATATCCGATCTTTTATCTAGAAAATCACATATTTCCTTGAATACCAAAAAAAAACACCTCTTATTGGAAACCCTAAGCCACCTGCAAAATGGTCAATTTGTTGAAATTGTGGAGTTGCAGGGATTTGCCCGCCCTTTAGGGAAGCCTGGACTCCCTTCAAAATATAAAAAAATTACAAATCAACCAAAATGTAACGGCAGACAAATCCGACAAGCAAATTCATCTGAAGAAGGAGGTGTTTTTGGAAGAGAGAAATGAAAAGTCCATTGACAAAAAATAGGTATTTCTGAGTCCTCAATCTCTTAAAGATACCCAATCTTAAAGGCTTCGGGACACAACTAGTATGAGAGCGTATTTTTATACCCTACACCACATAGTGGTAAGGGTATTATGTCTTTGTGCATTTGTTTGTAACATGGAGAAGGAAGCGAGATAGACCCATAGTTACTTTTGAGGATATCCATAGAATCACTATCTGAGTAGATTTATGCATGTCAGTCCGTCTGTCCGTCTGTCCATGTATTCTTGTGAACAAAATGCAGGTCGCATTTATTATCCGATTGAGATGAAATTTGGCACATATCATTTGTTTGACCCAAGGACGAACCCTATTGAAATTGGAAATAATCGGTGAAAATTGATATATAGCTCCCATATATATGTTCGTCCGATTTGCCTTTTATTGTGCACCAAACGTGTAATATCAGGCCGAAAATTGTGGAATTTTGCACATACAACCAAATTAAACCTTAAAATAAGTATGCCAAATTTGATCGAAATCGGTTCAGATATAGCTATAGCTCTCATATATATTGTTCATCCGATTTGTTATTTTTGTCCTCGGCAGCCGTAATATGCACTCTGTAACAACAAAATTTGGGCAAATATATCAAATGCAGCTCAGAATTACATTTGCTAAATTTTATCGAGATCGGTTCCGATTTGGATATATATCCCATATATAACTTCGTCCGATTTACCTTTTATTGTGCACCAAACGTCTAATATTTGCCCAAATGGGATGAAATTTGGCACTTACGACCGAATTGAGTCTAGCTAGTATGCCAAATTTGATGAAGATCGGTTCAAATATAGCTATAGCTCCCATATATATTGTTCATCCGATTTGTAGTATTTGTTACCCACAGCCGTAATATGCACTCCGTAACAACAATATTCAGAGAAATATATCAAATTAGGCCTGAAAATGAGTATGCCAAATTTGATCGAAATCGGTTCAGGTATAGCTATAGCTCCCATATATATTGTTCATCCGATTTATTATTTTTGTCCTCCGCAGCCGTAATATGCACTCTGTAACAACAATATTTGGGGAAATATATCAAATGCAGCTCAGAAATATATTTGCCAAATTTTATCGAGATCGGTTCAGATTTGGATATATCTCCCATATATAACTTCGTCCGATTTACCTTTTATTGTGCACCAAACGTCTAATATTTGCCCAAATGGGATGAAATTTGGCACTTACGACCGAATTGAGTCTAGAAGCTAGTATGCCAAATTTGATGAAGATCGGTTCAAATATAGCTATAGCTCCCATATATATTGTTCATCCGATTTGTAGTATTTGTTACCCACAGCCGTAATATGCACTCCGTAACAACAATATTCAGAGAAATATATCAAATTAGGCCTGAAAATGAGTATGCCAAATTTGATCGAAATCGGTTCAGGTATAGCTATAGCTCCCATATATATTGTTCATCCGATTTATTATTTTTGTCCTCCGCAGCCGTAATATGCACTCTGTAACAACAATATTTGGGGAAATATATCAAATGCAGCTCAGAAATATATTTGCCAAATTTTATCGAGATCGGTTCAGATTTGGATATATCTCCCATATATATCTTTATCCGATTTCAAATTAATTGTGCACCAAATGGACAATACAAGTCCGAATTTAAAAGACACAAATGCTTCGGTATATTTACTCCTTTGAACTTTAAATTATAATTATAATCATAGCGTGTATGATTGAATTCTCCCATAAAAACTTTTAATTGTTATGTGGAGCTCTACTAAATTATCAAAGTGGTGTAGGGTATCAAAAAGTCGGCCCCGCCCGACTTTAGGACTTTCTTTACTGGTTTTTCAAATATTTGTTGTTACTGAGACAGGAGGCATTTAAGGAAGAGATAAATGAAAAGTCCATTGACAAATTAGATGTGTCTCTGAATTCTCAATCTCTTATGGATACCCAATCTAAAAGGGCTCATACACAAGCCTAATATGAGAACGATTTTCTTAAATATTTGTTATAAAATCTAAAAATGAAGTTTCAACCCAAAACCAAAACGTTTCCTTCCAATCAAGCTTCAATGACACATTCCCCTTGAGAAAAAAAAAACAACAACAGCAATGATCATGAAACAATGAGTAATGAATGATAAATATTTTTAAATTTTGCAACTTACCTTCTGATTATGGAATAATATCTGGGGGCAATATCTTCTTCCACCGGATCCATAAAGGGCCAAGCATCACGATGATTTTTCACATAGACCAGTACTTTGTGCATGCCAATTTGTAGGACCTCCTCCATTTCGGTAAAGCTAAGAACATTTGTTGTGATGGAATTTTTGTTCGTACAATAATTGTTGTAGTTGTTGGTGGTGGTGGTTGTGGAGGTTGTTGTTGTGGTGGAGTATAGAGATTTGGTTGATTGTTGTTGATGATGATGATGGTGGTGATGATGATTATTATTATGTTGATGGTGATGATGAGAATGATGATAATGGTGTTGGTGTTGATGTTTTTGTGATTGATATTTGTGATAGGATGTTGAGGATTTTTTATGTACATAAGTGGAATCATGTTGGAGTAGGGAATGATTATTATTGTTGTGGTTGTGATGATGATGATGGTTATGATGATGTTGATGATTGGGAAATTGTGCATTAGTATTAGTAACAGTATTATTACTAGTGGAAGTAGTTAAATGAGAATTATTATCACTAGGATTGGTGGTGTTGGCTATAGAAGAGGTGGACAAACAAGAGGAAGAGGTAGTGTTGGTTGTAGAGGAAGAAGTAGTAGTATTGTGAATGTTATGTGTCTGATGTTTCAAATAACGTTTAGTTGGCGGTATGGTGGCCATATCTGGAGAAGTAGTAGCCATGGCTGTGCTCGACCTGGATGCTCTACTGCAAGGCTGATTATTATTGTCATTACTAGCGATCTTGGAGGAACAGGTTGACAACTGGTCCTGATGTTGTTGTTGGCTTTTGTGGCCCTTGTGGTTCTGGCTCTTGCTACACACAGCACAACACATCACGTTGTTGTTGTTGTACGACAGTGTTTGGATTTTATTTTTCAAGTGGATTTAGGAAGGTGATGATTTGCATCGATATGAAAGTATTTGCAGTTTGATTTTTGGTGATCGTGATGATTGATTGGTTGGTTGGTTGGTTGGTAGATTGTTTGGTGGTTGTGGTTGGTGATAAATATGGATCAAGGTTTGGTTGTGGTTGGTTGGTTGATAGTGATTTTTAGATTTTTGTTTGAACACAAACAATTTACACAATTGCATGATTTTTGATGTTTGTTTTGGTTTTTTTTTACACACAAAAGAAAAAAATTAAGAAGGAAGAGGGTACAAAATACAAATTGGTACTTGTTTAGATGATTATTTATTTACAAATGAAATTGTTTGTTTTTAGGTTTGTACTCGACAAGGAGAGGAAGGCAACCAAAATTAGAGGAAACATAAATGTTTTCAAACAGATTTTGTAAAAACAATATTACAAAAGCAAATATTATTAGGCATTCCAAATGAAACTACGGGGGAAAGGATTTAAAAATTTTTCATTTCTTATAAACAGATTTGAAATTAAATTAATTTTTTGAAAACTTCTTCGAAATTCAGATCATTAAGCTCCTTAAGATAGAAAAATAAAATAACAAAAAGACATTTGCAGAAGATTTCGTTGAAATTCACTACAGTTTTGTAAAAAAATTTAAAAAAATATTTTTTTTTGATATTTTTGGATAATTTTATTAAAAAATTGAAAGGAAGGAAAAATTGGTATAGAAGACTTTAAAGAAATGTTATTGGAAATTTTGTTAGAATAATTATTTTATTATCTTCTCTATACACAAATTGAGATGAGTTCAAGGAATACCTGGTTGAAATTTAAGGTGATTTCAAATAATATTCCCTCAAAATCCAAAATTAAAAATATAATTCAAAAAAAATTTTAAGGCTATTTTGGTTTCGATAAAACTACCTCTACAATATAAAACAATAATAAAATAAACCAAATATAAAGCAAGGAATATATAAGATCGGCTGAAAAGACTACAAGTTTAGGAGTTTGATAAGACACTCAACTTTGCGTTTCTTAATTGTTGTGATACCTTCTCGGCTGAGAGAGATCGTACTCGGCGTTGTTGTTGTTGTTGTAGCAGCTCATACTGCTGTGTTCGTTCAGACTCCTCTCAATCGGGTTCTGCTTCTCAGTCCAGTTTCAAAAAGAATGCAACCTGTACAGGTTGGATCCTCAACGACACAGAAGTTAAATGAGTAGGATTGGCTGGGCAGCGAAATAGGTGCAGCGTATCATGTGGACCTGTGCCACAAGCTAGACAGAGGTTCTGCACATCGCTGTCAATCCGGGCCCAAATAGAAATTGATGCGGCTGCACCATCCGGATCTTAACTGAGCCAAAACTATTCGGGTTTGTCAGGGCAGCTCTCGCTCTTCAACGGCGATGGGAGGGGGATGGTCATAATACAGTATTCACCCTATATCATTCCATGACTTCTGGGACCGCGTAAGAGTCCCGCTTGATTGACCTGTTGATCTAGACGCTCTCTCTTATACCTCTGTACCTCTCTCTCTCTAGATCATGAAGGTCTTACCTTATGTGCCGGGCGTAGGTTGCCTATTCACCAGATGGTGATTCGGATGGCTCCGTCTGTAACACCCAAGCAGGTATTGCATTGACGTTGACTGTAAGACCTTCGCCTTCTCATGTAGGTGTTCGACAGATGTAATGAGGACGCAACCTGTTGCGGTTCTAAGGGTGGCATTCTGGCAGGACTGAATATTTTTCCACAGCGTAGCACTAACGTTAGCGGACCATAACGGAGCCGCATAGTTTACCACAGACCGGCCTATCGCATTGTAAGAGATCAAAAAGGTTTCCTAATTAGCTCCCCAAGTGCTGCCGGCCAGAGACTTGAGAACCTTGTTCCTACTTCTATTCTTGTCGCAGATAGCCGTGGAATGCGCAGACGACTTGAAAAGGATATCGAATGTGACCCCCCCAATACCTTGGGGTAGTTGGTAGTCGGAATCACAACTCCATCGTCCTGTATATTCAAAGAGAGCCTCATCTCCGCAGTCTATGTGGTGAATAGTGGGACCGTCGATTAAGTTCCTCGCAGTGAAAAAGGCGGATAGATCAACTATGTAAGCGTTTAACCCATGGCATATGCCATCTAGGATGGGTTCGGAGGCCACAAGCGTACAATCATCTCCGTAATTTATTGTCTCTATGCTGTCTGGAAGGCGTGGCATGTCAGAAAAGTAGAGGCTTAACAGTTCCGTAGATATTACCCAGCTTGGGGAAATCCCTGTTTCACTCTACGGATGCTCGACTTCTTGTTTCTGAATTCCACGTATGACTGGCACAGAATTCCCCTCTTATCCCAGTCACTCTTGAGGTGCTCTATGAATTTCTGGTTAAAATAACTCGACTAACTCTTCGGATCTATGACATCTACGCCGATAAATTATACAAATATCCGATCATCCTCTTTTCCAGAGTTTGAGTTTGACTTAACCGTTGTCCACAAGTTACTCGGTCAGGTATTCGAACAGCACCGATTGTTAGGTTACGCCAATCTAGGTCTCCTAAAACTAGACGGCTATTCTGGGATACAGCTATTTAACACGTTAAGCACATCTACCTAAAGGGTTCCACGCTTGACCGCTACCACCATACATTCCATGTATAAGTCGCCAGAGTCAAGCTCAGGTGAGATAGGGCTGTACTGAATAGAGTGGTGTATAGGAACGCTAATGGATGCGATTATAACACACGGAACAGAACCATAGTCCGGGAGGTTGATCTCGATCCCGGCTCGGTCAAAGTGAATACGGAGCAAACATTCCGGGTAATATTGCTCCCACATCAGAAAAACGGACGAACACGAACATACATAGAACCTACTGTCGCGGTATCTCTTTGAGTTTCATATCACAATTATGTCTTTTGACAGCAAACATTGTAGTCAGATGGGCTTACTGGCCGACCTTATATAGACCATGATATAAAGCTTTCAAAAATCAGCTCAGCTTAACTCAACAAAAATCACACCACACAGGTGAGATAGGCCTGTACTGGATAGAGTGATGAAGTAGGAACGCTAATGGATGCGATTTTGACAAACAGAGCAGAACCATAGTCCGGGGGGTTGGTCTCGATCCCGGCTCGGCCAAAGGAGTAAACATTCCGGGTAATATTTCTCCCACATCAGAATAACGGACGAACACGAACATACATAGGACCCATTGTCGCGGCATTTCTTTGAGTTTCATATCACAATTATGTCTTTTGACAGCAAACTTTGTAGTCAGATGGGCTTACTGGCCGACCTTATATGGACCATGATATAAAGCTTTCTAAATAAAAATCTCACTACACTTTACTACGTTCTACAGCAGCCAAAGAAATTCTAATTACCAATAGCCAAAATAAAAAAAGTTCTGTTTAAACTAAAACCCGCAAATTACTCCGATAAACATGCATCAATCAAAACATAGGACAGAAAAAGAAAATATTTGCCAAGAAGAAAATATAAAAAAAATTTTAGATAAAACCAGTAACAGCCAATTATGAACGGAGGGCATAGATGAAAAGAGTGATATGTTTCGGTAGAGAATGTTGAAAAGAATACGAAAGAGAAAATATAAAAAAAAAAATAAAACATATTTACAACTTACTCATCGGCACTTTTTTCGGAACTCTGTGATGAAATGTTGGTGGTCTTGGAATTTGTTGTAATGCTATTGCTGGACTCTTCTCGGTCATCTTTGGAGGCTGGCGTTGAGACCGCGGCCGCAGTAGCATCGCTATTTGCTTTGGTATTTGATTTTGATTTACGTCCTCCCGCCGATTTTGTTGTGGTGCTGTTGTTGTTGCTGGTCGAGGAAGAGTCTGTGGATTTTTGTTTCCTATTGGCCATGGTGGAATTTTTATTTGTTTTAGTTGAAGAATTTGTGGAATTGTGGGAAGAAGTACCACCACCGGCTGAAGACGAATCTTGCAGGGCGGGTGGTATGAATATATTGCCGGTTAGTGAGGAAAGTGAGTTGTTTGTTTGACGTCCCGGTAATTTCATATTTGTAGCTGGTGCCATATCCTGTTGCACAGCACTGGGTAGATTGGTCTTTTTGCCCTTCTCCTTTTTGTTGATCGTCGCTGTAACTACGGCCACACTGGCCAACGATTCGTGATGATGGTTGTGTGTTGTTGCCGTTCCAGTGCCGGTTGTGTCGTTCTGATGATTGTGGCTACTGTGATTTTGTGGTAAAAATAAATGTAGACTTTCTGTGGGCACAACACCAAGGGCACGACAAAAATTCTCCTTATCTTCAGGACTTAATACTGGCTCTTCTTCATCGATATGATTGCGATGATATGGCGTAAGAGAAGTTGCCCCCGACCCCGCTGCTGTTGAGTGGTGATTATTGTGTTTGGCTAGTTTTTCGGATAACAAATGTAGTTGTGTGGCGGAAATTTGTGGTGGATGCGGAGTATCCTTTTTGACATCAGCAGCAATCACCACCACCTCCTCTTGCAATGGCTGATTACGGTGTTGCTGTTGTTGTTGCTGATGATCAGTTGAGGTTGTTTCGTTTGTCCTATTGCTGTGTTTTTGTTTTCTGCGATGTTCTTTGGATTTCTTTTTCTGTTTCTTTTGAGATTTTTTCTTTTTGTGATGGTGGTGATGATGATGATGACGCTGGTGGTGATGATGTGATTTTTTATTTAATTTACTGTGTTGTTGTTCCTCTTCTTCCTCTTGCTGCAGTTGCTGTTGTTGTTCTTGTTCCTCTGTGTTGTTGTGTTCATCGATATTTTGATTAACGTTATGTGTGGCCAAATGTTTCGAGTAATTTATTTGACTGTGATGTTCTGCTTCCTCCTCTTCGGCTTGATCTTCGCCCCCTTGTTCTTCGGGCAATAAAATTTCCGATTTTTCTGTTGGTAATTCAATTTGTTGTTGTTCTTCTTCTTCTGCTCTTGCTGCTAGTGCTTGTTGCTCTTGTTCCTCCTCCTCCTCCTCTTCGTTGGGTTCTAATTTGATATTCTTCAATAGATTCAAGTGTTCATCGGTAAGAGTTGTTGTGTAGTCTACAACTTTGTGCTGACTTTTTTCTTGGATAAAATCTTCTCCGGTGTTGGCCTGATGATGATATTCTAATTGTTTTTGTTGCTGTTGTTGCTGCTGATGTTGTTGATATTGTTCATCGCCATCATCATCTTCGTCGTAATAACGATCAATTTCACCGGCCTCGTCGTCTTCGTCGTCCTCGTCTTCGGGTGTTAGACAGAACGTTTCTCGATGTCCTAAAAAATCACTCGAATTTGTGGTGATTGTACGACGCAGCGAACTGGCATAGGTTGAAATCCCACTGGCTGTTGAGGTTGATTGTGAGCTAGAAATTTTTGGAAAAATAGAAAATGGGAGGTTAGTTTTAATGTTGAAAAAAATGATTTTATTGTAACAAAAAGAGTATATGAGGATCATGCAATATGTGTAGTAAAGAGAGTGGCGGTTAAAACAAATCAGTGGGGATAAGAAATAAAAGTTAAAATATTAAAATATAAAAAAGAAATATATTTTCAAAAACTAAAAAAAATAAATTTCCCTCAAGGAATAATCTTTTACCATCTACATTTTTCAAAGGTCATCGAAGGATCAATATTTAATTTTTTAGTCTATTTTAAGACCACAATTATTTTATTTAGATGTAGTTCCACTTATTGGCAGCAAAACACAAACTCATACCGATAGAAAGTTGCCTATATCTCGAAACGAGGCTTAGGGAAGCCAGTCACAATAAGCGGGCCAATCTACAGAGAAATGGATTGGGGGGTAAGTTGGACTAAGATCTGGAAAATATCAGAAGGCGTAGGGGCCTTTGATAAAACATGGACCGAAATTTAATACTAGAAACATGCTGGATTGTTCGAGCCTACAAAATACCTAAAATATATGGGTACACTTTTATGTTGCATCTAATAGATGGAATCACTTTTGAACATTTTTCCCATTCGCTAGGATCCACATCAGACAATAGGACTTATTTTCCTTTTTCCTAAATGTATAGGTGATGCTTTTGTAGGAATATTAAAAACATTCGGGAAGGATGAACAATATTGTGTCGAAATGAGAATTTTTGAAAGTACTCGTGGGGTAGGCATTTTGGCTCTGGAGGGTCTCTATCGGGGCCATCTGGAATCAATAAGAGACAAAGAATCAAATATTGAATTCGATGCTCATAAAGCAATCTATGTCTTCCCCTTTCGTATGCGTTGAATAGCTTTTTGTTTCCTCTTCCTCTTCAGAGAAGCTTTTCCATTCGAAATTATTTACACCAACAAGGATAATCATCGATCTTTGTGACATGGACCAGAGACGTCTGCTAAGATAACGAATATCTCCTAACGGCTCAGTGAGGTTGGAGAGAAAGTTATGCCTCCTGAGATTACTTGAGAGATTGGTTCAGGCTTAGCATGCCCAAAAGCAAAAAGCAGTATATGCCTTTATCGTTTTCATCTTGAGAGACGATTTCCAATTTTTTTTACAACCAGGGTGATAAGATCGCTTGACAGATTAACCTTGGTTCCAGATTTATGAAAACGAATTTTAGGCACCCCTTTCGAGTAGGACTTCTTGAGCTTGTCAATTAATTACAAATTACATCTGAAAGGATATCTAACTCTTTAGGCAAAGTTATGCCTCCTAAGTTTTGTTCAGGCATAACACCCCCAAATGGAGCCTTTTCAATTTGAATTTTTCTTTACAACCAGGGAGATAAGATCGCTTGACGGATAAACCTTGGATCCGATTTATGAAAACGAATTTTAGGCACCCCTTTAGAGAAGGAATTTTTCGAGCTTGTCCAATAATTAATATTAATTATAATCGACACGGTAAACAATGAAGTTAGAGAAGGCCAATCGCCAGCTTTTCTACTACAAAAAATCATAATTTGAAATTGTTTATATTTAAAAATTGAAATTCCCTGCAATGACAAAATAATTCTGATTTCCGAAATCCTCTGGGAGAGCAAAGACAAGTTACGGCTCATGCGATTATTGCACAGAATACCCTTAAAAACAGGCTTAGAAAGCCAATTTTGAGCAGCCTTTTTATGAAGGAAGGCTTGGTAATTATTTGGCAAGGTGATAGCTTGACAGAAGACTGAAAGCAATTCTGATCTCTGCTTCCCTCTAAGCAATTCCAATCTCCAAAATCCTCTGGGAGAGCATAGACAAGGTTCCGGCTGCTGCGATTACTTCACAGATTGCCCTAGGAAACAGTCTTAGAAAGCCAAAATTAAGGGACCTTTATAAGTAGTAAAGCTTGTAAATTGTTTGCCAAAGTGGAAGCTTGACGGAAGACTGAAAGAGATCCCAATGCAGATTAGATTCGAGCAAAACATTGGACATTATAGTCAACTGTCTGTCTTCATAAAAAAACTTTCACAACACTAAGAAGACTTTTATGTACATAACTCTAGCAAGTCTTCCTTCTACACATCTTCCACGTTTAAAATATCTTCAAGAGGTACTTTAAGGGCAAAAATCTCTGCGAGCAGTTCTAAAAGTTCTTCTATGTACAAGAAAAAAACCCATTTGAGATGTCTTCTTGGTTGGAAGACATTTAAGAAGTCTTCTAGGCGAGGAAGAACTTTAAGCGGTTTTTTTGTGTAGAAGACCTTAAAGAGATATTTTAGATGTTAGTCCTGTGAGAGATTTTTAGGCTTTGAAAACGTTCAAGAAGTCTTCTAGGTATCGAAGAAAGTTAGGTAGTCTTCTAGGTGAAAAAAAAAAACCTTTAAGAAGTCTTCTGGGTATGGAAGACTTTTTGAACGGTCTTCCAGGCGTTGAACCATTCTTCTGTTTGTATAAATTATTCAAGAGATGTAGAGGATATTTGTGAGGTCTAGATGTAAAATACCTTTAGAAAGTATTCTAGATCCTAAGAGGTCTTTCAGGTATAAAACAAAATTTGAAGACTAGGTAAAGTTGACCTGTAAGAGAGCTTATTAGTGTAAAAGACCATTAAGTGGTCTTCCAAGTGTAAAATTCTTTTGAAATGATTTCTAAGTGCAAAAAATACCATGAAGAGGACTTGTAGGTATGGAAGATATTTGAGTGGTCTTTTCTGTGGAGATTCCGTTAAGGGGTCGTTTGGTTATAAAATGTTGTTAACAGGTGTTCAGAGGAACTTTAAGAGGTCTTCTATTTATATAAACCGTGTTAAAAGGGTTCTACATAAGAGAAGAATTCAAAATGGGTTTCTCTGTAAAGAAAGCCTTTATGAGATCTTTTTTGATAGAACACCTTTAGGGGGTCTTCTATTTTTAAGGATATTAAAGAGCACCTCTATGCACAGGATCTAACAGGGGCATTTCTGCTTGAGGTCTTCTGTCCCTATATTTTATCCTCGGAAAGCTTTTTTTAATCAGGAGACCATTTGAAAGGTTTACTATCTGCGAATTGATACTCTGTCTACAGTTGTCACCTTGAAAGTTGTTATCTTTAAGGCACCTTTAAGAGATCTACAGTATAAAAAATATATCTTGAAGAATTCCTCTACCTAAATAGGTTTTTGAACCGTAGAATATGAATAAATAACTGCCAAAAAAGCAAAACATAGTAAAATCACAAATTAACAACAAATAAATCAATGAAAATAAAACTTAAATTAACAATAATATAAGAGTAATAAATGAATAAATAAATAAAGCATGCTTACATAATTTGTTAAAAGAAACGAATGTTTTTTGTGGGCCTGTTGTGGCTGAAAACAATCATTCAATCAATCAACATGATCCAATCAGAAGCCGAAACAGAAGAGGATGATGGTTGGTTATTGGTATTGTTTTTTAATTAATTTTTTTGTTTGTTTTGTTTTGGTTTATTGCATTAAAAAAATTAAATATGATGATGCCTCAAACAAATCTCGACGTTGTTACTCAGAACAATAGACGACGCCAGCCACATGGTTTAGGTTTGTTTTCTTTTTGCGGAAAATCAAAAGTAGTTATCAAACACAAAATTCCAAAAAATAAAAACAAAACTCCTTTGCAATAATTTTCAAGATATCCTCTTCTTTTTTTTTTTTTTTTTTTGGTGTCCAAAATGCTTTCAAATGATAATTAAGATGAGTTCTGAGTTTGTTTTTTTATAATGGTTAACAACAATTTTGGATAAGAGTGGCGGCATGTATTCTTGTTGTTTTGCTTTGGCGTAATGATTTGTTTGATGAAACCAAATAATAAACAAATAAATAAAAATGTTAACCGAAAAAAAATGATTCAACTGACAAAAAAGAAAAGCCAACAAATGATCCAGAAAAACGAACAAAGGCAATCAATGTAGGATGATGGTTTTTGGATGTTTTGGAATTAATCGGTTGGTTGTTGGGTTGGATGGTGCTCTAATATGTTGGAATTGTTATGATATGATCAATTGTGGGTGTTTGTAGTTGTTGGTGTGGTGGTGGTGGAGGTGGTGTCATAGTGGTGTTGAGGTGATAATGCAGGCAGGTTTGATATGCTTAGCACATTTTTGTTCTTGTTGCTGTTTTAGATTTTTTTTCTTTTTCTTTCTTTTACAGAGTTCTTGTTTTGTTGTTGTTTTTAGTTTGGCTTTTATTTTTTGATTTGTTTGTTTTTTTATTTTTTTTTTTTTGTTTTTGCTTGATCTAGGAGAGACTATCGTGACGTGCTAACCATCTGCGAGCTCTAAGTTGTGAATTTTTCGGTGGCGGCTGTTCAAATTGTAAACGTTGACGTTCTTTTTGTTTGCGTTCTTTTTCTTGACGTTCCTTTTCTTGCCGTTCTTTTAGCTCTGCCAAATTGCGTATGCGACTTGAGTTGCGAACTTGCAGTAATCTGAAATGGAGAGAAAAATAGATATTAGTGTTTGGAAAAAGCAGGAAGTAGTAGTAAAGAAAACATTGAAATTGAGGTTCAAAGGTTGATAAAATTTTTGAAAAGTGTAGTTGAAAAATAATAAATAAAAATAATTATCGAAAAGTACTTGTTTGGGCCTAGGGTCCTTGAAAAAAAGTAAAGTAAAATAGTATCAGTCGGTATTGCCGACAGTTGTATACCCCCAACCTTTATATACATAACTCTAGGGAGTCTTCCTTCAACATATCTTCTATGTTTGGAATATCTTAAAGAGGTATTTTAAGGGGTAAAGAATCTTTGCAAGGAGTTCTAGGCTAGAAAACCATTAAAAGTTCTTCTATATATCAAAAAAAACCTTGAAGAAGTATTCCATGTCTCCTGAGCATATATGACTTGGCTTGGTAGCTGAAATAGACTTCTATGATTTGTTTTCGGTGTATAGAACATTTGATATGTCTTCTAGGTTGGAAGACCTTTAAGAAGTCTTCTAGGCTTAAGCGGCTTTTTAGGTGTAAAAGACCTTAAAGAGATCTTTTTAGATGTACAAGTCCTTTCAGATGGCTTCTTTGTGTAATAGACCTTTAATAGGTGTTTCTAGGTTTTGAAAACTTTTAAAGAAAAATACTTGTTTGGGCCTAGGGTCCTTGAAAAAAAAGTAAATTAAAATAATATCAGTCGGTTTTACCGACAGACGTTATGATTATTCAAACTGTTGAACCTTTATGGAGAGGTTTCGAAGCAGTTGGCCTCTATTGACCAATTCGTATTCAACCTAAGATTGATATAAATATTACAACGTGCCAAATTTGGACTATTCGTCTACTTCCTATACTTTATATGCGATATGTGCAACTGTTTGGCAAATGCGGAAAAATGCGTGTAGTAACAGACATACCGGACCGAGGTATTCCATTTTCATACTTCATATAATACAGATAAATATATGAGTATAGCAAGTTGTAAAGAATCGCCGACTTGTTTCGAAAGTTATTACAGATTTTGACTCTTTGTGGGTGAGTTATCTGAAGGGGTTCGCAGATATATATTATCTTTATAACAGATGCTGTGTTTTCAAAAATATTGGGATGTGTGAAATATGAAGAGAGTTTTGTTTTTCAAAATCTTGAACCCTATGTGGGTAGGTACCAAAAGAAATCATCCGATCTCGACAATATTTACATACGATCTTGTGTTGATGGAAATATTTAGATGTACCAAGTCTGAATGGAATCGGTTGTTAATTTCACGTTCTATGAGCTGCATGGATACTCAACATTTTAACCCTTTGTGGGGGAGGTGCCGGAAGAAGTGGACCGATATATCCCATCTTCACATCAGACCTTGGGTTAATAAAAATATTACGATGTGTGTAACTTGATGAGAACCGGATGCATATTACGGATTTCATGATCGTTTTTGTTATTCAAAACTTTGACCCTTTGTGGGGGAGGTAGCGGAAAAAGTGGACCGATATATCCCATCTTCACATTAGACCTTGGGTTAATAAAAAATTTTGTGATGTGTTGTAACTTGAAGAGAACCGGATGCTTATGTCGGATTTTATGATCGTTTTTGTTATTCAAAACTTTGACCCTTTGTGGGGGAGGTACCAGAAAGAATGGTCCGATCTATACCATCTTTATAAAAGATCTTGTGTTGATGGAAATATTTAGATGTGCTAAATCTGAAGAGATTCAGATGTTAGTTTCGTGTTTTATGAGCTTCATGAATATTCAAAATTTTGACCCTTTGTGGAGGAGGTACCAGAAGGAGTGGACCGATATATTCCATCTTTACACCAGACCTTGGGTTAATAAATATATTGTGAATTATATAATTTGAAGACAATCGGACTGATTGGAATATTAGGTTTTGCAAAGTTGGAGCAAAATCGGATTATCCTTTCTCTTTTTGTGCAGTAAATTCTTTTTTTTTTTTTTTTTGAAAATGTTGACATTTTGTGGGGAAGGCGCCAGAAGGAGTGGACCGATATTGCCATTTTCCGAACTCGAACTAAGTTTGACAAAGAGACCTAGAGTCTAAAACCGTTTTTTCGATGAGGCGCGATTTGTCCGTATCAATTGATAAATACCCCCTCTAGCCATATGGCTGAGGGTATAAAAAATACGTGATTGGTCCTAGGCCCTTGAAAAAATTTTTTTCGAACAATTTATGTTTTAAAATCAACATTTCGGGACCAATTGAGAGCCCTTGAAAAAATAGTCTCAAAACTTTGAGTCCTTGAAAAAGTAATTTTTGTTTCGAACTGAAGATCTTAAAAAAAGTCCACGTTGGTGGCTGAGACCCTTGAATATTATTTTGAAAAATAGCCAAATGTAACCAATGGTCTCTGAATATTTTGTTTGCAAATGGGAGACTTAATAGACCCTTGTTACAGTAGACTGGATAGCAAAGACAAGAATCACATCATCTGTCTAGATTCCGATGTGATTCTTAGTATTCCTATTGTAGCAATTGGTTTAGCAGCGTAAGGCGCCTATCCTAAGCGCAATGTCCTAAGCTATTCTCTTAATGCCAATATATCCCCTTGTGAGTGTTGAAATATAGATAATCAAATCTTCATTCTTCCAAATAAAAAAATCTTAGGAAGGAGAAAAAAATAAAAATTATTAATCAAATATAATTAATAAAACTTATTTCACTTACTTCCTTCGCCTCAAGCGTTCACGCTCCTTAAACAATTGCGGCAATTTGGGCAAAAAATTCTCATCTAATATTTGATATAATTCCTTTTCTTTGGCATTTGTGGAGGCCTTAAATTTTGCCGCTAGATTTTGCCAATCTTCTTCGGTGAAACAGATCACCTGCCACACGGAGTTCGATTTTAAACTACTTGCACCAGCTGGCTTATCTTCGCGATACAATCGGGTACCATAAAAATACCAGTAGCCCGAATTTTTGGAATCATAACCCAACGGTTCGACACGAAGACTATCCGATTCGAGATTATTTAAGATGACCTGGACATCGACGCTGTCCAAACGAAAATGACATAGATCATATAAAATCAGCAGACGTTTACGTACGGGTAACGATTGAAAATCAATATCGGTATCAAAATGGTTTTCGGTATTGTGAAGACGACACTGTTGGCGCAGGAAACGCCGCAAGAACATTTGATAATTACTATGGGTTATTTCTTTTGCTACCGAACGTAAGGCATCGCAACCCTTTAGTAGGCGTACAATTAATTCAGGCACTAGAGCAATGTGATGTTCATCATCTGTGGTAGTACCATCGGATAATAAGGCGGATTCTAAATCCTAGAAAATAGATATTTATTTTCATTATTAAAAATGTCAAAGGAAACAGAAATATTTTACCCACCTCAATATCAATATCTGGTAAATCAAACGCTGAACTAAACAATGAACAAAAATGTGAAATGCACGGTATCTCCCACCATGATTGTATATCTGTAAATAAACCAAACGAAATGATAATTTTAAAATATATATTTTTCCGTCGCAATGTCTACTTACCCAAAAGTCCTATGAAAGTAGAAACCATTTATGTTCACTTTCAGCAGTTTCTGAGTTGAGTTGCGCCGTCCTGTTTTTTTGTTTTGTTATGTGTCCGTTTAAAAGGCCTCTTACAATGTTGCTTGTGTTTTTATTGTTTTTTTGAATTTAATTCGCCTGTTTTTCAATTCCTTGAGTTTGGTTTTACAATTTTCAAAAAATTCTTCTTTGGTATTTTATATGAAATCATGTGTTGGCTTTTTATTTGTTATTTGTAATGACTTTTATTTTTGTAAAAACATGTATTTATCTGAAAAATATTAAACATATCTACAATGACAAATGGAATGCAAACACATAATGGTTTAGTTTCTGTTTCTCCGCACTATGACCCATGCATTGAAGTGAAGAAACTAAATGCTAGTGCAAAATTATTTGTTCAATCTCGAAGTGATCGATCTCAAAATTGACAGATAAAAGTAGATCAGTTTATTCGAAGTTGTAAAATTCGCAAGATACAAAACACTAACAAAGTAACCCATTAGCAAATAGAATTAAAGTCTTTTTCCAAAGATCCTTTGATAAATTGTAGGTCAAAAGAAACTGCTCAAAGGTATCACAAACGTAGACACCAAAAATTATAATTTCCGAAAAAAATGTTATATTTCGTTCCTGTGAGGTTTACATCGGTTCAAAAGTGAAGGTGTAACTTAGCTTCGTAATTGTGCCAAATTTTCAAATGTGGATGGAAGTAATGGAGATAGCAGTTAAAATCTATGTCCATATTAACTTGCTTGCCGTAAGGAGCACCGTTTCGAAAGACTACCACAAGCTAGCGGAGAGACTTCAAGGCCCACCACGAACTTTAACGATCTGTGGATCGGTAATCTGTCTAATAACTTCGGTCCTACCTCTCTAGATCGTGTAGATCCTTCTTGATGGCTTAGATGGCTTCCACGGTAACATTGAAGATAGCAGATATGGATAAAACACCTCTCGGGCTTCCTGATCTTGAGGATATCCTTTATAACTTTGGACATGCCTTTCTAGATTATAGGTCCTTTTAAACAACTTCCCCTACAATATTCTTCTAACGTTGGACCTCTGTCTCTAGATCGTGTAGGTCATTCCTTGGAGTTTAGCCCACCATATAATGGCTTGCATGACTTCCACGGTAACACCCAAATAGGTAAGCAATGAAAGCATGTGGTTATGCTGACGATCCGAGGAATTATCATGTATATGTTCCAATAGTGTCATATGAAGGCGTCCTAATGCAGTTCAGCATTTTCGGCAAATCTGAATAGGCAAGGTCTTCTGAGTACATTAAAGCAAGATGGTCCAATGGTGTCATATGAAGGCGCCCGGTGGCAGTTTAGCATTTTTGGCAAGTCTGAACACTCCTACACTGTGTAGGACTAGTATTCGCAGACGCACCAACATATAGTTTAATAAGAATTCAATATGTCCCATTCCCAAGTGCTGCCGCGTGCTATGGCTTGGGCGAACGACTTGAACATGCTATCGAATGTGATGGCTAGGATCTTGGGGTAGTTCGTGGTTGGAATTAAATATCCCAAATCTGCCTGACTAGAGGTACTCATCAGACAGGAGGCTTTCCAAAAAATTCGGTATTCTGTCCTGACTCAGTCTTATCGTTCCCATATCCACAATAATTTGGCGGATTATAATTTGTCTTCCATACGTTCGACTGAGATCGAACATGCCATGGTAAGGACTCGATAACTTAGCCTGATGTTCGCTGATGCCCATAGGTATCAACTAAGCTCCGTTAGTCTACAGTCTTTACCCAGTATGCAAACCTGTAACATTGATAGGCACGCGGTTGCATATCACTCTAGCCTTAGAGGTTCCTCATCAGTCTAAGGATAATTGACACTCGGGTATTTAAGTCGAGACTCTCTCCTCAGACCCCATACATTTAGTTTATTATCCAACGTTTCAAACTTGCTCGGAGGGCAGTTCTCTTGAAACCTCAAACAGCGTGGCGTTGTTGACTGTAAGGCACTTCTTGCTATGTACGCAAACATATTTTAAACGAGCCACTACTTCTCGAAGGACTCTCCACATTGGCCAATCCCATTGCTACCGTTAAAACTGTGATCACGTCCAAGACCATTTCTATCGGTCAGACTCTGTGAAAACTGTACATCGGTGGAAGAGGTCATTAGCGTTCACATCTACTACAAAAGAACCACACGTATAGGTATATCGAATCTTCTTCTCAAGACCTCAAAGTCTAAAGTTTTTCGTGAGCAATACTCGTGACAACATTGAATGCGTTCTTGCCTTAATTTTCTTTGATAAGTACTTCAGCTGGCCACTTCCAATAACTTTAAGCATTGAAATGTAGGCAAGATATCGCTACTAAAGTCCAATCTTGCTTATATTTCGCCTATATACCTAGGTCTCAGGGCTCGGATTAATTAACCAAAGGCATTAAATGTCTGTGAAGGCTGCCATTCCGCCTTTTGACTAACTTTCACAGTTCCGCCATAAATACTGGCATCATATTGTCCAAGAACATGTCCAAATTGTCAACTCTCACGTTTCCAAAATTCTATAATTCGACTGCTTTCGTAGACAATTCGTCAGCATCATTTGACTACCGAAGAGATAATCGTTGTTTTGGCAAACTGCTATCTGTGCCTAAAAACAGAATTGTTATTTCTTGGCTGAGAAAAACGAACGTTTTCCCGGTTCATAAACAGGACTGACGAGGTAATGAAGTTCTTTTGTTATCCTAGGATACCCACAATTTTTAGGATGCACTGAGACATCTTTCCTAATAACAGACACATCTGTTGTACTTTTTTTCCTTCAACATGAATCTTAAGTGTCATTCAAAACGGCCATCTGTAATTGAACAACAGAAAAACACTTCATAAAAATTGCCATAAATTTCAACGAAACATTGAACTTACGTGGGCAAAAGTTTGTCATTAACCCATCATTGCTCTTCCCTCTTTCTATTCTCAAAAAGTTGGTAATTTTTGGCGCAAAACAATTTGTCTCAATCTTTTAATAATCAAAAAGATTGCGCGGGAAAAATATTTTACAATTGTGAGAGATGATGGCAACGGCGAGTGAGAAGAGACGAAAAAAAAGTCTTGTCAAGTGTTTTAAAAGCACACACACACAAATGTATACCTTCACCGAACAATAATAATATAAACACGCGCTAATATCAAGCTAGCAGCTACATACACACGCCACAGGTGGGGGAATGCGGGCGGCGACATTAGAGAACCCAAAGCATAGCAAACAAATAAAAACAAGCAAAGATGTCGGGAGAAAAAAAAACTCACATATGGTTGGGTTGAGATTGTTTGCCTACTCAATTCTCTGATTTTTTTCAAGTATGTTTTTGGTCTTTTCTTTAAGAATCAATCAAAACAACAACATCACTTTGATTTCATATTTCCCAAAAAAAACATATTGTTTCCTCATACCGGAACCAAAAAAAACTTATCACAAAGAAGATATATAGATATAAACATGAAATACGAATTAAAACATAGCAGACAAAAACATGTGTTTATCACCACCACTCACAAAACGAAGGAGTATGCTAAAACAAGAGAAAAAACCGATTGTTTTGGTTTGTTATTTTTTTTTTTTGTGTATTGCTACCAACAAAAACATACGGTATTATTTTGTATATTTTTTCAAGTAGGGAGATAACCATATGTTACAAAATAGGCGCACTCTTTTCCATCGAGTTGAGAGAGAGCATGAAGAACACCGACAAACACACACACCAAATCACATCAGAGCGAAGAGTACAAGTAATAACATTTGACTTTTTCCAACAGAGTAGTATCGACTCTGTGTGGAGAGTCAACATTTCAGTCGCATTCTCCATACAACAGAAGAGCACAGCTAGACACTAGTAATGGGGATAAGAAAAATTGAGACAATTTTTTGGTATATTTTCATTTCCCGTTTATTGAGAAGAAAAAAATCTAAGTGAAATTTTTTCTGCAACCAATTTTCATTGCTTTTAAACTTCACAAAAAGAAGTTTCCATTGTATGCTTGAGAATATGTTTTCTAACATCTCTAAACTCAAAAGGGACCATGAAAAAATTATGCAACACTTCTTTTGTTTTGTAGCTTCTTTGTACAATTTTTATACATCAACCTCATCTACATAGTCGTCGCCGTCGTTTCCTTGGCAATTTTGTTTTCCTTCTCCCAAGTTATTTTGTAATACACTGTGCACTACTTCTCTATCCCCACATAAGGGATTACTTCATGGAATTTTATTTAATAATTTTCACCACTTTTTCTTACATTTTTTATATCATGTCTTCCGTCTCTGCGCTGGACTTTTGCTTTTTGATTTCAAAAGGTTTTTGACTTCATGAATTTCCACGGAATGACGGACGACTCTGCAGTGCTTCTTCACGGTACACACACTCCTCTTTTTTTCTTCTTCGCTAGTGTAGAAAAAATGTTGAATTGCGTTTAAATTTAATTCAATTTTCTTCTGCTGTCGCTACACACACGCACTCACTTTTTTCTGACTCTCACACTTAAAACTATGTTTACTATTAAAGACTTTTTACAAAAACCAACAATTATTGCTTTTGTCGCTGCTGTTTAGAAAACATTAAACATTTTCTCCGTTTCGAAAAGAAATCTGATTTTTCTTCTATTCCACTACATTTGGTAGGTTCACTTATATATGTGTATATGTACGAGATGATATATGTGTGTCGGATTCTTTTATTTTTTCTCAATTGGCCACAAGAATTTTTCCAATTCTCCACTAAAATATTTTTTTCAACTCACGAACACCACAACTGAATCCGCGTAAATCCGAATGTAAACTGACATTTTCTATTTGCTGCTCTTGCAGTGCCATATTAACGTGAGAGGAAACGAGATGGCTGCTGAGTTATAAAAGGGAGAGAAATATGTTTTGGGGGAAGTGTTGTCAATGAATAGTAGAAAAACGCGAATTTGGCGATTTTTTTTTGTAAAGAAAATCAATTTTTTATCACGGTTTAGTTTTTTTCTTAATTTTTTGATTTGAATTAAACATTAATATTTGTTGATATGTTAATGATATTAGGATAATTAAGCTGTAGAAATGTAAGACATCAATGCTAAGAAATGAAGACCGGATAATCTTACTTTTGTACATAAACTGCCTATCCGAAAACATGCATCCAAGTGAATTTACATCGACTAGAAAATGCCAAAATGGGACAAATGCCATTTTTCTCCTACCTTCTCTATGCGCGCCATAGTTTACATGTGTAAATTATGCAAAATAAAAATTTTAGAAAGTAGGAAACGGACAAAAATTTTTTTTTTATGAAAAACCATTTGGCCCTTTCAATCCCTTGGGCCACGTGCATAGCATAAGCGTTGTGCACAATGATTAAAGTGCAAGAAACAACGTTTCTTTAATAGCTTCAAAAACATGTATGTAAACGCACTAAATAGCAAGGAACGGTTCAATCTGCCTTATATGTGATCCTAATCGTACATCCCCTGCATATCTAAGTTCGATTTCAAGCCTTCGCTCTTGGTTTTTTCTGAAGCTTTCTATTTATATATTTATTGATTTATATATTAGCATTTTAATTAACGGAATTATAATCGATTTGGTAGCTACTTTTAAAACTGCATGTTTGACAACACTGTTCTTTACTGGTGGTTGTCTAAGATAATAATTCACAATGCAATGAAAGAAGAAGAAGTCTTACATAAAGAAGTGTGTCAAATCATTATAACCTCTCAGTAATGCCATATTAAAATAAAACTCTAAAATAGAACTAAAGTATCTTCAATTAGACGGTGTACATTAGATGCAAGATCGGTGAACATGTTATTACTTGTCCGGAACCGGTCATTTGGCCGACCATATCAAGCGATTTAATGGCCTAGGACCATTTTTTGTTTAGCTTGGCTTAACATGTCATATTTAGTTCTGGTAGACCTCTTTTCTTTCAATTTTTTCTAACTTATCCTACCTCGTCTTCATTGTACCGTATGATCTACCTTGGAAATTATTGTACCATGGCTTTTGTTGTTCAATGCCGTAGATGTTGGGAAGTACTGTATATATTACTAAAATACAACCCTAATTTGCAATTGTGGTCTAAACTTTAACTCTTTCTGTAGAAAAAATGTTGAATATTAATTGTTTGATATACGTTCTATTTTAAGTATCGCCTAAGCAACAAAAACAGATATGCGGTTATCAATTTTTATTGATTACCAAACATCAGTGTTATCACTTTTCGGTGATTTAACATACGACCACATTTCACAACCGCCATTAAGTGCCATGTACTAAATTCTCTCCGATTTTAAAGTTGATTTCGATTCAAGATGTTTTCATGTGGTACAATAAGGAGGTAAATCAGGTTCGTAACAGTACTGAAATACAACCTTGAGGTTATGGCCACTTCTTGTCAAAATTATTTAAAATTAGATGCAACAAGTTGTCACCTTTTTTAATATTTGTAAATGGATTAATAACACAAACGATGAATGAAGACAATACAATTTGCATAAAGGTGAGAATACATAAACAGTTTGAAGTCTTCACATGGCATATTTTGTGACATATCATAAAGGGATGCCAGAGCCGCACGCAAATCTTGCCGTCGTTGTTCCCTATATTAAGACATTAAATTGCCTAACCATGATGCCAAGTTGCTTATATACCCTCACCTTAAAAGTTAATTCAAAATTTGAAATTGAAAAAATTAACATTTCACTGCACCACCACATCATCTGTATAATTATGCAATGAGTGAGATAATAAGACCGTTTATTTAATTTTTTGGTTGGGTATTATTACGAAAAAAGAAAATTACAACAAAAATCACTAAACATTTGTATATTATTTCGCTCTTATTAATATAAAAAGACGACACAAATCTATGAATTCTAAATCGATTACAAAAAATCAAATTTGTGATTTTAACCACAGACAAATGTCGATAGTCGATTTTTCACCCTTTTCATCACACCATGAAATCGATTAGTCGAAAGTCGGCTTACATATCCCTAGCACATCACTTCGTAATCATTATTCATAGGAATAAGAGTGTGCGCGAAATTTATTGCTGTTTACGACGGGTGAAAAACGGCAAAATTTGTGAAAAATAAAAAAAAAACAATAACAGGCAGAGTTTAACAAGAAAATTTTTCTCTATACAATAGAAAAAAAGTTTTATATAAAATCATTTGTGTGAAACGACAAATTTATATAAACAGAAAATAAAACGCAGAACCTATACAAAAACGAGCAACATTAATTAGCCGAGCAAGTGAGCGACTTCTTTTCTTTTATGTATAAACGATTTTTGTTTTTTTTTTGTTTCATTTATCCATAAAAATATAAAAGAAAATTTTGCGAGTAAGCAACGATACAACGGACGACGGGTGTGACAAAAAGTAAGCGAGAAGAAAAGTGAGGAAAAATCGAAAAAAGGAATATGTACATCATCTTCAGCAGTTTTTCGGGGAAAAGGATAAAATAAAAAAAATAGTGAAAACATGAAAACAGAGGACAGAGCATAGTGGAAATATTTTGTGTGTGAAAAAGTGTTGAAACAAGTGAATAGAAGAGAATAATTATAAGTATTGTGTGTTAATGAAAGAAGAAAGAATTCGTGAAAAGCTGGAATCATAAAATGCAAATGCAAACAAATATCAAATAAAAGGTAATGAAAATATTGAATTGAGAAAATTATTCACATATGTTTGGGTGTAAGGAAAATTATTTGCTAATTGCCAAAAGAATTAACCATAAACCAAGTCATCATCATCTTGTTTGGCCAGAGCCAGCCAGTGGTGACATAAAAGGAAATACATACATATAAACGGATACAACACACACACCAGCACACAGTCGTTTACATCCATTGCAATACATAATAACGCAACCACACCAGTGAGGAGTGAGTGAACGAACACCGAATGCGAGTGGTTGGTTGGTGGCTCGGTGGATGGATGTAGTAATAGAAAGTGGTTGCCATTGCCGACTGACTGGCTCTGTGTCGGTGCTGTGCCGCCTGTCCGCTTTGTCAAGTTTCTTGTGGAGTGGAAAAACAGGAGTATAATGCAAAAAGCTCTACCAAAATGAACAAAAAAAAAAAACAATGCCAAACGACACTGCATCCCAAGCAGATCAGGAGGAGCATGATAGCAAAAAAAAGAGAAAACTTACTTTTCATATGAATTCGTAATTGATACCCACCACTCCACCATTCGCTCGCTCGGCTGAGTTTGCCGGTGTGCGCCCGAGTAAAGTTGCATGATGTCTCATTTTGGTCATGCCATGCAAAAAAAAAAACAGAAGAAAACATGCAAAACCTGCTATGATTTGTTTTTTTTTTTTTTGCTGCAAGTTGATCTCTTTTGTTGTGTTGTTTTTGTTTGTCAATAAGGTGTGTGATTTGTTATTGTTTGAGAAAACAAAGTGTGTGTGCAACGCAGGTTCTCTTCTTATTGGCATCTAATTAGAAAATAGTGGCAGGCAATTGGATTTCTTTGAAGTTGTGTTTCTTCAGAGAATTTGCTAGGAGGAGGAAAAGTAAAAATAGATTGTTTTCTATGGAAAGTATGTGTTATTTTAATCAATAAAAGGTAGCATTATAATCGGGAGCAACTACAAGAAAGATAATGACACATATTTTGTCATTTTGGAAAGGTTGTAGTGTCAACAATAATATATTTTGTGGGCTCCGAAAGGATACGAGAGTTTTTACTGAACTTAAGATCTCGTAGCCGGTGCTGGGTCCAGAGGAGAAAAAATATCAAATTTAGAAAAAAATTATTTGGCGTAGCCGGTAGGGAACGTGGCTAATTTAAAAAACCTTAAACTACCTAAAACAGCATAAAATTTAGAATAATTATAGTTCCATGTAATAGAAAATATCGGACCGACCGGGCTCATAAATCTAAATTTCTGGATTCAAGAAAGATAATAATATTGTAGAATTTTGGAAAGGTTTGAGTGTAACCTATGACTCAGTGATTATGCATTTTTGGGGGTTTTATAAAAAAATCGGTTCCAAAAAATCGAATCGTTTTAAATACCATAATGTGACCACTTGTTTCATAGATATTTTCATTAGCAAATGAGATCCATATTGTCCCTAGAAGATCCGGATCTAATCCGGTCTTGGACCCGGACTTTTGGGTCAAATATCCGAGAAACCGGGCCCGTCTATTATAAAAGAATATTTTCCCTAATAAAGATTCAAATACTTACCTCACGAAAACATTAAAAAAAAAACAAGTTTAAGGTCATTTTGCGGATCAGTTAACAATCTTATCTCCCGGGCTATTACTTAAAGGGTATATATTTCTTCATGCGGAATTTGATAACTCGCGAGATAGCTATGGAGCTTTTATAATATTGAAATTATATCAATATACAGGGTGAGATAAAAAACTGGATCAAAGTCAAAAGCTATAATTTTTACATTTTTATTACATTTTATTGAATGAAAGCAAAAAATGTCGGAAATAGCATCAAATTTTAGCTTTGTTCGAATTGGTCACCTTTGACATAAATTATGGCCTTCAAATGGCCAATGAAACCGTCACGCGCTGCCCGAATGTTGCTCTGCGGTATTTTGGCCCATTCCCGGCGAAGCGCTTGCTTGAGGTGATCGACACTTTGGTATTTTTTAGTGCCAATCTTGCTTTCCAAAATACTCCAGACACAATAGTTCAACGGATTGATTTTGGTGGCCATTGTGCGCTGGAAATGATGCGAGGAACCTCATTTTGTAACCATTCTTGGGTGGCGCGTGCTGAGTGCGATGTTGCTGAGTCCTTTCGGAATGTCCAAAGTCTGCGGTCAGAATGTTTGCGTGCCCAAGGCTTTAATACACCCTCCAAAATATTTTCGCGATAATATTAATACGAGCGGAGAGCGACCATCGGCTGTTATGGCGGCCCACACCATCACCATGGGCGGCGCTTGAGTTCTGGTGGCCAACCGAAGGTGCACATTTTCAGCTGACCTATTTGGCAAGCAAACACGATCATTTGTTTGTTTACAAAATGCTGGACAGTGAATGTCTTCTCATCGGAGAAAACCAAATTCGGCAGTTCACCAGCTCTTTAGCTCTTTTGAGTCTATTTTCTTTCCGTTGAGGTGTAAGTTCTTGCACTTTTTGGAATTTCAATGGCCTTACCCCGAGCTCATGTTTTTAATTTTTGCTAAATGAAATATTGCGATATGTTCAGCTCACGAGCCATTTTTTGGCCACTGCGACGAGGTTTTCCAACAAGTCGCTTCTTTACTTTTCGAACCATTTCTGCTGATGTTGCTGTTTTCTTCCGTCCACTTCTTTGACATCGGGCTACTCTACCAGTATCACGGTATCGAGCGATGGTACGAGACATAAAAGATTTATTCACATTTAATGCTGGCGTGCTCTAACGTTAGCCACTTGTGGTTTTCCAGCCAAATATAAAGAAATCACACTATCTCGCTTGAATTCCATCACGAATATCTTTTTTTCTGGAAAATTTTCACCAAAATGCTTTTGTACGCTTGTAAACAATAAAATGAGCTGTCACTGGAATAATTTTAACAGCTGTCGGACGAGTGGCTTAGAAATGACAGCAGTCTGAAGTTGGTTGCAGTTTTTTCATCTCACCCTGTAAACAAAAGACCTCCTTCTGAGGCCCTCTATAGACAGAAGATTTCCTTGGTAATGCCATATGCAGACAGAAGAGCTTCCCCTGAGGCTTCTATAGAATGAAGGGAAGGTCTCCTATCCTATAGTGAAAAAACCTTCTTAAGAGAAAATATAATTCAAATTTCATGTATGTGGCTCTGATTGTTTTTGAAAATACGAAAACACATAAATGTATATTTTGTCATTTGGCATTTAAAGCGTGGACTAATAAATATATATAGACGATGTGAAACTTAGTTTTGTCTTTTTATGCTTTTGGATAATCAATCCGACTTCGAAAACACATTTCATCGTTTTTCAAAAACTGCTCTGGATTAATGTCGGAATTTTCGATGTCATCATGTAATGTACACCTACATCTCATTATGGAATAGTTTTTAACTGCCGAACATCCTACAGTTGTTGATATCTTCAACATTTTTGCTTTGAGTGACTTTAACATTTTCACTCATACCCCTACGACATAGACGACATCTGCTGATCCGATTGTTTTTTTTTGGAAGATAAGCGGTGAGAGCATTCCTTCGTCTATATTTTAATTTGTCTATAGTTAAAGTTTGAAGAAAGGCTATAGGGCTCAAGAATTGATATAACATTCACATAGCGGCTCTGCCAAATTCGGGCAGCTTTCGTACTTTAGCCATGTTTTCCGCCCAAATCACTTCCATCTTGTACTTTTAGGTTCTTGAGGAACAATTTTTAAAAATAGAATCACATTCTGAGTCGATTTATGCATGTCCGTCCGTTCGTCTGTCCATGTATTTTTGTAAACAAAGTACAGTTCGCATTTATTGCCCTATCCAGATGAAATTTTGCACAAATCATTTGTTTGGCCCAAGGACGACCCCTATTGAAATTGGAGATAATCGGTCAAAATTTAGATATAGCTCCCATATATATCTTCATCCGATTTGCCTTTTATTGTGCACCAAACGTGTAATATCAGTCCGAATAGTATGGAATTTTGCACATACGATCAGATTGAACCTGAAAATAAGTATGCCAAATTTGATCGAAATCGGTTCAGATATAGCTATAGCTCCCATATATATTGTTCATCCGATTTGTTATTTTTGTCCTCCGCAGCCGTAATATGCACTCTGTAACAACAATATTTGGGGAAATATATCAAATATAGCTCAGAAATATATTTGCTAAATTTTTTCGAGATCGGTTCAGATTTGGATATAGCTCCCATATATAACTTTGTCCGATTTACCTTTGATTGTGCACCAAACGTCTAATATTAGCCCAAATTGGATGAAATTTGGCACTTACGAATTGAGTCTAGAAGTTAGTATGTCGAATTTGGTGAAGATCGGTTCAGATATAGCTATAGCTCCCATATATACTTTTCATCCGATTTGTCATATTTGTTACCCACAGCCGTAATATGCACTCCGTAACAACGATATTCAGGGAAATATATCAAATACAGCTCAGAAATATCTTTGCCAAGTTTTATCGAGATCGGTTCCGATTTGGATATAGCTCCCATATATATTTTTATCCGATTTCAAATTAATTGTGCACCAAATGGGCAATACAAGTCCGAATTTAAAAGATACAAATGCTTCGGCATATTTAGTCCTTTGAATTATAATTTAATAATTATAATCATAGCGTGTTTGATTAAATTCTCCCATAAAAACTTTTAATTGTTTTGTGGAGCTCTACTAAATTGTAGTGGTGTATGGTATCATAAAGTCGGCCCCGCCCGACTTTAAGACCTTCTTTACTGGTTTTTCTATGAAAATTTGAAATAATAGCTTTTATTAAGGCAATAGTTTTCATTTCGTAATTTCATAAAAAAAAGAATTCATACCAGAAATATTTAAAATATTAATCTTACAAATGTAAAACAAGTAAATAATTATTATATAACGCCATGTAGGGTATCCAAAAATTTTCCTGGCCCCACCTCGCTGGTGGCTGTCTATACCCAAAACAACGACCGCAACTAAAGATTGGATGATATATTTCGATGTTTTTTTGTTTTCTTGGTATTGCGGTTAATATGTCTGTAGCGTTTACTTACTATTTATTATTATATTCATATATATATATACATACATAATATATAAGTATAAGACGAAGATGAATTTCTTGTTGTTGGTGTTTTTGTTTTCTGTACACAGAAATGAAAAAAAAAGAAGAAGAACAGCTTTTGTGGTTATTCTTTGGACGCTTATGGTAGTCGTTATGTTTTTATTTTTCTTGTTGTATTCTATAGTTTTGGGCCGAGAGAAGAGTGCGGCTCATTTAAGTCAAGGACACAGAAAAATTGTGTGTGTTTTTACTTAAATGAACGAAATTCTTGAACGTTTGGTTTTTTTTGTGTGTTGTTTTTATTAAAATTTTGTCTTGAATTTTTAAGAAATTCAGTTTTTTTTTTCTGTATGCGGCCGGCCTATTCATTTTGAGATGTATGATATATTTAAGCCTTAAATTAAACACGTTCTTATTTTTATTACGCACTCATGGCATTCATTGTCATTTTGTGTGGGGAGCATTTGGGAGGTATTCTTCCCCCAGCCAACTGCTTGCAGCCCGTAATAATCATGATAACGCCCATTCCCTACGTTACAACAACAGTGGCATTAGGCCTTTCCTTTTTATTTTTCGTCCTCCTTTGATGGGTTTTTGTTTGGCCCCATATATGCACTAACACACACACACACTTAAATGCCAAAATGGCATTTTTGTTGATTTTTGCAACGAATTCACTTTTTTGGTAAAATTTGTTTTTTTTTTTTCGAAAAATAAATCCCCACAGAAATGGCCACAAAGGGGGTAGAAGAAATGCTGAGCAAAAAATCAATATTTGTCTGGCATTTCAATTGCATTGCGTTGTTTGCTTGGGTGGAGCACAACCAAAATGGATTTGAGTTTATTGAATTTTAATAAAAGTATATAAAAAAATTAACAAAGACAAGTTGTGAATATTGTAGTAATATTCTGAAATTGCTTTGGCAGACCGGAGACTTCTGGATTCTTCCAAACATACAGGGTGAGATGAAAAACTTGCAACTAACTTCAGATTACTGTCATTTCAAAGCCACTCGTCCGACGGCTGTTAAAATTATTCCAGTGACAGCTCAACAGCATTTTGTTGAGAAATTTCCAGAAAAAATATTTATTCGTGATGGAATTCATAGTGTGATTTATTGATAGTGTGATTTATTTTTATATGGCTGGAAAACCACATGTGGCTATTGTTAGAGCACTCCAGCATTTAAATGTGAATAAATCTTTTGTGTCTTGTTCCATCGCTCGTTACCGTGATACTGGTAGCGTAGCCCGACTTCAAGGAAATGGACGGAAGAAAACAGTAACATAAGCAGAAATGGTTCGAAATGTAAAGAAGAATGGCTCGTAAGCTGAAAATATCGCAATATTCCATTCGGCAAATATTGAAAAATGAGCTCGGAGTAAAGCCATTTAAATTCCAAAATGTGCAAGAACTTACACCGCAACAGAAAGAAAATAGACTCAAAAGAGCTAAAGAGTTGCTTCGCTTAACCGAAAGTGGTGAACTGAACGAACAAAATGATTGTGTTTACTTGCCAAAGAGGTCAGCTGAAAATGTGCACCTTCGGGTGGCCACCAAAACTCAAGCGCCGGCCATGGTGATGGTGTGAGCCGCCATAAGAACCGATGGTAGCTCTCCGCTCATATTAATCGACCGTGGCATCAGAATAAATGCCGAATATTATCTCGAAAATATTCTAGAGAGTGTATTAAAGGCCTGGGCAGGCAAACATTTTTGGCCACAGACCTTAGACATTCCAACAGAACTCAGCACCATCGCACTCAGCACACGCCACCCAAGAATGGTTACAAAATGAGGTTCCTCGCTTCATTTCCAGCGCACAATGGCCACCAAAATCTCCGGATACCAATCCGTTGGGCTATTGTCTGGAGTATTTTGGAAAGCACTAAAAAATACGAAAGTGTCGATCACCTCAAGCAAATGCTTCGCCGGGAATGGGCCAAAATACCGCAGAGCAACATTGGGGCAGCGTGTGAGTTTTCATTGGTCCTTTGAAGGCCATATTTCGTGCCAATGGTGACAAATTCGAACAAATCGAAATTAATTCTAAAATTTGATGCTATTTCCGACCTTTTTTGCTTTTATTTAATAAAATTTAAAAAGAAAAGTAAAAATTATGGCGTTTGACTTGGTTGCAGTTATTTTTATCTCACCCTGTAGACAAAAGACCTCTTGAGGTCTTCTATATAGACAGAAAACCTCTTGAGGTCTTCTATATAGACAGAAAACCTCTTGAGGTCTTTTATATAGACAGAAGACCTCTTGAGGTCTTTTATATAGACAAAAGACCTCTTGAGGTCTTTTATATAGACAGAAAACCCTCTTGAGATCTTTTAAATAGACAGAATACCTCTTGAGATCTTCTATATAGACAGAAAACCTCTTGAGGTCTTCTATATAGACAGAAGACCTCTTGAGGTCTTCTATATAGACAGAAGACCTCTTGAGGACTTCTATATAGACAGAAGACCTCTTGAGGACTTCTATATAGACAGAAGACCTCTTGAGGACTTCTATATAGACAGAAGACCTCTTGAGGACTTCTATATAGACAGAAGACCTCTTGGGGTCTTCTATATAGCCAGAAGATATCTTGAGGTCTTCTATACAGACAGAAGACCTCTTGAGGTCTTCTATACAGACAGAAGACCTCTTGAGGTCTTCTATACAGACAGAAGACCTCTTGAGGTCTTCTATATAGGACCTCTTGAGGTCTTCTGTAAAGACAGTAGACCCTCTTTTAAGGTCTACTATAGACAGAAGAACCTATTTTAAGGTCTACTATAGTCAGGTGACCTCCTCCTGAGATCTTTTGTAGTCAGAAGAACTCCTTCGGAGGTATTCTATGGAAGAAGACCTCCCCACAGACAAGACACCTTTTTGATCGAATACCGCCTCTTGAGGTCTTCTATGGACAGAAGACCTATCGAAAATTTCTATGTAAACGGAAGACCTCTTCATATTCCCTTTAAAGCCGAAAGACTTCTTGAAAATCTACAATGTTTTTTTGATAGTTTTTTAATAAAAATTTAATGGAAAATCAACCATTTTGGTGGTCTTTGCAAAAATAGCAGGACTTTCAACCATAATCTTCTTTAAAATTTGAACTTCTCATTAATTCGAAATAGACAATGAGCAAATGTTCCTTTGTATATCTAAATAAGAAAATTATCTCTTCTATCTTTAATTGAAATCGTAACCCTGACATAATTTCCTAGAAAATTATTGATTTTTTAAATATTTTATTTCATTTTGCAAAAAGTTTCTATTACCAAAGATTATGACACAGTTATCTCAACATTATCAGTGAAATATCTGCAAACAAATATTTTAGATTTTAAAATTATTTTGTTTGAAGTATTTGAAAATCGATACAACAAAATAGGTGTTGACATTTACTTTGTATTGTTTTTTTTTTTGTTTCGTTATCAGCACTTTAGACGCGATGAAATGTTATTATTAATTTTTTTTGTTTCATTGTCGATTGTGATTTAAAACAGTTGCGGGTCTATTGAAGATTAATGAAGTCATTTTTTATTTTCAAAATTAATTTTTAGGGTTTCTCATTAAATTGCAATATATGATTTTGCGGACCCCATACAAAAACATATAATTTGGAAATAATTTTGTATGTATGACCTTCTGCCAAAAAATAAGCTGTCTGTCAGTTTTATTCGAATATCTCAAAAATTCCATATTTTTTATTTTTCTCTTTTTTTTTGCCAAGCATCCTCAAATGTATATTTCTGCTGACTGCCATCACATCAGCCAGCCAGCTATTTGATTCTATTTGCCAAGCAATTACGTGACGTGTTAATTAATCAGATTATCAGCGAGAAAACAATCTTCCATATAATTGTTCACACCCAAAAACAAATGCCGGTCATGTTGTTGTTTCTGTTTCATTTTTTGCTCTTCCTTCCTCTGACCACCGTCTTTCTTACTAAAAATGGCAACGGCCAGCCAGTGGCTATGGGGCGATGGCAAAACACTCAACTTTAGAGAAAAATACTTTTTTTTTTTCTATTCCTATTTTTTGGAAGGTGTCAATTCGCTTTAAGTCGTACCAAAAAAAAAAAGAAATAAATAACCCGCCAAATGGGTTAAGCGCCAAAAAAGTTTCTAATGGAGGAAGGGAAGAAGTGTGGGGTAGGTTATAAAAAGAATGGGGAACACAAGTGAAGTAAACACGACTTGTTTTGTTTATGACGCCAATCACACCCCAAAACTTTATTTATTAACCACCCGTCCTACCTTTACACCTTGGCAGGAATTTTGGCAATGTCAACAAAAAAATTCATGTCTAAACATGGATGGTTTTAAATCCAAGGGTTGTTTATTTTTCATTGGGATTATCTGAAATGAGGCGGGAGAGGGGATTATGTGTCATAGTTTATGTATGTCATCAAAAAAAGCTAAATTAAAGGTTTAATCAAGAAATTAAAGGGTTAATTAAAAAAGCCATAAATGTGGATTTTTTATAAATTATTTTTTAAACCATAATTTTTTTTAATAATTATTTTTCAATCAACGTGGATTTTTTAAAGAACATTTTTCCAAGGAGCCTCGCACATTGATTTTTTAAAGAGTATTGTCCAAAGTCACAGAGACCTGGTTTTTTAAAGAAAAAAATTTCCTGGAGGCGTCTTAATATTTTTAACGTCTTTGTATTTTTTTAAATAATATTTTTTCAAAAAGTCGAGGATTTTCAAAGAATATATTTTCCTGGAGCCACAGAGACGTGGATTTTTTAAAGATTTTTTTTTTTTTTTTCAAAAAGACACAGAAACGTGGATTTTTTAAAGACTTTTTTTTTTCAAAAAGACACAGAGACGTGGATTTTTTAAAGATTTTTTTTTTTCAAAAAGACACAGAGACGTGGATTTTTTAAAGAATATTTTTTCAAAAATTCTCTGAGACGTGGATTTTTTAAAGAATATTTTTTTCAAAAAGTCACTGAGACGTGGATTTTTTAAGGAATAGTTTTTCTAAGAAACTCAGAAACGTGGATTTTTGTCAAAAATATTTTTTTCTAATAAACTCCGAAATGGATTTTTTCAAAAAAAATTTTCAGACAAAGAAATGGAACGTGGATCTTAAAAAAAAAATTCAAACAATCACAGAAAAGTGGATTTTTAAAAAAATATTTTTTCAAACAATCACAGATACGTGGATTTAAAAAAAAATATTTTTTCAAACAGTCACAGAAACATGGAGTTTTTAAAGAATATTTTTTCAAACAGCCACAGAGACGTAAATTTTTTAATAATATTTTTTCAGACGTGGATTTTTTTAAATATTTTTTCAGACGTGGATTTTTGTACCCTCCAGCTTGGATGGAGGGTATATCAACTTTGTCATTCCGTTTGAAACATCCCTAAATATTCGTCGTAGACCCCATAATGTATATATATTCATAATCAGCATAAAATTCTAAGACGATTTAACGATGTGCGTCTGTCTGTTAAAATCACGATTTGACGTAGAGCGTCAAAATTTAGCAGAAAAAAGAAAATTTTATTGAATAATTTGTATTGTGTTTTGGATGGTTGGTATTGAAAATGAGATATATCGGTCCACGTTCTGGTATAGTCCCCATATAAAGGTACATCCCGATTTTCGGTACTTTGATGATTTTTGCCACACTTTTTCACGGATTTGTCTGAAAATTGGTATTTATAGGTCATAATGGTCCTTGTTCGTGTGCATAAACATTGTATGTATAGGTCCACGCTTTGCTATAGCCTCCATGTAATGGTATCTTCCGATATTCTGTATTTTGATGGTTTTTGTCACATTTTATCACGGATTTGTTTAAAATTGGAATTTGTTGGTCATAATGAGTTCTAGCTTCGTTGGCGAAATATTGTATGTATAGGTCCACGCTTTTGTATAGCCCTATATAGCGGTACCTCCCGATATTCGGTATTTTGATGATTTTTGCCACATTTTCCAACGAATGTGTGTTGGTATTTGTGGGTAAATTTGGATAATTGGTTCTAGTGTTTCCACTACCCTAAGGTAGGGGTTATTAAAAGTTCGGCCCGGCCGAACTAAATTTTTTTTACTTGCTTAAATATTTTTTTTAGATTTTTAAACACTTTTTTAAGAAGTAAATTTTGAAATATTTTTCCAGACGTGGATTTTTTGAACATTTTTTAAGACTTTTTTATTTTTTAAACATTTTTTTTAAGACGTGGATTTTTTAAACATTTTTTAAGACGTGAATTTTTTAAACATTTTTTTAAGAAGTGGATTTTTTAAACATTTTTTTAAGACGTGGATTTTTTAAATATTTTTTTAAGACATGGATTTTTTTAAAACGTGGATTTTTTTAAGACGTGAATTTGTTTAAAACATGTATTTTTTAAGACGTGAATTTTTTAAATATTTTTTCCGACGTGGATTTTTTAAATATTTTTTCCGACGTGGATTTTTTTTAAATTTTTTTTAGACATGGATTTTTTAAAATTTTTTTAAGACATGGATTTTTTAAATTTTTTTCCTACGTGGATTTTTTAACATTTCTTTAAAACATGATTTTTTTTTAAAAAAATTTTCCGACGTGAATTTTTTAACATTTTTTTAAGACATGGATTTTTTAAAAATAATTAGACATTCATTTTTAAGACAAATTTTCGGACGTGGATTATTTATAATATTCAGATTCCTTTTGCTACCTTCCCTACCAAAGGGTCAACATTTTGAATAACAATTCTGAATTCTCTCCATAACAAACAAAATTTGATTTTGAATATAATGCGTTCGAATATTTGGAATAAGAATCAAAAAGCCATGTATTTCCTAAATCTGAACTTTGAGGAACTAATATTTTTCATGACCTAATCGATCGGGACAGGACATGAGTCCGGAATTTTTACAATTTTTTTTTCTTTTCATATTTATTTTTTAAGCTCCTAACATTTCTATATAATTTTATTATAGAAAATATGCAATCAGCCTATTCAAGCGATTACATTTTAATTTCCCAACATTTTTACATTCTCGCCATTTATTGTTGTTAAAAACTGCAAAACCAAAAACCCAAAGAAAAAACGCTTGTAATCAAGCCAGGTGAACAACTTGTAGAAACACAAATTTCTAAAAGCCAGCAGTTTTTTCTGTTTTTGCTTTGTCGACAGTAATTTTGGGCAATCTTAGGTAAACATAACGAGACATTTAAAAAAACACACACACACACGCACAAATACAAAAAACAACAACAATGCAAACATGTGTTTCTTGAAGATATAGCTAGCTAGCTAGAAACCTATCAATACGACAATCTAACAAGACACCCCTCTCCCTTCATGCACATGGCATTTACCTGTATTTTTTGGTATATGTTCCCCGTCTACACACTTAATAGAATATATATAAGATATTGTTTTTTCGTTGTTGTTGTTGTACATTATCAAACAAAATAATATATATTTTTGTTTCAAACAAAAAAATATCAAATTTAATATCTATGAAGAATAAGCATTGTATTAGTCCCACAAACAAGCGTTGATAGAACCTGAAAAAGAGACACATAATTTATGATCGGATAGATGGGTAAAACGTTTTGTTGTCGTAGTCTGTGGAAACGACAACACCAGCAACATGTGTTTAATAAAATCTTTAGAAGTGGTACCAAGAGAATCATAGGGGCCACAGACAGCAATAATATTAATAACAATAATGCCAATACTGATTGAGTTTGACACAATCCATCAAAAATAGAGGTATTTATTAGTTTAGCGCCGCCATTGCAATTCTCAATCTTCCTTTTTTTAGTTTCCGATTAGTTGTTTATGAAGGTTATTTATTCATTCATATTGGTAATATAAAAATGTTGTGTTATCTTTAATCTATCATTATTGTTTCCTTCCTTTCTTTCGATTGTTTTTTTTTACGAAATGAAAAAGAAAATCTTGAAATAAAACAATAAAAATATGCGGCAAGTGCCAAAGATAAGGGCTGGGAACGTTATTTTTTGGGAAACGGTCGAACAACACAATCCACAAACTAAAAACATATTTTTGAAAACAATTACATTTGTGGCTACTTGAAAAAATATTAAAAAATAATTCACATTTCTAAAAATATTTAAAAAAAATCACGTCTGTGGCTTTTTGAAAAAATATTTGAAAAATAACTATTTTTTTGTTTCCTACTTACAAAATATTAATAAAACGAGTAAAAAACATTAAGTTCGGCCGGGACGAATACCCATTAATAACAATTGGGTAAAGAATACATTTTTATATAAAAGTATTTTATATCAAAAGTGTTCCACTTTAAACTACAAATACCAATAAGACCGTTTCGATAATCTTGTTAAACCTTTCAAAAAACCATAAAGTGAGTTAGGCCGTTATATGGGGCCCATACCAAATCGGGAACCGCTATAGACAATTTTATACTTTAAGGATTGCCATCTACCAAATCTTCTAAAATACCAAATTTGAAGCAATTTAGTCGGTAAATTGTGGCTAGGATTGTCAAAATATCGAATATCGGTGCACTATAGGAAAACGTATTCAATGTTCTGCCACCGGAGCTAGAACCCATTATGAACTACAATTACAATTTTGACAAATCCGTGTTGCGAAAATCATCAAAATACCGGATATCGATGGGTACCGTTATATGGTGGCTATATAAAAACGTGGACCTATATATACTATGTTTCGCCACACGAGCTAGAACCCATTATGACCTACAATTGCCAATTTTTAGGGAAATACTTGAAAAATGTGGCGGAAACATCAAAATACTAAAAATATCGGGAGGAACCATTATATGGTGGCTATACCAAAACGTGGATATATATAATTTTTAATACCAACCATCCTAGACACAATACAAATTGTTCAGCCAAATTTTGAAGTTCTACGTTAAAAATTGTGGGTTGTATCGTGATTTCAACAGACAAACGGACAGGCAGGTAGACGGACATCGTTAAATCGACTTAGAATTTTATACTGATATATTCATTATATATACTCTATGGCGTCTACGACGAATGTTTAGGGATGTTACAAACGGAATGACAATGTTAATATAACCTTCTTTTGAAGCTGGATGTTAAAAAAATCCACATTTGGTTTCTATAAATTTTTTTTCCAAATTAGAGTCTGTAGCTCCTTGAAAAAATATTAGATTTTGACCCTTTTTGGGGAGGTACTTGAAGGAGTGGTCCTCTATATTTCATTTTCTTCCTAGATCTTGTGTGTAAAGATGTGCTTGGATGTGCGAAGTTTAAAAAGAAAAGTTTGGATACTAATTCACTTTTTATGAGCATTTGGGTTATTCAAAATTTTGAACCTTGTGTGGGAGGTACCAGAAGTATTAGCCCGCTATATCCCTTTTCATACAATATTTTGAGATGATTGAAATGTTGAGGTTTGTGAAATTTTTCACTATTCAAAATTTCGACATCTTTTGGGGGAGTTACTCGAGGAAGTAGGCCGATATTGTTCTTTTTCTCACCTGACCTAAAAGAATAAAAGGTTTGGAAAATTCGAATAAAAGTAATCGTTCGCACCAGCCAGTCTGACAGACAGATTGATGGACGGAAACGTAGATTTAAGAAAAAATCCAAAGATCTGAAGATTTTTTTAAACGTGCTTTTAAAAAATTAGTTTAAAAAAATTAAAAAAAATGTAAAAGTTGAAGCCCAAAATTTCTGAAGAAAAAATTCTCAAAAATCAGTATCTTTATTCTTAAGAAACTCTCCTTTTTATTTCTTAAAAAAATAATTTAAAAGTCCAAGTTTAAATTTTTTGAAGAAATTGTTTAAAATTTAGGGTTTTAAATTTTTGATTTTTTTTTAAATCCATGTGTTAATCATGAATTGTTAAAAATTGAAAAAAAAATCAAAACTTTTTAAAAATTTGTTTTAGAGCCATAATCTAGGATTTTTTTAAAATAATTTCAAGAACCAACAATTTTTTTCTGTAGACTCAGAGACGTGATATTTTTTCAATAATATTAGAAAATTGGACTTTTAAATATTTTTTCAAGGAGTTAAATGGACGTGGATTTTTTAAAGTAGATTTCTCAAGGAGTTACAAAGGATGGACGTGGATTTTTTAAAGATTTTTTTCTAGGAGTTAAATGGACGTGGATTTTTTAAAGATTTTTTTCTAGGAGTTAAATGGACGTGGATTTTTTAAAGATTTTTTTCTAGGAGTTAAATGGACGTGGATTTTTTAAAGATTTTTTTCTAGGAGTTAAATGGACGTCGATTTTTTAAATAAATTTTTTAAAGGAGCAACTGGAAAATGGATTTTTAAATAAATTTTTTAAAGGAGCAACTGGAAAATGGATTTTTTAAATAAATTTTTTAAAGGAGCCACTGGAAAATGGATTTTTTCAAAAATATATTTTTTCAAAGAGTTAAATAGACGCAGTTTTTTTAATATTTTTGTTGTCTAGGAGTCACGTGGGTTTTTAAAATAAATTGTTTCTAGGAGTCGGGTGGATTTTTTAAAGATTTTTTTTCAAATAGCCACATAGACGTGGATTTTTTAAAGATTATTTTTTTTTTAAAACCGCATACCCCTGGATTTTTTTTAAAGATTTTCTATTTTCAAAAAGCCGCGTAGACGAATTTTTTTTCAAAAAGCCGCATAGACGTAGATTTTTTAAAGATTAATTTTTTAAAAAGCCGCATACCCCTGGATTTTTTTAAAGATTTTCTATTTTCAAAAAGCCGCGTAGACGTAAATTTTTTTTTCAAAAAGCCGCATAGACGTGTTTTTTTTTTAAAGATTTTTTTTTTTCAAAAAGCCGCATAGACCTGGATTTTTTAAAGATTTTTTTTTTTCAAAGAGGAGACGTGGATTTATTTTTTTTTCAAATAGGAGACGTGGATTTAATTTTTTTTGAAAGAGGAGACGTGGATTTATTTTTTTTTCAAAGAGGATACGTGGATATAATTTTTTTTGAAAGGGGAGACGTGGATTTATTTTTTTTTGAAAGAGGAGACGTGGATTTAATTTTTTTTTTTTAAAGAGGAGACGTGGATTTATTATTTTTTTTTTTTTAAAGAGGAGACGTGGATTTATTTTTTTTTTTTTCAAAGAGCCACATCCACGTGGATTTTTTAAAGACGTTTTATCAAAGAAAAAAATAAATAATTCTAAAAAACACATTTAAAATTAAAAAAAATCTTTTAAAACTTTACAATTTTTGAATAAATTTCTTAAATAAAACCACATTCATAATATTTAAAAAAAATATTCTCAAAAAAACTTGTTCTTCTTTTCGAAAAAAATTGAAAATGCAGGATTTTTGTAAACAAAAGTGCTCAGAAAAAATCCAATCCAGTTTTTAAAAAAATAATATTCTCTTAGATATTAAAAGTATTATAAACATGTCAGTAAGATTTTGACGAAAAAATAAATCTTAAAAATTAACGTTTTAAAAAATATTCCTTAAAATCCAGATTTGTTGCTTAGATGGTGTTGAAAAATATTTTTTTATAATCCCCAATTGTTTAAGGAAATACAATTCATTTGTTGTTTATCTTTAATGCCAATAGGGGGCGTGAGTCGTTATGAAGCGTTGCAGTGTTAATGATTTGTGGGTCATATCTTTATCACCAGACACCAGCAAAAACAACTACAAGAACGCTCCCCCTCGGTTTCTACTTGAAAATTCAATATTAATGAATATGGAAATTAAAAAAAAAATTGATGTTGGCATTACATTTGCTCTCGGGTTATCTCTGTTGACTGAATGGCTGGCTAAATGCATGCTCTTCATGCCTAAACTTTGTTTATCAGTGGTCCGCTATTGTTGTTATATCACATTTCAATACACAAAGTGTTGAGCGTTTTGTTTCTTTTTTGATTTCTTTTTGTTGCACTTTGAAATGGCTTAAGTAAATGATTTGCTGCCTTTAATAAAAACTTCATGCAAGTATTTCTTTATCTCTGGACTGGCTGGTTGTTGGCTATTGTCGTTGAGATTATTTCTTTCATTTTTTTTTTTTCAAACAATAAAAATAAAAAATCTAGTAGAATTATTATTTTTGTTGCTACATTTTATTTTTCATTATTTATTTGGTTGACTGTTTAAAGAGTGCCAGCCAGATAGGTTAGGGTTTGTTGTCACACACCCAGTAGTGATGTATGCATGCATTTTTTGTATTTTTCTACTCTTCAGAAAGTCAGGAATGAAATATATACTGAAGTGTGGTTTTGTTGTTGTTGTTGATATTGTGTTTAAAAAAACTACAAATATGTAGTAAATTTCCATAATACTTTGGAGCAATTGCCAGTATTTTAATCTACTTTTATTTTCCAAAGGGACAACAAAGACATTTTCACAGACAGACTGCCAGCCAGTCAGCCAACCATGAGGACAGAAACAAAAATGGGATTGAACGGGAACGCGACAGCAGTTGTTGCTTATCTCGGTGTCTGTAGATTATAATGTGTGTTTAAATATTGATTTAATGACAATTATCTCATTATATTGAAATTGTGAAATTTTGTTTTGAAGATTTGCATTTGAAATAATTGAAAAAAAAAAAAAATAAATAATTTTAAAAGTATAAGAAGGGTGAGATAAAAAAAGTGCAACAAGGTCAAACGCAATAATTTTACATTTTTTATTTAATTTCATTGAATGAAAGCAAAAAATTTCAGAAATAGCATCAAATTTTAGAATAATTTTAGATTTGTTCGAATTGGTGACCTTTGGCACGAATTATGGCCTTCAAACGGCTAATGAAACCGATACACGCTGCCGAATGTTGCTCTGCGGTATTTTGGCCCATTTCCGGCCAAGCGCTTGCTTGAGTTAATCGACACTTTGCCTTCTACAATACTTTAGACACAATAATCCAACGGATTGGTATCTGGAGATTTTGGTGACCATTGTGCGCTGGAAATGAAGCGATGAACCTCATTTTGTTACCATTCTTGGGTGACCTTTGCTGAGTGAGATGGTGCTGAGTCCTGTTGGAATGTCTAATGTCTGTGGCCAAATTTAATACATCCTTCAGAAAAATTTCGAGATAATATTCGGCATTTATTCTGATGCCACGGTCGATTAATACGAGGGGAGAGCGACCATCGGCTGTTATCGCGGCCCACACCATCACCATGGCCGGCGCTTTAGTTCTGGTGGTCAACTGAAGGTGCACATTTTCAGTTGACCTTTTTTGGCAAGTAAACACGCTCATTTTGTTTGTTTACAAACTGCTGGACAACGAATGTTTTCTCATCGGAGCGGAGAAAACCAAATTTGGCAGTTCACCACTTTCGGCCAAGCGAAGAAACTCTTTAGCTCTTTTGAGTCTATTTTCTTTCTGTTGCGGTGTAAGTTATTGCACTTTTTGGAATTTCAGTGGCTTTACCCCGAGCTGATTTTTCAATATTTGCCGAATGGAATATTGCGATATGTTCACTCCCAGTCATTAGAATAATTTTAACAGCTGTCGGACGAGTAAATTAGAAATGACAGCAGTCTGAAGTTGGTTGCAGTTTTTTCATCTCACCCTGTATAGCCCCCATATAAAGGTACCCCCTCCCCGATATATTTTCTATTTTGATGATTATAACGGCATTTGTCGATTATTATCTGAAAATCCACACAAGGAGTTCCTTCGGAGTACTTTATCACCTGGAAGAGAAATGTCTATATAACATCTGTCGGAGGAAGTCCACTATATCGTATAGCCCCCATACAACGGTACGCCTCGATATTCGATATTTAGATGATTTTAGCCACATTTTTCAATGGAATTGTCTGAAAATCCAGAATAGGAGTTCCTCCTGAGTTCTTTACCGTCTGGAAGAGAATTGTCAATATGGGTCCACGATATCGTATAACCCCTTATATAACGGTGCCTCCACATATTCGGTATTTTTGGATCGAATTGTCTAAGAAATAATACAAGGAGATCCTTATAGATCCTTACACGATATTGTATAGCCCCCATATAACGGTACCTCCCGATATTCGGGCGATACATTATTCATCGGAATTGTTTCAAGTTTCGTAATTAAAGTTCGTAATGGGTTCTACAGTCTATGACAAAAAATTGTGCATGCAGGTCCAGGTCTTCGTATAGCGCCATATAACTATACCTCCCGATATTCGGTATTTAATGATTTTAGAGACATTATTTAGCGGAGTTTTTTTTTTTAAATGTCGTATTTGAAACTCGTAATGGGTACTACAACCCCCATATAATGGTTTTCCTTTCAGCGATGTTCTTCGACGGACTTTTTTTTTGAAAATGTTCAAGTTCCTTCAAATTGGTGTAGGGAAAAGTTCGGCCCGGTTTTTGTACTCTTAAGTCATATGGCTGCAGAAGGTATATATCATTTGATACGGCCAAAATGTGCCTTATCGGAGTAATGGTTTAAGATCCTGGGATAAAATCCGTTTCAGATATGTCAATTTAGGGGTGAAAGGATCATCCAATTTTGCGCAAACTTTTCAAATTCCAATATTTGTAACAGTGCAATGTCAGGTGCGAAAATGGACAGTTTCGGCCAACTTCATCAAGTACCTCCCCCACAATGGGTCAAAATTTTGTATAACTCTTGTTAAATGTGAAATATTGTCTTCGATTATCTTCAAATTTCGCATATCTCAATAGTTCTACCAACGCAAGATCTGGTATGAAGATGGTAGACATCGATCCACTTCTGCTACCATGAAGCTTATAAATCGGCATCCGATTATTTTCAAACTCGACACATCTCGATATTTCTATCAAAACAAGATCGGGTGCGAAGTGGAAATATATTGGCTCACTGCTCCTGATACCTCCCCTACAACGGATCAAATTGTTGACCCGATTCTATTCAAATTTCACATATCGCAATATTTTTTATTAACAAACGATCTGGTCTTTATTAACAAGTACCTCTGGTACTTTTCCCACAAAGGGATCAACATGTCGGTGTGAAGATGTGACAAAGGGGTCACAATTTCCAATAAATATGTCTCTGATAACTTGCGACACAAATCAGCGATTCTTTCCGAACTTTATATATTTAAATATTTCTCTATTAAGAGTGAAACTTCCCGAATATAAAAATATTTTGAGAGCATACTCAAAAACCAACATCTGTGGGTCCTTTAAATATTTGGAAACATTTTCTTAAAAATCCATAAAAAATATTAAAAATTACCGAAAAAAATATGAATAAAACTTTTTTTTTTTAAAAAACCATGAAAAATATTCTGTACCTCCTTATGCTTCATGGAAAGAGTATTCTGCGGCTTCTATTACTCCTTGGAAAAAAATATTCTTAAAAATCCATAAAAAATATCCTATGGCTCCTTATAACTCCTTGGAAAAATATTCTTACAAATCTCCAAAAAAATAATTATGTCTCTGATAACTTGCGACACAAATCAGCAATTTTTTTTTGAACTTTATATATTTAAATAATTCTCTACAAAGAGTGAAACTTCTCGAATTCGAACAAACTAAATTTTTCGATGTCGCTCGAATATGAGTGAGCATATTTTGCAATATTTTTATCAGTATTAGAGAAGTGGAATATTTTGATGCCCGTGAAGATAAATTTTAAAATATAAATGCAAAGACACAAGTCACTTGTATTTTGTGTTGGTGCGCAAGGGGTTAATTGAAAAATAGTTTTTTTTTTAATATTAATGATTTTTACCATTTTTTTGGATAAATCAACGTATTTTTAAATTAATTTAAATTAAATTAATTAATTAAATTAATTTAATTTAATAGGAAAATGACACAATTTCGCGAACGAGGACGAATAACCAGAGTGGTGTTGGCGGTAGGGAAACTGCATGGAAAATGCTGAATTGCACAAAAACTATGCTAGCTGCGTCATTGAAGCGGGTCTTAAATGAAAGGTCTCGAGGAGTACTTTATATGCCTTATATTCCCAACTGATTTCAGATAATCGAATTTTTTCGAAAGTACTCCTCGAGACCTTTCATTAATATTAAAAAAACTATTTTTCAATTAACCCCTTTCGCACCAACACAAAATACAAGTGACTTGTGTCTTTGCATTTATGTTTTAAAATTTATCTTCACGGGCATAATATTTTGGTCGTTTTTCTAAGGAGCCACAGAGACGTCGATTTTCTGAAGACAACTTCCTCAAAGAGCCAGTGAGGTGTGGATTTTTTTAAAGAATATTTTTCAAAGAGCCCCTTGAATTACCTGAAGAATATTCTTTTAATTGTTTTCCGAAGAAAATTTCTTTTAAAGAATATTTTTCAAAGAACCTGAAATCCACGAAATCCAAGAAATCCACGTCTGGTTTTTTTTTAAGAAATTTCTTTTAATTTTTTTTTAATATTTTTAAGTAGCCACAAACATGGATTTTTAAATATTTCTTTGAGGAGATTTTGTTGAGATTCACAAACATGGGGTTTCAATGCAATTTTTTTTTAAGGATTTTAATAGCCACAAAACGTGGATTTTGTATAATATTCCAGGGATTTTCGGAGAGACGGATTTTAAAGAATTTGTTTAAGGATTTTTAGAACCCTAAACGCCGATATTTTTAAGTATTTTCAAGATATTTAAGAGATCTAACCTTGGATTTCTTAACATTTTTAAATTCATCTTTTGAGCTTTAAATGTGGATTTTTTCTTTGCTTTTGTTTTCTTTCTTAAAACTTATAAAATTTTACTTTTTATACTAATAGTCACCACTTTTTTCCTCTTTTCCAGGTCAGTAAAAGTGAAATTGGAATATTTGTTTTTCTATACCTAATCATAGTAAGTACTGCATTGAAGCAATTCAAGAACTTTATTTTGTCAGTCATTGTTCCCACAATGCGAATCTTAGCCTCAAATTATTTCTTTTAAATTTATTTCAATTCCCACGGCAAATTTCGAAAAAAAGTGAAAATTTTCAAGAAGTTCTCTCAGTTCAAGTGGCCAAAAAAATTCGAATGAAAATATTAATTACTATTTTCCGTTTCGTTTGAAATGTGTCATGAATCATTTGCCGCCATGTTCCGCAGCGGTAGCAAGCAGCACCCCCACTTGTCAAGTGCTTGTAGTCAGAGAGTCTCTGCGCCAAGTAGCAATGCTTTCTATAATTGGCCTTATTTTTTTCTGTTCATTTCTTTAAATGCTTTCTTATGTCCAGCTGGCATTTTGTTTTTTTTTTTTTTTGTTCTTTTTTAACTTGGCTGTTTGTGAAATTTGCCAAAATATCGAATAACAACAGCAACAGCAACAATGAATGCTAGGCAACCCCACTTCTTTGCAAAACCAAAACAGACAACATAACAAATGTTGTGTATTTTGTTGTTGTTTTTTTGCGATTTTCATTTTAGCCAATCAGTTGAATGTTGTAGCAACCATCATCAACGGTGGTTTTGTTTGGCCATTAACAACCAGTCAGAACCAGAGGGGGATGATGATGTCGCTGATGATTCACCTTCATTTCAACTGAAAAAAAATTATTTGAAAAAGCAAAACAAAAAGAAACACGCCAATAGAAACAATTGGGAGAAAAAAAAAAAAAAACAAAATGCCGTTTTGTTGTTATTTATATTTACCATGCACTTGGAAACAACAACATCATATAATTCGCAAAAATCAAAAACTTCCTTAAAAGATATTCTTGAAAAAATTCACGTTCGCAAGAGAAGTCCTTGAAAAATATTCTTTATAAATCCAAGGAGGAACATTCTAAAAACTCTTGGGAAAAATATACATATTCTCAAAAACCCACTCATGTGGGTTTCTAAAATACTTGGAAACTTTTTCTTAAACATCCATAAAAAATATTACTAAAATTCCTAACAAAAATATAAATAAAGCCTATTTTTAAAAATTCATTGAAAATATTTTGTGGCTCCTTATACTGTTTGGAAAAAATATTCTAAAAAAATAACAATAAAAAAATATTCTGCGGCTCCTTGGAAAAAATTATTCTTAAAAATCCCCTAAAACATATCTTTGAAAATTCCCGTCTGTGTCTTGGAAAAATTCTTTAAATCTTTGTGGGTCCTTGAGTCCAAGTCCAAGAAAAACTATTATTTAAAGGTCCTTGAAAAATATACAAAAAAACAACAGCAGTTTTAGCTTCTAATTTTTTTTCAAAATATCTCGGAATCCGTTCGGCTCTTTTAAATAAATATTTAAAAAATGCATGTTTCCTTGGTTTCTTTGGAATAAATATTTAAAAAATGCATGTTTCCTTGGTTTCTTTGGAATAAATATTTAAAAAAAAATTAAAAATTCTTTCTTCTAAAAAACCACGTCTCTTTGGTTCTTTGAAAAAATATTATTTTAAAAATCCACGTCTCAGTTGATCCTTGAACAAATATTTTTTAAAAATCCACGTCTCAGTTGATTCTTGAAAAAATATTTTTTAAAAATCCACGTCTCAGTTGATCCTTGAAAAAATATTTTTTAAAAATCCACGTCTCAGTTGATCCTTGAACAAATATTTTTTAAAAATCCACGTCTCAGTTGATCCTTGAAAAAATATTTTTTAAAAATCCACGTCTCAGTTGATCCTTGAAAAAATATTTTTTAAAAATCCACGTCTCAGTTGATCCTTGAAAAAATATTTTTTAAAAATCCACGTCTCAGTTGATCCTTGAAAAAATATTATTTAAAAAAATTCACGTCTCAGTTGATCCTTGAAAAAATACTTATTAAAAATCTACGTCTCAGTTGATCCTTGAAAAAATATTTATTAAAAATCCACGTCTCAGTTGATCCTTGAAAAAATATTTATTAAAAATCCACGTCTCAGTTGATCCTTGAAAAAATATTTATTAAAAATCCAGGTCTCAGTTGATCCTTGAAAAAATATTTTTTAAAAATCCACGTCTCAGTTGATCCTTGAAAAAATATTTTTTAAAAATCCACGTCTCAGTTGATCCTTGAAAAAATATTTTTTAAAAATCCACGTCTCAGTTGATCCTTGAAAAAATATTTTTTAAAAATCCACGTCTCAGTTGATCCTTGAAAAAATATTATTTAAAAAAATTCACGTCTCAGTTGATCCTTGAAAAAATACTTATTAAAAATCTACGTCTCAGTTGATCCTTGAAAAAATATTTATTAAAAATCCACGTCTCAGTTGATCCTTGAAAAAATATTTATTAAAAATCCACGTCTCAGTTGATCCTTGAAAAAATATTTATTAAAAATCCAGGTCTCAGTTGATCCTTGAAAAAATATTTTTTAAAAATCCACGTCTCAGTTGATCCTTGAAAAAATATTTATTAAAGATCCACGTCTCAGTTGATCCTTAAAAAAATATTTATTAAACATCCACGTCTCAGTTGATCCTTGAAAAAATATTTATTAAAAATCCACGTCTCAGTTGATCCTTGAAAAAATATTTATTAAAAATCCAGGTCTCAGTTGATCCTTGAAAAAATATTTTTTAAAAATCCACGTCTCAGTTGATCCTTGAAAAAATATTTATTAAAGATCCACGTCTCAGTTGATCCTTAAAAAAATATTTATTAAACATCCACGTCTCAGTTGATCCTTGAAAAAATATTTATTAAAAATCCACGTCTCAGTTGATCCTTGAAAAAATATTTATTAAAAATCCACGTCTCTGTTGATCATTGAAAAAATATTTATTAAAAATCCACGTCTCAGTTGATCCTTGAAAAAATATTTTTTAAAAATCCACGTCTCAGTTGATCTTTGAAAAAATATTCTTAAAAAAATCCACGTCTCTTTTGCTCTTTGAAAAATATTCTTTAAAAAAATCCACGTCCCTGTGGCTACTTGAAATTTTTTTCTCTAAAAAATCTACGTCTCAGATAATCCTTAAAAAATATTCTTTAAAATATCCATGTTGATCCTTGAAGAAATATTTTTTATAAAATCTATCTTTGTATCCCAGGGTGTTCAAATAAATCGGATATCCCATTTAAAAATATATATTTCTTCTATCCCATGACTCACTTTCCATTCAAAATCAATTTGTGAAATTGTTGTTTTTTCCTGTTTCTGATCAAAAGAAAGTTCTTAAGAGCTTTCCAAATATCAATTTATCTAGTTTATCCATTTGGCCATTTGTTTTCATTTTTTTTTTCGAAAATTTTCATTTCCCCTCCCCCTCCACTCATTATGAGTCACAGCAGATAACCAGAAGTTGTTGATTGCTGGTAAGCATTGCGAGTGGCATTATGCCGTCATTAAACGCTGAGGATGGCGTTGATGATGAGTAATTTATTTTTATATTTTTATTGAATTGTCAGTTTGTCGATATGTTTTGAAAAATTGAAATACTAGAGCGTGAGTGTTGTGTGGTCGCAGTTGGCGATAGTTCGACCCGTATCGAAATGTTGTTATTTTTAATTGATTTAAGGGTTCGTTGGCATAAGGCCAGCCGATTTTAATGAGACCACGTTGTTGGTGGTCTTCGGTCGGTTGGTTGGTCAGCACTTCATGACATGAGTGCATGATTAGTTTGGATTTAAAAACTATTTTATTGGCATGTTGGTGAATGCATTGGGAGCTCATTATGTTTGCAGCAAATGGAGACTGGTTGCCTTTTAATGCAGCAGTCGACATGCCTGAGGGTCTGATATCGCCCAGAAAAAGGTGACTGATATGGATTCAAATAATAAATAAAAATATTTGGATGGAATTTAAGGGGAAGTGTCTAGGAGGAGCTTCTAGAAGAGCAGCCGACATAGTTGAGTGTCTGATAGGATCCTGAAAAGCTGGGCTAAATTATATTCCGATAATCATGTAAATATTTGCTTAGTTTTAAGGAAAGGGGAAAATTCCAAGTGTGGCTTTAGGGACTATAATTTTCGACCTCAGACTTCTTCCTGGAAATCAATTTCATCCCTCTCCCCTTTCTCCCCATTATATTAGTATCAAATTTCCCCACAGATGTTTTCGCCTTTGGCCACACAGCTATGTCAACAAGACAAATGTTGAAATAAAGACATTAATTCTTGGCACGATTCAAACCACCACCCTCCCCTTCAAAACCAGCAACAATTAAGAAAATCTATTTTATTTATTTTCTTTGAAGAAAAACAAAAAAAAACAAAAATAGACAGCACTAAAATAGATTTGATGATTGCTTTTATTGTTGTTTTTTGTTCATACTGATTTGCTTTTCAAATAAAGCCCACAAAAGATACGGGTCCCACCACTAGGAGCGAGGAAGAGGGGTGGTGTAGAAAAACATTAAACATCTGTTTTCACCACCACCAACCCGGCAACCCAACTGGCAAGGTGCAAAAGAAAATTAAATAATTTTCATTTGGTTAGACAGACTGACTGACTGGTGAGCGATGCCTCAAATGATGATGGCTTTTTATGGGCCCTGGGGGAGGTTTGCCGAGGGGGCTTCATTTTTATTTTCACTTTCACAAAATGTCAACATTCATTAACAACACTTTTGACGATGTGACAAGCGTATGACACCGAAAGCGGGCATATCAATGGGCCTATTAAAGCTAGGACAGCAACAACAACAGCATTTTGCTTAACTCCTTTTGGATTGACAAAAATTACATCAATTTTCATGGTAAACTAAAACTAGTTTCATTTTCCATTTAGCTATATAAAGAAAATTAATTCAAGTCCGTTAAACTTAATTGAAAAGCCAACAGACATTCTCACCAACACCATCACAACTCGTGATAGGTTTTTTTCAGGGAGTCACAGCCTTGATTTTTAAAGAATATTTTTTGAAGAAACCACTGAGACGTGGATTTTTTAAAGAATATTTTTTCAAAAAGCCAAAGAGGCATGGATTTTTTAAAGAATATTTTTCAATATGCCACAGAGATGTGGATTTCTTGAAGAATATTTTTTAAAAAGCCACATAGACGTAGATTTTTTAAAGAATATTTTTTTTAATTTTTTTTTGTTTTCGGATTTTTTAAAGAATATTTTTTAAGAAACCACAGAGACGTGGATTTTTAAGGAATATTTTTTAATTTTTTTTTGTTTACGGATTTAAGAAAAAATGTGGATTTTTTAAAGAATATTTTTGCAAGAATATTTTTTCAAAAATTCGCAGAGACGTAGATTTTTAAAATAAAATTTTTTCAAAAACCACAAAGACGTGGATATTTTAAAAAAATATTTTTTTAAAAAGCCACAGAGAGGTGTATTTTTAAAGAATTTTTTTTTCAAAAAGTAGCAGAGGCGTAGATTTTTTAAATAATATATTTTCAAAAAAACACAAAGACGTGGATTTTTTAAATTATATTTTTTTCAAAAAACCATAAAGACGTGAATTTTTTAAGGAATATTTTTTCAAAAAGCCACAGAGACGTGGATTTTTTAAAGAATATTTTTTTAAGAAACAACAGAGACGTGGATTTTTTAAAGAATATTTTTTTAAAAAACAACAGAGACGTGATTTTTTTAAAGAATATTTTTTTAAAAAACAACAGAGACGTGAATTTTTTAAAGAATATTTTTAAGAAACAACAGAGACGTGAATTTTTTTAAGAATATATTTTTAAAAAACAACGGAGACGTGAATTTTTTAAAGAATATTTTTTCAAGAAGCCTCTGAGACGTGGATTTTTTAAAGTATATTTTTTCAAGAAGCTACGGAGTCGTGGATTTTTTAAAGAAGCTACGGAGACGTAGATTTTTTAAAGAATATTTTTTCAAGAAGCCTTACAGATGTGCTTTCTTTAAAATAATATTTTTTCAAGAATCAAAAAAGACGTGGGTTTTTTGAAAAATATTTTTTTAAGAAGCCTTAGAGATGTGGATTTTTTAAATATTTTTTAAAGAATCAATAGAGACGTGGATTTTTAAGGAATATTTTTTCAGGGATCAACGAAGACTTGGATTTTCTAAAGAATATTTTTTCAAGAATCAAAAGAGACGTGGATTTTTTAAGGAATATTTTTTTTAAAAATCAAAAGAGACGTGGATTTTTTAAGGAATATTTTTTTAAAAAATCAAAAGAGACGTGGATTTTTTAAGGAATATTTTTTCAAGAATCAAAAGAGACGTGGATTTTTTAAAGAATATATTTTTCAAGGATCAATAGAAACGTTAATTTTTTAAGGAATATTTTTTCAAGAATCAACGAAGACTTGGATATTGTAAAGAATTTTTTAATTGTTAGTATGTTTTGTTATCGGATTTTTTAAAGATTTTTTTTTTGTTTTTTTTTGTTTTCGGATTTTTTAAAGGTTTTTTTTTTAAAGATTTTTTTTTTGTTTTTGGATTTTTTTTAAGATTTTTTTTTGTTTTCGGTCTTTTTTTTAATTTTTACGATATTTTTGTTTTCTGATTTGTTAGCCATTTTTTTTTGTTTTCGGAATTTTAAAGAATTTTTTTAATTGTTTGGTTTTTTTTTATTTTTGAATTTTTTAAAGATTATTTTTTTTTAATTTTTTAATGATAATTTTTTTTTAATTTTTTAATGATTTTTTTTGTTTTTAGATTTTTTAAATCCTTTTTAAGGAACAACAATCGGCTTAACTCTAGTTTAGTAAAAACTCTTTATTTATTTTTTGATATTCTTTCCGTGGTGGGTATTTTTACCCAGATTCCGCGAAATTGTATTTTTCTTGGGGGACAGACCCCAAATTTTTGACCCGAAAGTCCAGATCCAGTTCCACATACCCAATAAAGACAATATCATTGGAAAGCTTATGAAAATACCAACAAGTGGTCACATGACGGGGTTATTTAAAATGGATCGAAAGTTATAGTCAAGTTTTAATCAACTTTTTGTACCCAAATCTTTTAAAAAACCCAAAAAGTCGAAAAGAGTCCTTTATGGACGTCAACAAAATCGATGCCAAATTTTAACTGACAACCATTACCTTTCCAAAATGGTACAATTTGTGCTAATACCTTTTTCGGCTCCAGAGATATTCTCTTTTGGGTATGTTCAACGGGCTACTCGAACTAAAGTTTTTCTTAATTTAAGCTTTGAAACGATATCTATATTGCATATATCGGGTAAGTGAATCCGGGTCTAGCCCGGGTCTTGAACCTGGAATTTCGGGTCAGAAATCTGCAAAAAATTGTTTTGTGGAATCAGGGTTAAAATACCTATCTCCGGAAAAAATTTTGAAAAAATCGAAGTTTTTACTAAACTAGGGTTGTTCCCAAAAATCACACCTACAAATGTGGATTTTAAAGGATCATAGGCTGTAAATGAATGTTTAAAAACTTTCAGAGATACATTCGTGATTTTTTGAATTATTTTTTTTTAAATTTTTTTGTTTCCTCGAAAAACATTTTTAAAATATTTTTTTTTTCAATTTAAATATCTTAAATCATCATCAGTCACACAATATGTGTCATTTTTGTTGTCTCCTTGTTTTGTTTTTGTTTATTTCTCTTCCTCACACAATCCCACCGAGATGATCATCAATAATTAATTCATAGTTTGATAATGGATTTTTTATGCAAATTAAATTGTAATTGTCAGAGGGGCGGGGAGGCTTAAACGCGCGCCATCGCCACCACCAGCGCCGCAAGCGCACGGGTCATTTATGTCTCTCAAAAATGTATAGAGCCATAAATATTTTTGTTGTATTCCTTTGATATATTTTTATAAGGAAATACATGCCATCGCCACCAACCACACAAAAAAATCTCTATTATTCACACGATTTGTTATAACAAAAAATAAGTAATTTTTTTCTATACAAAAAAAAAAAAGCAACGTAATTGAAATCAACGAATATGTTATGAAAATTGCTTAGATTTCAATGAATTGTGCGGAATTGATTTTTTGTTTGATTTACTCTAAACTACAATGGCATGGCCAACAATTGCGCGCTGACACTCACTCGTTTCGTAGTTTGACTCCCACGTATTGCACAGCAAACAAAACCCGCTAAAAGATTAATCTCATCTTGACAATTGTAAAGCGGCGACAAAGGCCCGCTGAATATCTCGTAATTATATCTTAAGCTTGTTAATGCGCAAATGAAAAAAAAAACTGGCAAATGTAAATGCCTTAAAAGCGTGTTAGCTATTGAGACATCAAAAATTATTTTTTTTTTTGGAATTTTTCATTATTCTTTAAGAGCTGTCTAATGAAATATGGACTCTTCAATGTAGAATTTAGACGCCTTAAGCGAGTTTATAACGCCTTTAAGAGTCCCAATGCAATTTCGGGGTTTTAAATTTTGGTTTTTTAATACATACGACTATAAAGCGTCTCTGTGCAATGTAGAAGCCTTCATCGCATCTACATGGAAAATATCTGCAGATGACTTAGGTACGTGCCACAGAGACGTTCATATGAAATATACCGCTTTAAAGGCGTCTTCATAATATTTAAGACGCTTCGGTGACATCCTTATTGTATGCAAATCATATCAAAGGCGTTTTTTTTTAAATTAAGTCTCCTACTTCTTCTGCTGCGACAATTTGAAATATAAGACTGCTCAAGAGCTCTTACATGTGCTATATACGCTTCAGAGGGGTCAATAAAAATATAACAAGCCTAAGGCGCCTCATGGGTAAAGCGAGAGGCGTATATATGAACATTGAGTCGCCCCACGGGCGGCGTCTTTATAATTTACATAAGATTCTGTCATATGAGGTCTCTTTAGACGTGTGAATATGTAATGTTTTAGTCCTGCGAATTTTGACGCCTCGTAAGCGTTAAATAAAAATCTGAGGCAACTCAGAGATCCATATAGAACATAAGACGCCTTAGAGGTGTTCTGAAGAACTAGAGGTGTCTCTATGGAAAAACTTATAATACGCTTCAGACAGGTCTATAAACAGTTTAGGATGCCTCAGAGGCGTGTATATTAAATAAAAGACTGAAGAGGCCTCTACGAGATAATACGCTTCAGAGTTTTATATATTGTATGTGAGACGGCTCAGAAACTTATATAAGAAGCCTCCGAGGTTCCTGTGTGAGACGTATTAGGAACATCTATAAAAAACCTCAAAGTTTTCTTGTAAAAATAGGAGAAAAACTATGAGACGTCTGAGTACAACATAAAACGAAACAGATGCGTCTATGTAAAATAAAAACACATCTTACGGCATCTTACAACCAATACATGATACCTCAAGGTATCCTCAGAGCGAACTATATAAGTAAATATTAGAAAGCAGAAGTTTCGTTATGGAAATTATTTGGTCGATTTAGCCATGTCCGTCTATCTGTCTTTCCGTCTGTCTGTCTGTTGTAATCACTCTATCTTTCGAACGAATCGAGATAGAAGGCTAAAATTTTGCACACAAGTTTATTTTTCCAGTAGGCAGGTTAAGTTCGTATATGGGCCATATAGGTCCACGTTTTCATATCGGGAGGTACCCCATATAACGGTACCTCCCGATATTCGGTATTTTGATGATGTTAGCGTTATTATTCACCGGAATTGTTTCAAATTACGTACTTTGAGCTCGTAATGGGAACTACAGTCTGTGACAGAAAATTGTCTATGCACGTTCAGGTCTTCGTATAGGCCCCACATACCAGTACCTCTCTATATTCGGTATTTTGACGAGTACCCACCGAAATTGTTTGAGACGCGTATTTGAAGTTCGTAATGTATGCTACAGGGTATAGCAGAAAATTTGATATTTTGATGATTTTAGCCACATTATTCAACGTTTATTTCAAGTTTAGAATTTGAATATGGTAATGACTTATGACAAACAATGCCCATGTAGGTCCACGTCGTATAGACACCAATATAACGGCTATATTCATTATTTTTAAGATTTTAACAGAGTTTTTTAAGGATTTTATTTCCAAATTCGTTCCAAATGGTGGAGGGTATTCAACTTGTTTTTAATTAAGTTTCTTCCAAATGGTGCCCAGGCCGAACTTATATCTGAAATTTAAGACGCCTCATAAGCATTACATTGGTAATGGACACCTTAAGGTCATATTTTTTTTGGTCAGCTACTCAAAAGTTCTACTTTGTTTACAAAAAAAAAAAAAAAAAAAAAAAAAAAAAAAACACCAAGAAGCACACACACACATAAATAAACTCTTTTTTGGCAATCAAAATCATTTGTTTGATTTTCATTTTCAATATCGGTTCCACTTAATTTCAATCCAATCATTATGGCTAATTTCCTCAACAAATTAATTGGTTCTTCATGTTTTTGTTTGTGTTCGAAGGGAGCCCCTCACCAAATGAAACTAGAAACGAATTCGAAAGAGAGTGGAAGGAAAGGGAGGTCGAAAACGAAATTGGATAGAGTTACGAAAGAAGCAAAAAAAAAAAAAAAACAGAAAAAGACGTAGACGTAGAGGAAGAATTCTACATTAAAACTGGGCTATAGAATTTCCTAAATTTAGTTGTGAAACACAGCAGGCAAAGTTCATTGGCTTTTCGCGTTTCGAAAAGTCAGAAAACCAAAATAGAACAGTGAAAAAACCAAACAAAACTATTCCGCTGCAAGTTAATTTGTTTTCAGGCCGAATGTCTTTCAACAAAGAAAAAGGCGCGTTAAGGAGGATTGTTTTTGCGCTGAGCGCGCGACTTTTAATGGATTTTTTGGGGAAGCGAGAAAAAGAAGGTTATCGAATCAAGAAGGAAGAGCATGTATTGGTAATTACTTACCAAATGCCTCAAAATTTTGTCAGAGTCATCGCTGAATGCCGGTCGTCAATCCTTTTGAGAGTCACAACAACGTTTTGGGAAGTTTTAAATTTCTCAACGGTTATTTCATTTGAAAAGAAAAAAAAAAACGAACAATATGACGTCATTGCTGTCTGTCATCTGTTACTTTGACATGCAAGCAAGCTCGACGCTCATGTATGTGTTTGTATCTTTGTTTGCATGATAAATGTTATTGTCCATATGTTACCACTTTGTTGTCGTCCAACCATCCCCCCACTCAACCCTCTCTCTCTCTCCTACCCTCTTCTGACACCCTTATTCGTAATTTAGGTTAAACACTTTTTCAGTTAGGGCGTAAACTTGACTTTATTGTTGTTGTTGCTACTGCTGTTGTTTGCTTTAAACATTTTGCTGATTTTATTTTCATTTCAAGTGAATGACTTGTTTGGATTATTTTGTTTCAATTTCTTGACTCCTCCTCCACCTCCTCAAAACGACAAATCGATTTAAGTGCTTGTCATTGCCTTATACGGATGGCACCTCTTGGTGACCGAGCAATAATTCAATTGTGCGGGGTGGGTACTTGACGTTTGAAACAAATGTGCTAACAGAAATTTATGAAATTATGTTTTTTTTTTTTAATATTTATTTATTTATAAACACTGACCACAATGATTTCAACATAACGTTTAATGGCTAAAATGGTCCAATAATCTCTATACTATATTCAAAAATATACAACTCAGAAGTAATTTATATTTCATGTAGACGTCTTTCGCGTGACTGTATTTCACATAGATTCCTCTAAGGGGTTTATATTTATACCCTGCACCACATAGTGGTAAGGGTATTATTCCTTTTTTGCATTTGTAAGTTAGTTCTGAGGACCTTCCGTCTGTCCATGTATTTTTGTGAACAAAATGCAGGTCGCATTTTTTATCCGATTGAGATGAAATTTTCCAAACAATATTTGTTTGGCCCAAGGAAGAGCCCTATTGGCGAGAATCGGTTCAAATTTAGAAATTGCTCCCATATATATCTTCAACCGATTTCAGGTTAATTGTGCACCAAATGGCTAATATCAGCCGAAATGAACTGCATTATGGCAATTCCGACTGAATTTATCCTAGAAACAAGTACTTCAAAATTGGTGAAAATAGGTTCAGATATAGTTATAGCTCCATATATATGTTTCATTCGATGTAGGGTTTTAAGTCCCTCACATGCGTAATATGCACTCCACAACAATGATATCATGTAACTGATAACTTATAGAGCTCAAAAATACCTCTGTCAATATCTATCGAGATCGGATCAGATTAGGATATATCTTCAATATATGACCAGAATTGGAATTGCCGACGGAATTCCGTCTTAAGTCAAGTGGTTCAAATTTTGTTGAAAATCGGTTCAGGTAAAGTTTTAGCTCCTAACTGGTTTTCATTTACGCCTTTGTGGTTTATATTTTATGTTGGTCACTCTTGATGCGTTTGTTTTTCACTTAGACTACCCTGAGTGATTTTTAGTTCGTATAGTGCCTCTGTGCATCTTATATTTCATATAGACATATATTATACATAGAAGAATCTGATGTGTTTTAAATTTTTGAGGTGTCTTATAGATTTGCCACTGAGGCATCTTGTATTCGGTATAAACGTCTCTAAGACATTTAGCCTAACGATTCTAGGGAGTTCTAAATATCTTTAAAGTGCCTCTATTGCACCTCTATATACCAGGTAAACGCCGCTGAGCCGAGGTGCCATCGAGGGCTCTGGTATTTCATATAAAGTCTTTTGAGGTTTCTTGATAATTTTATATACAGCTCTTGCAAACGCCTCTGAGAGTAATATATTGTATATAAACGCCTACGAGCTATCGTAAGGGTGTAGCCATTGGGACGTCTCAACTGGTAAATGTTGAAGGCTTTGAAAAATCTTATATATTTTTTTTAGAAAACTCTTAGAAGCCTCCCTTTATTCGCCATTTGGATGACTTTTTGTGGAAGCGCTCCAGATTTTAGAGTCGGATTCAAATTACTCGAAATAGAGTTTACTCTAAAAAATTACTCGTACTCGTGAGTGTGAAAAACAAAAAGCAAGAATAGAATCTGCTCAATTCCGAGGGAATCTACTCCCGAGGGAATCTACTCGAGTGGCAATGAATGATTGAGTATGCTCAATATTTTCTAGTCCCAGGAGTGTTTCGAGCGGGGATAACTCTCTACTCGGATTCGAGCGGGAGAGACCATTTCGGAGGTACGAAACAGAGTTTATGTTTTTGGTATAAGATGTCTATAATGAACATTTACATAACTTTTACATGCTTCAAGGCATGAGATATATTATAAACAGTGGGCTTAAGCGGTCAAATTTAAGGAGCACTGACGGTTTTCAGGTATCTATATCTTACAAGTGGATGTGATTCGGGTCGGCTATATCTTATATATTAAAATATATGTGGCCTCATGTCGTCAATATCTGAAATAAGGATATAATTTTTATTTGTTTTTTTAAGCCGTCTATTATTTTGTAGACGGACGTATACACAGCCGACTTTAGGGCGTCGTGAATATTTTATAAATATTTAATTTTACAAAGAAGTTTGTAAGAAGTCTACAAACCATCTAGAAGTCTATTGAGCGACATATTGAAGATACATTTAATTTTTTTATATACGTCTATATAGTGCCCATATTTCTGTATCTGAAAACTTCATGTCTTAGAAATTCGATTTGGAAACGGTTTTATTTACCCAGACACAATTTTTACATGTTTTTCTATTTATAACATCCCTCCTAATTATTATCATATTTTTTTAGATTTTTTGTTGTATAATATATTACAAATCGAAATCAATTGTAATATGCAAAAGAAAAAAGAGAAATTAAAAAAAAAAACACAATCATGATTATGAAAATTACGGCCAATAATATCAACAGAAAAATTAACTCAAACGACTCGGCAACAAAATTACTGCTGGTCATAATGACCACCAACAACTAAAAAACAATTGAAACCAAACAAATTATGAAAACAATTATTGAATAAAAAAAAAATTAAAAAAAAAACAAATAAAAACGGACAGAGAGAGATTTTTAATAAAACAAAAATACAACGGTAGCAAATGCAAAAGTTATTAAAAATAATAACAATATTCAGTTGAATGTGATGCTCTAATAATTTTCGAATACATTGAGAAAAAATTATGAATTAGAAACCAAAAAAGTTTTATAAAAAAAAAAAAAAAAAAACAGAGAAAATTAGCCAGAGTGTCATGAAATAATTTGAGAGATAATTGAGGAAATTTTGGACCCATATATCAAATCGGTTAGTTCTACAACAAATGCCTGAGAAACGTGATTTCGTGCAGAAAATGGTTTGTAGTTAAAACTATTTAATTTGTAACTCGAAAAAATAATTTTTCTTTCTAATCTCAAATAGAATTAAGTTTTGCTCTTGGGGCATGTATAAATGTGTCGCCGTAACCCATTACTTTGTAAGGTGGGGCAAGCTAAATTTCATTGCCAAATTGTATGGCAGTAAATTTTTGACCCTCTATGATACCGAAGGAATGGACAAATATTGTCCATTTCGTATCGGACATAAATAAATATTGCGAAGTGTCAGGTTTGGTCTGTATTGGTTAGTTTTAACAATTATGACCCTTTGTGGGTGAGATATCAGAAGGGGTTTGCAGTTGTATATCATCTTCACAACAGATCTTGTGTTAGCAAAAATGTCTGTGTGTGTGAATTTTGAAGAGAGTTGGATGCTTATTTCGCTTTCTATGTGGGGGAGGTACCAGAAGGAATGGTCTAATCTCTACCATCTTCATAACAGATCTTGTGTTGGTGGATATATTGAGATGTGCAAAGTCTGAATGGAATCAGATGTTAATTTCTCGTTTTATGAGCTTCGTGGAGGGGAGGTACCACAAGGAGTGGACCGATATATTCTATCTTTACAACAGACCTTATTGTAGTAGAAATAGTAGGACATGTAAGATATGAAGAGAACCGGATGTTTATTTCGGATTTTATAATCGTTTTGGTTATTCAAAGCTTTGACTCTTTGTGGGGGAGGTACAAGAAGCAATGGTCCGATCTCTACCATTTTCATAACAGATCTTGTGTTGGTGGACATATTGAGATGTGCCAAGTCTGAATGGAATCGCATGTTAATTTCTCGTTTTGTGAGCTTCATGGATATTAAAAATTTTGACCCTTTGTGGGGAAGGTGCCAGAAGGAGTGGATCGATATATTCTATCTTCACACCAGATCTTGTGCTATTAAAAATATTGTGATGTGTGTAATTTGAAGACGATCGGACTCTTATATCACATTTTATAAGAGTTATAATTATTCAAAATGTTGACCTTTTGTGGGGGACGCACTTGATGGAGTGGACCGGTATTTTCGCACCTGACCTAGCATTGATGCGAATATTGGGATTTGCAAAGTTGAAGCAAAATCGGATTATCCTTTATCTTTCTGTGCAGAAAATATATTTTTCGAAAATTTCGATCATTTGTGGGGGAGGTACCAGAAGGAGTAGACCGATATATTATATCTTCACACCAGACCTTGTGCTATTAAAAATAATGTGATGTGTGTAATTTAAAGACAATCGGTCTCTTACATCACATTTTATAAGAGTTATAATTATTCAAAATTTTGACCATTTGTGGGTACATGATGCAGTGGAGCGATATTGTCTATTTTCGCACCTGACCTAGCACTGACGGAAATATTAGGAGTAGCAAAGTTGGAGCAAATTCGGATTACTGTTTCTCTTTCTGTGCAAAAAATATATATTTTTGAAAATTTCGACACTTTGTGGGGAAGGTACCAGAAGGAGTGAACCTATATTTTCCATCTTAAAACAAGACCTTGGGTTTGGTTGTGTGAAATTTGAAGGCAATAGGACTCTTACATTGTATTTTATAAGAGTTATAATTATTCAAAATTTTGACCCTTCGTGGGAGAGGTACATGATGCAGTGGACCGATATTGTCCATTTTTGCACTTGACGTAGGATTGATGCGAATATTAGAATTTGCAAAGTTGAAGCAAAATCGGATTAGCCTTTCTCTTTTTGGGCTGTAAAATATCTTTTCTCTGAAAATTTTGACTTTTTGTGGTAGAGGTACAAGATGGGGTGTGCCAATATTGCCCATCTCCAAACTTGATTTACGTGTGATAATGCTATTACGATGTACCAAGTTTGAACCGAATCGGATACGCCCTTCGAAAGTTATCGGGCGGAGAGACATCGCTAGAACGATTCCAAATGTCTTGAAACGGATTTGGTCCAAGGAGACCTAGGGTCTAAAACTGTTATTCCGATTAGGCACGTTTTAGCCGTATCAAATGATATGTACCCTCTGTAGCCATATGGCTGAGGGTATAAAAAATGTTATTGCTGTTATTTTTGCCCCACTGGTAATGTAGAAGTTATGTTTTTGTCAATACCTCAATACCTATTGCAAATCGGATTATCAACCTATTATTTTAATGAGGACAAGTCGCACCCATTTTTTATACCCTCCACCATACTATGGAGGGTATATTAACTTTGTCATTCCGTTTGTAAATCCTCGAAATACTCATCTCAGACCCAACAAAGTAGCGACATATATTCTTGATCAGCGTAAAATTCTAAGTCGATTTAGCCATGCCAGTCCGTCCGTCTGTCTGTCTGTCTGTCTGTTGTAATCAGGCTATCTTTCAAACAAATTGAGATTGAGAAGGCTAAAATTTTGCACACGTGTTTATTTTTCCAGTAGGCAGGTTAAGTTCGTAAATGGGCCATGTAGGTCCATGTTTTCATATAGCCCCATATAACGGTACCTCCCGATATTCCGTATTTTGATGATTTTAGCGACATTATTCAGCGGAATTGTTTCAACTTTGGTATTTGAAGTTCGAAATGGATACTACAGCCTATGACAGAAAATTATCTGTGCAGGTCCACGTCTTTGTATAACCCATATATATCGGCACCTTCCGATATTCGGTATTTTGATGATTTTAGCGACATTATTTGCCGGAATTGTTTCAAATTTGGTATTTGAAGTTCAAAATAGATACTACAGCCTAAAACAGAAAATTGTGTGTGCAGGTCCACGTTTTCGTATAGCTCCCATATAACGGTACCTCCCGATGTTCGGTATTTTGATGATTTTAGCGACATTATTCACCGGAGTTGTTTCAAATTTGGTATTTGAGATTCGTAATGGATACTACAGCCTATGACAGAAAATTGTCTGTGCAGGTCAACGTCTTTGTATAGCCCTAATATAACGGTACCTCCCAAAATTTGGTATTTTGATTTTAGCTACATCATTCGCCGTTTATTTCAAGTTTCGAATTTAAATATGGTAATGGCTTATGACAAACCATGCCTATGTAGGTCCACGTCGTATTGACCCCAATATAACGGCCATAAAATTTTAACAGATTTTTTTAAGGATTTTATTTTTTGAATATTTCCAAATTCGTTACAACCGGTGAAGGGTATTCAAAGTTCGGCCCGGCCGAACTTACTGCTTTTTAACTTGTTTGAGTTCACTTAAAATCAATTAAATGAGTCATTATTTAGAAAAAACTATTTTTTTCGCGCGACATGCCCTGGTTAAAATAATAAGTTTGTAACCCGATCTGTAATGAGTATTTCTGCTGGTTAGTAATGACAATTACATACCTTCTCTATTACCAGTAAGACAATAATAACAGGAATAACATTTATTTTGTATCATAAATAATTATTTACTGTCATACAATGTTGCAATGATTTTTAGCTTGTTCTCACCTTACCTACGTAGTTCTATGCACGACCCAAGTGCAAAACCTTATTCCATTTAAAATTCGAAATAAACAATGTTTTTCTTTTAATGGTTCGAACTACAAACCATTTTCTGCACGATATTGATTTGTATCACAAACATTAGTTTTAGAATGAGCAAATCCGGTATATGGGTCCAGAAAGACAAAAAAAAGAAATATTCTTGCAATGAAAATTACGCACAAAATTTATTCCTTTCCTTATCAAGTTCAAAATTTCCAGAAAAGCAAAAACTAAATATTTATGTCATGAAATTTACACTTAAAATTGGCCACTTCCCACCTTACCAAGTAATGAATTAATGCGGCATTTTTTATGCATGTATAATCCTCGCAAATAAATAAAGCAAATTTCATTTTGAACTTAGGCCTGAAAGGGGTCCTAACATTATGCAACGGTTTTTGAGGCTCCTAAATTCTGTTTAGCTTCCATATTTTGTATAAACAATTTTTTAATAATTTTTTTATATGCGCTCATAGTGTAAATAACCAAATCTCCAATTGTGATGGCGATTTCAATGACATTATGTCCCCCTTTCCACCAACTCTAATAAATTAATGTCATTGGGTATTTTTGTGAAATTTATTTGATTAATTTTATTTATTTTTTTTTTTTTGCATAAATTATTAATGATATCTTTTGACCATATAAATAAATATTCCACAATGTTCAGTTATTATTATTTGGAAATATTTCTGTCAATCTACTACTATTGGTAATGTGTTATTAGTGTTAACCAATTTTTACTAATAATAGATTTGTTAAGGTTGCGCTACAAAAAAAAGACATATATCCTCAGGGTGGCTTTTTGGTGGCCGCATTTTTTCGTTTGTTAAAATTAAATAAAAGAAGAATAAATAAATAATCATTATCTAACACGCAGGTTAAAAGTCGTCAATTAAGGAAACACCCTTTTATTTTCTTGGGCCTGCTTCCAAATTTTTCATATTTATAGCTCTCCTCTTTTACTTTATTGTTATATTTGAATATACCGTGACTTATGAACTCAATTTAGTTACTTATGAAAAATATCAAAAAAAAAAATCTATGTCCCTTTAGTCCTTAACAAAATATTTTTTTTGGTTCTTAAAATACTATACTTTGTATTGAAAACGGAATGAGATAGAATTCTGAAATTTGGAAAGAGGGATACTGATGGAGTGCAGAATAGATGTTATAAGTGGGTTTTTAAAATTCGAAATTTAAGGTCACAAAATGTTCTAACCGGGATTAAACTTCTAAAATTATGTGAACGGATATACCTAAAACCCTAGAAATTTGGTATGATAATCAATGTTGGAAAAAAAAGTTTGATATATGAAAATCGTATTGGAGTAGCGTGCGAACTGTACTAAATGGTACTAAATTGGGAACAGTTTGAATTATGGTGAACGGATGAAATTTTTGAAATTTTTGTAGTGGTGGAGATGGTTTTGAAATTGGGTACTACAAGTGCAAGAAAAGTACTAAATAGTACAATATTTGGTAAAATTTGGTATTGGGTGAACACATAGTGCATGAAATCTGTAATTTGGTATTAGGATCGCTGTTCAATATAGCCTGGACATATGACGGTGGTTTAAGAAATGTATACCGTAATTGTACGAAAATGGTACTAAATTTGGTATTGGGTGAAAGGATATAGATAAAATTCTGAAATTTTATATTTAGATTACTGAAGGTATCTGTGTTTCAGATTTGACGGTGCTTTGGAAAAGCGTCCCATATTTGTACAAAAAATACTAAAAGTACTAAATGTCACTAAATTTGGTATTGGGTGGGGGATGGAATCCTCAAATTTGATATTGAGGTCTCTGTTGGTATCTGGAATTGAGATATGGAGGTGGTCTTCGAAATGTGTACTTTAATTGTACGAAAAGTTCGAAATACTACTAAATTTGGTATTGGTGAAGGAATTAGCTGAAATCATGACGGTAGTTAAGGTATGGAGTTTGTTTTAGAAATGCGTACTTTGAACGTGCGACAAATGAAAAATGCCACAAAATATACCGTTGGTTGTTGGAATACAGATGGTATTCCGAAAGTACTAAATAGTAATAAATTTGTAGTTAAGCGAATGGATATAGCTTGAATCCGGATATACTGTTGGTTTCTAGGATTTAGATATGATGGCGGCCAATTTTTATTATGTGAAGGCGTTAATATAGTTTTGACCAGAAAAATTTGGCAAGGTTTTAACTAATATGCTCTTCGGTATATTTCAAAATGTACGATTTTGAGGACTTTTTGGTGCAAAAAGTAATAATTTTTCCTATTATACTTTCTGATAAAGAAAACAATTGAATATGAATAAAGTGTGTTATGTTCCTTTCAATTAGGAAAAGACGACGTTAAATTTTGGTGCAAAAAGTAATCATTTTTCAGACTATCCTTTTAGATAAAGGAAAAACTTGCTGTTGTAGCTGAAATGTTAGTACGATGTATGAAGTTTTTTTTAGGAAATTTTGTCCAAGAAATAAGGAACAAATTGTGTATTTTGGGTACTAAAATGAGCTGGTGGAACGAATATACACTTTTAAGGTTGATTTTTTGGCTAACGAAGTAGCGGGCCCTTGCTAGCATTTAAATAAAACCAAAACTATTTGGATCCTGACAAAATATTTAAAAGAATCCTGGCTCTGGCTCTTTGGCTCTTAACATATTAAAAAGAATCCAGATCATTTGGTTTTTTTAGTCGTTGAAAAAATAATTTTTAAAAATCTAAAAGTCTTTAGTCATTAAAACAATTTAAAAAAACATGTATTTTGGTCTTTTAAAAATCTTAAAAAAACCCTTGTTCATTAAACTTGGAATGAGTTTTTGTAAATACTCTAAATTTTGGCTTCTGAAAAATATTTTTTTTAAAAATCCACATTTAAAAGAATCCTGGCTCTGGCTCTTTGGCTCTTAACATATTAAAAAGAATCCAGATCATTTGGTTTTTTAGTCGTTGAAAAAATATTTTTTAAAAATCTAAAAGTCTTTAGTCATTAAAACAATTTGAAAAAAGAAACATGTATTTTGGTCATTTAAAAATCCTAAAAAAACCCTTGTTCATTAAACTTGGAATGAGTTTTTGTAAATACTCTAACTTTTGGCTTCTGAAAAATATTTTTTTTTTTAAATCCAAAAATTAAAAATGCCCGTGTTCATTTAGGCTTGGAAAAACTTTTTGTAAATGCTCTAATCTCAGCTTCCAAAAAATATTAAAAAATCACGTTACTTTGGTCCATGATTAAATGTTTTGCAAAAATGCAACTATCTTTGGTTCTTGATAAATATTTTTTTAAAGCCGTCTCTGGCTCTTAAAAAAATATTATTTAAAAGAAAGCATGTCTCATTGGCCCTTGAAGAGCATTTTTAAAGTTCAAAATATGCACATTCATTCAGAAAAAAAGCTTTTAAAAAATGCACTTCTCTTTGAATGATCTTAATTCTCGTAAAATAAAAAAAAAAAATAATAATATGCGCTTAACCAATTTTTATGATATTGAATTAAATAAAACATATTTTTAATTTATTCTTCTTCTTTTTCATTTTTTTTTTTGCAGGTTTGTACATCCTAGAAAGTAGGAGTTTAAGTAAATAAGGTAAAATTTCGAATATAGACTTATTGAGAAGTAGCATTTTAGAATAAACAGAGCTAACTATTTCTATAATAAAACTATCATTACAAAATAATGGGCTTATTAAGTACTTTTTTGGCATCAACAACTACTTACAAAAGAACCTACGAATCCCTTATTTTAAAATGGACATACCATACGAAGTAGGTACTTGCCAAACTACTGCCAATATTAAATAACTAAGTTGGAAAAATGATTTCGTAGATGAAGATGGATTATTTATATATCCGCAAAGGAGGATATTTTATTTATTCACAAATTTGGATAATTTATTTATCCTCAAACGGGGATATTTATTTTTATACCCTCAGCCATATGGCTACAGAGGGTATATATCATTTGATACGGTCAAAACGTGCCTATTCGAAATAACGGTTTTAGACCCTAGGTCTCTTTGGACCAAATCCGTTTTAGAACATTTGGAGTCGATCTAGTGATGTCCGTCCGTCCGTCCGTCTGTCTGTCTGTCTGTCTGTCTGGCTGGCTGGTGCGCACGATAACTCTCGAAGGGAGTATCCGATTTGATCCAAACTTGGTACATCGTAATATTTTTGTCAAACTTAGATCGAGTTCGAAGATGGGCAATATCGGTCTACTCCTTCTGGCACCTCCCCCACAAAAGGTCGAAATTTGCAAAAAATTTATTCTTTGCACAGAAAGAGAAGGGAAATCAGATTTTGCTCCAAATTTTGCAAATCCTAATATTTGCATCAGTGCTAGGTCAGGTGTGAAAATGGACAATATCGGTCCACTCCATCAAGTACCTCCCCCACAAATGGTCAAAAATTTGAATAATTACAACTCTCGTAAAATGTGATTTAAGAGTCCGATTGTCTTCAAATCTTACACATCCCAATATTTATATTAACCCAAGTTCTGGTGTTAAGATCAGCAATATCGGTCCACTCCATCTGGTACCTCCCCCACAAAAGGTCGAAATTTGCAAAAAATATATTTTTTGCACAGAAAGAGAAGGGATAATCCGATTTTGCTCCAATTTTGCAAACCCTAATATTTGCATCAGTTTTACGTTAGGTGTAAAAATGGACAATATCGGTCCACTCCTTCTGGTACCTCCCCACAAAAGGTCGAAATTTGCAAATCATATATATTTTGCACAGAAAGAGAACGATGATCCGATTTGCATCAGATTTGCATCAGGATCCAACTCTCTTCAAATTTCACACATACAATAATTTTTCTAACACCAGATCTGTTGTGAAGATGCTATGTATCTTCGAACACCTTCTGGCACCTCACCCACAAAGGGGCACAATTTTCAATAATTTCATCTATCACAAATTGCAAAGCAACTCAGCGATTCTTTACAATTGCTATATCCATCTACTATAATTTACATTTTTATATATAATTAGTTTTATATATAATAATATTTATATCATATTTATTTAGGTGGGATACGAAATGGACAATATTGAACGATTCTTTCAAAACCCACTCCATAGAGGGTGAATAGGGCTGAGGGTATACATCTGTCGGCAAAACCGACCGATACTTTTTTACTTGTTTTTATCCATACATGTGGATACTTTTTTTGTGGTTAATTTTTCTCAACTTGGATGTGGAAATGTGGATAATTTTTCTCAATTTTGGATAATTTGTTATATGTGGATATTTTTTTTATCCCTTAATGAGGATAATTTTCTTTTTAATTACAAATGCAAATAATTAATTAACCACAAATTTATCAAAATCATTAAAAATTTCTCCATCCGTAAATAATGTTGTTTATCCACAAACATTCCTATCTGACAAAAAATATCCCCTAGGAAAATTTATATTCCTCCCATTTCCAACTGACATCTCTCCTCGAGCGTAATTATAACTAGTCTCTCCTCTCATCACATCTACGAGTACAAGTTTATTTAGATTATTTGCTATTAGCAAATATTATTATTGTTATTATGATATATTTTTTGTTGTTGTTGCTGTTGTTGGGTTTTGTTACTGTTAGCTTCTCATTATGATTGCTTTCTTTGACGTTGTTTTGTTTTTTGTTTATAATCAACTCCATGGTGCACTGGCTGCTTCAAGATAAACGTCTCTGTCCGTCCGTCCATTCGTCTGACTGTCTGTGGTATTTATTTAAACAGTTAATGTGTAATTACGACACACACACACAGAGAGCAGGCAGCCACAGACTGGGCGCATTCATTCGTTATGCATTATTATAAAATAAAAAGTTAATAACTACAAGAAAAGCTATGGAAAATATTTGTTTAAACCACAAAATGCAATCTCTTTTTTTCCTTACTTCGTGGTCTTCGTTTTTTGTCTTCTTACCTACCTACCTCAGTGGTGTAATCATTTTGAATAAGAGTCCCATTTCCCCATATCGGAAAGTAAATAGAAAAGGGGGAGAGAGGGGGTATTACATGGAAATGTAGATATGGTCTTCGTAAAGAGATTTTTTAGTCGACATAATGTTATTTAGGCAATTTTTATGCGGGCCCTATTTCCATGGACTTTTCCTGACTTTTCATTTGGAATATGTTTTATCCGTAACATTATTTGTATGAAAGTTATTAATCCGGAACATTTTCTACCTGAAAATGTTTTATCCGTTTGTAACACCCCGAAATATACATTTTAGGCCCCACAAAGTATATATATTCTTGATCAGCATAATATATATTCTTGATCAGCATAAAATTCTATGTCGATTAGCGATGTTCGTCCGTCTATCCTTCTTTCCGTCTATGGAAATCACTCTAGCTTCCGAACGAAATGAAGTAGATTGATAAAATTTTACCCAAATGTATATTATGTCAGCAGGACTTTTTGTACTGAAAATGGGCCATGTAGGTCCGTCCACGTTTTGGTATAGCCCCCATATAACGGTACCTCCCGATATTCGGTAGTTTAATTATTTTAACGACATTATTCACCGGAATTGTTTCAAATTTGGTATTTGAAGTTCGAAATGGATGCTACAGCCTATGACGGGTGATTTTCTGTGCAGGTCCACGTTTTCCCCCATATACCTCCCGATATTCGGTTTTTCAATGACTTTAGCGACTTTATTCATCCGAATGGTTTGAAATTCCGCATTTAAATATCATTATGGGTACTACAGCTTATGCCTAAAAATTTCGTATGCAGGTCCACGTCTTCGTATAGCCCCCATATAACGGTACTTCTTGATATTCGGTATTTTGGTGATTTTAGCGACACCATTTACCAGAATTGTTTCAAATTTCGTATTCGAAGTTTGTAATAGCTTAGGTCTAATACATGTCTACAGCCTATGCCCACAGGTCCTCGTCTTCGTATAACGGTACCTCTCGATATTCGGTATTTTAGTGACTTTAGCGACATTATTAATCCGAATGTTTTGAAATTCGTCATTTTAAGATCTAAATTGGTACTACAGCTTATGTCTAAAAATTTCGTATGCAGGTCCACGTCTTCGTATAGCCCCCATACAGCGGTACCTCTCGATATTCGATATTTTGGTGATTTTAGCGACTTCATTCACCCGAATTGTTTCGAAATTCGTATTCGAAGTTTGTAATTGGTGCTTTAGCCTATGCCTAAAACTTTCGTATGCAGGTCCACGTCTTCGTATAGCCCCCATATAACGATACCTTCCGATAGTCGGTATTTAGATGATTTTAGCGACATGATTCACCAAAATTGTTTCAAATTTCGTATTCGAAGTTTGAAATTGGTGCTTTAGCCTATGCCTAAAACTTTCGTATGCAGGTCCACGTCTTTGTATAGTCGCCATATAACGGTACCTCCCGATATTAGGTATTTTGATGATTTTTTCGACATTATTAACCTGAATGGTTTGAAATTCGGCATTTAAAGATCTTAATGGGTACTACAGCTTATGCCTAAAAACTTCGTATGCAAGTCCACATTTTCGTATAGCCCCCATATAACGGTATCTCCCGATAGTCGGTATTTGGAGGCTTTTAGCGACATCATTCACCCGAATGGTTTCGAAATTCGTGTTCGAAGTTTGTAATTGGTACTTCAGCCTATGTGTAAAACTTTCGTATGCAGGTCCACGTCTTCGTATAGTCGCCATATAACGGTACCTTCCAAAATTCGGTATTTTGATGATTTTTTCGAAATTATTTACCCTAATTGTTTCAAATTTCGTTTTTAAAGATCTTAATGGGTACTACAGCCCATGACAAAAAATTACCTATGCAGGTACACGTCTTCGTATAGGTCATTATTTAAATTTCATTTTTTCGAAATTTGTTGACATTTTTCAAGTTTCTTACAAATGGAGGAGGATATTAAATGTTCGACCAAGCCGAATTTAGCTGCTTGTTTACTTATTTTATTTATTCTTGTATTTTTTTTTTAATTTTTATTATTATGTTTCAATTTTTATTATTTTTTTTGGTTTTAATTATTTTTTTTTAATTTTTTTTAATTTTTATTATTTTTTATTATTTTTTAATTTTATTATTTTTTTAATTTTTATTATTATTTTTTTAATTTTGATTATTATTTTTTTATTTTTTATTTTATTTTTTTGAATTTTAATTTTTATTTTTGAATTTTATTTTTTTTTTAATTTTTTTAATTTTTTTTACTTTGTTTTTTATTTACTTTTATTTGTTTTTGATTTTTTTTAATTTCTTTTATTTTATTTTTTATTTATTTTTATTTCTTATTTATTTTTTTATTTCCTTCATTTATTTCTCGCTCTCTAAAATTTGGTGACACGCCAAAGAAGGTTCATTCGACCATAACTTTGGAGATTAAAAATAGTTTGCATTGACAATCGTCTAAAGAAAAGTCAACAGCATTTGGGGCTGTCTTGTCTTGTCGTGTCGTACCGTCGTCGTCATGCATGGTAATGAATATGCGAAAGGAAAAACTATGTGAAAGCAGCATGAAAACCTAAAATGAAAATGAAATTGTTTTTCGCAATGCTGTAAAAAAAACGTCTCCTTGGTGGAATGCTGTTCAAGGCGAAACGAAAGGCCAACAAATGCGAAACGTATCAAGTTATTTGTTAACAACTATTCATCTCTGGTGTCTGTGATACACAGTGTCCATTGCAGACAGACAGGGGGAATTTTGCACTGAAAAAAAAAACTAATGAAAAAAAGAAGACCTGCAAAAAGTTAAAAATATGTAGGGGTATTGGGCTCGAAGGCCCAAACCTTCGATTCCATAGAACGACACCTGGAATTACAGATATTTTCATTTGAAGTAGTCTTTCACGAAGGAGCCACAATTTTTCTTCCAGTGTATTGATTTTTGTGTATCAAGGTCCAAACAAGCGCCAAGGCAAAGAAAATGCCAAGAAATAAATTCGAAACAGAAAAATGCACTCATCTTTTTGTCGTTATATGTTTTTTTTTTTTTTAACAAGAGTCAATCATCGCCAGTCGTTGCGTTTCTCGAGGCAATAACGACAAGTGCGGAATGACACAGTGGATAACGTGAATACTATTAGGCACTGAAAACGAAAATATGGATGATTTTTATTCCCAAATGTGGATAATTAAATGTTATCCACAATCACGGATAATTTAATTATGTAAAAGTGTGGATGATTTATTTATCCACAGACATGGATAACATATTTATCCACACATATGGATAAATTAGTTATCCACAAATGTGGAGAAAATGTTTATCCACCAACGTGGATAATTTTTTTATCCACAGACGTGGATTATTTATTTATACACAAATGTGGATAATTTATTTATCCACAAACGTGGATTATTTTTTTTTCCACAAACATGAGCAATTTATTTATTCACAGACGTGTATTATTTATTTACCACACACACGTGGATAATTTATTTATCCACAAACGTGGATAATTTATTTATCCACAAAGGTGGATAATTTATTTATCCACAAACATGGATAATTTATTTATCCACAAACGTGGATAATGTATTTATCCACAAAGGCGGATAATTTATTTATCCATAAACGTGGATAATTTTTTTATCCACAAACGTGGATAATTTATTTATCCACAAACGTTGATAATTTATTTATCCACAAACGTTGATAATTTTATATCCACAAAAGTGGATACTTTTTTATCCACAAACGTGGATAATTTATTTATCCACAAACGTGGATAATTAATTTATCCACAAATGTGGATAATTTATTTATCCACAAACGTGGATTCTTTATTTATCCACTAACGTGGATAATTTATTTATCCCAAATGTGGATAATTTACTTTATCCACAAACGTGGATAATTTATTTATCCACAAATGTGGAAAACATATTTATCCACAAACGTGGATAATTTATTTATCCACAAACGTGGATAATTTATTTATCCACAAAAGTGGATAGCTTATGTATCCACAAAGGTGGATATTTTTTTATCCACAAACATGGATAATTTATTTATCCACTAATGTGGATAATTTATTTATCCACAAATGTGGATACTTTTTTTATTCACAAATGTGGATAATTTATTTATCCACAAACGTGGATTATTTATTTATCCACACACGTGGATAAATTATTTATCCACAAACGTGGATAATTTATTTATGCACTAATGTGGATAATTTATTTATCGGCAAATGTGGATAATTTATTTATCCACAAACGTGGATAATTTTTTTTCCACAAACGTGGATAATATTTTTATCCACAAACGTAAATAATTTTTTTATCCACAAACGTGGATAATATTTTTATCCACAAACGTGGAAAATATTTATATCCACAAACGTGGATAGTATTTTTATCCACAAACGTGGATAATTTATTTATCCACAAACGTGGATAATTTATTTATCCACAAACGTGGATAATTTATTTATCCACAAAGGTGGATAATTTATTTATCCACAAAGGTGGATAATATATTTATTCATAAAAGTGGATAATTTTTTATCCACAAACGTGGATAATTTTTTATCCACAAACGTGGATTATTTATTTATCCACTCACGTGGATAATTTATTTATCCACAAACGTGGATAATTTTTTTATCCACAAACGTGGATAATATATTTATCCACAAAGGTGGATAATTTATTTATCCACAAACACAACGTGGATAATTTATTTGGCCACAAACGTGGATAATTTTTTTATCCACAAACGTGGATAATTTATTTATCCACAAATGTGGATAATTTATTTATCCACAAATGTGGATAACTTATTTATCCACAAACACAACGTGGATAATTTATTTGGCCACAAACGTGGATAATTTTTTTATCCACAAACGTGGATAATATATTTATCCACAAAGGTGGATAATTTATTTATCCACAAACACAACGTGGATAATTTATTTGGCCACAAACGTGGATAATTTTTTTATCCACAAAAGTGGATAATTTATTTATCCACAAATGTGGATAATTTATTTATCCACAAATGTGGATAACTTATTTATCCACAAACACAACGTGGATAATTTATTTGGCCACAAACGTGGATAATTTTTTTATCCACAAACGTGGATAATATATTTATCCACAAAGGTGGATAATTTATTTATCCACAAAAGTGGATAATTTATTTATTCACAAATGTGGATAATTTATTTATCCACAAATGTGGATAATTTATTTGTTCACAAATGTGTGGATAATTTATTTATCCACAAATGTGGATAGTTTATTTATCCGCAAAACTGGATAATTTATGTATCCGCCAAATTGGATAATTTATTTATACACCAAAATGGATAATTTTTTTATCCACACACGTAGATAACATTTTTATCCTCTTGGATAATTTAATTTATCCACGTTTGTGGATAAATAAACTATCCACGTTCGTGGATTATTTTATTATCCACATTTGTGGATTAATTTATTATCCACCTTTGTGGATGAATTATCCATTTTTGTAGACAAATTATCCACGTTTGTGGATAAATAAATTATCCACGTTTTTTGTTTAAATAATTATCCACGCATTGATAAAAGATTACCCCAACTACTGTGCTTCTCCTCCCCATCTGCTTCCACTCCCTATTAATATCTACCCACAATCATGTGTGTAGAAAATTGTAATAAGTAGGTGCGATAAATGCTTGGACACTTAAGAGACGCTACGCACAATAATGCCGTCGTTTACAAGAAACGCCGCGCCATATCGAATCTCTTCACATACTTGTTTGTTCGTCCGTCCGTCAGCGCGTCTGTCTATCGTTCAGTTGTGCGTTGCACGGCACACATCATAAATTGCATATGCGTATCTTTGCCGCAGTATCGGCAAGACCTGGGCTTGGGCCCGGCGATACACTTGACACTGAAGTGGATAGTTTCATTGGTGATGCTGGCTGGTTGGTTGGTTGACTGTCTAGGAGACTGGTGGCATTGTTGGTGCGCCTGCATCACAAACGTGGTGAATGGTATTGTGTGTTGGTTGGCTGGTTGGGTTGGCTGCTGCCTGCATTGCAACTCCCCCCACAAAACTTGATCTTATTCATATCGTCGTCGTTGCCATCGTCATCATCGTTGTCGTTGACGACTTTGTTGCTGTTGTTGGCTTTGACTTGTCCACCTTTTGCCGCATGTGTCGCATGCATCTCCTCTTCCTCTGCAGCCTCCTCCTCCGTCTTGGCAATACAAAGTTGTTTTGGAGGATGATTCTCTGTGGTGGTGTCGCTCGTTATTCAAAATGTGAATAGTTTTTGCTTGTTTTTAATATCATCGTTTTATTATTTTTATATTTTTTTGCTCTGCCTCGGCGGCAGCTACTCGAGAGAGGCTAAAGACAGACAGACAGCCAGCAAATAGAATGTGAAACAGAAATTACTTGCAATCTGTTGGCAGATGTTTTTTCTGCTTCTTTTCATTACGATTTGTTGTTTTATCTCTTCTTCGTAAGTCTTGACAAGTGCATTTTATTTGTAAGAATTTATAGTATTTTTGAAGGACTTTTATGATATTCCGTTTTTGTGATGAAATAAAATTTATAGGGGCGTTAAGAAAGGAGTTTTGGTGGAGAAAAACATATGAGATATGAGCTGGGTTTGGAGCGTGATTTAATTGGCATGGTATGTAATTTTTATTAAAAAAAAAATGATAAATTATCCAAAAGTATGAATTTGATCCACAAACGTGGATTTTATACTCAAACGTCAATTTTATCTACAAAAGTGGATTTTTATCCACAAACGTGTACAATTTTATCCACAAACGTGGATAATTTTATCCACATGAGTGGATAATTTTTTCCACATAAGTGGATAATTTTATCCACAAACATGGATAATTTTATCCACAAATATGGATAATTTTATCCATCAACGTGGATAATTTTATTTATCAACGTGGATAATTTTATCCACCAATGTGGATAAATTTATCTACCAGCGTGGATAATTTTATCCACCTACGTGGATAATTTTATACACAAACGTGGATAGTTTTATCCACATAAGTGGATAATTTTATCCACATAAGTGGATAATAATCAACAAACGTGGATAAGTTTATATAGATTTTATCCATAAACGTGGATTTTATCGATAAACATGGATTTTATCCACAAACGTTGTTTTTATCCATAAACGTGGTTTTTATCCACAAACGTGGTTTTTATCCACAAACGTGGTTTTTATCCACAAACATGGTTTTTATCCACAAACGTGGTTTTTATCCACAAACGTGTTTTTTATCCACAAACGTGGTTTTTATCCACAAACGTGGTTTTTATCCACAAACGTGGTTTTTATCCACAAACGTGGTTTTTATCCACAAACGTGGTTTTTATCCATAAACATGGTTTTTATCCACAAACGTGGTTTTTATCCACAAACATGGTTTTTATCCATAAACATGGTTTTTATTCACAAACGTGGTTTTTATCCACAAACATGGTTTTTATCCACAAACGTGGTTTTTATCCACAAACGTGGTTTTTATCCACAAACGTGGTTTTTATCCACAAACGTGGTTTTTATCCACAAACGTGGTTTTTGTCCACAAACGTGGTTTTTCCCCAAACGTCAATTTTATCCACAAACGTCAATTTTATCCACAAACGTCAATTTTATCCACAAATGTGGATTTTATCCACAAATGTGGATTTTAATAATTTCTGATTAAAAATGCTTATTTCGCTTCTTTTTCCAGAGTCTAAGCTTAACGGACTTAAAATTAATCATGCCATTTACACTGCACGCTTAGGAAAAATACTTCCGTTACTTAGCACTCGAAATTCATAAGGTTCCCTGCTGAAACCTGGGCCAATAAACTTGGTTGACACCAATAAAAGTTTTTCCTTCCGTTGTGAGAAAAAAAAAATTTTCACAATTTGAAGCATAGTTCCCCCCTCACCACCCACATTGTTAAGAGGGAACACACGCCTAGCTGTATACTCTGATACACGATAGTACATGTGTAAATATGTAAATAAAATTAGTGACAACACCACACACGCGTTACAGGTTTAGAATATGAGAAAATTTGCTGGGGTTAGGTTAAGTTCGTTCGTTCGTCGCTCTGCCTGTTTGTCACTTGTACCGCTGTTACAACACAACCAACATTCATTCATTTTTTTCTAATTATTATTTTAATCATATTAGCATTTGGAGCCAAAGTTGTACAATGTTCGGGTTTGTTTTCGTTGTTTGTCATTGTGTATCAATGAACGACGACGAATGGCAATAGAAAAACGCCACAAATTAAAATAGCCAACAATGACAACAACAACAACAGCAGTAGTAGTCAGCAATAACGATAATCAACCTCAACATTAACAATGCAAGGGAATCATATTCACGGGCAACACTTGGCCAGTTAGACAGGCGGTTAGCCTATCCGTCCGTCCGCCGTCAGTCAGCCACCCAACCACTGCCACACAGCAATGAAACGACACCTCAGTGGCACTTCCTTACGTGCATAGAATTTCAAAATTTCATATAAAGTGTATAATTACAAAAACAACAATAGTAGTAGCAGCAACAACATCAGCAAATGAACAAATGTAATGAAAATTGTCGTGGTTGTTGTTGTTTTTCTAAAATGAAAACCACCAAAAAGTGACATCATCGTGAAAATAATACTACCGGACAACAAGTACATATGTACATATATTTACATATGTACAAAGAGAGAGAACTTTTCCACAAAACAATGTCACTGCATCCAAGTCCCGCAGCCATATTATAGCCCTCGTCCCGCAGCCTAACCCCACATTCATACAAATGGCAGGCGGACTATTAATTTTTCAATTTTATTGTTGGTCATAAAGCCAAATGGCTTGAGATGTACAAAATAGTTTTCAAAATTGTTGAAAAGTGAAAAAGGGATTTATTTTCCACTCAAGCTCAAAATTGAATGGAATATTCGAAAAATTGAAAATATCAACTCGACATTTGATAAGAATTGAGAGTCTGTTGTACTCCCGAATCATTCCTTATGCGTAATTTTGTGTGTACAGGGTGAGATAAAACAAGTAAAAAAGCAGTAAGTTCGGCCGGGCCGAACTTTGAATTCCCTCCACCATCGGAATGAATTAGAAAAATTTTCAAAAAAAATAAAATCCATTATTTTTTTTTTTTAAATCTTTACAATATCTAATATAGGAAGGTGCCGATATATGGGGGTATATATGATATTGTGGACCTATTAAGACAAATCTATGTCTGGGTGTAAAATACTCACAAGGAACTCCTTGTGAAGATTTTCAGATAATTCCATTGGAAAAAAGTGGCTAAAATCATCAAACTACTGAATATCGGGGGGTACCGTTATATGGGGGATATACGATATTGCGCACCGATATAGACAATTCCCTTTCAGGGGTAAAGTGCTCACAAAGAACTCTTTGTGTGGATTTTCAGACAATACGATTTGAAAATGTGGCTAAAATCATCAAAATACCGAATATCGGGGGTACCGTTATATGAAGAATTCTCTGTCGGGGGTAAAGTGCTCACAAAAAACCCCTTGTGTACAATTTCCGTTGTAAAATGTGGCTAAAATCATCAAAATACCGAATATCGAGGGTACCGTTATATGGGGGCTATACGATATCGTGGACCTATGTAGATAATTCTCTGCCGAGGTATAAAATACCCACAAGGAACTCCTTGTGTGGATTTTCAGACAATTCCGTTGAAAAATGTGGGTAAAGTCATCAAAATACCGAATATCGGGGGTGCAGTTATATGGGGGATATACGATGTCGTGGACCTAAATAGATAATTCTGTGTTGAGGTATAAAGTTCCCACATGGAATTCCTTGTGTGGATTTCCAGACAATTCCGTTGAAAAATGTGGGTAAAGTTACCAAAATACCGAATATCGGGGGATACCGTTATATGGGGGATATACGATATCGTGGACCGATATAGATAATTCTCTTCCGAGGTATAAAGTACCCATAAGGAACTACTTGTGTGAATTTTCAGACAATTCCATTGAACAATGTGGCTAACATCTTCAAAATACCGAATATCGGAGGTTACCGTTACATGGGGGCTATACGATATCGATATAGCCAATCTTCGAACTTGACCTGCCTGCTGACAAAAGAGAGATCTGTGCAAAATTTTAGCTTCCTATCTTAATTCGTTTAGACTGTAGCGTGATTACAACAGACTGTCGGACGGACGGACGGACAGGCGGACTTATGGACGCAAAGGGCTAAATCGTCTTAGATTTTAACGCTGATCAAGAATATATATGCTTTGTTGGGTCTAAAATAATTGTTCGATGAGTTACAAACGGAATGACGAACTTAATATACCCTCCATACTATGTATGGTGGAGTGTATAAAAACTGCAACAAAGTCAAAGGACATAATTTTTTCATTATTTTTTTTTTAATTTTATTGAATGAAAGCAAAAAATGTCGAAAATAGCATCAAATTTTAGAATAAGCTTAGATTTGCTTACCTTTGGCACCTATACGTATGAAATTCAGAATGTAGGCTATAGTTACTGTGTAGGGATGAGTACGACTGCAGTTTCTGAAAATACAAACTGAAAGTGTACTAAAAGTAGCAAGATATGCCAAATGGTCTGCAGGGGGTGGATACGATATATTTTTTTATACCCTCAGCCATATGGCTAGAGAGATATTTATCATTTGATACGGCCAAAACGTGCCTAGCCGAAATAACGGTTTAAGAAATCCATTTCAGGACATTTGGAGTCGATCTAGCGATTTCCGTCCATCCGTCCGTCTGCTTATTATTGCGCACGATAACTCTCGAAGGGAGTATCCGATTTGCTCCAATCGTAATATTATTGTCAAACTTACTCCACTCCTTCTGGTACCTTCCCCACAAAAGGTCAACATTTCAACAGAAGATAATTTACCTCACACATCAAGAAAGGAGCATCCGATTTTGTTCAAACTTTGCATATCCTAATATTTGCACCTAAGCTAGGTCAGGTGCGAAAATGGACAGTATAAACTCACACTTGAATCAGATGTGATCCAAAGAGACCTAGAGTCTAAAATCTTTGTTTTGGGCGTATCGTATATGTACCCTCTCTAGCCATATTAAAAATATTTTAAACCAGTAAAGAAAGTCTTAAAGTCGGGCGGGCCGACTTTATGATACCCTACACCACTTTGCTAGTTTTGTAGAGCTCCACATGACAATTAAAAGATTTTATGGGAGAATTTAATCATACACGCTATGATTATAATTATAATTTAAAGTTCAAAGGACTAAATATGCCGAAGCATATGTTTCTTTTAAATTCGGACTTGTATTGCCCATTTGGCAAAAAATTAATTTGAAATCAGATAAAGATATATATGGGAGCTATATCCAAATCTGAACCGATCTCGATAAAATTTGGCAAAGATATATCTGAGCTGTATTTGATATATTCCCCTGAATATCGTTGTTACGGAGTGCATATTACGATTGTGGATTCGGATGAACAAAATATATGGGAGCTATAGCTATATCTGAACTGATCTTCACCAAATTTGGCATACTAGCTTCTAGTCTCAATTCAGTCGCATGTGCCAAATTCCATCCCATTTGGGCAAATATTAGAAGTTTGGTGTACAATAAAAGCTAAATCGGACGAAGTTATATATGGGAGATATATCCAAATCTGAACCGATCTCGATAAAATTTAGCAAAGGTATTTCTGAGCTGCATTTGATATATTTTCCCAAATATTGTTTTTACAGAGTGCATATTACGGCTGCGGAGGACAAAAATAACAAATTGGATGAACGATGTATATGGGAGCTATAGCTATATCTAAACCGATTTCAATCAAATTTTGCATACATATTTCCAGGCCTAATTTGGTTGTATGTGCAAAATTCCATACTATTCGGTATGTTATTAGACGTTTGGTGCACAATGAAAGGCAAATCGAACGAAGATATATATGGGAGCCATATCTAATTTTTTACCGATTATATCCAATTTAAATAGGGTTCGTCCTTGGGCAAAACAAATGTTGTTTGGAAAAATGCATCTCAATCGGATAATAAATGCGACCTGCATTTTGTTCACAAGAATACATGGGCAGACGGACGGACGGACAAACGGACTGACATGCATGAATCAACTCAGAAAGTGATTCTATGGAGATCCTCAAAAGTAACTATGGGTCTATCTCGCTTCCTTCTCCATGTTACAAACAAATGCACAAAGACATAATACCCTTACCACTATGTGGTGTAGGGTATACAAATATTGTATAAAAATATTTTACTTCACCTAATATTTGCATCAGTGCTATATCAGGTGCGAAAATCGGTTCATTCCATCAAGTTCCTCCCCCACAAAGAATCAAAAATTTTGAATAATTATAATTCTTATAAAATGTGATAGATGAGTCCGATTGTCTTCAAATTACGCATATAGCAATATTTTTATTAATCCAAGGTTTGGTGTGAATATGGATAATATCGGTCCACTCCTTCTAGTATCTAATACACAAAGGGTCAACATTTTGAATATCGATGAAACTCATAAAACGCGAAACTAACATTCGATTCCCTTCAGACTTGCCACATCTCAACACAAGATCTGTTATAAAAATAATAGAGATCGGACCATTTCTTCTGGTACCTCCCCCACAAAGGATCAAAGTTTTGAAAGACCAAAAAATCCGAAATAAGCTTCCAGTTCTCCTCATATTTTGCACATCCCACTATTTCTACTAGCACAAGATCTGCTGTGAAGATGGGATATATCGGTCCACTCCTTCTGGTACCTCCCCCAAAAAGAGTCAACATTTTGAATATCCATGAAGCTCATAAAACGCGGAATTAACATCCGATGCCATTCAGAAGTGGTAAATCTCAATATTTATGTCAACACAAGATCTGTTATAAAGATGGTAGAGATCGAACCATACCTTCTGGTACCTACCCCACAAAGGGTCAAAGTTTTGAATAACCAAAACGATCATAAAATCCGAATAAGCATCAGCTTCTATTTATATTTCACACATTCCATTATGTTTACTAACACAAAATCTATTGTGAAGATGGGATAAGACGGTCCCTCCTTCTGTTACCTCCCCGAAAAGGATCCAATTTTTTAATACCTATGGAGCTAAATTAACACCCGATTCCGTTTAGAATTGGTACAACTTTATATTTCCATCAACACAAGATCTGTTATAGAGATGGTAGAGACCGAACCATACCTTCTGGTACCTCCCCCACAAAGGATCAAAGTTTTGAATAAACAAAACGATCATAATTTCAGAAATAAGCATCCGGTTCTCCTCATATTTCACACATTCCATTATTTCTACTACAACAAGATCTGTTGTGAAGATGGGATAAGTCGGCCCCCTCCTTCTGTTACCTCCCCCACAAAGGATCAAAATTTTGAATATCCACGAAGTTCATAAAACGCGCAATTAACATCCGATGCCATACAGAAGTGGCAAACCTCAATATTTCTGTCAGCACATGATCTGTTATAAAGATGGTAGAGATCGGATCACTCCTTCTGATACCTCCCCTACAAAGCGTTCAAGATTTTGAAAAGCAAAACGCTCAAAGAAGGATTTTGTAAAGATGAAAAATGTCTGCGAACTGGTACCTCATACACAAAGGGTCACAATTTTCAATACTTTTATCTGTCATAACTTGCGAAACAAGTCAGAAATTCTTTACAAATTGCTAAATCTAAATATTTTTCTCAACAAGAAACCTAAAGGGAATATGAAACTTATCGGAATTTATGATTTCGCATAAAATTTTGCCCATACAATTTAGGTCCCATGCAAAATGGACAATATTGGCCCACTCCTTCGGAACCCACTCCATAGAGGGTGAACAATTTGAATAATTAGAGCAGAAGTCAAAATATTTTTAAATAATCGAACATTGGCTGAGGGTATATATTTGTCGGTAAAATCTTTACTTGATACTTTTTTACTTATTTGTTAATATAAGAGTAAGTTTGGAGAAAATAATGATAATTAATTATTTTTAAGATTACGAGTAATGAGGAGGGTATGTGATTGTCATTATTAGTAATGCTGAAATATCAAGATGATAATCTAACTACAGAATTTCTGAATCATTTTCCAATATTACATTTATATTTTTTTATTTTCATTTCAGGTAATTTTCGGCGAACTTTGAAATCATATGACTCGAAATGACTATGAAAAACTAATCAATTGTCTATCATCCCATAACTGTGAGTAAAAACACAACTAGGTCATATATCCACTGACTTTTTAACCCCAAAAACAAACACAAACTCATTTAAATAAACCGACACAGGTAGTTTAGTTTGGCTGTGCCCACCAACAACAACAACTAAAAAATTCATGGAGCTAATATTCAAAATTATGACAAATGAGTAACAAAGTTGTGGGCTAATTTAACGGTTGTCTCACACACACACACACACACACACCCGCGGAGATTTGGGCCCATTTGTTATGCTGTGTGCCAGTGCGTGTGTGTGTGTTTGTACTTTTTTGGCTCCATGGTCCAACAAACGTTAGTTATTGTTGTTGTTGGCGTAATAATGGCAGCTACTTAGAGCCGAGTTGAGTGACAGTAACAACACGGGTGTGCGACGTCACTTTAATGCCGCCACTGTCATGCCTGCCACACGTCGTAACAAATTAAACTCTCCAATTTGAACGACGATGACGACAACAACGAGCTGTAGTTGTCATAAATTTTGGACATTTTGGAAGGCAAGCTTTTTGGGGCAGACAAACAGCCAAATTGCACGCACACACAAGCCCAGCGCAACTAATGCCCGTTAGTAGTCAAATGATCGCGCTCGGTTTGCCGCAAACATTCAGCAGCGGTGGTGTTATGTTGCTTATCATTGTCACCATCACGATAATCATCACCGGCGTTGTCATCGTCGTTAACATTTCAAAATTACTGTCAAAATTTGTCAAACGTTTTATTAAAGCAAAGCTTTGCCTCTTTCTGTTTTGCTCTGAATTATGTCTGACAAATGTGAGAGAAGTAATTTCTCGGAAATTTTTTAGATGACTCATTCCTTTTTGGCTTGGAGATAGCTCAAATACTGATCTGTGAATAAAAGACATCTTAGAGGTCTTCTATAGATAGAAGGCTATTCAGGGGAAAATTTGTCGGAAGTTTTCTCTGGGTACAATTTTTTCTCTTTTCTCAGCTAGAGCAGATTTCCTCAACTAGAGGAAATCTTCTCTTCAGCTACAGGAGATCTTCTCCTCAGCTACAGGAGATCTTCTCCTCAGCTACAGGAGATATTCTCCTCACCAAGAGGAGACCTTTTCTCCTTTGCTAGAGGAGACCTTTTTCTCCTCAGATAGAGAAGACCTTTTCTCCTCAGATAGAGGAGACTCTTTCTCCTCAGCTAGAGGAGACCTTTTCTCCTCAGCTAGAGGAGACCTTTTCTCCTCAGTCAGGAGAGACCTTCTCCTCAGTCAGGGGAGACCTTCTCCTCAGTCAGAGGAGACCTTCTTCTCAGCTAGGGGAAACTTTTTCCTCAGTCGGAGGAGACCTTCTCCCCAGCTAGAGGAGACCTTCTCCTCAGATAGGTGTGAGATTTTCTCAGCTAGAGTAGACCTCAGATAGAGGAAACCTACTCCTCAGTCAAAGGAGACCTTCTTCTCAGCTAGGGGAGTGATTTTCTCCTCAGCTAGAGGAGACCTTCTCCTCTTCTAGAGGAGCCTAAGCTATAAGCGAGCTTCTTAACAGCTAGAGGCGTGCTTCTCCTCAGCTAGAGGCGAGCTTCTCCTCAGCTATAGGCGAGCTTCTCCTCAGCTATAGGCGAGCTTCTCCTCAGCTATAGGCGAGCTTCTCCTCGGCTAGAGGCGAGCTTCTCCTCAGCTAGAGGCGAGCTTCTCCTCAGCTAGAGGCGAGCTTCTCCTCAGCTAGAGGCGAGCTTCTCCTCAGCTAGAGGCGTGCTTCTCCTCAGCTAGAGGCGAGCTTCTCCTCGGCTAGAGGCGAGCTTCTCCTCAGCTAGAGGAGACCTTCTCCTCTTCTAGAGGAGACCTTCTTCTCATCTAGAGGAGATCTTTTCCTCTTCTTGAGGGATCTTTTCCTTTTCAAACGTTTTATTATTCAAGAGGAGAACTTCTCCTTATCAAGAGGAGTCCCACTCCTTAAACATAGAAAAAAATCGAGGAGATCTTCTCTTCTTCAGGAAGACACCTTCACCTCATCTCGAGGAGATTTTCTTTTGTTCTGGAGATCTTTTTCTCTGTTAGTGGTGACCTTCTCCTCTTCTAGGGAAGACATTCTCCTCTTCACGAGGAGACATTTTCCTCTTCTAGAGGAGTTCTTTCCTCTTCAAGAGGAGAACTTCTCCTTAAACATAGAAAAATGGAGGAGATCTTTTTTTCTTCAGGAAGAGACCTTCTCATCATCTCGAAGAAATTTCGTCTTGTTCTCAAGACTTTCTTTTCAGCTAAAGGAGATCTTCTTCACAGCTAGGGGATGCTTTCTAGTTTTCTGAAGGAGATTCTTGCTCTTCTTCTGGAGGTCTTCCAAACATAGAATGCCTTTTCGAATTCTTCGAAGCATAAGATAAACATAGAAAATATTTCAATGTCTTCTAAAAATAGAATGCCTCCTCGAGGTCGTTTAGAAGTCCTCTGCGATGTCCTGTAAAGATAAAATACACTCTCGAGGTTATCCATGCATATGAAGGGTTCTCCATATACGTTGAGGTCTTTACGTAGATGAGTTTTTAGGAAACTTTTAGACTTATATAGAGCCTCTTTCAAGGCAGGAGACCTGTTTAGAGTTATTTTCGAACAGAATATATTTTAAAGGATATTCTATAGATTTAGAGGATACTCCTTTGAGGTCTTTTAGGAGACCTTTAGCAACTCCGATTTGTACGTAGCTTTTGTGATTCATTTATTTTAGTTTTCCCGTCACGCTCTCTTCTCTTCCAGTGGCTAGTTATTCCAACTAGTTTGGTCATTGTTTTGAGTTTGTTTTTTGTCGAGAGACATTTGATTGGCGTTATGTTGCCATTTCTTTTCATAGCTTCCACCGTAGAAATTTGTTTGTTTTTGTTGTTGAGTCTGACGATGATGATGATTATGTTTTGTGTTTGTTTTTTTTTTCGTTCGTCCAAAGTGGGTTAGTACTCCACTACGTGTGTCGGAGATGATTCAGTTTGTTTAGCACTCTTTAACGTAGCGGAACTGTTCTGCTTTTTTCTGCTTCCATTTCCATTCGCTTTTTCTGTAACTGAACGCCGTTGCGGCACAATTTTAACTTATGCTCCTCGTTCCGTTGATTTGTTTTAACGTTTTTTGTTTTTTTATTTTGGCATGTGATTTTTTGTTGTTTTTTTTTTGTGTGTGTTAGTGTGGTGCATGAGTTTCAAGTAGAACTCCTCCAATTCGATTTCATGTTATAAATTTGGTTTCCGTTTTCCAGTTTCGTACATTTTAAAAATAATTGTAATCAATTTTTATTGTTTGTTGTTGCCGGTGTTGCTTTTGTTGTTATTGTTTTTATTGTCAATTAATGAATTTAGTTATAGTTATTTTTATTGTTATCATTTCCCCTCTCGAAAAAAAAAAAATATTGTGATCGACACGTTTGATATAACCGCCACCAGAACGTCAAAATTGAATGGAAATAAAAACGAAAGAAACTTTCGAATCACTTTCGCTTTTTTTTGTAAAATCGAAAAAAAATCGAGGAAGATGAAAACATAAAATGTTGTTTAAAAGTGCTAATTGAATTTGTTATGGTGCAAAAGTGACAAGCATGTCCGAAAATGTTTGCCATGAGAATATTTGCAATTAAGGGAATTCGACATGTATTTTATCAGACCTTTCAAAGCATTGGAAAGGAATTTTCGAAAATTTTCGAATTTTGGATATATAATCTAAGGGGAAAATAAATGGTGAGTGATAATAATGATTTTTGGGAATAATTTTAAAAGTTTTATTATAAAATGAAAAAAAAATGGAAAAAATAACGGAACGTCTATAGGATTTAGAGCCAGAATAACGTTTAAAGATTTTCAACGACCAGAAAACTCCCTTATTGTTTCCTGGAGCCATAAGACGTCTTCTAGAACGTATATGGCCAGAAGTTTATTCGCGTTTCTTTTTAGGAATTCAAGCGTGATAGTGTGATTCCTTTATATTTGGCTGGAAAACCACAAGTGGCTATCGTTAGAGCACTTCGGCATTTAAATTTGAATAAATCGTTTGTGTCTCGTACCATCGCTCGTTACCGTGATACTGTGGACGGAAGAAAACAGAAACATCAGAAGAAATGGTTCGAAAAGTAAAGAAGCGACTTGATCGAACCCGCGTCACATTGGCCAAAAAGTGGCTCGTGATCTGAACATATCACAATATTCCATTCGGCAAATTTTGAAAAATGAGCTCGGGGTAAAGTCATTGAAATTCCAAAAAGTGCAAGAACTTACACCGCTTGGCCGAAAGTGGTGGTGAACTGTCGAATTTGGTTTTCTCCGTCTCCGATGCGAAAACATTCGTTGTCCAGCAGTTTGTAAACAAACAAAATGATCGTGTTTACTTGCCAAAGAGGTCAGCTGAAAATGTGCTGCACCTTCGGTAGGCCTTCATGCACCAAGCGCCGGCCATGGTGATGGTGTGGGCCGCCATAACAGCCGATGGTCGCTCTCCGCTCGTATTAATCGCCACAATGGCCACCAAAATCTCCGGATACCAATCCCTTGGACTATTGTGTCTGGAGTATTTTGGAAGCGAGGTTGGTACTGAAAAATACCAAAGTGTCAATCACCTCAAGCAAGCGCATCACCGGGAATGGACCAAAATACCGCAGAGCAACATTCGGGCAGCGTGTGACGGTTTCATTGGCCGTTAGAAGGCCATAATTCGTACCAAAGGTGACCAATTCGAACAAATCTAAACTTATTCTAAAATTTGTTCATATTTCCGAAGAAAAACTTTTAAAGTATTCCTGAAGGCCATTTTTGCCCTTTCTATGGTCACAAGACCTTCCAAAGGACTTCCATTGCCAGAATTAATTTTCTATGGTCGGAATTTGTTTTAAAGATCTTCTGTAATCAGAACAACTCTCGAAGGTTTTACAGGTTCTTTTTGTAGCCAAAACGCCTCGTAGGGGTCTTCTATATCCCAAAGTTCTTTTAATAGCTCTTCTATAGCAAGAATAGTTTATAAAGATTTTATAGCCTGCGGAACTATTACTGACCTATGGCTAAAATACCTAACGGATCTTTTATTGACGTAGACGTCGTTGGACTTACAAAAGTATTAAATTTAGAAAACTTGGGTTCGCGTTAGGAGAGAACATTTCAAGCCCCGGCAAAAGGCCGGCTATTTAAAAAAATGCATTAAATTTCGAAAACGTTGGTTCGCGTTAATCGGTGTGGGATATACCCAGAAGAGAGCATTTCAAGCCCCGGCCGATGGCCGCCTATTTACAAAAGGTATAAAATTTAGAAAACTTTGGTTTCCGTTGACGGTTTGGGACATACCCAGAGGAGAAAATCTCAAGACCCGGCCCACTATGTCGCGAGTTCATACAAACGGCGGCCAAAAATAGAAAGAGTTGTCGTAGGTGGATGAAATTTTGTACAGATGCTTATTATTGGGCTAAAAAGCAAATTACAAAAATTTGGATAGATTGGACCAAAATTCGGTATACCTCCCATATATAGGGTCTTCCAAATTTCACTCTTTTAGCCTATAAAATCGTTAATATTCCACCAAATTTGATGAAAATTGGCATGTAACTTCTAATTGGGCCTATAAAACAGTTGACAAAAAATTGGATTGATCGGACCATGATTTGGTATACCTCCCATACAATGGGTCTTGAAAAATTCTCTCTTTTGGGATATAAAAACGAATGTATTAACCCAAATTCGACGAAAATCTGCAGTTTACTTCTAATTTGGGCTATAAAACAAGTGACAAAAAATTGAATTGATCGGACCATGATTTGGTATACCTCCCATACAATGGGGCTTGAAAAATCCGATTTGTTGGCCTATGAAATCGTATGTATTCAACCATATTAAATGAATATTTGCAGTTTACTTCTTATTTAGTGAAATATTAAAATTGTCTGTAGGTTTACGTTTCAGAGTATTTTATATTACAAAACCCTCTTTTCAATAAAACACGTTTTATTCGTATTTAATTTTTATTAATAACATAAGCTTTGAAATACACTATTCACTACATACCTCACTGCAATCATCAGATTCATCTTCTGAACATATTTCCGGAATATTTAAGTTATTTTCTTCACAAATATATGATTTAATGTCTTCCATGTTATAATTTCGGGCCAATATATTATGACTGTTCAAGGATATTACAGGGTCCGATTGTAGTATCAAATACTGAATTAAATCCCTATTTGACTCGACTCTACCACATTTTCGGGTGTGTTTCAAACGGTTGCTCCTAATTATTTTATGGCATGACTCGATAGCCTCTTCCGAAAGCAGTCCAAGAGGGGATGTACTGTACCTTACATATCCAATGCCATGAACTAAAATTTTATGCACCGTGACTGGCATGTAATACCAAGAGTATAAGTCGATGTAAAGTTGCCATGTATCTTGAAGAAGCTTATGAAATAAATTTGTATTTATAAATCTCCCACAAGACAAAATCCGCAAAATGAGGGAAAAATTGTAAATTAATCTTCTGTCGACCCCGGTAATATCTGCCGCTACTTCAATGTTTGAAAAAAAAACGTCGAGCTGTATTTCCATCATTTGATGTCCCGTAGCCCGGTTTTATTTTGTCGACAAGAAGACCTAGATTTGTTTTTAATGCTCTTCGTATCCTGATTTTATTTTCATTCACTAATATTGTGTTTCTACTATCAATTCGCCATGTCTTGACAGGTAGTTTATATGCAAGTTCACCTACACGTCGCCTTTTTGTTCTACATGAACTTTCCTCAAAGTTAATGCGTGGTCGACCTCTTGATGTAGACTTATCAGGTTCCTAAATATTTAAAAGTTTTTAAATAATTGGTTTAATAAAAATAATCTTCAAATGTACCGAATCAAATTTAAACGTATCCATAAGAAACCAATCTTTTAAGACCATTTCTACTTTATCCCTCTTTCGATAGTATTTTTTCCACGTAGAAGACAATTTGTAGCAAATATTTTTAACCTTTATGTGTTCTTCGCCCGTCATTTTCCTTCCAATTCGATCCTCAATAAATTCTTTAAGTTTTGCCAGAACATATGACATACTTTGATCCTTTACTTCTAACCATTCCAAAAATATGTCACAGTTTTTTAAAGAGGTGGTCACTAAAAAAAGCAAATAACTCTTAGGACCGCAGGTTTCCGCAGCTAATTTTTTTATAGGTTAAAAATACATACTTTTCACAACTAAAATCAACAAAAATGTACACTAAACTTTTTTAACCTTTTTTTTCTACTCCACTAATTTCAAGATTTGCTTTACAAAATAGATGAACTAAGTACAACAGGTGTTTGTAACTGTAAACACCATATGATCACTATTTACACCCAAACAAAGGTGAAGCCAAGTTTTTGACATCCCAAGTAACTAAAATAAACACTTTTTTTATAACCGTTACTTTTAATATTCAAATTTTTGAACATATGAAAAAAGTGTCAATTTTCCGAAAAAAATAGAAAAATGCCGATTGCCAAAAACTATCAGATTTGAACCCTCGTACAGGCAAAACTACTTGACGTATCACTACCAAAATTCATATTATTCCTAACTGGAATGTTTTCTATCAATTCTCATCAATAAATTTGTGCTCTTATGTACTTGGTTTTTACCATTTTTGGCCGCGGTCGTGACACTGTGCGGCCTAAGGCCGTCTTCTTACAAAAGAGTCAAATTCAGAAAACTTTAGTTTGCGTTAGGCGGTGTGGGATATACCCAGAGGAGAAAATTTCAAGCCACGGCCGAAGGCCGACTACTTACAAAAAGTGTCAAATTTAGAAAACTTTGGTTCGCGTTATCCGTTGTGGGACATCTCAGTTGTACAATAAATTTTGACCAAAAAGCAAATTTCAGTTATACAACTAATATCTCTGGACCCAAACAAGGTATAACCTCAAATTGAAGTATTTTGGAATGGCAGGAGTGTCAGCTATAATTTGGCATCAATTTCGTTCACCTCCATAATTCACCATTTTTTAGACTTTTTTGGGGTTGTATGAAAAATCCAGGTCCAAAAATCGATTATTTTGCTATAACTTTCGAACCCCTTCCGACCACTTATTGGATAGATATTTTCATAATCTAGCCCGGGTCTTCAACCTGGACTTTCGTCTCAAAAATTTGGGGCCCCGACAAAAAATTTCCCGGAGCCAGGGTAAAAATACCTACCTCTGGAAATAATTTAAGAGTTTTTACTAAACTAGAGTTGTTCCAGCCCTTTTATACAAAAAAACAAGTAAAAAAACATTAAGTCCGACCTTAGACTAAAGGAAACATTAGAACCCATTATGACCCACAAATACCATTTTTTAGACATATTCATGGGAAAATTTTGCAAAAATCATCACAATAGCGAATAACGGGAGGAACCGCTATATGGGGCTATACAAAAACGTGTACCCATACATACAATGCTTCGCCACCGGAGCTAAAAAACATCGTTACCAACAAATATCAATTTTTAGACAAATCCGTGAAAAAATGTGACAAAAACCATCAATATACCGAATATCGGGGGTACCGTCTTATGGGGGCTATACCAAAGCATTGACCTATGCATACAATGTTTCGCCACACAAATAGGACCCATTTTGAGGCACAAATCCCAATTTTCAGACAAATCCATGAAAAAAAGTGGCAAAAATCATAAAAATGCCGAATATTGGTAGGTACCGTTATATGGGGACTATACCAAACTGTGGCAATGCCAAAATCGTGGACCTATACATGCAATGTATCGCCACCGAAGCTAGAACCCATTATGACCAACAAATACCAATTTTTAGACAAATCCGTGAAAGAATGCGGCGAAAATCTTCCTAATACCGAATATCGGGAGGTACCATCATATGGGGGCTATACCAAAGCATTGACCTATGCATACAATGTTTCGCCACACAAACTAGGAACCATTTTGAGGCACAAATCCCAATTTTCAGACAAATCCATGAAAAAATGTGACAAAAATCATAAAAATGCCGAATATTGGTAGGTACCGTTATATGGGGACTATACCAAACTGTGGACCGATATATCTCATTTTCAATACCAACCATAATAAAAACCCATAAACCATAAATAAAAAAAAAAAAAATATATATATATATAAAATTATATATATATATATATATATATATATATATATATATATATATATATATATATATATATATAAAATTCTATAGCAAAAATCCTGTCCCCTATTACCAAAAAAAAATCTATGGGCAAAATACTTCTAAGAGGACTTCTCTAGTATAAATACCTACGGAATGGAAAAAATTGACTAAATATATTACCAATAAAAGACAACCAGACAACCTTTATAGCCCATAAGCCATCGCCACTTTATTGACACAAATTATGTTTACGAGCCAAGCTTTCCGCGAATATTTTTTATGGCCACTAACAAAAAAAAAAAAAAAATAGTGTTAGCTGTTATTTTGGGACGTTGAATGAAATTTGCATAAAATTTCAAATAACAAAAAGAAAAACACCAAAAACTTGACACAATGACTTATTTAAATAAATCGCTGAGGGAGAGAGAGAGTGTGAAAAGATATTCCACCGAAGAGAAGGGGTGGCATATACCGGTTACGGTCAAATGTATTTTAAAAGTGTGACTTAATTTGAGACTGCCACAGCCGATTAAATGTTCTCTCAGCTACGAGTTTGGCATTATTGCTCATTTGTTTTTTAAAATATTGGATGTTTTTAATGGGATTTGTGACAAGAAATTAACTTGTTTTGTTGATGGTAGCCACCGGTACTTGAAGCGATTCGAAATTCAAATGCCGATGACGACAAATTGCAAACAGGCATATTTAGATGAAGACCATGTGTCATCTTTGTGAGTGGATGACTCGGAGAAATGATGTCAAAATTGTCTCAAAAAATATTAACACATCAAAGAGTGGTGGAGTGGAGAGATGGAGGGGGAGAGTGCTAACGAAATCTTGACTACAAAGGTCATAGAGATTTTTTCTGCTACCCAGCCTATGAATCATCGTCCAATTTTGTTTGCCCATATGTTTGGATATTTGCCGACGAAATTGAAGTGATTTCAATTATCGCCTGGCTTTAATTCTGGTTTCAGTTTTTTTTTTATTTTTGGTTTGTCATCGTTTCCCTTTATCTGTCTCTCCACTTTGTGAAGGGGGGGTAGCGGAGTTGTCTTATATTGTCAATTGCTATTAACACCCAACTCTCAGCGCCACAATTTTAATTGAATATTTACCTTTTTTGAGCTTCATTTAAGCCGCAGCTTTACGTTAAGCCACCCCCAGAGATAACGAGAAAAATGAGGCTATGACAATGTCATGTAAAATCGCCCGAAAAAAAACGATATCAAATTGATTATTTTGTTGTTGTTGTTGTTGCCATTGTGGTAATATTGATCGTTACATTTCATTTCCTTTGTGTGCGGTATTATGTTCTGGGCCTCGGCGTATCATTGCCTCGATTTCATAGCAAATCAAAATGTATCGAAATTCGATGGTGGAACAACGTCACAGTATCTAAACTTGTACTTAATTTTCAAGGGCTAAACGCTCAGCCAAACAAACGACATCATTTCATAGTTGAATAGAATTTGAAAAATTATATGAATAGGCTTAGATGACGACGACGATGATAGATCGTTCGTCGTATGGTGGTATCATTTGCTTGTCATGTTGCTGGGTGGCTGGCTGACTCGCTTGTTGGCTATCGAGAGAAGAAACCCTAGCAAAATTAATGGAAACCCCTAGCCATAGCATAGCTCATTAAACATTTGGTATTTTTTCGTTTTTTTTATTTTTGCATCTATGTTGTAGGGAAATATTTAATAATCATTATTTTGCATAGAAGTCATGTAGAACCATTTGTTGTTTGCCCAACTATGTTATGGCCAATTTATTTCGTAGCAAATAACCAGAACCATATTTCTACATATTACAAATATGTTTCAGGTTATAAAATTTCAAGTTTTTTTCTAATATTTTACAAATACAAGACCTGTGACAATGAAAGACCTATCAAAGTACTTTTACTTTATAGAAGCTTTAAAAGGGTTTATAGCTAATGAAAAGCTTCTGGAGGTCCTCTAGCTATATAAAAGCAGTAAAAGCTCATATGTTCTTAAATTGCCTTATGCAGCCCTTCTTCTTGTCGATGAAAAAAAAAAAAAAAAACTTTAAAACATCTTCAATCTTTAAAAGTGTTCTGTAGGGTATTCTAGCTATGACAGATCTGTAAGGGATGTTTACTAATATTTTACGGATAGAAGATTTTTTTGTGATTTTCTGGCGCTGAAAGACCTTTGAAATGACGTTTACATTATAGAAACTTTAAACCCTATTATGGTTTAAGAGATGTTTTTGGAGGTCCTCTAGCTATATAAGAACAGTAAAAGGTCATATGTTTATATATCACCTGATACAGCCCTACTCTTCGCAGAACATCTGTACAATTCTTCTTGTCGAGAGAAACAAGCTTTTAAACATCTTCTATCTTTAAAGGAGGTCTGTAGCAGCGCTGTAAAGGATGTCTTACGGCCCTAGAAAGACTCTTATAACTTCTGCCAGCTTTAAAAGAGGCATACAAAGTGGTTAAGCTTTAGCAGGATGTTAAGCGTCTTCTGACTAAAATGATCTGTAAAAGAAATTCTAGCCATAGAAAAGCTTGAAAAATTATTCTGGTCATGTTAGAGCCATGGAAGGGCTCTAAAAGATCTTCTAGCCATAGAAAACGTTTAAAGTTATCCTGACCGTCGAAAACCTTTTTTGGCTATAGAGGTCCCTCTAGGGTCTTTTAGTCATTAAATTGCTTTATATGTCTTCTAGCCACAGAAAAGCTTTAAAAAGCTATCTGACTATATAATAGGTTTATAATAGCAATTGAATGCTTATTAAAACTTTGAACGGCTATAGATAACTTTCAATTGAACGTCTGGCCATAAAATGACCTTAAAATGCCTTTTAATCACAAAGAAGTTGGGAAAAGCCTCTAGCTCTAGGGCTTCGAGCTTTAATAGGTTTTTTGTGTATGGAAGTACTCCAAAAGAAGGTTGATCTCTTGGCTATTTCCTTGATATGGAAGCTTTAGAAGGTCTTCTAGCTGTAGAAAAGTGTTCAAAGTTCAAACTTAGCATTAATAAAGTTCTTTTGGCTATAGATAACTTTCAAAAGTACATCTGGCCATAAAATAGCTGTAAAATATATTTTAGCTACAAAGGAATTGAGAAAAGCATCTAGCTTTAGTAGGCGTTCGAGCTTTAAAAGGTCTTTTCTCTATGGAAGAACCCTAAAAGAAGGAGCTTTGAAGATCTCTTGTCCATTTCCTGGATATGGAAGCTTTGGAAGGTCTTCGAGCTGGAGGAAAGCGTAGAAAGTTTGTGTTGTCATAAATGGGCTTTGAAATATCTTTAGGCCATGGAAGAACTGTAAAAGGTTTTATGGTCTTATTTTGTCATAGACTAGCATCTAAAATATATTTTGGCTATAGAAGGACTTATAATGTTAACTGGTCATAGAGGAGCTTTCAAAGGCCATCTAAATAACAATTTTTCTGAAATCGATCATCGAAGAGCTTAAAAGGGTCCACTTTTAAAAGTCTTTTAGCCATATATGATCTTTGAAAGGTCTTGTGGCCATAGAAGAGCTTTTAAAGGATATATAAGAGCTTTTAAATTATATAAGAGCTTTAAAATTATATATAAGAGCTTTAAAAGGTTCTTGGTCTTTAAAAGGTTTTCTGACTATAGAAAAGCTACAAAAAGTCTTCTAGGCATATAAAAGCTTTGGAAAGTCTTCTGGCTCCAGAAGAATTTTGTGATGTCATTTGTTCATAGAAGAGTTTTGAGTTTTAAATGACCAAAGTAAAACTTTAAAAAGTATTCCGGCAATATTAGATTTTTAAAATTTCGTCTCCTTATATAAGACCCTTAAAGGTATTTTGGCTATATAGGAACTTTGAGAGGACTTTTCCCCGTAGAAGAGCTTTAAATCTTTAAAGGGTTGTATGGGACCAGAAGGACTGTACAGGTCTCCTATAGCCGAGGGAGCTTCCACAGACTTTTTAAAGTTATTCGATAGCCAGAAGTGCTTCTCACTGCATAAATGTGTGTAGTCTTGTGACAATAGATGACTATTAGAAGGTCTTGTAGATGTAGGAGAGCTTTAAATGAGGAGAGCGCTGTTAGAAGGTCTTGTAGATGTAGGGGAGTTTTAATTGATCCTAGGATGGTCTTGCGTAGATATAGAAGATATGTATATGGTCTCTGGATGGTCTTCCGGCTATAGGAGGTCTGTAAAATGTCTTCTGGCTATGGAAGAGCTTTTCTGGTGATTTGTCAAAGATCTATTGACTCTGAAGGGTCTTAAAGTTCTACTGATTATTGAAAGAGAAATTTTGGCTATAGAAGACTCGTCAGTTGTCCTCATATTATAAGTCCTGTCTAAGGTCTATAAAGGAATTGTCTATAGATGACCTCTACGAGGTTTTACGGCTATACAAGACCTTTGAAAGTCCTTTCGGCTACATTTGACCTGTAAAACACATTAAAAAAGTTTCTAGTTATAGTCCGATTTTCTGGTTATAGAAGTTCTTCACAAGGTGTAAATGCTAGAGAAGACCTTTGAGAATTTTTTTGGCATAGCAGAACGTGAAACGTTCCTTGTCTACAGGATACCTAAAGAAAGCTCTATAGAAATGCTTCCAAATGTTTTGTGGATATAAGAGGCATATAAAAACCTTCTGACTGACTAAGGAACACATCAGAATGGTATTTAGGGCGCCTTTGACAGGCCCTTCGTCCTTTTAAGACGTTAACGACCTGAAGACCTTCTAGCTATGGAAGACCTTTAAAATATCATCCTACTATATTAGATTTGTGAAACACCTGTCATGGGAGTTCTGGTTATAGCAAATATTTATACAGGCTTTTGGCTATTAAATATTTTAAAAGGATATTTTGACTATAAAAACCCTGTCAAAAAGTCTACTGGTTTGAAAGGACCTGTCAAGGCTCATCTAGAAATGGAACAACTGTAAACCATCTTATGGTTTTATTAGACATTTTGGAAGTCTTCTGGTCATGAAAAAGCTTTTAAATTTGTCTGACCATAGATAGGCCTTTGGATATGGGAGACTTTTTAAAGGCATTCAAGCTATGGAGAATCTCTAAGGTCTTTTGGCTACAAATGTCTTAAAAAAGGCTTGTAGCCTTAGAAAAGGATCTTCTTCATAAATAACCAGAAATGCTATGGTGTCGTTGACCAACATATCTGTGTGTCCTAAATTTCTGCACAAAATTTAATTGAATTGTCAAGACCATATCAGAAAAAAAAAAACAATATTTTCATGTGCTCCATTTTTTTGCACCTCCAATTAACAGCTTTCTATAAATAAATTGTGATTCTTTATAGTGTAAATTGAATAAAAGAAAACCGCACCTCAAATTCAAAATTAATATTGCAAATTTTGTGCCAACCAATTGACATATCATTTTTTTGAAGGTGTTATAAATTTTATGTGTCACAATAAATCTCAAACAGACGATGGCAAATTTCTCAAAGAGAAAATAAAAAAATTAACGTTTATATTATAGCAAAAAAAGAAACATGATCAAGAATAAAAACCAGAATTGTTCTTTAATAAAAAAAAAACTCAATTAAAGATCCACAAATTCTGTGTCGAAATTGAGATCATGAAGACGAAACTGCTTCGCGAACACAATGAGAATTATTTAAGTTTATTTAACAGCAATTAATGGCGGAGATCCAATTTCGAGAGGAGAGAGGATAAATAAAGGCCGAGAGAAGGGAGATGGGACATTGAGAATCTATGAGATAGAGTAAGCTATTGACTGAGTGTTCGAATATCTGGCCGATGACTTCAATTTCAAAACTCGAGATATGGAAAGACAAAGAACAAGAATGAACTCCATCAATTTAAAATATTGTTAACACAAATATTCTAATTACGAATTACTGTGCTTGAGGGCTGTGGAAATCCCTTAAGTTTTTTTTGGTTTTGGAAGTAACCAATAATTTTTTCGCTTGGAAATAAAAATCGAAACAAAAAAATCAAATTAAAACGTTTCACGTTTATCTGATAAATTCAATTTGATTTTTTAAATAATTTTACCAATCATCGGTCAAACAAAAGCAGAAACAAGACAAAAAAAAACAATGAATTGGTTTCAAATAACACATGAAGACCTTTAAATTTCTGAATACATTAGAATACAAAAAGGTTAATGAATGTGAAAAAAAACAACAGAAAACTCAACAGACATAGATAAATTATAGAAGTTACATGGAAAAATAACAAATAAATATAAAAATAACAACAACAACAAACAATGAAACTTGCTAGACAGCAGATAGATAAAAGCAGAGGGCGGTGAACGACCAGAGACTTAAGATTGATGTATCACCAAACGAAATGGGCAGTGGCTCACAGAATAACAATTTCATTGGTACTGGAATATAATATGGAAATTATTTTTTTCTAATATTATATTCCCGGCTGTAACCACTGTTGCAAAACGTTTTTTTTTTGTTTTCAGTTTCTAACTGAGTCTAATAAATTACGATATTTAAAAAAGAAAAAAAAAAACATGAAAAATTACAACAAGAAACCGCATAATATTTGCATTAATATCCCTCAATACTGCTAGAATTTCTCAGGGGGGAGGAGGAGGAAAGTCTAAAAACAAAAATGATAGATATATAAAAAACATTTAATATAATATAATATAGTATAATATAATATAATATAATATAATATAATATAATATAATATAATATAATATAATATAATATAATATAATATAATATAATATAATATAATATAATATAATATAATATAATACAATATAATATAATATAATATAATATAATATAATATAATATAATATAATATAATATAATATAATATAATATAATATAATATAATATAATATAATATAATATAATATAATATAATATAATATAATATAATACAATACAATATATATAATATAATATAATATAATACAATACAATATAATATAATATAATATAATATAATATAATATAATATAATATAATATAATATAATACAATACAATATAATATAATATAATATAATATATATAATATATATAATATAATATAATATAATATAATATAATATAATATAATATAATATAATATAATATAATAATATAATATAATATATATATAATATAATATAATATAATATAATATATATAATATAATATAATATAATATAATATAATATAATATAATATAATATAATATAATATAATATAATATAATATAATATAATATAATATAATATAATATAATATAATATAATATAATATAATATAATAATAATATAATATAATATAATATAATATAATATAATATAATATAATATAATATAATATAATATATATATAAATATAATATAATATATATAATATAATATAATATAATATAATATATATAATATAATATAATATAATATAATATAATAATATAATATAATATAATATAATATAATATAATATAATATAATATAATATAATATAATATAATATAATATAATATAATATAATATATATAATATAATATAATATAATATAATATAATATAATATAATATAATATAATATAATATATATAATATAATATATATAATATAATAATATAATATAATATAATATAATATAATAATAATATAATATAATATAATATAATTAATATAATATAATATAATATAATATAATATAATATAATATATATAATATAATATAATATAATATAATATAATATAATATAATATAATATAATATAATATAATATAATATAATATAATATAATTTAATATAATATAATATAATATAATTGTTGAAAAAGATCTCGTAGCTGCAGTAGCCTCATTTGGGGTTTTCTGTCTCCTGAAGACTTATAAAAGACTAGCAAGTGCCCGCTACTTCGTCAGTGAAAAGTCCACCTTAGAATTTAAGATTCGTTCCGGGTTCGTGTTAGGCCTTTTTATACCCTCCACCTTTGAATGGAGGGTATATTAACTTTGTCATTCCGTTTGTAACATCCTTAAATATTCGTCGTAGACCCCATAAAGAATATATATTCATAATCAGCATTAAATTCTAAGTCGATTTAACGATATCCGTCTGTCTGTCTGTTGAAATCAAGATACAGCCCACATTATTTGACGTAGAGCGCCAAAATTTAGCAGAGCATTTTGTATTGTGTCTAGGATGGTTGGTATTGAAAATGAGATATATCCGTCCACGTTCTGGTATAGTCCCCATATAACGGTACCTCCCAATATTCGGTATTTTGATGATTATGCCACATTTTTTCACGGATTTGTCTGAAAATTAGTATTTGTAGGTCATAACGGCTTCCTATGCTTGTGGCAAAACATTGTATGTATAGGTCCACGTTTTGATATAGTCCCCATATAACGGTACCTCCCAATATTCGGTATTTTTATTGTTTTTGCCACATTTCTTCTAATGTTTCCTTTACCCTAAGGTGGAGGGTATTAAAAGTTTGGCCCGACCGAACTTAATGCTTTTTTACTTGTTAGTACTAAAAATTCACAATTTGTTCAGTTAGACAACAATTTTTAAATCAAAACTTCATACATCGTACCTAATTTTTACACTTTCAGGGTTTTATATATTTTTTTCAAGTTTTTCCTTTTTCGGAAAGCATAATTGGAAAATGTTTACCTTTTACACCAAAAAGTCTACAAAATCTTTCAATTTGAAATATACCGTGGAGGATATTAATAAAACTATTTCACATCCAATTTTTTTTTATCCAAAACAATTTCTATATAAAAAAAAATATTCTATAAAAAAACTTCAACAAAGTCAAACGCCATAATTTTTTTATTATTATGAAAGCAAAAAATGTCGGAAATAGCATCATATTTTAGAATACCTTTAGATTTGTTCGAATTGGTCACCTTTGGTACGAATTATGGCCTTCAAACGGCCAATGAAACCGTCACACGCTGCCCAAATGTTGCTCTTCTTTATTTTGGCCTATTCCCGGCGAAGAGCATGCTTGAGGTGATCGACACTTTGGTATCTTTTAGTGCCAACCTTGCTTTCTAAAATACTCCATTTTAGTGGCCATTGTGCGCTGGAAATGAAGCGAGGAACCTCATTTTGTAACCATTCTTGGGTGGCGCGTACTGAGTGCGATGGTGCTGAGTCCTGTTGGAATGTCCAAGGTCTGCGGCCCAAATGTTTGTGTGCCCAAGAATATTTTCACGATAATATTCGGCATTTACTCTGATGCCATGGTCGATTAATACGAGTGGAGAGCGACCAACGGCTGTTATGGCGGCCACACCATCACCATGGCCGGTGCTTGAGTTCTGATGGCCAACCGAAGGTACACATTTTCAGCTGACCTCTTTGGCAAGTAAACACGATCATTTTGTTTGTTTACAAACTGGTGTACAACGAATGTCTTCTCATGGGGAAAAACCAAATTCGGCAGTTCACCACTTTCGGTCAAGCGAAGAAACTCTTCAGCTCTTCTAAGTTTATTTTCTTTCTGTTGCGGCGTAAGTTTTTGTACTTTTTGGAATTTCAATGGCTCTGAGCTCATTTTTAAATATTTTCTGAATGGAATATTTCAATATGTTCAGCTCACGAGCCATTTTTCGGCCACTGCGGCGCAGGTTTTGATCAAGTCGCTTCTTTACTTTTCGAACCATTTCTGCTGATGTTACTGTTTTCTTACGTCCACTTGCTTGACGTCGCTACCAGTATGACGGTAAGGAGCGATGGTACAAGACACAAAAGATTTATTCACATTTAAATGCTGGAGTGATCTAACGATAGCCACTTGTGTTTTTCCAGCCAAATGTAAATCACACTCTCACACTTGAATTCCATCACGAATAACTTTTTTTCTGGAAAATTCTCACCAAAATGATTTTGTACGCTTGTAAACAATATAATGAGCTGTCACTGTAATAATTTTAACAGATGTCGGACGAGAAGCTTAGACATAACAGCAGTCTGAAGTTGGTTGCAGTGTTTTTTTTATCTCACCCTGTATGTAAACCCTAGAAACCAACAGTGACATCAATATCAATTTTCAGGATTCAAGCAAATTTATTAGCTTTTCGTACTCTTCGAATAATCATAGTTCGCATTGCCTTCTCTCTAAACTGTATACCAACAATGGCCTCCAATTCCAGTGTCCAAAGACCCAATCCCAATTACCATACTTTTCCTACAGTTATACTAGTTCCAGTTACCAACAGAGGCCTTAATACAAAATTTCTCTAAGTCTGGGCCTATCTATCTATATTTTAGTACCATTTAGTACAGTTAGAGTTCGCATATTCAAAAATAGCTTCTTTTCTCAACCACAGACACCAGCAAAGACTTCAACATTAAATTTCGGGATTTCCGCTTTATCACGGACCCAATACTCATTTTAGTACGTACCACTTAGTATTTTTGTAGCATATTAGTACATGTTTCCAAAACCACCTCCATATCTCAATTCCAGATATCAGTGATATCCATATCAAATTTCAGGATTTCAGCTCTGTTCCTTCTCCCGATACCAAATTTAGTACTATTTAGTACTTTTCGTACAATTATAGTATCCATATCCAAAACCATTTCCTTCTTTCAGTCATGAACACCAACTCTGATATCCATTCCAAATTTAAGGGTTTCAGCTCTATACCTTCGGCCAATACTACACATTTGGAAACCCCCATATCTTAACCACAGACACTAACAGTGACATCTATATCAAATTTCAGGATTTCAGTCTATCCCCAAATTATATGCCATTTTGTACTTTTCGTAAAATTACAATTACTTTTCGCACAATTATAGTACATACTTCTAAAGCCACCTCCATATAAAAAAACTACAAATGAACAGACACCCCTCTAATACCAAATTTCAAGCACTATCAGTTCGCCCAACATCGAATTGTACCAAAGATAGTACTATTTAACAAATTTACAAAATCACCTTCTTATCGCAAACCAAGCACCAACAGGGATCCGAATACAAACTTTCAAAATTCTACCTCCACCCTTCCAACAACCCTAAACCAAACTGTTCCAAATATAGTACCATTTAGTACACCCACCAGTACAGTACAAAACCACCTTCATATATCAAACTTACTCAAAACTTGAAATATGGTACGAGAATCTTGCAACCTTGATTTCAAGTTTTGAGTTTAACCCGTTCACATTATACTAAATGGTGCCATTTTAAAACTTTTTGTAACCTTAAAGTTCGAATTTCCAAAAACCCTTTGGTTCATCTATCCTGCACTCCATCAGCGACTCTCATTTCAAATTTTAGAATTCTAGCTCATTCCGTTTGTGCAATACAAAGTATTATTTTTTAGTACACTTTAGTACTTTTCGTACCCTTTTAGTGCGAATTTCCAAGAACCCAGCCTTATTACACGCCTACGAGCCAAGACTGCCCCTCGTGCAATATTTCCAGATTCTAGCTTCAGCCTGTTTCGTCTAGGCGTACTTTTTTATATTTACCAGACCTCGGAAAAATTCTCTCGAATTTGTACAAAGAGGGAAACTCACTCAAATTCGAGCGAGTGCTCTCCTGGGAGCAGACAAAAATTAGCAAACTCAATTTTTCGATGTCGCTTTTTTGAGTGGGAAAAAAATTTGTAATTTTTTTAAGAATATTAACTGACTTATATTTAAATTTCCTCTCAGAAAAGGACAACCGAGGGTCCCATCAATTGTTTTTCTGCTTTCGAATAGTAGACCAACTTTTAATTTAAAATTGTCTTGGAATTTATATTTTCAAACTGCGTAATTACTGAATATTTTTTTTTCCGTCTTCGCTCATTTCAAAATTATATTTAGTTTTGCAAATATGGGTTGTGTTGTCAAAATATTATCTGGCAACCGAGAGAAGACGAACCATTAGCTTTGGGGTGAAAATATCTGCATAATGATGACGACGATGATGTAAGCAAGAGAAGATATGTACGCGTAAGACTGATGTGCATGTGAATCGAATCAGTACCTCCAAGCACCACCCCAGCCTCGCTGAAACCAATAGAGACATTAACCCAAGAAAATCAAAAGTAATCAATCATTTTGCGCTTTTTTAAAACGTCTTCAATAGTTTTTGACGGCGAATAAATTTAACTGATTGGATGATGGACAGATGGATGGACGAACGAACTGACTTAAATTAATGCATTATGTGAGTTTGGTGATGCATTAACGATGTACGTGTAAATAGCAGAGGTTTTTAACCAAAATACTATATTGGGGTGTATATGATTATTTGTTAAACATAAATATCAGTTTACATGGTCACGATTATGTCTTTTTGGATTTTATTTTTATTTTTTATTTAATTTTCTTAACAAATTTATTATTGTTTTTCAGAATTTACATAATTTTATGTTCGTTTGTTTGTGCGGACAAATGAATGACATTTTCGTTTGTTTGTACCTGACCTATGTAAATATTTTATGAGTTTCTCAGTTTTTGGGGTTCTTTTCTCTCCATCTTCCTCTTCTTGAAATGTGTGATTATGCATATTTGAAATTAACAATGGGAACAGCAACAACAACAAATTGTTCCCGAGATAAGGGGGATACAGTGGCTCACAAGTGGTTTATAAAAATTTAAAAATCGGAAATTTAATATCTTAAAAAATGATAATAACGTTAAAAGTTAAATTTGGATATCACATTTCTTTGCATTTTAATTAAACTGTTGCATTAAAAAAAAACTGTAAGTTCGGCCGGGCCGAACTTTGAATACCCTCCACCATTTGGAACGAATTTGGCTTTTCTCAAAAAAATAAAATCAGTTAAAAATTCTGTTAGAGTTTAAACAAGAAGTGGAACTGCATAGGCAACTTTTGTCATAAGCCATTACAATATTCAAATGCGGAACTTAAAAAAAATCGAAATAATAAGCTAAAATAATCAATATAGGGAGCTACTATTAATAATGTCGCTAAAATTATCAAAATACCGAATATCGGGAGGTACCGTTATATGGCGGCTATACGAAGATATGGACCTGCACAGACAATTTCCTGTTTTAGACTGTAGTATCCATTACGTACTTCAAATACCAAATTTGAAACAATTCCGGTAAATAATATCGCTAAAATAATCATAGTACCGAATATCGGGAGGTACCGGTATATGGTTGCTACACGAAGACGTGGACCTGCACATACAATTTTCTGTCTTAGGCTGTAGTATTCATTTCGAACTTCAAATACCAAATTCCGATGAATATTGTCGCAAAAATCATCAAAATACCGAATATCGGGAGGTACCGTTATATGGGGGCTATATCAAAACGTGGACCTACATGGCCCATTTTCAATACCAAAAGTCCTGCAGACATATTGTACATTTGAATAAAATTTTATCAATCTACTTCATTTCGTTCAAAAACTAGAGTGATTTCCACAGACGGATAGGCGGACAGACGGACGGACATCGCTGAATCGATGAATGAAAAAAGAATTTTATGCTGATCAAGAATATATACTTTATGGGGTCTAAAATGTATATTTCGAGGTATTACAAACGGAATGACTAACTTAATATACCCTCTATACTATAGTGGAGGGTATAATTAAGGGTGAGGTCCAGGAGAAGACCTATCAGTCTTCTAGGAGAAGACCTATCAGTCTTCTAGGAGAAGACCTTTCAATCTTCTAGGAGAAGACCTATCAGTCTTCTAGGAGAAGGCCTATCAGTCTTCTAGGAGAAAACCTTCAGCCTTCTAGGAGAAGACCTTTCAATCTTCTAGGAGAAGTCCTACCAGTCTTCTAGGAGAAGACCTACCAGTCTTCTAGGAGGAGACCTACCAGTCTTCTAGGAGAAGACCTACCAGTCTTCTAGGAGAAAACCTACCAGTCTTCTAGGAGAACACCTATCAGTCTTCTAGGAGAAGACCTACCAGTCTTCTAGGAGAAAACCTACCAGTCTTCTAGGAGAACACCTATCAGTCTTCTAGGGGAAGACCTATTAGTCTTCTAGGAGAAGACCTTTCAATCTTCTAGGAGAAGACCTACCAGTCTTAAAGAGAGGACCTACGAGTCTTCTAGGAGAAGACCTTGCAGTCTTTTATGAGAAGACCTTCTCGTCTTCTATGAGAAGACCTTCGCGTCTTCTATGAGAAGACCTTCTCGTCTTCTATGAGAAGACCTTTTCGTCTTCTATGAGAAGACCTTCTCGTCTTCTATGAGAAGACCTTCTCGTCTTCTATGAGAAGACCTTCTCGTCTTCTATGAGAAGACCTTCTCGTCTTCTATGAGAAGACCTTCTCGTCTTCTATACGAAGACCTTCTCGTCTTCTATACGAAGACCTTCTCGTCTTCTATACGAAGACCTTCTGGTCTTCTATGAGAAGACCTTCCGGTCTTCCAAGAGAAGACCTTCTGGTCTTCTATGAGAAGACCTTCTGGTCTTCTATGAGAAGACCTTCTGGTCTTCTATGAGAAGACCTTCTGGTCTTCTATGAGAAGACCTTCTGGTCTTCTATACGAAGACCTTCTCGTCTTCTATACGAAGACCTTCTCGTCTTCTATACAAAGACCTTCTCGTCTTCTATACGGAGACCTTCTGGTCTTCTATGCGAAGACCTTGTGGTCGTCTATACGAAGAGCTTCTGGTCTTCTATGCGAAGACCTTCTGATCTTCCAGTCTTCTATGGAAAGACTTTCCAGTCTTCTTTGAGAAGACCTACTGGTCTTCAATGAGAATACCTTCAAGTCTGCTATGAGAAGACCTTCTCGTCTTCAATGAGAAGACGCTCCAGTCTTCTATGAGAAGACCTTCTGGTCTTCTATGAGAAGGCCTTCCCATCTTCTATGAGAAGACCTTCCCGTCTTTTATGAGAAGACCTTCCCGTCTTCTATGAGAAGACCTTCTCGTCTTCTATGAGAAGTCCTACCAGTCTTCTAGGAGAAGTCCTACCAGTCTTCTAGGAGAAGACCAACCAGTCTTCTAGGAGAAGGCCTACCAGTCTTCTAGGAGTAGACCTACCAGTCTTCTTGGAGAAGACCTACCAGTCTTAAAGAGAGGACCTACGAGTCTTCTAGGAGAAGACCTTGCAGTCTTTTATGAGAAGACCTTCTCGTCTTCTATGAGAAGACCTTCTCGTCTTCTATGAGAAGACCTTCTCGTCTTCTATAAGAAGACCTTCCTGTCTTCTGTGAGAAGGCCTTCTATACAAATACTTCTATGAGCAAAACTTTTGGTTTTCTATGAGACGACCTTCCAGTCTCCTATGAGAAGACCCTCTAATCTTTCAAGAGAATACCTTCTGGTCTGCTAAGAGAAGACCTTCTGGTCTACTATGAGAAGACCCACTGGGCTTCCAGTTTCCTTTGAGAAGACTTTTGAATCTCTGGTCTCCCACGAGGAGCCAATCTGGTCTTCTACAAAAAATTCTAGCCTGCCGTTAAATACCAAATGCCTATTTTGACCTTAAAAAAGTCAATTCCAATGTTGCCAATATTTCTAGACTTTGCTAACACTTCCTGTAATCTCTCCCATCTTTGACAGTTTAGCAAACAACTTTAAAGGACATAAATTGTCCTTATCCAAAGCAAATGAAAAGTTGTTCAACATTTTTTATCAATTTTCTAAAATCTTTCAAATAAATCCTTGATTTAAAGCCTAATTGTACGTTTTTCCCCAATTTGTTTTACTTTCTCTTTTTTCTTATCTTTAAAAAATTGTTTTGTTGTTTTTCTTTTTTAAATTACGAAAATATCCTTCACAATGTTGCAAAAATAACACAGACACACACGCAAAATGTATTCATGTTGGTGTGAGTGTGTGTGTGTATGTCGGCTGAAATGGCAGGAAAATTGCACCAAACGAATCTATTGTTATTGCTACTTAAGACCAATTAACCTTTTTTTATTGCTGACTTGTGTGTTTTTTTGTATTTCACTTTTTTTATTTATTACCAAACGAAGCAACTGAGCCAAACCGAACCGACCCACCAACCAGCTAGTGAGCCCCTCCGTCAGCCACCAGATTCTTCATACGTTTCTCTTCAGCTTGTTTGTTATATTCATTAGTTCGAATGAATGAGTTGCAAAGGAAAAACACATACCAGCCACCATGCCTTCCTCCAGCCACCTCCATCATCACCATCACCACACTCTCCATCACTGCCTTTTCTCCTTCCAAAAGCCTCATGCAATTTTAAACTAAAACGCCGAGTGTTTATTGCCACTGCTGCCGCCGCATTTGCCGGGCACATGGGGCCCCCAATGAATGACACACAGAATGCCGCTGCTGCCTCGATGTGGGGATGTGGGTCTTCCAATAAGATTTAATTTTATGTTGCAAGTTGCAACTTGCAAAGTAAACAACCGAGAATAAGCCAAAACAAGCCAACTGGTGCAATAAAAACAACAACAAAATCACTTGATATAAACAACAATGTATTTCATGGGGCTGGGGGAGGTAAAAGCAGGTGCGCGACTGAAAAGGGGATATTTAAAATTTTGCAAATTAAGAGAGATTTAAATAGTCTATTTTTGTAATATTTTTATAGCCTCCACCTTGGGAAGAAGGATATATTAACTTTGTCATTCCATTTGTAACATCCCTAAATATTCGTCGTAGACCCCATATATATGCATAATCGGCATAAAATTCTAAGTCGATTTAACGATGTCCGTCTGTCTGTTGAAATCAGGATACAACCCACATTTGACGTAGAGCCTCAAAATTAAGCAGAATAATTGATGATTTTTGTCACATTTGTTTACGGATTTTGTCTAAAAATTGGTATTTATTGGTCATAATGGGTTCTGGCTGCGGTGGCGAAACATTGTATGTATAGGTCCACGTTTTGGTATAGCTCCCATATAACAGTACCTCCAGATATCCGGTATTTTAATGATCTTTGCCACATTTTTTTTTCACGGATTTGTCTAAAAATTGGTATTTGTTGGTCATAATGGGTTCTAACTCTAGCGGTAAAATATTGCATGTATAGGTCCACAATTTGGTAAAGCTCCCATATAACGGTACCTCCAGATATTCGGTATTTTGGTAATTTTTGCCACATTTTTTCACAGATTTTGTCAAAAAATTGGTATTTATTGGTCATAATGGGTTCTGGCTGCGGTGGCGAAACATTGTATGTATAGGTCCACGTTTTGGTATAGCTCCCATATAACAGTACCTCCAGATATCCGGTATTTTAATGATTTTTGCCACATTGTTTCACGGATTTGTCTTAAAATTGGTATTTGTTGGTCATAATGGGTTCTAGCTCCGGCGGCAAAACATGGTCCACGATTTGGTATAGTCCACGATTTGGTATAGTCCCCATATAACGGTACCTCCAGATATTCGGTATTTTGATGATTTTTGCCACATTTTTTACGGATTTGCCTAAAAATAGGTATTTGTTGGTCATAATGGGTTCTGGCTCCGTTGCCGAAATATTGTATCTATAGGTTCACGTTTTGGTATAGCTCCCATATAACGGTACCTCCAGATATTCGGTATTTTGATGATTTTTGCCACATTTATTCGCAGATGTGTCTAAAAATTGGTATCGGATTTTGTCTAACACATTTTTTCTTGGTATTTTTTGTGTCCTAATTGGTTCTTGCTCCGTTGGCGAAATATTGTATGTATAGGTTCACGTTTTGATATAGCCCCATATAACGGTACCTTCCGATATTCAATATTTTGATGATTTTGCGACATTTTCCAACGAATATGTCTAAAAATTAGTATTTGTGGGGCACATTGGGTTTTAATGTTTCCTTTACCCTGAGGAGGGAGGAGGGTATTAAAAGTTTGACTCGGCCGAACTTAATGTTTTTTACTTGTTAACATTGTTTTTAAAATATTTTTTTAGATATTTTTTATTACTTTTTTTATTTTTTTTTTTTTAATTTTTTTAAGATTTTTTTTTAGAAATTTTCAATAATTAGATTATTATAACATTTTTCCGTCTTTCTCTTACAGGTGAGGAAATTATGTGAAGGCAAAACACTTCCATAAATAATTGGCTCACAGCGTATGTAACTCCTAAAAGTATGCTTTATTTTTTCAAATTATCCTTATTTTATAATACATCCTCATTCCATACAAATTGAAGTAGATTTTTCAATTCTCGAAACCACCTCATTCAATTAAATTGCAGTCGATTTCCAATTCCCCTCTCTCTGAAATCCCCCTGCTGCCACGCTCCTGCGTATCCCTCCCAAAAAATAATGTTTATTATTGCAAACTTTGCAAGTGAAACGTACTCGTACAATGAGCCAAACGCAAAACTGCAAAGCAGTGCAGCGGCATCGCCAACAACAATTCATCCATCAAGTGCAACCAAATAACAAGCACGTAATTCTCTTCTCCTGCAACCATCCTCAACCCTCCTCCATCTCCATCTTGAGAACGGGGTCAAAACATTAAAGACCTCATTGATTTTATTTAAATCGCAGAAAAGGAAAACAAAACGCATTGCCAGTTTTTAAATTCCCTCGATTCTATCCTTGTAAATATTTTGAAAAAGAAAAAAAGAAAAACAACAGCAGAAAAAGTGCAGAAAAATTTTGCAGTTACATGCTACGCACATGAAGGGCCGTTCATGGCTACGGAAGACATGGGAAAAATACTGTAGCCATAGACGACCTCTGGAAGGGTTTCCTGTCAAAAGTTTACTTGTGGAAGGTCTGCAGAAGAGCTCTAGTAATTGGATAATGGTTTGAGTGTTAAAAAAGATACTGACACTCCAAATAGTAGACCAGTAAGGAAGGTAAAAAGTCGGGCGGATCCCGACCACTATGCGTATTTTATAGACTCCCGTAACAATAAAAGTTTGTATTGGGAATTTATGTGAGTAGATCATACCACCTATGAACCTTATTTAATTGGATATCATTGTTATAGAGAAGTCACAGTTTGGTATTATATTAAAAATTATTTATTGGAGCAATGGATATACCGGACCGAGTTTCAATAAAACTTGGCAGAGGCATTCTCGAACAGTATCTGTTGTCTAGTATCAAATATCGTTGTGTGGAGTGCATATTACGCATGTGGAGTGCATATTATCGCATGCGTAATATGCTTTCCAACGCATAGTGGCGTAAGGTATCATATAGACGGCTCCGCCAAATCGGATGAAGCATATGTATGAGAGCTATAGCTATATCTGAACCTATTTTCAACAACATTTGAAGTACTTGCTTCTAGACTAAGTTCTGTAGAATGAGCCAAAATTCAGGTAATTTGGGAAGATATTAGACATTTGGTTCACAAAAACGCTAATATCGGTTAAAGATATATATGGGAGCTATATCCAAATCTGAACCGATCGTGACAACATTGTAGGCACTTATTTCCGAGCAATATCAGATATCTGGATCATTGCAGTGGGGTGCATATTACGCATGTGAGGGACTTAAAACCCCAAATCGGATGAAACATATGTATGGGAGCTGCTATAGCTACATCTGCACCGAGTTTCACCAAATTTGAAGTACTTGCTTCAAAACTGAATTCGGTCGGATGTTTGCATAGATATCGCCACTATTAGTGGGAAGAGAAAATGATTTTTAGGAATTGGTGCTTTACCGATACGAATTGTACTAATAGTGTATAAAATTGCTATCTACAAACTAGCATGGCTTGGAACTTTTTAATTTTTCATGCGAATTACACTTGAGATAAATTGGAATTTTTGGCATTTCGTACTTTTAGGGTACAAAAAGTACAAAATAGCAAAATGGCAGTGCTATTTAGCGAACGGAAAGAGCTAGAACTTTGAGATTTAGGATGAGGATCACACTTTGTGTGCAGAAGATTTTCGAAACTCGGTACTCGTACAATATAATAGTACTAAATAGTACATTATTATTGAACGATCGGAAACAGATAAAATTCTCTTAAACTGTCTCTTGTCTATTCGAGCATTACAGAGGGTTTCCTTGCTTCTGAGGGATTTTTCTCTATACAAAAGACCCCTAAAGTGTCTGTAGAAGATCCCCCCACACAACCATAGGTAAATAACGGTATAGACGGAAAAATTTTAAAGTTGAACCCTTCCGTCAGATGTCTCCATCGTTAGACATGGGACAGTAAAGTCACATGGGGCTACAAAAGCTACTCGACTATGACACAGTCTTCTGTCTCTAGAAGAACTGTAGAGGTTATTCTGTTTATAGAAGGTATCCAGAGAACTTCTGTCTCTATAAAACCTCTAGAGGCGCTTCCGTCTATAGGCGACATCTAGAGTGTCTCCTGCCCACAGAAGACCTCTATGGGGCCACTTGTCTGAAGAATATCTACTTCTTTCGTAAGAAAACCTATACAGTGTTTTTTATCAATAGAAAAATGATATGGAATGCCTCTAGAGGGTCTTTTGTCTATAGAAAACTATATTTTAGAGTTGTCAAACAATCCCCGGTAAAATCGATAGTATCGATATTTTCTTTCAGAAAGAAAATCGTCTGATAGTTCTTGTTCTATGTCTCTAATAGAATAACATCCAAATTCAAATTTCTATTTTTTTTTTAAAAATTAAGATTTTTTTATGAAAAAGTCTGAAATTTTTAAATTTTAATATATTTTTCCAAATTTCTATTTTTTTTTAATTGAGATTTTTTATGAAAATGTCTAAATGCCTTCAGTTTTGAATGTTTTATCTTATTTTCTATTTTTAATAACATTTAAGTTTTTTTTATGAAAAAGTCTGAATGTCTTCAATTATGAATAAATTTTTTCAAATATTAAGTTTTTAAAAAAAATTAAGGTTTTTTTTGTGAAAAAGTCTCAATGCCTTCAATTTTAAATATATTTTTTCAAATTTAAATTTTTTAATAAAAATTAAGGTTTGTTATGAAAAAGTCAGAAATTCTAAAATATTGTATATATTTTTCCAAATTTTTATTTTTCAATAAAAAGAAGACCTCCAAAAGGGTTGCCTTTGTATAAATTACCCGTAAGAGTGTTTTATGTTAATAGAAGTCTTCCCACACAGCCTTTTGTCTCCAGAAAAACTCTAGAGGTTTTGAAAATATTTTTAAAAAATTATATTTTTTATAAAAATTAAGATTTTTTATGAAAAAGTCTGAAATTCTTAAATTTTGAATATATTTTTCCAAATTCTCTATTTTTTTAAAAACTTAAGATTATTTATGAAAAAGTCTAAATGCCCTCAATTTTGAATTTATTTTTCCAAATTTCAATTTTTCAATAAAAAATAGTACTTTTATGAAAAAGTCTGCAATTCTTAAATTTTGAATAAAATATAAATTTTAATAAAAATTAATTTTTTTTATGAAAACGTCCAAAATTCTTAAATTTTGAATATATTTTTCAAATTTCAATTTTTTAATAAAAATTAGGATTTTTATGAAAAAGTCTGAAATTTTGAATATATTTTTCCAAATTTTAATTTTTAAATAAAAATTAAGATTTTTATGAAAAAGTCTGAAATTTTGAATATATTTTTGCAAATTTTAATTTTTTAATAAAAAAAGTCTAAATGCCTCCAATTTTGCATTTATTTTTCCAAATTTAATTTTTTTAATAAAAATTAAGATTTTTATGAAAAAGTCTGAAATTTTGAATATATTTTTCCAAATTTTAATTTTTTAATAAAAAAAGTCTAAATGCCTCCAATTTTGCATTTCTAAATGCCTCCAATTTTGCATTTATTTTTCCAAATTTAATTTTTTTAATAAAAATTAAGTTTTTTATGAAAAAGTCTAAATGCCTTAAATTTTGAATACATTTTCCAAATTTAAATTTTTTAATAAAAATTAGGATTTTTATGAAAAAGTCTGAAATTTTGAAAATATTTTTTTTCAAATTTTAATTTTTAAATAAAAATTAAGATTTTTATGAAAAAGTCTGAAATTCTTAAATTTTGAATATTTTATCCAAATTTAAATTTTTTAATAAAAATTAGGATTTTTATGAAAAAGTCTGAAATTTTGAATATATTTTTCCAAATTTTAATTTTTAAGTAAAGATTAAGATTTTTATGAAAAAGTCAGAAATTCTTAAAGTTTGAATATGTTTTACCAAATTTAAATTTTTTTAATGAAAATTAAGATTTTTCTGAAAAAGTCTAAAACTCCTCAATTTTAAATATATTTTTCAATAAAAATTACAATTTTTTATATGAAAAAGTCATAAATTCGTAAATTTTGAATATATTTTTCAATAAAAATTCATTTTTTTATGAAAAAAGTCTAAAATGTACTTCTCTTTCTTAAACATTTTAAGGCGTTATCGAAATGTTTCCCATCCCTAAAACTGAACTAGAGATACATTGAAATGTTACAATCGGATATATCGAATGTAGCGACCATTGATAGTTTGCCTATTCTGGCTTTAAACAGCATTCTACATGTCTCTGTGTGGATACTCTCTCTCTCTCTCTCTCTCTCTCTCTCTGTAGCGAAGATCTAAAAGAGACATTTTCTCTATAAAATATATTTTTCAGGACGTATGTTCATTGACAATTTCCGGGTTTTCTAAAAGAAATATTCTACAGTCTTTCTTTCAGTGTACAATTCATTTATACATTTACAAAGTTCTTATTTGTAATAAAAACATGCCTCGAAATTTCAATTTTGCAAAAAAAAAAAAAAAAAAAAAAAAAAGAAGTTTGCATTTTTAGGGGAGTAGCTTCTACAGCTTTTTTCCCATACCTTTTGCTAATGTCATTAAACCGGGCATTCGACGAAGAAGGAGAAGTAGTAGAAGGGACAGTGCTTTCATTTTTTATGCATTCCATGAAAAAGTCCAAACGATTCTTTCTCTGTTCTCGACTGTCTAGAATTAGAAAGACAGCTTTGAACTTCGGAGCACGGCCAGTCAACCATGCTTCGACGAATGCCAAATGAGACGGAAACATTAAAAATCCATTCTCTCTCCGAAAAAAAAACAGTTGTCTTTTTTTTATCAAGATGTGAGTTGGCGATTAAAATATTGTCACGATTTATGTGGCGTTGATAGCTCGAGAGTTGTGACAGAGAGGCGTGGCAGTCTTTAGTTGTTTGAAGTGAATTGGAAAAATAGTTAGACATGCTGGCTGGCTGGCAGACGACTACGACAACAAACTATTTGGAATGAATGAATTAGATTTTATGTGAGACAATTGTACGATACGGATGGACGGACGGACAGTCAGTCATGTAAAACATAACAATAAAAAAGCACTTAAAAATCTACTATCATTATTTTTTATTTATTATTGTTTTTGAATTTCAATCTCCGAAAATCAACATCAAGACAATGGAAGCGAATTTCAATTAGTTATTGATTTATTACATGTGTAAATTTACAGCTCCCCAATAGAATGCTAATTGGCAATTTATGACAACAAAGAACAAATATTATATAAGTAGGAAAATCGTGAACTTAACCTTTGTTAATTGCAACTCCATTATATAAATCTATATGAAATATAGTTTCAAAACCGCATCCGTATTTTTCTGCAACTAAAATCTAAGGCAGATTTGATTAACCTGAAGGCCTAAATTCATGCAATGACCTTACGAACTAGCTAACATTTTGTGTGTTTGTTTATCGTTTAGTTTAATAGACTTATCACTGCTTTCAAAATATACTTTCATAAAACTAAACCTCTTTTTCTGAACTTTCCACCGAAAAAAAAAACAACAACTAAATGGAGTTTTACTGACCCACTTTACTTTGTAATAATGTGGAGTTTTCTTGTTGTTGTCCAACATTAAACTCTGTGTGGGTCATAAGTTCAAGTATCATTTGGAGTTGCAATGCGAATATGTCACTTTGTGTTGCTTTAGCGTTTTTCTCTCAAAGCCACGGCATGTACAATGCGGAGATTTCAAATTTGAAATTGACATTTTTGTAAATTTTCTGAGGAGAATTTCTAAATTCTAAACGGCTTTTAATCAGGAGAAAAATTCCAGAGGTTATTCTGTTTAAAAAAGGATTTCCAGAGGGTATTTTGCCTACACAAGACGTCTAGGGCTTATTCTCTCTATAGGGGAGGAGGTTTCTCTGTATAGAAGACTCCAAAAATCTGTTGAAGGCCTCCACAGGGGCTTTCGACTATAAAACAATTCTAGTTGTTATTCTGTCTACAAAAGATTCTCAGAGGATCTTCTATCCCCATAAAGCGTTTAGGGATTCTTCCGACTAGGTTCCTTCATCCACAGAAGACCCAAATATGACTTCTGTTCTAGAGAAGGTCTGTCTAAAGTCATCTTTTTTAGAAAAACTTGAAAGAGCTTCTAACCTCTAGATGGTCTTAAATCTGAAGAAGGTCTCTAGAGATTATTCTGTTTAAAAATGACTTCCTCAGGATCTTTTGTCTAAACAAGATCTCTAGGGCTTTATCTCTCATTAGAGAAATTCTGGGGGGATTTTCTTTATATAGAAGACTCCTAGAGGTTCTTATGTCTTTAGAAGAACTCTAGGATTATTATGTTTATAAAATATTCCCAGGGGAATTTCTATCTTCAGAAAGCCATCGGGCATTCTTCCGATTGTAAATGATCACTTGAGGTAATCCGACCACAGAAGATCCAGAAGAGGCTTCTTTTCTACAGAAGGCCTGTAAGAGCTTTGTCTACACAAGACCTCGAGGGCTTCTTCCCTCATTAGAGGACTTTTCTGTTTACAGAAGACTCCTAGATGGTCTTATGTCTGTAGAGGCCTCCACACGGCCTTCTGTCTATAGAAGAACTTTAGGGGTTATTCTGTATATAAAAGATCTCCAGAGGATTTTCTGTCTCCAGAAAGGACTTAGGGATTTTTCCGACCATAGACGACCCCTAAAGGTCCACAGAAGACCTACAGATGACTTATTTTCTACAGAAGGCCTGTGGAAGGACTCTACAGGGGTTATTTTATATGTAAAAGATCTCCAAAGAATATTCTACCTCCAGAAAGCTTTTAGGGAATCTTCGACTACTAGAGGCTCTTTTCTCCAATGAAGACCTATAGATAACTTCTACAGAAGGCAGGTCAAAGGCCTTCTTTCTTTAGAAAAACTTCAAAGGGCCTTCAATATAGACAACCTGTGGAGTTTTTTATCTACACATAGAGGGTCCTCTATCTATGAAGAACTATAGGGAATATTGTATGAATATATTTGTAAACGGCCTTCAGGTAGTCCTTCGACCACAAAAGACATCTAGAGGTCCCTTGTCCATTCGATAGCTACAGAAGGCTTCCTTTCTTTAGAAGACCTCTGGAGATGTTTTTAGGATTATTCTCTCTAAAAAAGATCCCCTGAAGATCTTTTATCTCCAAAAAGCCCTTAGCGATTCTTTCGATTATAGACGACCACTAGGTATTCCTTCGTCCACTGAAGATCTATAGATGACTTCTTTTCTGCAGAAGACATGTCGAGAGCCTTCTTCTTTTAGAAAAAAAACTTCAAAGGGTATAAGTTTATAAGTGTCAGAAGACCTCTGGAAGCTCTCAGATTTTTTCAGACTATAAAATGTCATAAGGGTGTTTTAGCTCCATAGAGGTCTCCAAGATCTTCTAGCTCTCTATAGACTGAAAAAAAACTTAAGGTCCCTTTTTAAGGGCCTTTCTGGTCCTGTTACTTCATACAAGGCCACACAAGTCTTCTAACTCTACAGAAGAACTTTTAGGGTTTCTCGATCCATGGAAGACTTCTAGCCGTATAGAAGAGCTTTAAGATTTTCTAGCCGTATAGATGAGGTTTAACATCTTCCAACCGGCTAGAAGACATTAAGGTTCGTATAGGGAAGCATTAAGATCTTCTAGCCGTATAGAAAAGTTTTAAGGTCTTCTAGAAGGCTCGTATAGGAGAGCTTGAAGGTATTTTTGCTGTATAGAAGAGCTTTTAGATATTCTAGACGTATAGAAGAGCTTTAAGTTATTCTAGCTGTGCAGAAGAGCTTTAAGGTATTCTAGTCGTACAGAAGAGCTTAAAGGTCTTTTATGTCCATAGAAGAGCTTTATGGTCTTCTATTTTCATAGAAGAGCTTTAAGGTCTTCTATTTCCATAGAAGAAGAACTTTAATGTCTTATATTTCAATGGAAGAGATAAATATATTATAAATTTCAAAAATTCTTCTCATCTTCTGTAAATAGTGATGGAGAAGGATGTTTTCCACCCTCTTTTTTTCCCACGGTGTAATTATTCTCCGAAATCAAACTAAAATCTATTAATTGTTTTTGACAACCGACAACAGTTGGCTGGAAGTAATTATCTCCAAAAAGCATTTCGTCGATGCATTTCAAGCTGAATAAATAATTATAAACTATTTAAAAAACAAATAATAATAGAAAATTATTTCGTGTGTATTGTTCGGATAAACCTCTTAAAATTCTGATAATTATACTTTAAATATCAATGCAGATTATTATTATTAATAATTCTCAAAACATTGCTCAAGGTTTTGGAAGCACCAAAAAAAAATGCTTTTCAATTCTAAAATTAATTTTATTGCAATGTTTATTTTGTTCTCCATCGATGACAATAAGCCAATTATCAGAATGCTTTGATGCAATGCATAACGATGACTTGGGAGTTTGGAATTGATTTTTTTGGGCGACAAATAAATTCAATTAAAACGAATTGGTCAAAGGCAATGCCGCTCATAAAATCCAAATGCTGTTCATTTACTTGGATTAATTCTCTAAAATTCTGAGTGACAGGCCGAGAATAAATGAAGGGAGAGGGAGAAAGAGAGGGGAGGTGATTGAAGTTAATGGCTATCTATTACTTTTTAAAGTAATTGCTGCCGAGTCAAACAATACAATAAAAACTGAAATTCCTGCTGTTGACCAATTTGGAAAATCTGACAATGGACCCTGGAGTGCACACAATGACCAGTCAGCCACACCGAATTTGCATTTGGGCACACTGAGCCAGCAAACAATAGGAAATAAATGAGACAAATATGTCGTTGTGGTATTGATGGAAAGAGCGACAACTTTATAAATAATTTTTACGTTTATTTCTATTTTGATACCCAAACAAATAAGTGGGAATGCGCTGAAATGAATTCCCACCAACCAACCGGCCGACAGACCAGACTATGAATCGGTGTCGTTTGTCGCTCATCACATCCATTCATCGTAAATGGTATTCGAAATGCGCCTCAGCAATTCATTGGAATTTTAATTGATAATGGAATTCACGGCGATTTTTATCATTCAGATAGGGTGTTAATAGCCTCAAATGCAAATCGACGGAAAAAACAATTCGAAGACAAATTAGGTCTTTAGAATTCTATTTAGAATATTTTACAAAATTACACAAAAGGGAACAATAGACAATGAAAGTGGTGACCAATTTGGATGGATCGATATATAGATATTCTGTCTACATAAGACCTTCTTCTGCTGGCCTTCTTGCTATTGAATAACTTTTTATAAGCTTTGAGGTCTTCTAACTATCTGCTAGATCCACAGAAAGGATATAAGATATTTATGTCGCTTAAAGAGCTTTATAGTCTTCTAGCTGTATATATGGTATTATATTTCCATAGAAGATCTTTAAGGTCTTCTATTTCCATAGAAGAGCTTTAGGGTCTTCTATATCCATAGAAGAGCTTTAAGGTCTTCTATATCCATAGAAGAGCTTTAAGGTCTTCTATATCCTTAGAAGATCTTTAAGGTCTTCTATATCCATAGAAGAGCTTTAAGGTCTTCTATATCCATAGAAGAGCTTTAAGATCTTCTATATCCATAGAAGAGCTTTAAGGTCTTCTATTGCTACAGAAGAGCTTTAAGGTCTTCTATTTCCATAGAAGAGCTTTAAGGTCTTCTATTTCCATAGAAGAGCTTTAAGGTCTTCTATTTCCATAGAAGAGCTTTAAGGTCTTCTATTTCCATAGAAGAGCTTTAAGGTCTTCTATTCCTATAGAAGAGCTTTAAGGTTTTCTATTCCTATAGAAGAGCTTTAAGGTCTTCTATTCCTATAAAAGAGCTTTAAGGTCTTCTATTTCCATGGAAGAGCCTTAAGGTCTTCTATTTCCATGGAAAAGCCTTAAGGTCTTCTATTTCCATGGAAGAGCCTTAAGGTCTTCTAATTCCATAGAGGACTTCTGAAAGGATATTTTTTATATATAATACTATTAGATGGTCTTATGCTTGTAGAAGGCCTCTACAGGGCCTTCTGTTTATAGAAGAACTCTAGGGGTTATTCGATACATAAAGGTATTGTGTATATAGAAGACCAGAAGATCTCTCCATAGACGGCCTCTAGGTAGTCTTCCTTCCACAGAAGACATCTAGAGGGTATCTTGATCATTGGATACTTACAGAGTCTTCCTTTCTTTAGCAGACCTCTTGAGGGTTTTTTACTGATGTGTATGGAAGAACTCTAGATAGGCTTCTATATACGGGTCTTCTATTGCTATAGAAGAGTTTTAAGATCTTTTGAGAGCAGTTCGGTCAATAAAAGACCTGCCAAACATGTTTTGCTTAAAAATGCCCTTTCAAATGTCTCTGCAGAAACTCATGTATATAGGAATATTTAAAGAAATCTTTTGTCTATAGAATACCTTTTGGGCTATAGAGTATATTCAAAACGTCTTCTGTATATAGAAAACCACACAAACCCCTCAAGTGCCAGAGAGTCCTGAAAAGGGTTTCTGCCCATAGAATGGAATTAAAAGATCTGCGGTTAAGAGCTTTCACAAGCTTTCTATTTTTAAAATATCCTTAAAATCTCTTAGTAAAAATAAGGCCTTTGGCAGAATACCCTCAAATGGCCTTCTATCTACAGGATGACCCCACAAGGTTTAGAAGAACTTTACAAGGTCTTCTGAACATTCTGAAAGGATCCAGAATTTTTGTCCATTTAGACACTCAAGTGCAAGAGAGTCCTAAATAGGGCTTCAGCCCATAGAATGGAGTCAAAAGGTCTGCGGTTAATAGAAGATCTTTCACAAGCTTTCTATTTTTAAAATATCCTTAAAATCTCTTAGTATAAATATGGCCTTTGGCGTATTAAAACACCAAAAGCCCTTATGCCTATAAAATACATTAAAAGTCCGGCTTCCCACAGGATCCGCTGTCTATAGATGATCCTAAAAAGGGCTAGAGAGCGTAAAAAGGGATTTTGTCCATAAAAGATCTAAAAAGGGCTAGAGAGCGTAAAAGCGGGTTTGTCCATAAAAGGTCTTCAAAATTCCTTCAGTCAATAGAAGAGCTTTCAAAGGCGTTCTGTCTTTAGACAAAAAGGTTTTATTTTTTAAGTAGATCTTAAAATGGTCTAAAGAACTTCTACAAAGGTCTTGTGCATATGGAAGACCTTTAAAATTACTAAAAGTCTATGGAGAACCTATATAAGGACTTATGTATATGAATCAAAGGGATTTCTCTCTCTCTCTAATCGGCTTTTTGTCTATGGGGACTTTTATAGGGTTTATGTCTTTACAAAGTTAAATCTTCTGTCTATTGAGCCCCTTGTCTTCTGTCAGTTAAAAACTTTTCAATTTTTCCTGTCCATAGAAGACAATTATGAGGACGTCCCGGAATAATGGTCCTTCAAATGGTCTTCTGTCTAAAACTTCTCCCTAAAGAAACATAACCTTTGGACTACCAATAACAACTTTTTTCTATTTTTTTTTCTTTTTCGAAAAAAAAAATCTCCCCCAGAACAAACACATTTATTTTTTTGCCTTGCATTAGCTCATTGTTGTAATAGCACCATAAACAATTCACAACGTGTCATGCCGACAATTTGAGAGACCAAATATGTCCAATGTTTAAGAATTTAAGTTTGTGTTGTTGGTTTTTTTTAATGTGTATTTAAGAACTTCCATGTAATGGACGACGGCGAGGTAGACGACAGCCAACCATCCATCCATCCATCCACTTCAAGTAGAAATTCTTCAAACAACAATGAAGGGGGAAAAAAGCCATTCCATACTTGTCTTTCGTATAACATGTTACGTGTAATTTCTGACAGGGAATGCGTAGGCCGATAGATGCCTAAGATGGTTTTGGTGTAACAACATCGTCGTCACACCAAGTGGCCCAAAGCACACACACAGACACACATAGGGGATAATAGAAATATACTACATGGGCCTCGTATAATTCGCTGGCCAAAGTTATGTGAGGAAGTTCACAAAAGGCTTGAAGTTTTTTTTTTTTTCACAGCACCTCCCGTGTTTTATGGTCATGGCTTTTTTTGCAGATTCTCCTCAAGTTGTTTCGCATGTGGTGGCTGGTTTTTTTTTCATTAAATGCCGCTAAATCACATGTTTTCTTTCATGTTATGTTGCTTTTAAAACCGAAAAGATCTTCATTTGACTGACTGACAGCCATACTGACTGACAAACTAGCTTGCTCTGCACTGGACTGACGAACTCTGGCAGACGCAGTGTCTCTGCAGTTGTCTTGGTCAGATTGTGGGTATTTCTAATGAAACTCTTTTTTTTTTAATGAAATAATAAATCTTCCCTCCCCCAAAATGGACGTGCGGCGGCGGAGAGATGTGAATGTAATCTGACATGTGTGTGTGTGTGTGTGAACGTTTGGCAAGTGCGTGCGTGGTTAAGCCCAAGGCAGAAATCTGTCCATCTTCGTTACTGTCCCAAACACAATTCAAAAGTAATTTCTCGACTTTGGAGGAAAAATAGAAGATGAAAAAAAAACGTTGGAGATTTGTCAGAGATTTATTTTCACACGATATTAAATGGGTAATGGAACCTGTCAAAATATGATTTCAAAAAAAAAATAAATATGTATATTTTTGCGAACATCAAGTGTATTACATAGTTTATAAAGTGGCAAAATTATGAAGTGGAAAGGAGGAGATTTTGCAAGACCCAAGAGTTTACTTTCTAAACGTGCTCTTATTTTGCTTTGACAGATTGAATAAATGGTAATTTCTTTGTTATGACGAACCTATTTTAAAAAGACATGCAGACACAATTTCGGATATAAGCCATGAAAGAAAGAAAAGCCTTTCGTGGCAGTAGATCTTTTTAATGTCTCCTAAAGATAGAAGAATTACAGATCTTCAATAGACATATGTATGCCTCCTAATTAACTTCTATAAATAAACGTACCAGATAGTCTTAAGTCTTCTAATGACAGAAGACTTTTTAAGGGGTTCTATGAATAAAAGGCCGTCTGAGAGCTAAAAACCAAATATGGATCATTTCTCAAAAATTTTCAAAAGATCGCTTAAAGGTCATCTAGTCATAAGATGATGATCAAAGAAGATGAAAAATATGAAGATGACCTTATCAAAGTATTCTGTGGACAGGATATCTTCTATAAATAAAGGACTTCTTAAAGGTTTCCCAAGACCAAATTTAAGTCTTCTATGTATAGAAGACATTGTGACCTGGGAACCTGGGTCTCCTCTGAAATGGCTTCTTTTCCACTTATTTATACTATCAGCCGAATTTAAATCCTAGGTCTCTTTGGACAAAATCCTTTTTAGGACATTTGAAGTCGATCTGAATAAGTCGACAGCAAATCTTCTGCCGATCAAGGACCTTGGAACGATGATGATCAAAGAAGATGAAGATGACCTTATCAAGGTATTCTGTGGACAGGGAAACTTCTATAAATGAAGGACCTTTTAAAAACTAGATGAAAACTTATTTGAGAGTTGCAGACAGAAGGCCTTAGAAAGGTCTTCCCAAGACCAAATTTAAGCCTTCTATGTATAGAAGACATTGTGAAAACCTTCTCTAGATTGGGGGACGTACGCAAGTTGGGTCCCTGGAAACCTAGGGTTTCCCCAAATGGCTTCTTTTCCACTTTTTTATACTCTCAGCCTTATGGCTACATAGGGCAAAACGTGCCGAAATAACTTTAAACCCTAGGTCTCTTTGGACAAAATCCTTTTTAGGACATTTGAAGTCTCTCTAAATGAGTCGACAGCAAATCTTCTGTAGGATCTTTTAAAAACTAAACGAAAACTTTTTTGAGAGTTGTTCTGAGCAGAACACCTTCTAAAGGTTTTCTACACACAGAAGATTATAGTATTGGGAAAGGTCTTCCCAATACCATATTTAAGGTTTCTATAAACAGAAAACCTTTATAGATAGAAGACATTGTGAAAGCCTCCTCTAGAACGGGGACGCACACAGGTTGGGTCGTGGGAATCTTGGTTTCCTCTGAAATGGCTTTTTCCACGTCTGCCTGAAATCACACATACAGTCCACATTATTCTAATCTAGAGCTTCGAAATTTGGCAAAACGGTTTTAATTACATGCATACTAATTGGTACTGAAAATGGCCCATATTGGTCCACGTTTAGATATAGCCCCCATATAACGGTACCTCCAGACTTTCGATATTTTGCAGATTTCTGCCACAATTCCCAACAAAATTAGATGCAACTTTACAAATGGGATTCTCGGTAAGTTTGTTCTCTCCTTGGAGAAAATTTTCTATTCAGGCCCACTACTTACTATAGCCTCCATACAACGGTACCTCCCGTTTTTCGGTATTTTGAAGGTTTTTGCTACAATTTTCAACCAAATTAGCTGAAACTTGACATTTGAGGTTCTCGCTAGGTCTGTTCTCTCCTTGCGAAAAATGTTTGATTGAGGTCTACTAATTGATATGGCCCCCATATAATCGTACCTACCGATTTTCGGTATTTTTGAGGTTTCTGCCACAATATTCAACCAAATTAGATGAAACTTGACAAATGGGGTTCTCTGTAGATCTGTTCTCTCCTGGTAAAAAAATGTTCGATTCAGGTCCACTAATTGGTATATCCCCTATGTAACGGTACCTTTAGATTTTCGGTACTTTAAAGGTTTCTTCTAAAACTTTCAATAAATTTAGATGAAACGTGATACTTGGGGTTCCCGGTAGGTCTGTTCTCACCTTGCGAAAAATGTTCGCTACACGTCCACAAATTTGTATAGCCCCCATATAACGGTACCTCCTGATTTCCGGTATTTTTAAGGTTTCTGCCACAATATTCAACGAAATTAGATGAAACTTGACGATTGGGGTTCTTGAAAGGACGATTCAGCTTCACAAATTATATAGCCCCCATATAACGGCACCTCCCTATTTTCGGTATTTTGAAGATTTCTGCCACAATTTCCAATCAAATTAGCTGAAACTCGACAGTTGAGGCTCTCTGTAGGTCTGTTCTCTCCTTCCAAAAAAGGTTCGGTGCAGGTCCATTAATTAGTATAGCTCCAATATAACGGTACCTCCCGATTTTTGGATATTTTCAAGGTTTCTGCCCCAATTTCCCACCAAACTAGAAAAACTTGACTATTGGGGTTCTCGGTAGATCTGTTCTCATCTTGCGAAAATGTTTCCAATAAAGGTAAAAAGGTACCTACCGATTTTCGTTATTTTGAAGGTTTCTGCCACAATTTCCAATCAATTTAGAAGAAACTTGACTATTGAGGATCTCAGTAGGTCTGTTCTCACCTTGCACTAATTGGTATAGCCTCCGTAAAATGGTACCTCCAAATTTTAAATATTTTGAAGGTTTCAGCCACAATTTCCAACCGAATTGTCTACGTTTAGGGTTTTCAATGGTCAATCTCATGCAGAAAATATTTTTATTGCACAATCAGTTTAATGCTACAAGAAGTATAACCCATTCATGTTTATGGTCCCGGGTAGTGGTGGAGGATGTAAAAAGTTTGGCCCGGCCCTGCTTACCTCTTGATTTTTTTTCTTGCAAGAAATAATAACAAATACAAATCTCATCATAAGTGAACGAATTATACTAGATCCGGATCGAAAATAGGCAATATTGGTCCACTCAGGCTTGCATCTTGCATCCTACAAAAAAAAATCACATTACAGTTTCGTACCTACATTGGAGGTTGTGCGAAAATTGAATGTATCTGTCCACTTTTTTGGTACCTCCCCCAAAAAAAGGTAAAGAATTTCAAAAGTAATATTTATATCAGATTCAGAATAGGAGCGACCTAGGAAAATATTTTTCCACTGCTTCCCCTACCTCTCCCCACAAGGTACACATTTTTGTCTAATATTAACTTTAGTAAAAAATTAAATGAGTCTCTGATTTAATTTTCATAATTCGCATATTCCACTAACGCAGTATTGATATTCCACTAAGACAGTATTAGATCTTGAATGAATAGATCAACTATTAAATGCCAAATTATGCTGAGGGTATATTTTTAATTTTCTAAATATTTCACTTCAATTTGCCTACATATTTCAACACTTCATACAATAAATGGTTAACCCTCAAATTATTATGTAACCCATTGTAGTTTTCCGCTCCGGCCAACTGCCATATGTTTTAAATTTCTGTGCAAACACGACTTTTTTCCACTTGTCTTTTCCATTTATGGCAAACTTTATGATAATTTGTAAATATTTGTGCGCCATAAAGTTTTGCATTTGAATAGAGAACAGAAAACAAAAACGGCGAGAAAACAAAACATTAAAGCCATGTTAAACAACACTTTTATGAATACTTCCCCACCGACCATATCTGTAGCTAGGCTATTTCTGATTTAGTAACTGACCTTTAGAGAAGAGAAAAATTTATACAAAAATATAAAAACAAATAAATTTCAAATACACAACAAACATCAGCCAGCCAGCCAAATCGATTGATTTCAATTTGCATTTTATTGTAAATTTGTGTTGTTGTCATTGTTGTTGTAAAACATGTATGGATGTAAGAATTCCACCTCCACCACCGACGCCGCCTTTTCATCACCATGCCGTCGTAAACAATAGAAAGAAAAAAAAATCAAACGAAGCTAAAGAAGAGTAATCAAACTTACATGGATGGTATGACGGAAAGACAGACAGACTGACAGACGGACATACCGACAGACATATTTACATAGACCCCTAGTAGAAAAACTTTACATACAACCACATGCAAATCATCGAAGTGACTGAAGCACCGGGACTGACTGACACACCATTCGACTGACATGTTTCGTTCGTCAATCGCGTCTTTATGACTTCCGTATAAAATCGATTGACTGCTGGTGGTGCTGGAAGATGAAATTAATCGAATAATGACTGCTAACGTGTGGGAATATAATAAAATCACCAACAGCACCAACGCCACCACCACCACCAGCAACAACAACTTTAATTAAATGATAAATTAAAATCACATGAAAAATTAAGGTCGTTTTTTTATCACACAAAAACATCTGTTGTTTGGTTTTAGGTTTCAGGTCAAATCCTTGAACGTAGGTTATAGACATTTTTAAGAGGTTCCCTTGACCAAAAAATGGTTATAATTTCCATAGAAAATTGTGTATCATCATCATCAAATTTGAGTTACCCCACAATATCTATGCCAAACTAGATAGTTAAGAAAAGAGTTCGCCAACTTATTTTTTTTTGGAAATAAAGTATAGCTTCGGCTGTGTGGCACCTGGCGCAGTCCTGTTGCAAATATTCTCCTCTTCAATTTTTGTGAGCAAAATTTCTTTCAATTTGGACCAAACTTATAAAAACCGCCCACAAAGTAAAAAAAAAAAATGAGTTATAATAACTTCAATAATGGTGTAAACCAATGTCAGAATTTCTTCACATCCCAATAATTTTCTCAATATTGGAACAATTGTGAAAATGGAACATTTTTGGTAGGTTTCCAAATATATATAACTTAATAAAAAATAACATTACACATCGTAATATTAGGTTATGGATACAAAAGGGACAATATTGATACATCAAATTAAAAATGGGAAATCTGTCTTAATGTGGGAAATCTGTCTGATTTCTTTTTTATACCCTCCACCATAGTATGGAGGGTATATTATGTTTGTCATTCCGTTTGTAACACCTCGAAATACACATTTTAGACCCCACAAAGTATATATATTCTTGATCAGCATAAAATTCTATTTCGATTAAGCGATGTCCGTCTGTCTGTGGAAATCACTCTAGCTTCCGAACGAATTGAAGTAGGTTGATAAAAATTTGCTCTAATGTATGTTATGTCTGCAGGACTTTTGGTATTGAAAATGGGCCATGTAGGTCCACGTTTTGGTATATGCCCCATATAATGGTACCTCCCGATATTCGATATTTTGATGACTTTAGCGACATTATTCACCGGAATTGTTTCAAATTTGGTATTTGAAGTTCGAAATGGATACTACAGCCTAAGACAGAAAATTGTCTGTGCAGGTCCACGTCTTCGTATAGCCCCCATATAACGGTACCTCCCGATATTCGGTATGTTGATGATTTTAGGGAATTTATTCACCGGAATTGTTTCAAATATGGTATTTGAAGTTCGAAATGGATACTACAGCCGAAGACATAAAATTGTCTTTGCAGGTCCACCTCTTCGTAGAGCCCCATATAACGGTACCTCTCGATATTCGGTATTTTTATGATTTTATGGACATTTTCCACCAGAATTGTTTCAAATTTGGTATTTGAAGTTCGTAATGGATACTACAGCCTATGACAGATTGAATGTGCAGGTCCCCGATATTCGGTATTTTTATTTTTATCGACATTATAACCGATTTTTTTAAGTTTCGCATTTGTATTGTAATGGCTTATGACAAATGTTACCTACGCAGGTTCATGTCGTCGTATAGACCCTAATATAATAGCTACATTCGGTATTTTTAAGATTTAACAGAATTTTTTGTTTTTGAGATATCCAAATGGTGGAGGGTATTCAAAGCCCGGCCCGGCCGAACTTACAGCTTTTTAATTTTTTTTACCTCACATCATCATCATCAGCCGTATAAATTTAGAGATACGGCTTCCATATATATTTTCGTCCGATTTGCCTTTTATTGTGTACCAAATGTGTATTATTGGTCCAAATCGTATGGAATTTGGCATATCCAACCAAATTAAAAAAAAAAGTCTGTCAAATTTGGTTCAGATGTAGGTATAGCTTCCATACATATATTTGTCCTATATTTATTAAAGTAAAATGAAATAATGAAAAGGGTAGGATAGGTTAAGGTGGAATATCAATCCGTTAAAAAAAATAACCCAAATAGCGAAACCCATATTATGATCTAATTTGATTGGAAATTGTGGCAGAAATCTTCAAAATAACGAACATCGCGAGGTACCGTTATATGAGGGCTTTACCAATTAGTGGACTCACCGAGAACCAAAAATCGGGAGGTACCATTATACGGGGGCTATACCAATTATTTGACCTGAATCGAACATTTTTTTGCAAGGCGTGAACAGACCTGAACAAGAATCCCAAATGTTAAGTTTCATCTAATTTGGTTGGTAATTGTTGCAGAAACCTCAAACATACCGAAAATTGGGATGTACCGTTCTATGGGAGCTACACCAATTAGTGGACCTGAATCCAACATTTTTTGCAAGGAGAGAACAGACCTACAGACCTGGATATTGTGGCAGAAACCTTCAAAAGTTCTAAAAATCGGGAGGTACGGGGGGCTATACATAACCTTCATAATTCCTAAAATCGGGAGGAATAATACCAATTAATGACCTTATTCAAATATTTTTGCAAGGAGTGATCAGACCTTTCAAGAAACCCAAATGTCAAGTCTCAGCTGATTTGATTGGAAATTGTAGCGGGAACCTTCAAAATACCAAAAAGTCGGGAGGTACCGTTATATGAGGGCTACAAAAATTAGAGAACCTAAATCGGAATTTTTTTTGCAAGGAGAGAACAGACCTACCGAGGGCCCTAAATTTTAAGCTCCATTTAATTTGATTTCAAAATTGTGGCAGAAACTTTCAAAATGCCGAAAATCGAAAATACATTTATACGGGTGCTATGCCAATTAGAGAACCTGAATGCAACATTTATTGCAAGAAGAGAACAACAGGTCTACCAAGAACCACAAATGTCAAGTTTTAGCGGATTAGGTTGAAAATTGTGGAAGAAATCTTTAAAGTTTCGAAAATCGGGAGGTACGGTTATATGGGGGCTATACATATACGCGGACCAATATATAAACCTAATTTTAAAGCTCTAGATTACATAATCTGGACTCTTTCGTCAATTTTACAGACCGACTGACAGACAAAGGTAAAGATTGACGGACATCGCTAAATCGCCTTTAAATTTTTTCTGATCAGGAATGTATATACTTTTTGGGGTTTTCGACGAATATTTCGAGGTGTTGCAAACGGAATGACAAATTTAATATATCCTTTATTGTGTGGTGGAGGGTATACAAATCAGTGAATGTTGTAAAAATATGATCGTTTAAAATGTGAAATGAAGGATCAATTCAATATTGTCAATCAGGACACCGGACCTTAGTCTAAACCTTTCGAGATATGCATTCCTTTACCCTCAAAGGAATTTATAGAGGGTAGTATCCGATTTGGAAGAAAGAACATGGTACATCATAATATTATTGTCAAACTTAGATCGAGTTCGGAGATGGGCAAAATCGGTTCACCCCTGCTGGTACCTCTCCCACAAAAGGTGAATTGGTCAACGAAAATTATTTATCGTATAGAACAAGAATTTTGTGCAAACTTTGCAAATAAATCACAGGTCCGAAAATGGACAATATCGCCTACTCCATCGTGTAACTCCCCACAAAGGGTCAAATTTTTTAATAATTATAACTCTATTAACATGCAAAATAAACATAAAATTCATGGTGTGAAGATGGTAGATATCGATCCACTCCTTTTATTACATCTCCTACAACGGGTCAAAAATTTGAATAGATATGAGCCTCATAAAACTAGAATCCGATTCCTTTTAAACTCGGCACATTTCAATGTTTCTATCAACATAAGGTGTGATATCGGCACACGCCTTCTGGTACCTCCCCAACAAAGGGTCAACATTTTGAATATCCAAAACTACTTAAAATGCGAATTGATCACCCAATTCTCCTTAAATTTCTCATATCCCAATATTTCTACTAAAACAATATCTGGTGTGAAAATGGAATACATAGAATCACCCCTTCTGGTACAACCCCCCGTAAGGTTCAAAATTTGGAATAACTCAAAATAACATAAAATGCGAAATAAGAATTCCAAGATATGGTGGGAAGATAGAATATATAGGCTCACTCCTTCTGGTACCTTCCCTACAAATGGGAACGGGATCCGGCTCTAGCCCGGGTCCTGAACCCGGTCTTCCGGGTAAAAAAAATCTGGGGCCCCGGGCCGTCCCCAAGAAAAAAAATAGCTTCCCGGAATCGGGGTAAAAATACCTACCACTGGAAAAAGAAATAAAAAAAAATGAAAAGCTGTCGGCAGTTCATTCATACTTATGGTTGGTGAGATTTCAGTTTTTAAATAGTACCGATGTTTAGTTTAAATCCAAAAAAAAAAAAAAATGCTAACTACTGGAACATGCCGATCTTAGGTGAACTGATCCGACTCCTATTAGGAATTTAAGACTTTCTAATCTTGCTGGATATCCGTCTTGAATTATCCGCCTTCACGAGCAAACCTATACATGCTCTTAGTTTATTTTTCCTTGTTCTCTTAACGTTGTTTCTTTTCCCCCTCCAATTTCTTATTTGAATTTTACAAGACATACCTATTTGCCTAGTATTGTCCCTCATTACAATATTTTACATTTTAAGAAAATCCCATTTCTTTTGTTAACAACTTCACTAATTATGGGTTTTTTTTCTTCTCTCCCCCCGCTCTTTTTCTCTTTCGACAGATATGAATTGTAAATACAACGAATAAACAGTTCTCACCAGCACAACAATCGGAAAACATCAACACCAAACAAGATTAACTTCAATATTTAAAGAGAAGTGGAAGATACCAAGGGAAGATAGATGCAACAACAAACAACAACAACATTCTTACACAATACAGCAACAACCACACACTCAGTCTTTGTCTGTGTTTTCTGTAAGGCATATTACAAAGGAAGAACTCCTCTCATTACTCTGTGTTGTTGGTTGCACGGCCGGGATCATCAGAAAAAAAATAAGAACCATTTGAGAGATTAAATGGCAACATGTACATTTTTGGGTACCAAAAATAACAACAATAAACACATTTACACTCATTTGTAAAAGCCAGCAGAAGAAGACGAAGAAGACAAATACTCTTTGAAGCCACAGCCCAGCCACCAGCCATTATATTTACAAATTGGGTGCCAAAGATTCCTACTTTGGTATGGCCTTTTCGTCTCTCTCAGCAGCAGTAGCAGCAGCAACAGCAAACATTATCATCGACCACATCCCCAGAGCATAGAGTGAGCAAGAAGAGCAAGTCGATTTTCATTTTTTACATTTCGCTTGGGCTGAATAGACACATTAACGGAGAGAGATGAAAAACCTTTGAAGTTGTAAACTTTTTCAGTGTCTATGTGTTTGTGGGGATATTGATTTCACAGCCCATTTTATTTTTAAAATTCCCAAAAACAAAAAAAGGATTGCAACCAGCCATTGAATTTGCTTGCCTGAGGAGTTGCCATTGTGTAATCAACCAACCAGCCAGCCGCCAAGGCAAGTCGGCCTCGAACAATAGACCGGGATTTTTTTTGGGCAAAACTTTTGTCTGCCATTTAAAGGAAGAGGAAAAATAAAACACCACCACATTATTGTTGGAAACTTCTATATTTGCAAAAATAGAAAAGGCAACAATAGTAGGCAACAACTCTCTTCCCTTCATTCATTCATCGGCCTGCCCTTCACGAACGAACGACGAAAATACGAAACAAGCGATCTCTACTAGCATAGCATAGCGCCAAACAGAACCTTCATCATTATCATCACCACCAACATCATCATCATTAGAGTTATTTACTCATTAATTATTCTAAGCAGTAACTAAAAGACAACCTATCCTAAAAGCCAAAAACAACAACAAAGCAAAAGGAACAACGTCTAAACGTGACCACACTTTGTCCGTCCGGTGACAATACCAACCAACAATATTTACCAACCAAAAACGAACCCAACTACTAAATGCATTCATAAGCCTAGATTTTCTTATTGTAGTTATTTACAACAACAGCAACACCAACAATGGATAGTTCCACCAGCAGAACAACAACACCTGTAACGCCGGACACATGTACGGCCAGCACCAGCTCCTCCAGCACCTCATCGGCGCCCCAGTACAGCGACGAAGTGCGACGACCTTTACAAAACCTAGATCTCTTGCCACGCCAAGGCAGTGGCTCTTCCACCAAAACCTGTGAGGTGGATTTGGGCGATGAGGAAAGGGACACATTTTCCCCAGTGAGCAGCAACAATCACAGTCCGGAAATGGAGCACCTAAATCAAATGGCCGGCTCCAGTACATCGCAAATGTTAAATGGCATGGAGGAGGCCAGTTGTTCCACCACCTCGAATTCTTCAACAGCCAAAGATTATAAACAGTCATTTGGCGATTTGGTGGTGACACCTCTGAAGCTGAAAATCAACAATACCCTGCAGACGGTGGTGTCCACGCCGCCACCTCTACTGCCACCACCCGCCTCCAAGGAGGAAAAACAAAGGCAAAATGAGGAAATTGTAATTCTCGAAACATCATCGATATCCTCAGAGACTGGCTCCTGGGAATCAGTGTTTCCAGCCACAAATCCCCCCAACATGGGGCCGGCCTCCTCCGTTACCATTGCCTCATCGGCTGTGCCTCAGGTCGATGTAGATCTAACAAACTATTGTGTGGGATTTTTGGAAAAGAACTTGGGTTTGGTGGCCAGTGCCAGCAAATCAAAACTGCTAGCCAAAGAAAAAGAAGATGCCCCTTCATCCTGTTCCTCCAGCACCCTAAGAAACAAGGATTTAGATTTAGAACCCATGGTAAGGGAAAGGACCTACTCAGCTGGACATAATCCTCTGACGGCGGACACCTCCTCACTTTTCAAGGGCATAAGCTCCTCATCTCTGCAAAGAGATTTGCTAAGCAAGGCGGACAATCCCATGAGTTCATCACAGACCAGCGCCTGTTTTATAGATGCTTCATCGCTGTGCGATGAGGATGAAGTGCCACCATATCCCAAAAACAAACAGGCCAACGCCCCTGGCCACCATCCAAAGGATGGCAATGCAGACGAAGTACCACAGGAAGAGGATGAATCTCCCACGAAAAAACTAGAAACATTCCATAAATCATTTGCCCGGTGCAAAGTAAAATCCAAAGATGATGCCAGCCAAAGTCCAACTGCAGCGAATCCAAACACCACCATCAACAGCACGACACAGCAGCAGCAGCAGCATAGTCGACCCAGATCCTCTAACTCCTCCTGCAGTTCCGAAGAAAACAATGACAAACAAAATGAGACAACCATTAGTAATCTCTCCGATGAGGAGAAACTATGGAAAAGGGATCACAAACCCTCACCACCGGCCCAGGAGGAGGTAAATGGAGAGGGGGACGAGGAGGAGGAGGAGGAGGAATTAAAAATTTCCGATACAAATGTCAACTGCTCCTCGAACATGCCACAAGATGCCGATTCCTCCGACTCATCGGATATGTTTCGCATCAAACGGGAAACGGAAAGGAAATACAATCAATATTCTGGCCCAGGCCTTCCTCCCTTGGCCAATAAGTTACTCAACACACATCCCCACCATCATCAACATCATCCACATGGTGGTGGCCATCATGTCCATGCCCACCATCATCACCCGCAATCCACCAACAATCACAGTGATGTTAGCTATACCACAGATTATTCCTCATCTAGTCCGGCTCCCAGCCTGCAATGGTCTGAACATGAACACCGCTCCTCCTCCTCAACGGCGGGGCACAATCAAAAGATGAGCATAGAGGACTATGATCACATGGCTGCCATTAAAAACAAATGTCTGCTACCCGACACGCCACACAACTCCATTGTCCACATAGAACCGAATTGTTCATCCAATACCTCTTCGATACATCGGGACTATACGCTATCCTCTTCATCGTTTTCACATCATCGTGACTCGGGAGCATACTGTTCGGATGCCACCGATTCACCCATACCCATGCCACGTACTCCAAAACGCTCAAAATTTGATGAGGCCAATCCCATCATTTCGGGGGGTTCTTTGATTACAGATTATCCGGAAAAGCTATGTGAAAGTCCTTCGCTGAAAAGGAAAACGGAAAATTGTCCCATTGTTTCGGGTGGCTTTACATCGCTGGATTTTGAGCCCACCCAACCCCTGGCCGATGAGGATGAAGAAATGGAAGTGGAATTGCGAAACAAAACAAAACCACGTAAACCCATTGCCGGCATTGCTTCTTGGGTGGTCGACATGAGCGATTGCCAGTCGGGCGGAGAAAGACGTAAAAGCACCAGCTCTTCCTCAAGTTTGGAAACCTCAAATTCAAAATTCAGAGAACGTTCCGATTCCACCAGCTCTCACAAAAGTGGTTGTGGTTTCTATGTGTCGCTCGACGACATGGAAAAGAAACCGAAGGAGAAAAGATCAACCGCAATTGATTCACCCATGAGCAAGTCATTCAATGCAGCCCCAACGCTTTCCTCAACGCGATTCTTTGTAAATCTTTCCTCGAGTGAATATAGGCCCCGCGACCCCTCACGAGAGGAGGTAGAGGCAGCAGCAGCAGCAGCCAAACCGCAAAACAATCTCCAACAAGCTGACAATTCTAATAGCAGCTCACAGAAAAATCTCTTCAGTATGTTTATAGACATTAGTAATGGTGATAAGAAACCGCTGAAACCCTTGCGCAAAGAGCCATTCAGTCTGGCACAACGCCTCAGTACTTCGCTAACTACGACGCAACAAAAGAAAACGGATGAACAGGCCATGGCGGCGACGGCAACGCTGAAATCTGCAGCCAGTTCTACAGAGACATTAATGTCGAAATCGAATCAAAATAAAATTCCCAACAGCGAATGCAACCCCGAGGCGGGAGCTGGAGAAACAAAGTCCCTGGATTACAAATGTAACTTTGAGCCACCCATAACCGTGGCGGCTATACGCAGGCTCTCCATGCAACAGAAGGCCCAACATGAGGCCAATAAACGTCATTCGTGGGGTAATAGCGGCAGTGGCACTAATGGCATTGCTGGTCCTCCCACAGACTATAAGCGATCGATTAGTCTTACCAATAATGGAGATGGTAAAGATGGTTCGAGTGGAAGGGGTGGTGGCGGTGGTGGTCTCATGAGCATTATCGATAAAATACCCATCATATCGAAAACCTCTTCATTATCGGTGGATAGTTCCATATCACCCTTCGATGATTACACGGGATCTAAATCCGAGTTGAGTACCAGTTCAGGGGGAGAACGTGAAGAGGAGGCTGGTGGACAAAATCCGCAACAGAATCGTATTAAAAAGCGACGGCGTGATGTCCAAATCAATGAGACCTTTGATAAGTCAAGTTTAGCCTCCATTACCGATGGCATTCTCTCCAAAGATCTTTCACCGCTCTCCACCACAGATACAGATGATTTGACCTTCCAGCAGGATGAAGAACAGGCCGCCCGAGAAACTGAAGAGGCATTGGCTCATTTGCAGCAAAGCAATACCTCGGCATTGTCAATTGCTTCCACATCGTCGTTATCGTCAAATCGTATTTCCAACATTATTATGGAAACCATTGTGGAGGCCAAGGAGACATCGTCACCCAAAAAAGTGGCACAGAATATTGGTATGGACTCGCTGCAGGCCACAATTGAGAAGCAAAAAATGCTACTGGAAACGGTAAATGAACATGGAGAAAGCTCCACGGCTGGAGGTGGTGGTAATACCTTTGTCAAGCTATCCGACATGGATAAGCCGTTGAATTTGAATTTAAAATCCCCCGAACGCATGACATCCAGTGTTGGTGGTGGCAGTAATCACCGGCAAATAAGTAGGCTCTATCGTGATGATAACCATCGTTCGGGTAGACCGCACTCCTGGACCATGTCTCGCTCCACGGGCAATAGTTTTCAAAATTTCACCAGCTCGGTGGAGAATCTACGCAGTCTTTCTCGTCTCTTCCCCAACTTCTCCAAGGAAATATCCAATTCCCTGCCCAATGATATGAGCCTGGATAATATGGATTATATACAAACCGATCTCAGCAATGATTCAAGTTTGGCATCGAGCATAAGTCGTTCGGGCATGGATGAATCCTCGATGTCATGTCGCCAGCCCAGACGACTGGGCGAAGATTTGCTCAAAATGTTCTTACAGGAAATCGCCACCGATATGGTTGTGGAGGTGCATGGAAGGCGAATAAAAGCCCATAAATGTATTTTGCGTTCCCGTTGTCAATACTTTGCTGCCATGTTGGCTGGTAACCAGGCGACTAGTGTGGTCTCGTTGCAGGGCTATTCCTATTCGGCAGTACATTTTGCTCTGTGTCACATTTATTCGGGGGCCTCACATCCACCGGATGGCATAAGTCTTATGGAATTGGCGGCATTGGCAGATCTACTGGGACTGGAGGGTCTGAAGGAAGTAACGGCTCATGCTTTGAAAACGAATTATTGTCATAATTTCCATAAACCCTGTTCCGGTTGCATTGATGGTATACTACAGGTCCTGCCCGTTGCATTAAATCATGCTCTGGATGATCTCTATCGGAAATGTTTGAGGTGGACTTGTCGCCATTATCTGAAGGTGTGGCCCACCCGGCAATTTGCCCAATTGCCATCGGACATTTTGGCCAGGTGTCGTCAGCAGATTGTGGCATATTTGGTAAGTTGAAAAAGACAGGTTTTGTTGGACGGACTTTCATGGAGAAGGATTTTAGGAGGTCAAATGGCCTTAGAAGACTTTCTAAAGATAAAAGGCCCTTGAAAGATCTGCTACTTATTTAAGACCTAAAGAAGATCCCAATCTATGAAAGAAATCATCCGTTAAAATCCTTCTTTCTGTAGATTACCTGATTTCTTCAGAACTTCCATAGATAGAATATCTTTCTATCCACCGAAGACCTTCTGAATTTAGAAGACCAGTTGAAATATTCTATCCTTTGAAGACCTGTTAAAATTATAAAGAAAGCATTTTTCAGGACATCAATAGATAAGAGATCTTTTTCTCTACAGAAACCCTATTGTAGCTCTTCTATATGTAGAAGACCAGTTAAAGATCTTATATCCTTTGAAGACCTGCTAAAGATCTATCCTTAGATGACTTGCGAAAGAATTGCTTTTCTTGATTTCATCAAATTTATTAACCTATTTTTCCCAATTCCAAATCATCCCTCTAGACCTCCGAGTCTGTTTTGGACACCGTTTTGGATTGTGACAATCTGCTCGCCCAGCTGGCCACATATCGTTGGGGTGGCGTCTGTGAGAATTTGGTTCGCAACATTTTGGATGCCGCCTATGGTTATATAGCCGATCATTTCGCTAGTTTAATAGCCAGCGATTCATTCCTTTCACTGGGACACGATCGCAGTTGCCATATACCCCGACTCGAAGGTGTACTGCTGCGTACGGCCTCGAATTTAACACCCGATCAAGCTTGTCGTAGTTATCAACGGATAACACGTCTCAATACTGTGCTACAAGCCAAAGTTATACAAATGCCTCCTGGGCTGGGAGAATTGGCCAAAGAACTACAGGGTCTTCAGGAAGAAGATCTCGACTGGGATACGGAATACATACGTTTGGTTAGCTCCATACTATCGGCCGTGGAACAGTGTCTGATAAGGCAGTGCTCGCGGGCCATGCGGGTTACCGCTTGGCAACGTATGGACCTGGATTTGCGCAAGAAAATCCAAACACTGGCACGTCTAACTGAGCCGCTAGATCTCAAACGTGGTAAACCGGTTTCAAAGGCCTTCTCCTTTGGCGGCAGTACACGGAGCCAAGATCTGCAGCAGGTTAAGGCAGCCATACAGGCGCACTCCAAAAGGGCCCTGGCCCAGGATACCCAGCTGTACAAGGCCACCCAAACCACCCACGATGCTGTGCAAACTGCGGAACGGGGAGTTCAAGCCAATCATGATTTGAGAGAGGGAACAAGTAAGTAGTGCCTTTATAAGCCACCATTTCGGAAAATTCAATACAATGAACCTTTGTTTCTTTGCAGGCCGGGTTTTAAAATCCAATTCACGTGCTCATGTTCCTCAAGCATTAAAGGGCATCTCTCAAAGTAGTATGACCTCCGAACGCACAAGTGTCAGCACTGCGGTACATCATCGTCGCACCAAATCTGAGGCGCCAACTTCAACTGCAACAACAGCGGCCGCAGCACCAGCCAACAAATCCAATGAACCAAAGAAACCCTCCATGGAATCCAAAGCAAATGAAAGCCATACCACAAAAACTCGCAGTCAATCACTAAAATTGTCTGATGTTAGGCCACGTTACTTGGAACCGAAAAAGGTGCACACCACTCAAGCCCTCGGCAATGGTCCTGTACGCAGTTCCACCAGCTCTAGCATACCCGGCAATCTGGCCAAGAAGCAAAACTACCAGCATTCTTCCAGCGAAAGCTCACGTCATTCCAGTCCAGCGGCGAGAAAACATCTCAACGGCAAGGTGACGGCCAACATTAAGTCCACCAACAACATGTCTTTGGATAGTCTAACATCTGCCAATGCACGCACCGGCAACAGATCCAAAACCAACAAGTCTTCCGATAATGAACGTCTATCCGATCTGTGTGTTGACGACTCCATGAACGAGAGTATGAAAAGTTCTGTGATCACCAATAAATCAGCCTCAAGAGAGTCGCTGCTTTCGAATAGACTAGGCAGGCCTACTAAATTGAAAAGTGATTCTTGTAATAGCCAAAAAACCCGGGCAAATGGCAGTGTAAAACCGGCCAGACCCACAAGTCTGGGGCCACGGGCACCCAAATATTTGCAACAGAAAATAACCTCCACCGGTTCCAGTCCCTCATCAGTTACCACCACCAAATCGGCTACAAGTCGTCTCTCCTCGGTATCATCAACTCAGTCATCGCGTGATTTCTATAAACGTTCAATATCGGTGCCAGGTCAGAGCGCCGGCGGCGATGGCAGTCAAAATCAACCTCAAACCAAACACAGTTTCCTCTCGGCCAAATCACGAGAAATCCTGGCAAGGCGAGCCGAAAAAGAAAAGAACAAACAACAGCAGGAGGAGCTCTTAAAACAAACGCAAAAGGATCGTTTGCACAACCCGAACGAAACCAAGACAGCGAACAATAAAAACAATCTCAACGTTGGTGGTGGGGCGCCAGTAATGCGTTCCGCCTCACACTCCTCCGTGATGACTACCCTACGCAACAATGGCCCTCCATCGAATATACCCACACGAAGACCGAATTCATTGCAACTAAAGAAATCCCACAATGCAAAAACCAATCAAAACAATAGCAACAACTTCCGAAATCACAAGTCCTCATCCGGTGGCGAAATCTATCATACAGCTCAAGCGGTAAAGCAAAAAATTGAATTGCTCATCAAGACATCAGCGAAGGCGGTCAACAATGATGATGATGGCCATCCTTCAATTGTGGTTGAATCGAAATTGGAACGTTCGAGTACATTTTGTAAAGATGCAGCTGATGTGGCCGATATAAATGAATTACAAATTATCGAATAGATTGTGTGTGTGCATGTGTCGCAGCAGACAAAAGGAAGCTAAGCGAGAGTGAACGCGCGATGAGAGAACTTAAAAACAAAACAAAAACTAAATATAATTGTTGGTGATCAAAATGGATGGATGATTCTGAATCGAGGGGAAAATCCATGCATCACGTTGGTTTTCTTTTTCTTCGTAACTGTCGATTGGAACTCTAAAATAAATTGAGGTATGTATTCCGATACAAGATTGTGGTTTTTAAGATTATTGATGATAGCGATGTGCGTGCAGAGTTATCATGGTTGTAGGAAGTCTGAAAATACAATATCTCAACCATGGAATGTGGCAATAGTGCAATGGCAGGTGATTTTTTTAGAACTTCTCCAGATGTTCACCATCAGAAATAACGGAGCCATAAATTTGAATTTTAAAGATTTTTCCTAAGGCACTTACAGATTAGGATTAAGATTTTTTATTAGACTCGCCGAACCCTACACTCATATTTGTAGATTTTTGGGGAATAATGGTGCCATAAACGATGAGTGTTAATAATGTAATCTGAGGGACTAAAGGGGCCATAATCGCGGATGTTTAAGAAATTTTCTGATGGACAATCGAAATACAACAGTTAATTTTCAACGATTTTTTCTGAGAGACTAACAGAGAAATAAATGTGGATTTTTAAAGAACTGTTTTGAGGCAGTAATGGCTCCATAGACTAGGATTTCTAAAGATGTTTTCACGGGAACTATCGGAGGCATAAACGGCATATTTTTTCCTGAGAGCCTGAGAGGCTAACAGAACCCAGAACTTTTTTATTATTATTATTATTATTTTTTTTTTTTTTTTTTTTTTGAGTGATTAGGGTTCTATACGATTTTCTCTGATAAATCAATAGAAAGTTTTCTGTAGGGGTTTTTGAGATTTTTTAAGGAACCATCAGAGTCTTATACGTAGCTTTCCAAACAATTTTTCTAAAAGATAATCAGAGTCAGATTAGGTGATTTTTTTAAGAAATTCTGTGGAAGACCATCAGAATCGAATACGTTGATTTTTGTTTTCTCAGAAATCATCGAGAGTACTATCCGTGGAAAGAACTTTTTAGGAGACCATCAAGATTTTTTAAGAAATTCCCCGCAAAACCATCAGTGCTCTGTACATGAATTTTTGAAGAATTTTTCTGTGGGACAATCGGAGTCTTATTGATGTTATTTTTTACCAATTGTTGTAATACTCCATTAGTATTTTATAGATGTATTTCTCACTAATTTTTCTGAGGAATCATCGGGTGCTATGCATATATTATTTCAAAAATCTTTCCAATTCGCGAGCAAAGTCTCATTTGAGGATTTTTTAAGAATTTTTGTAAGCGCCTATCAGGGTCTTATATATGGATATCTTAGGAATTTTTTCAAGGAATCATCAGAGTCTTATGTTTGGATTTTTTAGAAATTTTCCGAGAAAGCATCGATGTCCTTAACGTGAATTTTTAGTCTAAGTTTTTGTAAAGTTCGATAAGTTTTTGTCTCATCGGTGGATTTGAAATTTAAGAATTATTTAAAATTCGCTACTTACATTCGTAATGGATTCTCCTGATATTCGGGTTTCGGATGATTTAAAAACATTTTGCAACGAAATGATTTAAAATTCGGTACATAGGCTTCGTAATGGGTTATATTTCTTGTGGCAGATCACGTTTTCCTATAGCCCCCATATTTCGCTACCTTCCGGTATTCGGATGATTTTAGCAAAATTTTCCAGGAAAATCGTTTAAAATTCAGTATGTATAGTTTGTAATGGGTTATGTCTTCTGTAGCAGAAGACTGCTCAAATAGGCACATTATTTCTTTTATCACTCATAAAGAGGCTCCTCCAAATTTTTGGTATTTTGGAGATTTTATTTTCAAATTTGGTATTTAAAACCCGCTTTAGCAGGAATTTACGGTAATTTGAAGGTTTTTACCAAACCATTTCATTGGTAACTAGTAAAGAAAGTCTTAAAGTCGGGCGGGGCCGATGTTATGTTACCCTACACCGCTTTACATATTTAGTAGAGCTTCACATAACAAATAAATGTTTTTATAGGGAATTTGTGAGAATTAAATCATACCAACTATGATTATAGTTATAATTTAAAGTCCAAAGAAACTAATATATGAGAAGAATATTCTACTCCTAATCTATTTCTATTTCCGAGGCATTTGTGCGTTTTTAATTCGGGCTTGTATTACCCATTTGGTGTACAATTAACTTGAAATTATGGGAGCTATATCCTAATATGAAACGATCTCGATAAAATTTGGCAAAGGTATTTCTGAGTTGTATTAAGGCTGCGGAGGACAAAAATAACAATTATTAATACATTATGTGCAAAATTCCATACTATTTAGGCTGATATTACACGTTTGGTGCACAATAGAAAGAAAATCGGACGAAGATATATATTGGAGCTATATATAAATTTTGACCGATTATCTCCAATTTCAATAGGGTTCGTCCTTGGGTCAAACAAATTACTTGTGCAAAATTTCATCTAGATCAAGCAATAAATGCGACCTGTACTTTGTTCATAAAAACACATGGACAGATGGACGGACATGCATAAATCGACCCAGAGTGTGATTCAGATAAAAATGGAATTGGACCCGATTTCCATACCAATCCTTTAATTTTTAAAGATTTTCCTTACCTCATGCTGAAGAAGGGTATTTGAAAATTTCCTGAGGAAGACTGAGTTACAGAGATATTTTTAAATATTTTTTTTTATCGGACCAAAAGCAAATTGTTTATTCCTGAAGTACATCAGGCATATTTTTTTAACGATTTTTTCTTTAGAATAAGTTCTTTATTCGTAAATGTTAGATTAAGATCCTTTAAATTACGGCATATCAAATAATTACAAAATACTCTTCCTTCCTCTTTGCAGATTATTAAAAATTATCCCCCGTTTTCTGATCGTTACAACCGTTATTCCTTTTTGGCTATTTATGTATTTTGATAACCACAAAACAGAAAAAAAAATACAAACAACAAAAGCATTGGCTTAATTTTTACAGCGGCGCGCAACCAAGTGGCAAAAGCAACAACAACAAAACAACTCTAGTCAATAACATAAACAATTTAAAGGCTTGTTGAAAATAAAAAAAAAACAAAAACCGAAAAACTATCGAAAAGAACAAACAGAACAACAATAAGTATAACGTTACACTAAGCTTTAGTTGACGACACTGTAGAAAATCAAAAAAACCCAGCGCATCAAAGGATCTTTTTGTAGAGGAAAAACCTTTTTGAATCCCTAAACCTTCCTATCCCTTCCCCAAAAACTATCACTGCAAAAGATTTCAAAATAGCATACGAATTACAAAAACATACAACAACTAGTAACTAAAGCACAATACTTACAAAACAAAGAGAAAAAAACAACAACAACAATAAACAAAAGAATACAAATTTATATAAAAAAAAAAAATAAAAATAAAAAATCATAATTCAGTTAACCACAAAACTGAATAAAATCGAACCCGCCCCGTTCAATGGAAATAAGAAAATAAAAATGAAATTAATCAAAGTCTTGCATGCATGTAAACTGCATGCTAATATCGCGAATGCTGAATTTGAATTGTTTATATCTTGTTTTGTTTAATTATGAAGAAATTAAACAGAAACAACATAACACATAAAATGGGGGAAAACATAATGTTTTCCTTAACGTTTTTTTAACTTGTTTGTTTCACCCTTTCTACCGCCACCCCCCTAAATCCTTTCATTTTAGCAATTAAGTTATAGTATGTATACAAAAACAGTTAATAATATTAATTATGTTTACGAGATATGTGTAAAAGTAACTACCTTTTTTGGTGATATTATTTAGAATTAAATGATTACTTGGAAAATAATGAGCAGGAACAAATAAAAAACAAACATTTATAGAAATTATAAGCTTTTTACAAATCACCTTTTATTTGAATTTTTATCCAAGCCCCCTTTTCAGCTTAAAATTGTTTTGCTTTTCAAACACAATGTTTGCTTGTTTTAAAGGAAATTAACCTCAAAATATGGAAGAATTTTTAGATTTTTTTTTTTTTTTTTGCAAAATTGCACATGAGCCCCCCTCTTGCTTGAAAACATCTAATGAGTTTTCTTGATCAATTTTCCTTTAAGTATTTGGAACTAGAAATTACTCTCGAAAACAACTCAAAAATATTTATGGATTTGGTAAAATTCCATTTTAAAATTTGTTAAGAAAACAAAATTGTTTTATTGAGAATTTTCTTGAAAAAGTCCATTTTTAGAATTTCTAATTCAGAATATGAAAAAAATCCACTTCGGAACTGTTATACCCTCCACCAAAAGTGTGATCTGGACCTGGGACCAAATGCTTGCAGTCGAAACCGAACAAATTTCGCTCCAAAATGAATTTACGTATTTAGTTGTGTCTGCAGAAATTTGAAATTCAATCAAAACATATTTAAATTCGATACAATTGGATTTTTTTCGATGTCGAATGCAAAAATTCTGGCTTCTTGTCGCTATCGGTGTCCATAGGAGCTCTTCTAAACCTAGAAGAACAGTTATTTGCCAAAATAAGATTAAATTATATTTAGAGTAAAAATGCACAATAAAAAAAGAATATCGTACATTCAATACCAAAGACCGTAAAAATACCTGTAGAAGGTCCTCTATTTATGTTGATCTGCAATATAAAAAAAATCTTTCTTTCCGTATCCATAAAATGTCTTTCATTTGTGGAAAACCTTAAGAGGGCCTCCAAAACGTGGAAGAATGTTAATGATCTATTAATTTCTTGATTCCAATAGAAAGAAGTTTGTTTTTTGAAGGCCACACACAGAAGGTCGCGTCTATCCAAAAAGGCGTCTATTAATGGAAGACCTATAAAAAACTGCCTATCTGTAGAAAAACTATTAAAATTTTTTTTACTCCAATATTATGCCGTTTAATTCATTGAGAAACTATTGAAGGACATCTACATGAGAGATCCATAGATGTTTTCTATCTGTAGAAACGTAGGAAACATCGATTCTCCCAAGAAGGTTATGGTCTATTCAAATTAGGTTGCAATGGTCCGATCCTTTCGAAATGTTAAATGGAGTCTAGGTTAGGGGGTCAGAACGGAGGCTTATAGTTGGGGGGATGTGATCTTAAAAATATTAAGGGAATGAAATGGATCTGAAATCTGATTTTCTTGCTGATTTTTAATTCCTCTATAAAAAGTTGTTTTAGGACAGCACCGAAGTCAGAAATATATTAGATTATTTGTAACCGCTTAAGAACCAAACCTGAGGTTTTGATTAATCTTTTAAGTAGTCCAATTATGTACCCCAATATCTTTTCATTTTTTCCAGTCCAAAGTATTTCAGGTATCCTTGTTTTGTTTTTTTAATTTATTTTCCCCTTGTTATGAGGCCCTGTAATATTGTTCGTCTTTACATCCTCAAAATGTTCTATGTATTTTTTGGAAATATTGCACAGATTTCGGCTCCCCATTAGTCAAAGTATGATTTTGAGCATTCCAAAGGCTTAGAAAATTCTCTGTAAGAAGATCTGTCGATAATCAACAACGAGACCTAATGATTCTTTTCATATAAAGGAGTTGCATATGTTCTAAAACATAATGAACGGGATTTTAATAAGGTGTTGAATAGAAATTTTTATTGAATTAATTGCATTTCCATTTATCCATATTTAAATAAGAGGGTACTCCCGACAAGAATTTTAAACATTTCATCTGTGACTTAATTTCAATTATGAATACCAAATATGTGAGATGGTCTTGTACTAAGCGTATAGAGCATCAAGATATTCGGCTTTACGTTGCGGGATCACAGGCCAAGTTCTACAGTCCAATTCTAAATGTTGACGAACATATGTAAGAATGCTCACTTTCAATAACTCTTGTGATTCAAAATGCTTGGGAAGGGGCCAACGAACAAACTGAGAGTATAATCGAATTTTTTTTTTTGTCCTTCAGAATCACTCTAACAAAAATTTCCAATAATTCCATTTTGGATTCAAAAAATATGAATGAATTGATTGAATTTAATATTCAATATTAAAATATGAAATGCTTTTCTATATTTAACTTATAAAAGATCTAAATAATCGTTCCATTTTTGGATCCAATTTGCTCATAATAACTAGACAGATTTGTAAAAATTTCCAGAATCACTCGAACAAAAATTTCCATTAATACCATTTTGGATTAAAAAAAAAATTAATGAATTCATTAAATTAAATTTTCGATATTAAAATATGAAATGCTCTTCTATATTTAACTAAGAAAAGAACTAAATAATCTTTCAAATGTTTTTGGATTAAATTTGCTCATAATAACTAGACAGACTTGTAAAAATGTCCTTCAGAAGCAATCCAACAAAAGTTTCCATTTATCCCATTTGGGATTTAAAAAATATTAGTGAATTGATTGAATTTTCAATATTAAAAAATGAAATGCTCTTCTATATGTAACATAGAAAATATCAAAATAATCTTTCCTTCTTTTGGATCCAATTTGCTATAGACAGATTTGTAAAACGTCCTTCAGAATCACTCCAACAAAATAAATTTTCAGTTTTACTTGCAAATAATTTCAAAAAAATTGTTTTTGCCTTGGTTCTTTAATATCTTTCAATTTTACTCAAATATTTTTGAAATAGCTTTGCTCCAATTCTTATATTAAATTTTGCATGTGTGGTGGAAAACACGATAAACTGCTTTTGCGTGCATACTTTTAGGATGCAGCAAAGAAAACAGTGAACATGGTATACAAATATCTAAATACTTTGTTGTAATTGAAAAGAGGGGGCTATGATCTTCCAAAACAAAATTCTGGCGTTATTTTTTCGAGTAATTTCCTTTTTATTTCTTCCCCAAAATATATCTGCCTTTATTTCCAAAACAAACAAAAAAATTGAATGCTTGGTGAGATTGTTTTGCATGAAAATTAAAAAATACTAAAATAGAACTGCCTTCGGGTTTAAAACTCTTTTTCTTCAGAACAAAAAAAATTATATTTTTAAAAATAATGAAGATATATTACACACACACCCACTCATACTATACATCTATATTATGTGAAATGCCCAATAAATCCCCCTATCCTTCCTTGCTTGAATAAATTCTAAAAAAAAAACTAACAAACTCAATTCTAGTTTTTACAAAAGCTTTTTTTTAAATTTAAGAAACAAATCGGGTTTGAATTGTTTTCTTACTTACGTCTCTATTAAGAAATCTCTGCTTAAGGTATAATTTTAAAATACTATTTTTGTAATCATAAGAATTCGTTTTTTATACATTTTCTGTTGTTATTCAAATAAGTAAATAATTAAAATTAAAGTTTCATTTTTATTTTCTTAAAAAAAATAAACACCCATTTTTAAAGTCCTTTGTTTGTTTATTTTTACCAGCTTAAAGCTCGCAATCTCTTCCGCTCTGCCTGTTTTTTTTTTTTCACATCAACATTTTTTTTCTTAAAGTTTCATTTTTAAGTATTGTGTTTTGTGAAAATAATTTTTTGAAGCTTGTTTTTGTATAAGGTTTCTGCGAAACGACTTATTAATTATAGTTGCGAAAAAGGAGACAACAAAATAAAACAAAACAGAAATAATAATAAGTAATTTGTATTATTATTTTCTTATATTCTGTTATGTTTACTTTTTTTAGTCTCTCCACCAACAAGTGATTTATTATTAATTTCAGTTTTTTTATATATATAAATATAAATACAATAATTACTATTATTTATATAATGTTTAAGCATATTTTTTGGTATAATTAAGTTATCTACGTTCATTTTTTTTACAATATTTAATTATCCAAAAATTAATTATGAATTTAATAACATACAAAAACGTTTTCTCTATATATATTTTTTTTTGTATTTTCAAAATAATTCTCTTTTTCTGCTTATTTTCTTTTCCAAAACAAAAGAACATTAAAATATGTAAGAAAAACATTTTTGAATAAAATGAAAATAAGCAAACATCATAATTATGAAAATAATATTATTATAAAACAAAAACAAAACAATTATGTATGAATACAAACAAATAAAAATGAAAACTATATTATTATAGCCGAAAAAAATTTAATTGTGGAGTTTGTTTTTTATTTATTTGTGTTTAGACCAAGGTTAGGGATGCACAGTGTTCTCGAACCTTGGCAAAAGTCAAAAACCTGATTTCAACAAATTTAACATTAGTGCTAAAAATAATCTCATTTTCTTTTTATATTCCAACAATGATTTTAAAACCGGATTTGTCAACGCCAAGCAGAAAATGTTTAATTCTTCAGTGCCTCAAAGAATGTGAAAATAACTACCAGAACCGATTTTTATCGAAAAAGTGACAAAGTTGTAGATTCTTACATTTTTTGGTGGTAAAGTTGTAGTTTCTTACATGTTTTGGAACAAAGCAATGATTTTGGGGAAACTTGAGTACTTAAAAATTGAACTGAACCAAATGTTTTAGATTGAAAAATATGGTTAAAGGTACTATAAATAGGGTACTATAATATTCAAACACATATTCATGTTTTCACCTTATTATTGGACTAGGCCTTTTATATAGCGCAATTATATACAGTTTTGGGGATATTCCTAAAACTGGACCTAAATTGAATATTTTTTATAAAGAAGTTAAACTACCCGCTGTGAAAACATATTTTAAATTGAAGCCAAAATCTTAAAAAAATGAGAAAAAGGGAGGTGCGGAGGGGCTATACCAAAAATATGATCTTCATTGACTATTTTTATATATTTGATACGGCCAAAACGTGTCTCATCGAAATAACGATTTTAGACCCAAGGTCTCTTCAGTCCAAATCCGTTTCAGGACATTTGGAGTCGATGTAGCGATGTCAGACCATCGTTCTGTCTGGTTGGCAGGTCTAAACATGGTACATCGTAATATTATTATCAAACTTAGATCAAGTTCGGAGATGAGCAATATCGGTCCACTTCGTCTGGTACCTCTCACACAAAAGGTCAAACATTTTCAAAAAAATATACTAATGCACAGAAAGAGAAAGGATAATCCGATTTTGCTCCAACTTTGCAAATCCTAATATTTGCAGCAGTGCTAGGTCAGGTGCACAATATCGATCCACTCCATAACGTACCTCCCCCACAATGGGTCAAAATTTTGAATAATTATAACTCTTATAAAATGTGATGTAAGAGTCCGATTGTCTTCAAATTACGCACATCACAATATTTGTATTAACCCAAGATCTGGTGTGAAGATGGAATATATCGGTTCACTCCTTGTGCGAAATTATCTTCAGATTCCATTCAGTCTTGGCACAATCTCCATATTTCCACCAACAAAAGATCTGTTAGAAAGATGGTAGAGATCGGACCATTCGCTCTGGTACCCTCCCCACAAAGGGTTAAAATTACACAAAATTACACACATCACAATATTTTTTTAACCCAAGGTCTGGTGTGAAGATGGATTATATCGATCCACTCCTTCTGGTACCTCCCTCACAAAGGCTCAACATTTTGAGTATCCATGAAGCTCCTAAAACGCGAAAATAACGACCGACCCCATTTAGATTTGATACATCTCAATATTTCCGTCAAGATTTTGAAAAACAAAACGCCCATAAATCGCGAAATAAGCATCTAACTCACTTTAAATTGCACATATACAAAAAATTTTGCTAACGAAAGGTGTGATGTGAAGATGATATATATCTGCGAACTCCTTCTGGTACCTCACTCACAAAGGGTCACAATTTCCAATGCTTATATCTGTCATAACTTGCGAAACAAGTCGGCGATTCTTTACCACTTGCTATATTTATATTTTTTCTTAAACAAAAATCTAATATGAATGTGTAATTTATCGGAATCTATGATTTCGCATAAAATTGGATATATATATGTTCGATTTTCTCGTAATTTTTCCAATACCAATATTTTTATCTGTATTAGATGAAGTATGAACATGAAATACTTCTGTCCGCTATATCTGGTACCTTACGCATATTTCCACATTTTCCGAAAATTACACATATCTCATATAAAGTATCGGAAGTAGTCGATATAGTCCAAATCTGGCACGTTGTAATATTTATATCAGTATTAGGTCAGTTGCGAATTGTTCAATATTAACCAACTGCTTCGGAACCTCCCCATATAGGGTCAACAATTTGAATAATAATAACTCAAGGCTGGGTGCACACATCTGCGGGAAAAACCGACTGAAACTATTTTACTTGTTAGAATATATTTTTATATTCATAACCAAAATAATGGTATTTTAAAGGAACATTTCAAAGCTTATTAAAGTTCTTACGTCCTAATGTTTTTAAAGATTTTGCAAGAGCTAAATATCTAAGCCAAAATTTGGATTTCTTAAGATTTTCAAAGTCTATCAAAGAATAAAAAAATACTTTTTAAAATCTATAAAAGTCTCAACCAAGCGATTAAGGTATACAAAGAATATTTCAAGGTGCAAGCCTAATCTTTTATTTCTTCATTTGTTTGAACTTTTAGCATTCCCTTATTCTTTAATAATATATTTTTTAAGTACTTTAAATCTCCAATATATTTTTAAAATCCTATAAAAATCTTGGCAACATTTTTTAACAATCATACTTACCTTTTCCCAACAACTGTAATTCTTTGAAAACATTATCAAAATCTCACTTAGAAAGCTCTAGCTTAAAATTAATAATTTATTTTCTATGTATATATATAAAATTTGTTGTGTTGTTTTTTTAAATACATTAAATTCAAAATTTAATAATTAAAATAATAATAATAATAAATGTTTGCATTTCTCAATTTCGAAATCCATTAAAATACCAAAAATAATTGCATTGCATTTAAATTAAACTTTCATCGCTTTTCTCCTCTTGAAAGCCAATCAAGTGGCAATAGTTAAAAACAAAACATTACAAAACTCTTGTTGTAAGTTTGCGGAAAGGTTAAGTTAGCATCTGTGGATATTAAAGAAAACATCTAAGGCCGTCCGACTAGTTTCACGTATTAGCTCCGGGTGTCTGTGCTGGCATATCACTTGTTTGCTGTTTCTTGGCCTCCAAATTGGCTTGTACCCATGCATTGAAAACATTACGGCAATGGATGACAACACATTCGTTGCTGCAGTACTCATCTTCCCAGTCGGGATTGACAATGGCTCGTTTATTGCAATTCTCCCTTGTGCATTTCTGGATGACTTCACCATCGTTGACAATTTGCATTGGTTCGCCGCCCGAAGGGGCAGAGGTAGCATTAACGGTAGTAGTGGTGGCATTAGTAACAACGGTGGGTGTTGTAACCGGAACTGTGTTATTGATCATTGACTCGGCAACTGGTGTTGTTGCACTGTTTTGATTAAAAATCGTTGCCGTTTGCTGATTCAGATTCATGTTTGGAAATAGATTTGCTTTGGCTGTGGCTAGGGTTTGGTTTACGGTTGGAGATTGTGTTTGTTGTATTACGTTATTATTGCTACCTTCTACAGCTGCTGTTTGTGATGGCTGTTGTTGTCTATATATTCTCATTTGTTTAATGTACTCATTTTTGGCCAACTCGTTTTTCTTATTGTATACGGCTTTGTGTACCGGATCCAGGGCCTCCCACATAGAAGACACAATTTTCGATAGCTCCTGAAATGTACAATTCGGATTCTGCTGCTTAATGGCACTGACTGTGTCCCGGAAAAACAAAGCATATGCGGATAGGGGTTTGGCTGGCTCATTCGGGTCGGCAGGAGATAATTGTTTGCGTGCTGCCAATGTTGTTGGTTGCGATGATGGTGGCGGCGCTGCTGTCGTCGTTGTTGTTGTTGTTCCACCCACCACACTTTGCTGTTGTCCTGTAGTTATCGTTGTAAAAGATTCATCATTTGCCGAAAGATATTCATCTGATGAATTACTTAAATTAATCATACGTTTTGTCTAAAAGAAGAAGTAAAAAACGAAAGAAATCAATAATTTATATTTGTTTATTAAGTCGTTCTTTTTTGTGTATCGACATGAAAAAGCTACTCTAAACAAATGGTCAACTAACTAAGAGCTTCTTCATTTGATGTGACTAAATACTGAACTAAATGTTTGACATAGTCATAAATAGCTGGACTGGATTGCTTTTTTATAGCGCACTTTGTGTGTGTTGGATTCTTTTCGCTTGATGCCGAGATTGAAAAAGCCGATAAGGCCAAACAATTGTATGAATAGTTGTTGTTGGTGCGTTTCGGAAATATAATGTGGTCACAAATTAAAAAAAAAAATAAATAAAAACATGAAAACAACAAATTTGACCCCAAGCCCAGACTTGCTGATAACAAACAAATTGGTTTTGTTTTATAAGCTATTAGCAAATCCAAGTAATGTAATAACATTGTGGGTTCACTTCGTTTTTACTAACCGTTCAGAAAAGAGGTCTTGAACATTTTCATTGTTAATAATTTAAAAAAATAGAGTTATTATGTTTTGACTCAAAATTAAATACGAAAATTCAAGTGAATTAAGGTTTAAGAACGTCTAAATACAGGATAATAAAAGCAGTCTTATGGTCCATTATATATGTCAAAACAAAGAAGAACAAGTAAAAAAGTAGCCAAGTTCGGAATTTTAATACCCTCCACCATTTGAATGGTGGAGGGTATTAAAAATACTTTTTAAAATCTATAAAAGTCTCAACCAAGCGATTAAGGTATACAAAGAATATTTCAAGGTGCAAGCCTAATCTTTTATTTCTTCATTTGTTTGAACTTTTAGCATTCCCTTATTCTTTAATAATATATTTTTTAAGTACTTTAAATCTCCAATATATTTTTAAAATCCTATAAAAATCTTGGCAACATTTTTTAACAATCATACTTACCTTTTCCCAACAACTGTAATTCTTTGAAAACATTATCAAAATCTCACTTAGAAAGCTCTAGCTTAAAATTAATAATTTATTTTCTATGTATATATATAAAATTTGTTGTGTTGTTTTTTTAAATACATTAAATTCAAAATTTAATAATTAAAATAATAATAATAATAAATGTTTGCATTTCTCAATTTCGAAATCCATTAAAATACCAAAAATAATTGCATTGCATTTAAATTAAACTTTCATCGCTTTTCTCCTCTTGAAAGCCAATCAAGTGGCAATAGTTAAAAACAAAACATTACAAAACTCTTGTTGTAAGTTTGCGGAAAGGTTAAGTTAGCATCTGTGGATATTAAAGAAAACATCTAAGGCCGTCCGACTAGTTTCACGTATTAGCTCCGGGTGTCTGTGCTGGCATATCACTTGTTTGCTGTTTCTTGGCCTCCAAATTGGCTTGTACCCATGCATTGAAAACATTACGGCAATGGATGACAACACATTCGTTGCTGCAGTACTCATCTTCCCAGTCGGGATTGACAATGGCTCGTTTATTGCAATTCTCCCTTGTGCATTTCTGGATGACTTCACCATCGTTGACAATTTGCATTGGTTCGCCGCCCGAAGGGGCAGAGGTAGCATTAACGGTAGTAGTGGTGGCATTAGTAACAACGGTGGGTGTTGTAACCGGAACTGTGTTATTGATCATTGACTCGGCAACTGGTGTTGTTGCACTGTTTTGATTAAAAATCGTTGCCGTTTGCTGATTCAGATTCATGTTTGGAAATAGATTTGCTTTGGCTGTGGCTAGGGTTTGGTTTACGGTTGGAGATTGTGTTTGTTGTATTACGTTATTATTGCTACCTTCTACAGCTGCTGTTTGTGATGGCTGTTGTTGTCTATATATTCTCATTTGTTTAATGTACTCATTTTTGGCCAACTCGTTTTTCTTATTGTATACGGCTTTGTGTACCGGATCCAGGGCCTCCCACATAGAAGACACAATTTTCGATAGCTCCTGAAATGTACAATTCGGATTCTGCTGCTTAATGGCACTGACTGTGTCCCGGAAAAACAAAGCATATGCGGATAGGGGTTTGGCTGGCTCATTCGGGTCGGCAGGAGATAATTGTTTGCGTGCTGCCAATGTTGTTGGTTGCGATGATGGTGGCGGCGCTGCTGTCGTCGTTGTTGTTGTTGTTCCACCCACCACACTTTGCTGTTGTCCTGTAGTTATCGTTGTAAAAGATTCATCATTTGCCGAAAGATATTCATCTGATGAATTACTTAAATTAATCATACGTTTTGTCTAAAAGAAGAAGTAAAAAACGAAAGAAATCAATAATTTATATTTGTTTATTAAGTCGTTCTTTTTTGTGTATCGACATGAAAAAGCTACTCTAAACAAATGGTCAACTAACTAAGAGCTTCTTCATTTGATGTGACTAAATACTGAACTAAATGTTTGACATAGTCATAAATAGCTGGACTGGATTGCTTTTTTATAGCGCACTTTGTGTGTGTTGGATTCTTTTCGCTTGATGCCGAGATTGAAAAAGCCGATAAGGCCAAACAATTGTATGAATAGTTGTTGTTGGTGCGTTTCGGAAATATAATGTGGTCACAAATTAAAAAAAAAAATAAATAAAAACATGAAAACAACAAATTTGACCCCAAGCCCAGACTTGCTGATAACAAACAAATTGGTTTTGTTTTATAAGCTATTAGCAAATCCAAGTAATGTAATAACATTGTGGGTTCACTTCGTTTTTACTAACCGTTCAGAAAAGAGGTCTTGAACATTTTCATTGTTAATAATTTAAAAAAATAGAGTTATTATGTTTTGACTCAAAATTAAATACGAAAATTCAAGTGAATTAAGGTTTAAGAACGTCTAAATACAGGATAATAAAAGCAGTCTTATGGTCCATTATATATGTCAAAACAAAGAAGAACAAGTAAAAAAGTAGCCAAGTTCGGAATTTTAATACCCTCCACCATTTGAATGGAACTTGAAAAATTTCAAAAACAATTTCGAAAACTACCTCTTACTATATACAACTATACGAAGGCGTGGACCTGAATACGAAATTTTTTGTCATAGGTTGAAGTACCCATTACGAACTTTAAATACGAAATTTGTTACAATTCCGGAGAATAATGTCGCAAAAATCATAAAAAATACCGAGTATCGGGAGGTACCGTCATATGGTTGCTATACGAAAACGTGAACCCGCATACGAAATTTTTTGTCATAGGTTGAAATACCCATTACGAACTTTAAATACAAAATTTGTTACAATTCCAATCCCATTTTCAATACCAAAAGTCCTGCAGACATAGCATTAATTTGAGTAAAATTTTACTACTTAATTTCATTTTGAAGCTAAAGTGATTTCCAGAGACGGACGGACTCGACGGACGCTAAATCGACATAAATTTTATGCTGATCAAGAATATATATACCTGGTGGGGTCTAAAATGTATATTTCGAGATGTTACAAACTTAATATACCCTCCATACTATGGCGGATATTATAAAAATGACAAACGAAGTTGAAGCGTTCTTCGAGTACAAAGTAATAGCTATTTTGCCCCTTTTTAGTGAAAAATCTGAATTGAATAATAAATAATAATGGGAAAAATAATAATGGGAAACATTAGATGTTTTTAAAGTTTTAACATTTCCTTGGGTGTTGAAAATCGCTTTACTATTACCAGTACCTTTCAAAAGTCTTTGCAAATAGAACCTCTTATAGAAATAGGACTTTTTCGAGATCTTTTATAAATATTAACTTTCTTCAGACGTCCTACTGACAAAAAGTTCATCGGAAATCTTCTATAAAAGAAAGACCATTCAATAGTCATCTATAAATGAAAGGTTGGATTTTGAGCTCTATGCGTAAATGGTTTATAAGAAGAAATTTGTAGGGAAGACCCTTAGGAGGTGTTCTGAAGACTTCATCCAGATGACCATTAGTGGGACTTCTATGAACAAAAAACCTTTCAGAGGTTTTTTTACAAACAAAAATCTTTCCGAGGGTTCAGTTATGCGAAAATCCATGAGGTCTTCTAAACATTCAAGACTTTTTAGCCTAAATAGAAGAATCTTTGAAGGGCTTTATAAAGCTAGATCTATAGTGGATTTATATAGCTGGTTGGGGATGGTTTCGACCCTTATTACTCAATTTTTGGAAATCCTATATCGGATGGTGTCGGTTTCGGATAGTTTAATATTGACTGTAGCTGGCATTTAGATCTTTGGAATTTATTCAAAAGAGACCAAATGGAATATTGACGTAATTTACATAATTTGGCTGTAGTTTACACAGTTTATGATGTAAAGTTGAGCCCCATTCATATTTTTAGGGCGTTTAATGTCACTAAGTTAATTTTGAACATCCAATGCCATAGAACCACCTCTCATTAAATCGGAATGCAAATTCGTCTTTGTTAAAGGGCAAAACCATGTTGTAATTACTTTTTAGATTTCTACATCCTCGTTCCTCGCATTAAGCTGCAAAGATTTAAAATGTTATTTATTTAAATAGTCGTTTAAAAATTAGCGTGTATTGTGATTGCGTACCTTTTCTTCGATTACTCTATTACTAGACAAACAATACAGGTGTGTGGTGTGGAATAATTCTATTTTCTAACAACGTTGTTGTTATGGGAACCAAAAATTCAATGTATTTTTGGATATAAGGACACACTCAGGTCTTACAAAAAATATGTTTTTGGTATGCTCGACGGGCTCCTTAATGTATTTATCGGAGATCTTTAATCCGTAAATTATATATTTAAATTGTTTTATATATTTAAAAAATTAAGAACAAATTGAGATTACACCTAGCTGAATTTTACCCCATATATATATATTTTTTGCAGAAATCTATATTTCCAGAGATAATCCTGACTGCAATAACATATTTTAAGGGGTATACCCAACGCCGGCTACGTATATAATTGGCACTTCTTTTAGGTTAGAGGATGTGCAGTTACTTAGCAACCGCTCCACTCGGAGACCTGCTGGTCCATTGTGATCATCCTGATTAGAGTGAAAGGAAAAGAAATACAGATATATTAAGATTATGTAGGAGAAGAAGTATCAACGAAGAATTTATCGTGTTGTCTTTAGCCATTTTAGTCCTCTGGCTAGCTGAAGAATTGTAGATGGCTCAGTATTGGAGTTTGCTTAACCGTAATCCTCTGTCTGGTTCTTAAAAAAAATTGGACAGTGACAAAGCAGGTGTTCCGCAGTTTCCATCGTCACCCATACGTAGAAGTCATGGCTCTAATATTACAGTGATCTGTTATTAAGCCTACTAAAAGTTTTAGGTCAGATTTCGCCATAGAAGTGAGTGAGATCACCGTCCGAATTTTGGAAGCAATACAGCTTCCTGATTTTTGCCAGTTATGGTGAAATTTTCCAGAATAATGTTTATGTATTATCTGGAAGAAGTGACATAAAGGTGGCTTCACCGAGATCTCAATCTCTAGAACAGTTGACTCGGAGCCACTTCTTGCCAATTCATATGCAGTTTCATTGATAGAGATGTTACTGTAACCAGAAAACCAGCAAAACTTAATAAAGGACTTCACTTTTTCCAGAACAATCCTGCACTCCTGGACTACCATAGATTTGATGGTGGTTGAATTTAGCGCCTCTGGACTATCGAAACATATAGCCAGCGGTCCGTTCAGTTCAACAGTTCGATTCATTAGCAATTCTACGGCTTTTCTGACAGCAAAGATTTCTGCCTGGAATACCCTACAGTAGTAGTTAAGTAGTCGGTCTTCTGTCGAGGGTTAACATTTTGTACAAACTACAGCATGTCCAAATTTTAATAAATTTCATACTTTTTTCAGTAGGTGACATTTGACCGGTTCTTGGAATCTTGTCCTCTAGGACGTGAAAAGATAAACGTTCTAATCCCAAGTCTAGGGAAGTATGGATTTCATACCAATAAAATTATGTTGTTTTCAGGGTAAAAGACATACCTATGGCAAACATTTCAGATGATTCCGCCAGCTGGGTATACATTTAATTTAAACCAACAATTGTAACACTTTTAGGGAACAACAAAGCCACAAGGGTTAACAAAACCATGTCTACTTGCCGCTTATATCGTCAATGTCTCACTAACTAAACACAAAACAACTTCCGTTGTCCTAAAAGTCCCTCCGCAACTGTTGTCCTAAATTTTACCTGGAATTGTTACTTCTAGCTGGCAATGGCATGTTGCCTGCTTTTAACTCGATAACACTTCATTCCTTCACGTTGTTTTTTTACCTGCATGTACCCAGCCGATCCATTGCTTGTTGAATTCTTCTCTTGCATTTTTTATTAAAACATTTAAACGTCGGATATATCCACAAGTTTTTAAGAAAGAAACTTTAATTTTATGTCGACGCCAAGATTTGACAGCCAACCCAAAAAGAGTGTTTTTCGAGATTTGTTTTGTAAAACAGAGAAAAATATATTTCCTTCTCCTTTCCACTCCAGTAATCTGTTCTTAGAGGTGACAAACAATCGATGGCAATGTCGATACCATCAATAATTCATTTGTTAAGGGGTATCGATTGATAGTTTCCATATCGATATTATCGAATGAAATGCCTGTGCTAATACCATGTTCTCATTGCAAACTAAATAACAATCATAATAAAATATTGAAAACATTTTGCCATAACAAACAAACTATGAAGAAATATATTCGAAATTTTTTAAAGAATAAACGAAGGCAACCACCTTAATTTTTAAAATCCCATTTTTAATTTATTAACAAGAAATCTGAGTTTATATAGTTATTGTCAAAATAACGATGCGTCCAGATACACGCAAAAATGACCATAAAGTTATAAATGAAATTGCTTACCTGTCAATATTTTCTACGTTTCGTTTGTTCATTAAGAAATTTCAATTGTTTTTTTTGCTCTGTTCCAGAACCTGCAGGAATACACAAGTTTTTTTTTAACTCTTTTCGATATCATAAAAATATTTACATTCTTGCAATTATGGAACAGAGTATTTATATGGTCTCTTCCAGAAATTGCAAAAATCTACTAATTTTGAATTTTTCCCGTCTTTGAACAAAAGGGGTTTCATTTAAGGAAAAATAAAATGTGTGTGAAATTTGAAAATTGGGGTCGAAAGAAAAATGTTCAAATTTTGTATTTAATTAAAAAAATTATCAACAAATTTCAGCGTTTTTTTAGAGTTCAATTTCCCTATCATCATATTAATTGTATTCATTATTTAAAAACATTAACAACTGAATAAAATAAGCTATGGAAAGAAAAACGATTGTGTTTAATTTAATATTCGTTTAACAGAACTAATTGAAAGTTTACTTCTAGGCACAACCACTAAAGAAATGTTGAAATGGCAATGCCATAAACTGTAAAATCCAAAGCATACTTTCAGGCGCATGCGGTTGAAAAATTTCGGTCTGGCAACTTCCAACACTTTTATGGACAATAGTGTTGCCAGACCAAAATTATTTCCTCTAAACCCTACTAGTAAATTCTGGTCTCCTGGTATTCTGGCGATATTTCAGCGAAACCATTTTTCTTTTGACTGTGACGTCACAACATTGATTTTAAATTAAAAATCCCATACAAACGAATTCAAAGTGAATGAAAATCTCTGCTTTATTTTTTTATTAAATAAATGATTTATTTTGAATATTTATTTTTAAATATTGTTTATTTTTTTACATTTCGTATTAAATTTTATTAAAATATTTTTGTAAATTGATATATTTTGTATACACGCATTGGTATTTATTTACTCGATTAAAACTAACACAAAGCTACTACTATACAAAACTTATCGTTATAATAAAATCTCTTATATATTCACATCTTAAAATATTGAAAGTCTAGGGAATACATGCATGTATATGTACTATAAAAATATATATAATTTCTATTATTATTATTACTATAATTTTCGTATAAAACTATTTGACTAAATTGTTGCATATAAAAGAAACAAATACAAATAAAACGAACATAACCTTAAACAAATTAAAACAAATAATGTGTGGTAATTAACAATTTCCTTTTTTTTCTTCGAAAAACAATTACTTTTTTATATTAATTGGATATCACATGTTTAATAAATACATACAAATAAAGGGGAGTTATTACAATAGTTTTTTCATACATAATAATATTAAAAATAGAAATAAATTTTTCTTATATTGCTTTTCTTTTGAGACTAAAATAATGATTATAAGGCTGAACTATTACTACGTATTGTGTGAGGGAGTTTTTAAGTCCCTTAAATTGTTCTTTGTCGACCATAAACTGGTTTTCCTTTTGGATCATTTATTGCGTTTTTGTGATTCTAAATAGGTGGCGGTAAATGTTAGCAGACGATGTCTCAGCTTGAGATTGCGGGCACGAACATGGGCAGAATTGACCTCTTCCGTATAGTCGCCGGGGAACCAGCCAACGGCACCATCACGTATGCGTTCGCCTTGGTACCAACCTGAAAGCAAATTTAAAGTTAATATTTTTGATTAAAAGTATTTACATTTTTTGAATTAAAAGTAACATTTCTTAGTTTTAATAAATTAAATTAATCAGTTAAAGAGGTCAAACCATTTACTATTTTTTTTAATAATTAAATATTTAAAATTGTATAAAATAAAAAAAATTAATATAATTATAATTGTTGGAATAAAATTAAATTAGAATTTTTATTAAAGTGTTTAAATTAAAAAAAAATTGAAATTATTTCAAAATGTTTAAGTAAAATTTAATTAAAAAAAAATTAAATAAAAAATTGAATTAAAATATTTAGAAAACGTTAAAATAATTATAATTGTTGGAATAAAATTAAATTAGAATTTTTGTTGAAGTGTTTAAATAACTATTTTTTTTTGAAATAATTTCAAAATGTTTAAATAACAAGTAAAAAAGTATCGGTCGGCTTTGCCGACAGATGTATACCCTCAGCCCTCTTCACCCTCTATGGAGTGGGTTTTTAAAGAATGGGTCAATATTGTCAATTTCGTATCGGACCTACATAAATATGATATAAATATTATTATAGCAGATGGATATAGCAATTGTAAAGTATCACTGAGTTGTTTCGCAATTTATGACAGATAAAAATATTGAAAAATGTGTCTCTTTGTGGGTGAGGTACCAGAAGGTTTTCGCAGATAAATAGGATCATCTTCGAAACAGATCTGGTGTTAGCAAAAATAATTTGTATGTGTGAAATTTGAAAAGAGTTGAATCCTTATTTCGCTTTCTTTGAGCGTTATGTTTTTCAAAATTAGATTATTGCTTCCTTTCTGCGCAGAAAATATAAATTCAAATTTTCGACCATTTGTGGGGGAGGTACCATAAGATGTGGACCGATATACTTCATCTTAACACCAGAGCTTGGGTTAATATAAATATTGGGATGTGCGCCATTCGAAGACAATCGGACTCACACATCACTTTTTATGAGAGTTGTAATTATTCAAAATTTTGACCATTTGTGGGGGAGGTACTTGAAGGAGTGAACCGATATTGTCCATTTTTACACCTAACGTAGAACTGATGCAAATATTAGGATTTGCAAAGTGAGAGCAAAATCGGATTATCCTTTCTCTTTTTGTGCAAAAAATATATTTTTTGCAAATTTCGACCTTTTGTGGGGGAGGTACCAGAAGGAGTGGACCGATATATTCCATCTTAACATCAGATCTTGGGTTAATATAAATATTGGGATGTGTGAAATTTCAAGACAATCATATTCTTACATCACATTTTATGAGAGTTGTTATTATTTAAAGTTTTAAGCCTTTGTGGGGGAGGTACCAGAAGGAGTGGACCGATATTCTCCATTTTCGCACCAGACCTAGCAATGATGCAAATATTAGGATTTGCAAAGTAGCAGAATAATCGAATTATTCTTTCTCTTTCTGTGCAAAAAAAAAAAAATTTTTTTTTTTTTTTGAAAATTTCGACCTTTTGTGGGGGAGGTACCAGAAGGAGTCGACCGATATTGTTCATCTTAACACCAGACCTTGGGTTAATATAAATATTGGGATGTGTAAAATTTTAAGACAATCGGACACTTACATCACATTTTATGAGAGTTATAATTATTCAAAATTTTTACCAATTGTGGGGGAGGTACTTGATGGAGTGGGCCGATATTTTCCATTTTCACACCCGACCTCACACTGACGCAAATATTAAGATTTGCAAAGTTGGAGCAAAATCGGACTATAATTTCTCTTTCTGTGCAAAAATTAAATTTTTTGAAAATTTCGAACTTTTGTGGGGGAGGTACCAGAAGGAGTGGACCGATATTGCCCATCTCCGAACTCGATCTAAGTTTGACAAAAATATTACGATGTACCAAGTTTGGACCAAATTGGATACTCCCTTCGAGAGTTATCGTGCGCACCAGCCAGCCAGACAGACAGACAGACAGACAGACAGACAGACGGACGGACGGACGGACGGACATCGCTAGATCGACTCCAAATGTTCTGAAACGGATTTGGTCCAAAGAGACCTAGGGTCTAAAACCGTTATTTCGACTAGGCACGTTTTGGCCGTATCAAATGATATATACCCTCTGTAGCCATATGGCTGAGGGTATAATTAAAATTTTATTAAAAAAAAAAATAAATAATATATTTAAAAAAAATAAAAAAATTATAATTGTTGGAATACAATTAAATTAAATTTTTTATTAAAGCGTTTAAATTAAAAAACAGTTTTTGAAATAATTTCAAAATGTTTAATTAAAATGTAATTTAATTTTAATATTTAAAAAAATGTTAAAATTATTATAATTGTTGGAATAAAAATAAATTAGAACTTTTATTAATGTTTTTAAATTAAAAAAAAATTGAAATAATTTCAAAATGTTTAAATAAAATGTAATTAAAATAATTGAAATAAATTAAAAAATTCAATTAAAACAAAAACCTGTAAATTTAAGCTTATAATACACTTTGAAATTGTAATTTAAAAAAGTTTGAATTAAAATTTAAAATAATATGTAATTTTATTTTTGGAAATAAAAATATTAAATTCAAATTTGAATATCTAATTCATTTGAATTTTTTGAATTAAAATGAACTGTTTTAAATTAAAAATGAAACCTTCAAATTATTTAAAATTAGAATTTTGAAATAAAATCAAATTTAAATTAATAAAATCATTCTAAATTTTTAAAAGGATTTAAAAATATTGGAATACAAATTTTAAATTAAAATCGAATTTAAAATTTTCTATTAACTTGAAAAACATAAAAACAATTATTTTTATTTAAATGAAAACTTTTATAAATTTAAATTTTATTTTTTTAATATTATTTTTAAATTAACTTTATATATTTATGAAAATAAACTTTCAAATATTTTTTAATTCAAATATTTTTTTTAATTTAAACATTTTGATTACATTTTTTGAGCATTAATTATTTCTTTTAAAAAAATATAATTTCGTGCATTCAATTCAAATTTTTTGAATAAATATTAAAATGAAAATTAAAATTATTTTTTTTTTGTAAGTAATTAAACAAGTTGTTAAATAATTGATGTATTATTTAATACAATTTTTTGAGTTATTATTTTAATTATTACAAAAATTTTGTAATATTTATATTTTTATAAAACAAACTTTCAAATATTTTTTTAATTTAAACACTTTGATTATTTTTGAGTATTAATGATTTTTTAAATAAAATGCATTCAATTCAAACTTTTTGAATATTAAATTTTTTTGAATGAATATTGAAATTATAAATAAAAAATTAATGTTTTTGCAATAATTAAACAAGTTGTTAAACGTATTTAAATTTATTTTTTAATATAATTTTTTGTGTTATTATTTTAATTATTAAAAAATTTTGTAATATTTAAAAAATATATATATTTATTAAATTTAAATTTTTAAAACGTTTTTTAATTAAGTTTTCTTTTACTAAATGTTTGATTAAAATTTTATTATTTTATTAAAAATCATTAAAAAAAAACATTTTTAAAAAAAATTCTTCTTGAAAATTAGACATTTTTTGACTTAAAATATTTTTATTTATATTATAAATTATTTATAATATAAAATTTATTATTTATATTATATATTATAAAAATAATAAATGTTGAAATGAAAAATTGTAATTTTAAAATGTTTTATAAAAAAATACTTTTTTATGAATTTAATTTAATTTTTAAATTTAAATTTTAAATTTCCAAATTCTACTTGTATTTTTTTTTTTAATTTTTAAAAATTATTAATTAAATTAAATGTCTTTAAAATTAAAATTCACTAAAATTTTAAAATTTAATTATTTATATAAAAAAATATATTTTGTTTTTAAATTGAAAATTTAAATTTTCATTAAAAAATATTTTTTTCTAAAAAATTAAATCTATGAATTAAAAATATTTTTTTTTGAATTTAATTTAATTTTTAAATAAATGTTAAATTTTCAAATTCTACTTGTTTTTTTTTTTAATTTTTAAAAATTATTATTTAAATTAAAAATCTTTAAAATTAAAATCCACTAAAATTTTTGAAGTAAATATTTTTATAAATTTCTTTATGTTAAAAAAATTAATATTTAATTTTTTTATGTAAAAAATATATTTTGTTTTTAAATTGAAAATTTAAAATATTCATTACAAAAATATTTTTTTCAAAAAAATTAAGATTTCATTAAAAAAATATTTTTTAATATTAGTTAAGAGTAGAGTAGAGTAGAGTATAGAAGTAGTCAGATATAGAACTTCTATACAAACTTCTATACAGAGATTAAAAAAATTATTTAAAAAAATAAACATTAATATACGTAATATACGTAGGCCATAGACGATTCCACAAACTTCTATACATGACTTCTTCTATAAACTACTCTACTCTAAATAAAGAGAATAATAAAATTTTTTTTAATAAAAACTTAATTATTTTAGAAAAAAAAATATTTTTTAATGAAAATATTAAATTTTTAATTTAAAGAAATATATCTTTTTTTAAATAACTTTATAATTATAAAATATTCTATTTGAATTAAAATGTTTTTTTTTTCATTAGTCTTACCATCCGGCAGTTTTCTTGTCACATTGACCACATCTCCAATTTCCAAATTGAGGCCATCGGGTTCATTGCTTTCATAGGCATGCTTCGCAATGACTTGTGGGCAATCCCACTGTTCATAGAGTTTTTCTCCCGGAGTCTCAGACTCGGGGGGGCGCATGGCCTGTAACCATCTCTCCTGCTCGGATACTGAGGGACATGACAAAAGCTGTAAAAACAAGAAAAAATATTTAAATTTACTTCCTTCCTCCTCTTCCCCCCACCACTTACCAATTCATTGGTTTTCCTCTGATGATTCTCTAGCAGTGTCATCAGAATGAGATTTTTGCTAGTCTGACTATTCAAATCTTTGGTCGGAACTTGTGGCAGTGAATCTCCTGAGGTTATTGTCAACATATTGCGTGGACAATAGTCAAAGACCGAAAACTGTTCCTCACCTTTGCGTTTTGTCAACACCAACAGATCGGAGAAGAGAAAGGCGTAGATGGTGGTCTTGGTGAATTTCTTGCCAAACGTTAGCTTGGCATCATCACCGCGCCATATGAGATGGGTAAATTCTCCTTTCTTTACCAAATATCGTGGCTTTGTGCCGGGAGCCAGCACCCCCGCTGGGGCTATGGCTAGCGGTCGTATGACGGATGGATTAAATTCCAATTGCCTTGAGATTTTCTCAATCTCATAGGCCTGATCACTTTTGGTGGCCGCCTCATTGCATTGGGTCACGATCTTATTCATGATGGCCAGACACATTTTCCAATTTTCATATTCATCATCGTTCGGATGACATTTACTGAACACGGCATCGATGAGCAATGGCAAGCGGGTGATTCTCTGCATGGGCAACATTAAAAACGAATGGAGATTCAGACCACAACACAATGGACTTGATTCGAGTAATTCCAGATTTTGGGCAAACAGACCCTTGTTGGCTCGCAGCCGTTTCAGGGTGCGATCCATACGTCCCTGATTCTCACAGAATCCTATATAGACATGGAAATGCTTTTCGGCAATGGCATATATACGTTTACTGAGCCCAATAAGCATTATATTATCCTGCCAGCAGGATTCCAGTTCGGAGAGTAAACGTTCCGAACACTCGTGTACGGGTACAATGTGGGCAAAGAGGGCCTTGCGATCACGTGAGTTGACCAGATTTTGATCGCGGAATACCGGATGATTCATGTAGTGATTGCGCAAGAGATTCAACGACTTCAAATAGCTTGCTTCCGAGGTGATAATCTCAAATTTGGCTTCCATTAGGGCTCTTTCACGGGGTGTTAGGGTGGCTGCAAAGAGATGAGAAAAAATTGGTTAGGAAATGTTTTCAAAATGTAGAGATAGGAAGAGGAGGGTTTTTGTAAAATATCTGAAGACAGATGAAATGGGTATTTATAGACGTCCAAAAGGGAGGTGTTATAGGTCCAAAATGGATTTTTATGGCCGATCAAAAGGAGATGATTTTAGGCGACCAAAAGGAAAACAAAAGGGAGTTTATGAGAGGGTGAAATAAAAAAACTGCAACCAATTTCAGACTGCTGTCATTTCTAAGCCACTCGTCCGACAGCTGTTAAAATTATTCCAGTGACAGCTCAATGAATTTTTTACAAGCGTACAAAAGCATTTTCGTGAGAATTTTCCAGAAAAAGAGTTATTCGTGATGGAATTCAAGTGGGATAGTGTGATTTCTTTATATTTGGCTGGAAAACCACAAGTGGCTATCGTTAGAGCACTCCAGCATTTAAATGTGAATAAATCTTTTTTGTCTCGTAACCATCGCTTGTTACTGTGATACTGGCGTAACGTAGGCTGGAAGTGGACGGAAGAAAACAGCAACATCAGCAAAAATGGTTCGAAAAGTACAGAAGCGACTTGATCAAAAACCCGCGTCGCAGTGGCCGAAAAATGGCCATGGTGAGCTGAACATATCGCAATATTCCATTCGGCAAATATTGAAAAATTGAAAATGAGCTCGGGCTAAAGCCATTGAAATTCCAAAAAGTGCAAGAACTTACACCGCCACAAAAAAAGAAAATAGACTCAAAAGAGCTAAGAGTTGCTTCGCTTGGCCGAAAGTGGTGAACTGCCGAATTTGATTTTCTCTGCTCCGATGAGAAAACATTCGTTGTCCAGCAGTTTGTAAACAAACAAAATTATCGTGTTTACGTGCCAAAGAGGTCAGCTGAAAATGGGCAGCTTCGGTTGGCCACCAGAACTCGAGCGCCGGCCATGGTGATGGTGTATCGCCGCCATAAGAGCCGATGGTCGCTCTCCGCTCGTATTAATCGACCGTGGCATCAGAATAAATGCCGAATATTATCGAGAAAATATTCTGGAGGGTGTATTAAGGCCTTGGACACGCAAAAATTGGCCACAGACCTTGGACATTCCAACAGGACTCAGTACCATCGCACTCAGCACGTGCCACCCAAGAATGGTTACAAAATGAGGTTTCTCGCTTCATTTCCAGCGCACAATGGCCACCAAAATCTCCCGCTGCTAATCCGTTGGACTATTGTGTCTGGAGAAGTTTGGAAAGCAGGGTTGTCTCTAAAAAATACCAAAGTTTCGATCACCTCAAGCAAGTGCTTCGTAGGGAATGGGCCAAAATACCGCAGAGAAACATTCTGGCAGCCTGTGACGGTTTTATTGGCCGTTTGAAGGCCATAATTCGTGCCAAAGATGACAAATTCGAACAAATCTAAACTTATTCGAAAATTTGATGCTATTTCCGAAAAAAATAAAAAAAAAAATGTAAAAGTTATGCCGTTTGACTTTGTTGCAGTTTTTTTTATCTCACCCTGTATTTTTTATGTTTTTTTTATGGGGTATAGAATCAGAATTGTTTTTTTTTGAGATGTCCTTCGTCATACTTACGCAATATCATCGAGTTGACCACCTCCGGTATTTGACTCCACAGTGTCCGCTCCGGACCACTTTTCGGTTCGATCAATTGTAACGCTGTCGGTCGTGATGTTTTGCGACTTTTCTCCGCCTCATTGGCAGCATTCTTTCGCCGTTCACCAATCTCTTCGTAACCATCCGTTGAACTATTATCCTGCATATCCCGTGAAATTGCCTCCAATTTGGCGGCACTATATATCTGATACAGAGGTTCATTGCTAAATAAACTGTGGGACATATCATCGCCCGGATTGGCTTCATTGCTGGTGGAGACACCCGAACTGCCGCTGGAACTAGCCACCGATATGCCACTGGTCTGATAGAGACCAGCTTCTTCGTACCACGATGTACCGCCGCCACCACCACCGTTGCCATTGTCCGTCTCGCCATTCAGCAATTGGCTGTCGTTACCCACAAGATTTGTGGTGCCGTTTTTAAAGACCCCACACTCGGCATACCAAGAGGTGGTGCTTTGCCGCTTCATATTACCATTGCCATCGGGAGGCGGTGGTGGCGGTTCAATTGGCCGTATGCCTATCGAGGTCCTTCTCCTCTGGGCATTGGCCGATAACTTGCCTTCCTTCTTGGCCTTGCGGGCAGTTAAATATTTGTGAGTATCATTTGTGGTGTTTGTGGTATTTTCCATCACCTCATTGCTGGGGACGGCTACCTTTTCCGAAAATCCCGAATCCATTTGCCCGTTTACATCTTCAATTTGCACAGGATCTTCGACATAGAAGGTACTGCGGGTGGGTGTAAGGGTGGCCAATTGTTGTTTGTCAAAGCCCACCAAGCTCTTGCGTATTCGATGCCTAAGACTTTTGCCTGTCTTGGGTTTGCGCGGTGTCGTCGAGGTGTTCAGCTGCTCCGCTTTGGTAATATTGCTTTGGGCCAAAATCAAGTTCTTCTCCGAAGTACTTAACTCTTTGGTTTGTGGTGCCTGCAGGGACATGGATTTGGCTGATGAATCTCCACTGCCACTACCACCACCACCACCACCATTGCTCGTATGAAAGTTCCCATTCACATAGAATTGGGAAGCATTATCATCGATCTTCTGCTGACTGCCACCATGTTTGGACGAGTTGGGAGATTTTTTGGCCAGGAAATTTCTGAATTTCTTTACAATGGAGTACTTTTGATTGGAGGACACCGGAGGATCGGGCAGCTTCGATGTTCGTATATCGACCCCACTATCATTGTGGGTATGCTGCAGTTCTCCCTCGTAATAGTCATCGGTATCCGAGTCGAAGGAATCATCGGAAATTTCTTGGCCCAGCGCATGGGCTGAATAGGATATGGGTTTGCCACGTTTCGATATTCGGACCATATTTTGATTGCGTTGCAGACTACCGCCACGTTCTTGCAGTGCCAGCGAATGACGTTTGTTGAGCAGGTCGCCCGGTGAGAGTTGTTCGTAATAATGATCGGGATCATCTGGAAAGAGAAAGGAAAATAAAGGGCCGATTAGAATGGGAGATATTAAAAATTTAGAATCAAAGGCTAGATTTAATTTAAAAAATAAAAAAAATCCAATTCTATGGAACTTTAGAATTTGTAGATTCTGAACTTTTATATTCAGAACTTCTATAAAGACTCTCTTGAAAAACGACCTACAAAGAAGAGAGTCTGACGAAAAGCTTTTGAGTCGATCTAGAGAAATTTTGGTGATGGGTGAAGGTGGCATTAACAGACCCCCTTCCAGTCGTCCATAAAGTCTACCAACCGGGCTTCCAAAAAACGCTATTTGGTCCTGTATAGAGGTCCTCAAGGGCGTGTATTAAGAGATCTTCCAGGGAGTCTAAAAAGAGGCCTTTAGAATGTTTATAAAGACTTATTTTTGGGGTTAGGGCGCCTTCAGGGTGTCTGTAGAGATTATCTGCTTGGCATCCAAGGGAGAACCTTCGAGTGTCTATAGACAAAGCCTTCAAGGAGTCTATAAAGACGACAATCGAGCGTCTAAAGGGAGGACTTTCGGGGCCTCTATAGAGCCTCCGTCTATAGAGGCATATGAAGGAAGTCTATAGCTGCAGGTCTGGTATAGAAACACTGTTGGAGGCGTCACTAAAGGCGGTATTTAGGGCTATAGAGATTGACTTTAGGGCGTACATAGAAACGGTCTTGTGGGCTTCTAAAAAGACACCCTGATTCGGCCTATAAGGCGTTTTTAGAAACTGGAAGGCAGGGACCGTCTATAGGGAGAACCTATAAAACGGAGTGTCTTCAAGGGGTCTATAAAGACTACCTTCGAGCATCTAAATGGACGGATTTCCGGGCCTCCATATAAACGGCACTAGAGCATATATACAGACGGATTTTTGTCGGTCTTCAGCTTTTCTATAGAGGTTCTCCCTGGCTTCGGATCAGCTCCCTGTCTTTATCACGGCTATATTGATTCTTCTGCCAGAGAGACTCTCCCCTGCTCGTCTATAAAACCTTTTCCAGGTATATAAACGATCTCTTCGGCTCGTCTAGAGAGACTCTCTCCAGCTCGTTTGTAATAACTCCCTTCAGATCGTCATGAAATATTCTATCCAGCTCATTATAAACTCTCTGCCCGTCTAGAAAAAGACTCTCTCTCAGCTGCCTCCTCCTCGTTTAAAAGAGTTCCCTCCTGCTTATTAGGACGGGACTCTCTCAAGCCCGTCTAGAAAAACTCTCTCCAGTTTGTCTAGAGAGACTCTCACCAGCTCGTCTATAAATACTCTTTTCAGCTCGTTTAAAGAGACTCTCTCCAGCTCGTTTAAAGAGACTCTCTCTCCTGTTCGTCTGTAATAACACCCTTCATGTCGCCTATAGAGACTATCCAGCTTGTCAAGAAATATTCTCTCCAGATCATTAAAATGTCTCTGCCCGTCTCGAGAGAGACTCTCTTCAGTTCCCTCCTTCTCGCCTAGAAGAGTTTACACCTGCTTATTAGGACGAGACTCTCTCCAGCTTCTCTATAGAAACTCTCTCCAGCTTCTCTATAAAAACTCTCTACAGCTCCTCTATAAAAACTCACTCCAGCTCGTCTATTGAGTCTCTCCACTGGTCATTTGGAGAGACTCTCCCCAGCTCGTCTATAGAAATTCTCTCCAGCTTGTTGATAATTATTCTCTCTTCAGCTCGGCCTCCCTTGCTCTTCTTTACGACGGCCCCATATTTTATTCCCCAAATTTAAAAAAAAAATATATTTATCCAAATATTTGTTATTTGAATTCAAAATTTAAAAAAAAAAAACAAAAAAACACACACTTGACCAACCTACAAATGTCGTCATGACCATTCCCTCTCGCGTTTCATCCTCCACCTCGGCAATAGTGGCGCGCACAAATGTTAAATGTATGCGTTGCCGTTGATGTCGTTTGGCCGTTACAGATTCCTTTGCCTGCTGATGCTGTTGGGAAGATTCAATTTTCTGTTTTAGCTCATCAATGCAGGCATTCTGATAAACGGGATCAACTTTGGGAGAAGCATCTTCGCCTTCATTATCTTCCCTGCGCTCGGCATTGAGATAAACATAACTTGAAGGACATGTTATTGACACTTCACCCACGGCACGGGGTCTTCGCTTGCGTGGTAGGGTACGCAAAGTATTTGTTGAGATGGTGGAAGATGCTGTTGATGATGTTGGTGTTGTTATTGTGGTTCTTGCAGATGCGGTAGCCATTACGAATTGCAGAAAAACAAGAATTTTGTCGGTTATGGTAATGTCGAAGAAACTACATTGTTTAGTTGCTGAGTTATTTTTGGTGGTGGGGGCTCCGCGATGTATGGAGGCGAGTTTTTGTTGTTGTTCCACACTAGACAGCAATGACCAGGGCTCGGTGAGTCATTGCGTGTTTTTTCAGTTTTTTTCTTTTCTTAATAATATTTGACTGTTTTATTTTGAGTTTTAAGTTCAGTTTTTTTTCTTTCGTTTTAATTGATTACAATTAACAACTTGACACTCGACACTCTGGTGGGGGAAAATTATTTTTTTTTCAGTTGATGTTTCATCATTTGGTGTTTGTTTTGTTTTTCGAAAGACCCGCATAATATGTGGAATTCTTTTGTAATTATTTTTAATTGATAAGGGATTTTTTGGAAATACAGGGTTGGGTGGCGAGATAATGTTTAGTTTCGAAACAATTTGCATTGTGGAGAGGAGTAATTTCGGAGAAGTCAGAAAATTTATTGAGAAATGGTAGACAGAGATGTCCATCAGGAATTCCCTAGTTTTGGTCTCTAAGGAATTCCTGCAGAACGGCCTAAAATAATGGGCTCTGGTTATCTATTAATGATATCTGATGATGATATCTGATACTTCTGGCAAACTTCTCTGATCGCATTGAAAGGCGTTCTATAGAAGCCATTTCTGATTTTCCCAAAGGAGCAACTATTGTTGCTCTGGTCATCTAAAAGATCCTCCCTTGGTCGTCTATAAAAGCTCTCTCTTGGTACTCTATAAATGATATCTGATACTTCTGGCAAACTTCTCTGATCGCTTTAAAAGGCGTTCCATAGAAGCCATTTCTGATTTTCCCAAAGGAGCAATTATTGTTTCTCTGGTCATCTATAAAGATCCTCTCTTTGTCTTCTATAAAAGCTCTCTCTTGGTCATCTATAAATGATATCTGATACTTCTGTCAAACTTCTCTGATCGCTTTAAAAGGCTTTCCATAGAAGCCCTTTCTGATTTTCCCAAAGGAGCAATTTTTGTTTCTCTGGTCATCTATAAAGATCCTCTCTTGGTCGTCGATAAAAGCTCTCTTTGGGTCATTTATAAATTATATCTAGAAGCTCTTTCCGATTTTACCAAAGGAGCAATTATTTTTTCTCTGGTCATATATAAAGATCCTCTCTTGGCGTCTATAAACATATCTCTTGGTCGTCTATAAAAACTCTCTCTTGGTCTTTTCTCTCTCTCTCTCTTCAGGACATCCATACTCTCTTGTGGATTTAATAGATACATATAATTTCTGGTTATCACAAAGAACATCTTTCTGGTCCTTTATAAAACCACACCCTGGCCAACCATGAAGCCTACCTCCGGCCGTATATTTCGACAATATTCGGGCCTCCCAATATGATCTTCTATAAATACTCCCTCCTTGTAGTATATGTAGGCTTTCCCCTAATCTTCTAAAACAACGTCCCCCCATCTCATCCTCACCTAAACTATTCTCTTTTCTTCATTTCAAATTAAAAAGCGGAAATATCAACATCTGCTACTCGATTTTTGGCAGCCTCAATTTATCCACAGTTGCCGCCAACTGTGAAGTGAAACTTCGCTCGTCAATTAGTTTTTATTTCATTTGTTAACGTCCGCCACTAATTACACTCTTCACTTGCGGATGTTCTAACGAGAGTGGCGGGTGGTCGGATTTAGTTTTTTTTCACAAAACACTTGTTTTTGTTATTACGTATTGTTGCTATTCTTCAAAGTTTGTTGGTCTCACAACTTTTTTTTCGGTTAATGTATATTTTTGGATTTTGTTGTGGTCGCGAAACCGGTTCACGATGTCAGTGTATATGAAATAAGTCCAAAAATGATGCATACAAACATATGGTGTAAAAAATATATTAGCAGTTTTTTTTGGTAAAATACTGGTATGGGAAGTGCCCATTGAGGCAATGTTACTAGTTCAGGCATACTTCCTTCCGTTCGTCCATTAATACTATCTGCTGGCTGTTTATATAGCTCCTGTTGGTCACACATAAAGACCTCTTTATGGTCCTCTTTTAAGACCCCCCTTTTCTGGTTATTTATAAACGCTTCCTTTTGATACCTTCTGGTTGTCTAAATAGATCTCGTTCTGGTCGTCAAGAATGTCCCCCTTCAGTTACCAACAATTACTCACTACAGTCGCCTACAAAAACTCCGTACATATATCCTTTGTTCCCTCCTGATCGTCTATATAGACATCTATCTGGCTACCTTGAAATCTCCACTATTGTGATCCTAAACTATCTTCACATAGACGACTGCAAACTTCCGCCAAATTTCCTTCCGGTCGTCTATGAAGACACTATTTCTGACTGTCTATAAAGACACCCTACTCGTATTAGAATTACCTGGTCATCTTCAAGGACAGCTTTTCTTATTATCTGGATATAGCACTATATGGTCAACCAAAATACCCAAAATACTACCTTTCGGTCGTCAAAAAATACTTTCTTATACTGACAATATAACACCTGCTTGCCGTCTATTTAGACCCTCTTTTGCCCAACTACAAAAAGTATCTTCTGTTTCTGACTACAAAAGCCTCTCCCCCTCTTCGGCTACCAAAATTTACTAACCTCAGTCGACTATAAAAACTCCGTCCGTGGTCGTCTATATAGACATCTATGTGGCTATCTTGAAATATCCCCCTATTGTGATTTAAACTGCCTCCTTCTTGACGCCCATAAAACTTCATTCAGATTTCCTTCCGGTCCCTATTTCTGATCACCTATAAATAGACTTTTTTGGATCCTTCTGGTCTTTTATAAAGACCTCTTCCTGATTATCTGGAAATTGCACCATATGTATTACCATGTCTAGTAGTCAATAAAATAACCCAAATACATCCTTCCGGTCGTCTAACAATTCGTCTTTATGTCGACTACATAACTCCTGCTAGACGTCTATTAAGTCCATCTTTTGGTCATGTGCAAAGTGTTCCCTTTGATTGCCTATAAAGACCCCCTTTTGGACTTTTCGGGTCATCTCTAAGGATTTCGCTCTGGTCAATTCAAAGATTTCCTTCCAGTACCCTAAAACATCTCCCTTACGGTCGTCAATAAAAACTCCTTCGAGGTTGCGTATGAAGACTTCCTTTTGGTTCCTTCTGATCTTCTAGAAGACGCCATATAGATACTCCTCGTAACCGACTATAAAGCCTGTCTCAAGTTCTTCTATAGAGACTTCAGCTCGTCTATAGAGACTTCAGCTCGTCGATAGAGACTTCAGCTCGTCTATATAGACTTCAGCTCGTCTATAGAGACTTCAGCTCGTCTATAGAGACTTCAGCTCGTCTATAGAGACTTCAGCTCGTCTATAGAGACTTCAGCTCGTCTATAGACACTTCAGCACGTCTATAGAGACTTCAGCTCGTCTGTAGAGACTTCAGCACGTCTATAGAGACTTCAGCTCGTCTGTAGAGATTTCAGCTCGTCTATAGAGACATCAGCTCGTCTATAGAGACATCAGCTCGTCTATAGAGACATCAGCTCGTCTATAGAGACTTCAGCTTGTCTATAGAGACTTCAGCTCGTCTATAGAGACTTCAGCTCGTCTATAGAGACTTCAGCTCGTCTATAGAGACTTCAGCTCGTCTATAGAGACTTCAGCTCGTCTATAGAGACTTCAGCTCGTCTATAGAGACTTTAGCTCGTCTATAGAGACTTCAGCTCGTCTAATAAGAGTTCAGCTCGTCTATAGAGACTTCAGCTCGCCTATAGAGACTTCAGCTCGTCTATAGAGAGACTTCAGCTCGTCTATAGAGAGACTTCAGCTCGTCTATAGAGAGACTTCAGCTCGTCTATAGAGACTTCAGCTCGTCTATAGAGACTTAAGCTCGTCCATAGAGACTTCAGCTAGTCTAGAGAGACTTCAGCTTGTCTATAGAGACTTCAGCTCGTCTATAGAGACTTTAGCTCGTCTATAGAGACTTCAGCTCGTCTAATAAGAGTTCAGCTCGTCTATAGAGACTTCAGCTCGCCTATAGAGACTTCAGCTCGTCTATAGAGAGACTTCAGCTCGTCTATAGAGAGACTTTAGCTCGTCTATAGAGAGACTTCAGCTCGTCTATAGAGAGACTTCAGCTCGTCTATAGAGACTTCAGCTCGTCTATAGAGACTTAAGCTCGTCCATAGAGACTTCAGCTAGTCTAGAGAGACTTCAGCTTGTCTATAGAGACTTCATCTCGTCTATAGAGACTTTAGCTCGTCTATAGAGACTTCAGCTCGTCAATATAGACTCTCCTCCGCTCTCTCTGTCTCTCTCTCTCTCTCTCTTGTGTATGGAGACTATCTTTTCTCTCTCTCTTTTCTATAAACCATAAATATTATATTACTCTTTAGTGCCTCAAAACTAGTTCCATGCTCTACAAGGGTCATATAATGGTATCTCACAACACCAACACTCACACAGGCATGACCATAAACACCGAATGCTGACACATAGTCTCCGCTTACGCAGGCGCACAAATCAAAAAATAAAATTGGCTGGACACTTGTTCTGACCATATTGAGTCTAAGTGGCGTTCAACGATTTGAACTGAATTTTGAAATGGAAAAACGAAACAAAAAATAACAACAACAAATGACATGCATGAAATATTGCGGAGGTTTTGTTGACTACAAAAATATTGACTTTTTTCATATTGCAAGTTTTTTTCTTTTTAATTTATTACAAATAGTTTAGACTTATTTTGGCTGATTTTATTATGGCCATAAAATGGACGTTACTAGTAGTAGGCAATTATTTCCATGGAGATTTGAGATGATTTTTGTTTTGTGTGTTTTGGTTTCAAAATGATTGCCTTGTATGGGGTCTTTTATTTATTTAATTACAGAAAAAAAACTGGTTTTGATTGGGATTTTTTGCCGTATTCGTTCGTTCTACTGTTCCAAGCCAGTTTAAGGAAGTTATGGAAAAAATTCTAGTTTTTTTTTGCGTAAATGTATTTTGTCTGGTAGATTTTATTTGCGGGTTTCTTGGTTGGGAAACAACAACAAGTTATTATGTGATAAATTAAATTTTTTGTTTTCGGATGATTTTTTTTTTGGGGAGAAGAGAACACATTTTGGGAGCGGCAAAATAAAAAAATTAATTCTTGAACAGAATGGGCGAGACAATTGATTTGAGATAAGAGACAGGCACTCAGTTCTGGGAATAAAAACCAGTAAAGAAAGTCTTAAAGTCGGGCGGGGCCGACTTTATGATACCCTACACCACTTTGCTAATTAAGTAAAGCTCCACATAACAATTAAAAGTTTTTATGGGAGAATTCAATCATACACGCTATGATTATAATTATAATTTAAAGTTCAAAGGACTAAATATGCCAAAGCATTTGTATCTTTTAAATTCGGACTTGTATTGCACATTTGGTGCACAATTAATTTGAAATCGGATAAAGATATATATGAGACCTATATCCAAATCTGAACCGATCCCGATAAAATTTGGCAAAGATATTTCTGAGCTGTATTTGATATATTTCCCTGAATATCGTTGTTACGGAGTGCATATTACGGTTGTGGGTAACAAATATAACAAGTCGGATGAATAATATATATGGAAGCTATAGCTATATCTGAACCGATCTTCACCAAATTTGACATACTAGCTTCTAGACTCAATTCGGTCGTAAGTGCCAAATTCCATCCCATTTGGACAAATATTAGACGTTTGGTGCACAATAAAAGGTAAATCGGACGAAGTTATATATGGGATATATGGGAGCTATAGCTATATCTGAACCGATTTCGATCGAATTTGGCATACATATTTTCAGGCCTGATTTGGGTGTATATGCAAAATTCCATACAATTCGGGCTGATATTACACGTTTGGTGCACAATAAAAGGCAAATCGGACGAAGATATATATGGGAGCTATATCTAAATTTTGACCGATTATCTCCAATTTCAATAGGGTTCGTCCTTGGGCCAAACAAAAGATCTTTGTAAAATTTCATATGGATCGGGCAATAAATGCGACCTGTACTTTGTTTACAAAAATACATGGACAGACGGACGGACATGCATAAATCGACTCAGAATGTGATTCTATGCAGATCATCAAAAGGAACTATGGGTCTTTCTCATTTCCTTCTGCCTGTTACAAACAAATGCACAAAGACATAATACCCTGACCACCTTGTGGTGTAGGGTATAAATATTTGTAATTATCAATATTCAGAAGTCCTAGAAATGGTCGTCCGTTAAGAGAATAGCTGCAAAAAGGGTTAAAAATAGAGAGCTTTCGAAGCTCTCTCAACCCTAAATGAGCTTCAAAGGTTATTTTAAAAACAGGAGATTTGATTTCTGAGTTCGACGAAAGATTTTCTACCTATAGAAGATATATTTACCCCTCATGTATCCGCCCATCTATCTATCCATCCATCCATATATCAATTTATCTTTCTATCAATCGATGTATCCATCTCTTTATCTGTCCCTTTAATATCAAAAAACTCAAGTCTATCCATAGTAGACCTGCAAAAGCACTTCAATCTGGATAAGTCTAATCGGAGGCCTTCCCATCTATAGAAGCCATCAACGAATCCATTTTATTATCCAGATTTTCAAAACAATTCCTCAAGATTCTGTGAATTTGATTTAAAACTGGATTTAAAAATAAAAATTAACCGTTGTCTTGCTCTTTGTTTTTTTTTTATAAAAACACCCGAAGAATAATTTATTAGCCATTAACTCAGTTTTAATTGCCAACTCCATTAGTCATACGAATCAGCGTTTTTTTTTCTATTATTTTCGTACTTTAACTTTTAATTGATGTATCGTTAGTTAGTTACGTGTATTCTCTTGTGAACTTCGAGAAATGCTGATATGAAAAATTTAAACTCAAAACAGTGGCAGCACATGCCTGAGCAGCTAAGCTGGACGCGAAGCCTTAGCTAAGGTCATGCAAACCGCAAAAAAAAAAAAAAAAACATTCACTTTGCCTATCATTAGCGTTTTAATTCGAGTGAAGATTTAAATACCAAGAGTTTCTAATGCCATAATTTTTTGTAGGAAAATTTTTAGAAGTTGAAAATAATTTAAGAATTTTGGATTTAATTTCAAATTATAGTCTCAATTTTGAGCTTCTAGAAATATTTGTAGAAATTAAACAAGTATAAGAGTACCAGTCCGTTTTGCCGACAGATGTATACCCTCAGCCAATGTTCGATTATTTAAATATATTTTGACAAATATTTGAACGTCTATGAAGTACGTTCCGAAGGAATGGGCCATTATTGTCGTATCGGACCTAAATAATTATGACATAAATATATATTATCTTGAAATCTCCCCCTATTTTGATTTGAATTGCCTTCTCCCTAGCGCCCATAAAGCCTCATGCAGATTTCCTCCCGATCGCCTATAAATACCCCATTTCTGATCACCTATAAATATGGCCATTCAGTATTACCCTATCTGGTAGTTAATAAAATAATCTAAATACACCCTTCCCGTCGTCTAACAATTCTTCTTTATTCCGACTATATAACTCCTGCTAGACGTCTATTAAGTCCCTCTTTTGGTCACGTGCAATACGTTTCCTTTGATTGCCTATAAAGACTCCCTTTTGGACTTTTATGTCATCTCTAAGGATTTCGCTCTGGTCAACTCGAAGATTTTCTTCCAGTACCCTAAAAGATCTCCCTTACGGTTGTCAATAAAAACTCCTTCGAGGTCGCGTATTAAGACTTCCTTTTGGTTCCTTCTGATCATCTAGAAGACGCCATATAGATACTCCTCGTAACCGTCTATAAAGCCTGTCTCAAGTTCTTCTATAGAGACTTCAGCTCGTCTATAGAGACTTCAGCTCGTCTATAGAGACTTCAACTCGTCTATAGAGACTTCAACTCGTCTATAGAGACTTCAGCTCGTCTATAGAGACTTCAGCTCGTCTATAGAGACTTCAGCTCGTCTATAGAGACTTCAGCTCGTCTAGAGAGACTTCAGCTCGTCTAGAGAGACTTCAGCTCGTCTATAGAGACTTCAGCTCGTCTATAGAGACTTCAGCTCGTCTAGAGAGACTTCAGCTCGTCTAGAGAGACTTCAGCTCGTCTAGAGAGACTTCAGCTCGTCTAGAGAGACTTCAGCTCGTCTAGAGAGACTTCAGCTCGTCTAGAGATACTTCAGCTCGTCTATAGAGACTTCAGCTCGTCTATAGAGACTTCAGCACGTCTATAGAGACTTCAGCTCGTCTATAGAGACTTCAGCTCGTCTATAGAGACTTCAGCTCGTCTATAGAGACTTCAGCTCGTCTATAGAGACTTCAGCTCGTCTATAGAGACTTCAGCTCGTCTATAGATGGGTGTCTGTTTGTGACCATAAGAAATGGTTCGATCTCTAACATCTTTATAACAGATCTTGTGTTGATGGAATTATTGAGAAGTACGAAGTAGTCTGAATGGGAACATATGTTGTATGAGCTTCATGGATATTTAAAATTTTGACCCTTTGTGGGGGGAGGTACCACAAGGAGTGAACCGACATATCCCATCTTCACAGTAGATCTTGTGTTAGTAGAAATAATGGGATGTGTGAAATATGAAGACAATTGGACACTTATATCACATCTTATAAGAGTTATAGTTTTTCAAAATTTTGACCCTTGGTGGGGGTGGTACTTGATGGAGTGGAGCGCACCTGAAGTAGCACTGATGGAAATATTTGGATTTGCAAAGTTGGAGCAAAATCGGATCATCCTTTCTCTTTCTGTGCAGTTTTTTTTCTTTTTTGAATATTTCGAACTTTTTTGAAGGAGGTACGAGCAGGAGCGGATTGATATTGCCCATCTTCAAACTCGATATAAGTTTGATACTAATATTACGATGTGTCAAGTTTGGACCAAATCAGATACTCCCTTCGAGAGATATCGTGCGCATCAGCCAGCCAGACAAAAAGATGAACGGACATCGCTAGATCGACTCCAAATGTCCTTAAACAGATTTGGCCCAAAGAGACCTGGGAAGGAAAATTGTTATTTCGATGAGGTACGTTTTTGCCGTATCAAATGATATATACCCTGGTATCTAAAATTTTCCTTGTAGAGATTGAAAGCCAACTCAGAGAGAGTAGTCTTCTTAAAATATTACCCAGTAAACATTATAGATTCCAGTCTAAATTTGTGTGGACATTCTGACAAAATTTTATTGGGCGCCACTTTTATAGGCAGCAAAATATAACTAGGCATTATATCCACTGACCCTGAAATCATATATTTTACTGAAAATCATTCTTAATAGAACATTATTCTATATATTCTTTGAAAAGGAAACAAGCAAACGATCAAATTTTTTTAATCACAAAAAACCCTATCAAAAGCAGTAAATATAAACTTAAATCTCCTTTATAAAAAATCAACAAATTATCAGTTATTAAATCTGGCTTTTGTCATACACAAAGAAACAAAGGAATGATTTGATGCTCTTCAACCTATTAGTGTCATAAACTCATAAAAATAAAATGTATCTTTAAAATATAATCGAAAAAAACTCAGATGACCATATTCACACATAGATACACAAAGACCTTGAAACTTTTCAGGTTTTCTTATAAATCATTTTTGTTTTACAAAAGATGATACCATTGAAGAAAAAACAAAAAAAATATGGAGACATATGTTAAACAAATTAGTCATTTGAGAATTCAAAAAATCATTTGATTTAAAATGAAAAATATGAGATTTTTTTGATGAAACCTCTTTATGGTGTCCTCTTCTATCTATACATACAATCCCTTAGTCAATCAGCGCACACAAAAAACAAGTTTAAATATTTTTTTTTTATAATTGTGTTCTAAGTTTTTTGTTTTTTTTTTTTTTTCAAAAAATACAAATAAAAATTCAAGTCAATTCAAATTCAATTCAAGTCGCTTGTTTGGCTAACTCTCTCACATTCCACCAGCAATGGTATAGGCCAAGGCAAATTTAAGGTGGTCGCCCAGGAGACATATTTAGACCTTAGTATTCTCTTGTTTTCAAAAGTTTTTCTGCGAGAGATCCATCGAAAAGGAAACAAAAAAAATTGTTTTCACAGTAAACGTAAACAACAGCTGGTCTTACTATACCACCTTATATATACATCTTGGGTATAGGCAAACAAACTATTTTTTCCATTTATTTTTATTCTTATGCCATGTTTACGTTAGAACTTTTTGTAGGGTTAACCTTCTTTGAGAGGATTTATTTGAAGTAAAAGTAATGGATATGACAATTTAAATCCAAATCCAGTGGGTTAACCCTCATATATATAAACGTACTATTAGAGTAACCTCTTGCTTTATTTTTTTATTTTCTGACTAAAACTGTTATTTTCCAAACAGGATAACTCGAGAACGTTGCCACATAAAACCGGCATAGTGGGGATTAAACTTCTAGTAAAACTTGTACTCATCGAGTACTCTCACTAGCGAGTAAATCTAAATTTTGAGAGGCGAAAATTGCATTCGCCAAGATAAAAAAACTAGTAGGATGAAAAGACGAGTAATTCATAAAGAGTTCAAAGAAACGTAGTTTACTCGTTACCAAGTAATGAGTAACCATGACTGCAAAACTGAGAGTTGCAAGTTCGATACTCGGACGAGTTCGACACTCAAAGAAATATAACTGCTAACTAAACACTTCGGCGCCACTTGAGCCAAATATCACATTACGAGGTAATGCAAAAAATAACCTCAGTGGGAGAAAAAATAAAGAGTAATTCCTATAAAGGTAAGAATAACGTATTCTTCTTTTTTTTTGTCCGACTACAGAATAGAAAGTTGCGAGTTCAGACGAGTTGACACTTAAAAATGAAGAAGAAATGGCTATAATAGTGGATTTCTCAAAACATTTTTTGAAACAAGTTGTATTTGGAGCTTTCAAAATATTTTCAAAAAAAAAAAACTGTATAGTGGATTTTTTTCATTTTACAACATATATCGAAGTAGAATCGTAGGTTTTTTAACTACTTTTAGAACAATTTCCTAAGTTATAATCATGAGTTATAATAATTTTTATACCCTACAATACTATGTGTTGGAGGTATTATAAGTTTGATTGGACCAAAAATTATGTAACACCTCTACAGGTCGCAATTATGACCCGATCTTCACGAAATTTAGAATGGAGGTGGGGCTAGGGTCAGAATAGAACCCTATGTCTTTTGGAGATGATCGCATAATATTTATGGGTTGAAATGGACCATAAACTGAAAAATTCCTGATTTTGCAGTTGCTCTACAGGTCGCAATTATAGACCAATCGACGCGGAAATTAGCATGGGGCTAGAGCTTAGTGCTGGGCAGAAGCCTTGATGGTCACAACATTTGTGTTAAATAAAAGTCAAACTTTCCATTAAACTACGAATATTTTTAAACCCGGAAATCACAAATAGACGAACAGGTCCATTCTGACCGTTACGTAGATGCCAATAGTAAAAATATCGAATATATATAGCGAAATATATAAAATGTGTATATACAAAAGAAGGGGATGTTAGTTAGAGTGCCTATATCTCAAGAATGACTGGACCGATTTTGACAAATTTTGTCAATTCAGAATGCCCTCTTGACATAAAAGTATAAAATCTAAAAAAATATGCCAATAATGATGTTAATATACATTTTTGTAGTATTATGTGACATTTTTTATTTTTTCATATTTTTTTATCGCATGCGATTTTTTCAATTTGACTTATAATATTTTTTTTAATATTTTTTCACCTTGCAACACAGGTTGGATTTATTATATAAGGATTGCAAATATCGTCCGATCCTTAGGAAAAATTTCACAAGGGTTGGGTTGGGCTCAGAAGGGCTAGGCCTATTGTTTTCAAAGATGTCTGCAATATATTAGGGGTTGAAATGGACCAACAACTATATAAAGGTCACAAATAGAAACCAAAGGACACGAAATCTCGCATAAAGTTAGAGTTTAGGACAGCGGGTACAATGGACCACTAATTTTGTGTGAAAAAAATACCAGCATTAATTACAGGCTATATCCGAAATACACAAAAGGCGAACTTCTGGGTATTTTATGCTGATTTCTTTGACGAATATAACCAAATATCGTAGACAAGTAAATCATATAGATGGGTCTAAATTTGTAGATACAGAGGGGCTTCTTGCTTTTGGAGATGATTGCAAAATATTTAGGGGTTCAAGTTAACCAAAAACAGAAATGTTTTTCCGATCACACAATTGAAACCAATCGACACGTCTGTGAAGAGAGTTAAGGACAGGGAAGAATTCTAGCATTTTGGATGACCATTGTATTATATTTTGTTGTAAAATGGACTACAACAACTAACAGCATGACGGATTGCATAAAAATTGGACATTGTTCACCAGAATCGTTTCAAATTTCGTAATGATTCTTCGTAATGGGCACTACAATCCGTGACGGAAAATTGGCTATGCATGTCCATGTCTCTGTATAGTCCGGTACCTCCATATATATCCGGTATTTTGATGATTTTAGATTAATTATTCACCGGAATTGTTTCAAATTTCATATTTGTAGTTCGCAATGGCAGAAAATTGTCTACGCAGGCCCATGTCTTCATATAGCCCCCCATATAACGGTATGCCTCTATATTCGGTATTTTAAAGATTTTAAGGAATTGTTTCACATTTCGAATTTGTAGTTCATTATGAGTACTACAATCTGTCGAAGAAAATTGCCTATGCAGGTACTTAATGATTTTAACAGCATTTTCCAACTGTTCTTTTTTTTTGTTATTTTTTTTAAATTCCATGAGCGTATTCAGAAGGGTACTCAAAGTTCGACCCGACCCAACTTACTGCTTGTTACTTGTTTTTGTTTCAAAATATTTTTAAAATAATTTAATCTTGGGTTTTTCCAAAACATTTTTGGGTGGAATTACAAATGTATACCTCGGATTTTTAGAAACTAATTTTGGAATGAATGTGAAAACTCTTTAATATATTTGGAAACCATTTTCAATGCTTCAATCACGAGATTCTTCAAATTATTATTAAAAAAATATCCGAGTTTAGTGATTTTTTATGAACAATTTTTGGAGGTCTTTCAATTTTTTTATATTTTTAGAAGGACTGTTTAAGGTGCAATTTTGCAATTTTTTGAATAACTTTCAGAGGTTTTTATTTTTTTTTTTAAATTTAAGTAAGCAATGAACAATGCAATTATTTTAGTCATATAAACAAATATCTCAGCTTGTTTATTGTTGTTGTCTTAGACAAAAGATAAAGGAAATAAATAAAATGCCAAGGAAATGTGATGACTGATCTCTGGGTTCATGAATAAAGTACATATTAGCAAAAATAACCATAAAGACTGTGATATAGTGGATATCATTCCTGAAGAAAAAAAAAACTGCTATTGTTTATAGTGAAGATTTGTAATATATTTAATATACCCTCCACCTTGGAAAGGAGGGTATATTAACTTTGTCATTCCGTTTGTAACATATTAAATTACCTTAAATATTCGTCGTAGACCCCATAAATTATATATATTCATAATCAGCATAAAATTCGAAGTCGATTTAACGATGTCCGTCTGTCTGTCTATCTGTTGAAATCACGATACAGCCCACATTATTTGACGTAGAGCGCCAAAATTTAGCAGAACAATTGGTATTGTGTCTAGGATGGTTGGTATTGAAAATGAGATATATCGGTCCACGTTCTGGTATAGTCCGCATATAACGGTACCTCCCGATATTCGGTATTTTGATGATTTATGCCACATTTTTTTCACGGATTTGTCTGAAAATTGGTATTTGTTGGTCATAATGGGTTCCAGCTCCGGTGGCGAAACATTGCATGTATGGCTCCATGATTTGGTATAGCCCCCATATAACGGTACCTCCCAATATTCGGTATTTTGATGATTTTTGACACATTTCTTCACGAATTTCTCTGAAAATTTGGTAGTTGTAGATCATAATGGGTTCCATCTCCGGTGGCGAAACATTGCATGTATGGCTCCATGATTTGGTATAGCCCCCATATAACGATACCTCCCGATATTCGGTATTTTGATGATTTATGCCACATTTTTTTCACGGATTTGTCTGAAAATTGGTATTTGTAGGTCATAACGGGTCCCTGTACGTGTGGCAAAACATTGCATGTATAGGTCCACATTTTGGTATAGTCCCCATAAAACGGTACCTCCCAATATTCGGTATTTTGATGATTTTTGACACATTTCTTCACGAATTTCTCTGAAAATTTGGTAGTTGTAGATCATAATGGGTCCCAGTTCGTGTGGCGAGTCATTGTAATTATAGGTCCACGTTTTGGTATAGCCCCCATATAACGGTACCTCCCGATATTCGGTAATTTGATGATTTTTTTCACGTATTTGTCTGAAAATTGGTATTTGTAAGTCATAATGGGTTCTAGCTCCGTTGGCGAAACCTTGCATGTGTAGGTCCACGATTTGGTATAGCCCCCATATAACGGTACCTCCCGATATTCGGCATTTTAATGGTTTTTGCCACATTTCTTCTAATGTTTCCTAAGGTGGAGGGTATTAAAAGTTTGGCCCGGCCGAACTTAATGTTTTTTTACTTGTTTTTTTTAAATGCATTTTTTCTCTGCCATCATTTTCCCTGCCAATCATCAAGAAATCAAGAAGGAAAGAAAGTTCCCATTAGCTGTAATTATGTGTATAAAGAAAAAAGTTATTGTGGTCCGTGGGTCATACCTGACAAAGACGATGACCAATCCCCGCCCTCGTATTTTTTTTTTGCTATGTTTCTTATTTCTATTTTCTTAATCCAATACAAATTGCTTTTTTGTGTCGTATTTTTGTTTTTCTTTTTTTTTTCGTTTTTGTCTTGTCATCATCATCAAAACTTATAATTACACTGATGTATGGGCCTTTGCTTGGGCTCTGTGAGCAGATTACATCTTTTGTTTTGTTTTTTTTTTTTTTTTGTTATTAACTATGCATGGCATATTCATATGTGTGTATATTAAAATGGGGTCAGTCATTAAAATTGAAAATATAAGGAGATTTGTTACATTGTTCACAAAAAATGTTGATTTCCGGAGAATATTATTGCAATATACTTTCGTAGGTTCTTTTTCGGTCTGCATACCTTTTATAAGTTATCTGTAGGGAGAAGATATTCTATAGGTCTTTCATTTCCCCATGTGTACATTTTTTATAATCCCCCCTCTAATAAACTTATATGCGGTTCACATTGATTACATTTGTTTCGGTTTAAATCCAAAATAAAACAAATAACAATCAACAACATACTGAATAAAACGAGTAAACTACGGCAGCACAAAAAAAAACAACACATAAATGAACAAAACCATACCAAAAACAACAACAACAACGACATAAATTAAAAGTCAATGCTTTCCGAAACAAGGTTAAACATTTTAAGATTATGAACTTTAATTTGACCCACCATCAAACCGACAAACAATCAATAAATTTCCTACATCCGACATTTGATGAGCGTTGAATAAGAACGAATTGAAAATAAAAAATAAATTCAATTGATTATTACATTGAAGCTAAAGAGCAAATTTTTGATAAGATTGATTCTGGAAGATCGAAGGTTTTTTTTTTCTGAGTAAACTTCTTAAGAAACCAATATGGAATTTTCACTTTATGCGATTTTTATTGATTTTTGTATGGAAAAAAAAAAATATTTTTTCATTAAAAAATTGAATTTTAAAAAATTAATACATTTTTTTCTCAACTTAGAGGCAATATACTGTCTTAGTTCTTTCATTATTCTTTTGAAAAAAGTGGGTAATATCTTCAAATTTTAACTGTTACAATCTTTTAGGGTACTGATAAGAGTAATAAACCTTGCAATGTACCGTCCTTATCTCATTTTATCTCTGTGACGTAAAATAATTTGGGAGATATAAGTTTGACCCACCACAAACCGACAAACAATCAATAAATTTCCTTCATCCGACATTTGATGAGCGTCGAATGAGAATTAAAGAAAAAAAAAAAATCAATTGATTGTTACATTGAAGCTAAAGAGCAAATTGTGATAAGATTGATTCTAGAGGATTGAAGGTTTCTTTTATGAAGTATCTCATAACGAAACCAATATACTTTTGCGACTATTTTTAATATTTTTGGTTTGTTATAAAAAAATAAAAAAAAATATATTTCTCCCAAATCTAAAGCTGTAAAAAATTTCAAAATTCTTTCAAACTAAAATAATATTATCACAATAAAACTGTTACAATTCTAGGGCACTGATAAGAGTAATAAACCTTGCAATGTTTGTCTGTATCTTGTTTTATCTCTGTGACGTGAAACAAAATACTGCAGTACTCAAGAAATATAAAACAAGTAAAAACATTAAGTTTGGCCATACGGAATTTTTAATACCTTCCACCTTAGGGTAAAGTAACCGTTAGAACCCATTATAACCCAAAAATACCAATTTTTAGACAAATCCGTGAAAAAATGTGGCAAAAATCATCAAAATACCGAATATCGGGAGGTACTGTTATATGGGGGCTAGACGAAAACGTAGACCGATATATCACATTTTCCTAACCACCATCCTAGGCACAATACAAATTGTTCTGCTAAATGTTGACGCTCGACGTCAAATAATTTGGGCTGTATCGTGATTTCAACAGACGGACAGACAGACATACGGACATCGTTAAATCGACTTATAATTTTATGCTGATTATGAATATATATACTTTGTGGGGTCTACGACGAATATTTAGGTATGTTACAAACGGAATGACAAAATTAATATACCCTCCTTTCCAAGGTGGGCAGTATAAAAATACGAAAAAATTCACTAAATTTCAAAACCCTCAAAAAATTATATTTTCATAGAAATAAATGCATTTCTATTAAAATATAATGAGGATTTTTAATTAAAAAATTTTGAAAATAAAGTAAGATAAAAAAATAAAAAAGTCGATGTTCTGTTCTTTGAAAATTATTAAAAAAAAATCTAAATATGCTACAAATTTAGATTTTTTTAAAAATTGTTAAAGAACAGAACATCGACTTTTTATTTTTTTATCTTATTTTATTCTTAAATTTTAAAATATTTTATATTCTCTCAATACTTTATTGTGTTATTAAAATCCATCGTTTGTAGTATTGAAATCACTTCTAAAAATATTTTTAAATGTTCTCTATTATGGCTCACATATATTTTAAAACTATTTGGGAATATAAATATGTTAGAAAAGTCAACAAGTTTAGCTTTGATATTTCTTACAAAAAATATATGGATGTGGACAATAAGAGGAAATCCGACATCTATAATATATTTTTTTAATAATCTGGTGTTTCGGACACCATGAGAGATATAAGTTTTGTAAACCGTGAACCTTTTTGGAAGAGGTACCAGAAGAGGTAGGCCGATGTATATCATTTTCAAACCGGAACACAAGGAACTTGAAGAGAATCTGATGCTTATTTTGCATTTTATGAGAGACATAATTATTCAAAATGTCTACCCGTTGTGGTGAAGGTATCGGTAGCTTATTTAAGAGCATTTTGGACATTGAAAATTTTGTGAGGAAAGACGGAAGGTTTGGGTCTATATAACCCATCATAGCACCAAATTTTGTGATGGTAGAAATATGTATGGGGATGTGTAAAATACTTAAATGAAGAAATCGGGTGCATATTTCGCGTTTTTGTGAGCAGTTTGGTTACTCATAATTTTGATATCTTTGCCGATATAGATTTCATACTCACACCTGATCTTGCGTTAATAAAAATATTGGGATATGCGAAATTTTAAGGCAATCGGACATTTATTTCAGATTTTATCAGAGTTTAAATTATAACATTTTTACCGTATGGGGGTGGGGTTGCATTCAATGGAGAGGGCTGATATTGTCAATTTTCCCACCTGACTTGGCACCAATAACAATATTAGGACTTGCAAAGTTTACAAAAAATAAAGTTCAAAATTCACCAGCAAGAAGCATTTAGCCCAGTTTTTAAAGATCAGACAGGTTAACCACCAATCTTCAGTGATAACTAGCTTGGACAACCTTCACATAAAATCATATTTCACATCACCTAAAACGTAAAACATAAAATTTTCCCAAAATTATGATGGTTGTCTGCACCAGAGTTACAAATATTAAAAGAGTCATTAATTATGCCCCATCCCCAAAACGAAACCAAACAACACGAAGCGTACGATTTTTGGCTATTTTATTTATGACTTTAAAATTTATTTATGGCCTACACGGAGGTTATTTCAAATAAATCCGCCAAAAAGGCACTAAAACACAAAACCCCAGGTATCTGGTAATTTCCATGTCTTGGCTCACAGCTATTTTCGTCGTTGCGATTCATTTATGTCCGGGCATTTGCAAAATTAATACAATTGAAAAATTGCAATATTTTAATTAAAAACAAAAAAACACCTAGACAGATATGGTGCATCCTCCTTTCCCCTCTCCTTCTCTCCGCCCCATTGCCTGTGGCATAATTTAACAACAAATTTCAGGCACCCAACGAATACTTGCACTTTTTTCGCTTTAGATTACCATTTCCATCTGCACACACAAATTCACACACTCACATGGCCCCACCATCGCCCAAGTGTGAAGCAAGTGGATCATCACACCATGCCTAATGCATGGCTTCCGCATATAGCAAATAAGTTGCACAAACTGAAATTTGCCTTATATGTGAAATGCAAAAACAACAGCAGCAACAACCACAACAACACAAGAAATGGCAATCGAAAAAAAAAAACAACAACAACTTGAAAATGTAATAATAGACAATAACAACAGCGAAAAAAAAAAAACTTATCAAGCTCAAGTCGAATGCGGGCATATAACGCCACATTCCATTAGCTCGTAGTAGTAGTCACAGATAGGAGGAGCAGAGACAAAGGCACTTGATCATCGCCAACATCATCATAATCATCGCCATTAGCACATCACATCTCCATATGGAGCAGCACATTTGGCTCAAAGAGTTCATTGTACATTTATTTCACAAACACCTACCAACTTTTCGTTTGGAAGGGGAGGATTTTGAACCAAAAAAAGCTATAGTTTGCAATTGCAAATCTAATACAAAAAAAAATAAATTTCAAAACCACAAAAAATATTTCAAAAATGTGACAAATGTGAATGAACGACGATTGCGTAGACGGCCAACCAGACAGACAGACATACGACGCACATACAATCTGAACAATAACGCGCCACAACGGAACAATTGACAATTTGTCATGCATTTCGTCTTTTGCCGGTTAATGAGCAGCACACAAATCGACTTCCCAATTGTTGTAAAATTGGTTTTGGGAAAACAAGTTTCCTTGAAAATAAATGAAATGTGGGTCTATTTTTTTAAACTTGTGGAGCAACCAGTCCAAATCTTTTTAAATTGGGCCGATAACACATTGGTTTGTCCTCGACCACCAGAAAAAAAACATTTTGGCAAATCGGGCTACATCGCTATAAAAAATGGGAATTGGAAAAAAATCTTGTTCCCCAACGTCACTATGGAAAAAACTCACTAGGAAAAAACTTATATTTTCTCAAGGTATTGATAAAAATAGGAAATAATCCGGAGTCCTCAGTTAACGGGACGATATTTATATCCTTCCATCTAAGATGAGAAGAAAACAATATACCGTTTTCTTCATTCCGATCGTAGCACTTCGTCGGAGTCCCGAAGTAGCGGGATCGGTTAAATTTAGCTGTTTTAAAGGTCCAAGCGGCATTTATCAAAAAAACATCATAAGGCAAAAGCATCATAACAAAAGGTTTTTAAAGCATCCAATTAGAGTTTGAAGGTTCCAGGAACGAAATTTGGTGTTTTCGGGTCAAATCGGTCGGACAAGTGGAGATTTTCTCAAAAAAAAAAAAAAAAAAAAAAAAAAAGCAGAAAGTTCGGCCGGGCCAAACTTTAAATACCCTCCGCCATTTGGAACGAATTTGGAAATTTTCAAAAAATAAAATCCTTAAAAACTTCTATTAAAATTTTAAAAATACCGAATATAGCCGTTATATTGGGGTCTAGGCCATTACCATATTCAAATTCGAAACTTTGAAATAAACGGTGAATAATGTAGCTAAAATCATCAAAATATCGTATATATGGAGGTACCGTTATATCGGAGCTGTGCGAAGACCTGGACCAGCATAGAAAATTTTCTTTCACAGGCTGTAGCATCCATTACGAACATCAAAAACGACATCTCAGACAATTTCGGTGAGTTTTGTACCTAAACTCGTCAAAATACCGAATATAGGGAGCTACTGATATATGGGGCCTATACGAAGACCTGGACCTGCATAGACATTACAAACTTCAAAAACCAAATTTGAAACAATTCCGGTGAATAATGTCGCTAAAATCATCAAAATACCGAATATCAGGAGGTACCGTTTTTTGGGTCTATACGAAGACGTGGACCTGCACAGATAATTTTCTGGGCTACATATACATATAGGTCCAAATTTTGTTATAAACCCCATATAGATGTACTTCATGTGCCTTAACAAAATAACGGTTTTAGACCTTAAGTCTCTTTGAACCAAGTCCGTTCCAGGATATTTGGAGTCGATCTTAGGGTGTCCGTCCGTCTGGCTGGCTGGTGTGCACGGTAACTCTCAAAGTGAGTATCCAATTTGATCCAAACTTGGTACATCGTGTTATTATCATCAAAATTAGATCGAGTTCGGAGATGGGCAATATCGGTCCACTCCTTCTGGTGGTATCTCTTCCACAAAAGGTCGAAATTTTCAAAGAAAATATTTTACTACATAGAAAGAGAAAGGATTATCCAATTTTGCTACAACTTTGCAAATCCTAATATTTTCGTCAGTGCTAGGTCAGGTGCTAGGTCAAAATGGAAAATATCGGTCCACTCCATCACGTACCTCCCCCACAAAGGTTGAAAATTTTGAAAAATTATAACTCTTACAAAATGTGATGTAAGAGTCCGATTGTCTTCAAATTACACACATCACTATATTTTTATAGAACCAAGGGGTCTGGTGTGAGGATGGGATATATCGGTCCATTCCTTCTGGTACCTCCCCCACAAAGGGTCAATATTTTGAACAATTATTAGGCTTATAAAACACGAAATTACCATCCGATTCCATTCAAAATTGCCAAATCTCAATATTTTCATCAACACAAGACTTGTTATAAAGATGGTAGAGATCGGAGCATTCCTTCTGGCACCTCCCCAACAGAGGGTCGAAATTTTTAATAACCAAAGCGATCATAAAATCCGAAATGAGCATCTGGTTCTCTTTATATTTCACACATCATCATTATTTCTACTAACAGAAGATCTGCTGTGAAGATTGGTAATATCGGTCAACGACCTCTGGTACCTCACCCACAAAGGTCAAAATTTTTAATATCCATGAAGCTCATATAACGCGAAATTAACATACGATTCCGTTCAGACTTGATAAAACTCAATATTTCCATTAACACAAGACCATTTCTTCTGGTACCTCCCCCAGAGAGGGTCGAAATTTTGAATAACCAAAACGATCATAAAATCCATAAAGCTCATAAAAGCGAAATTAACATCAGATTCTATTCAAACTTGGTACATCCGAATATTTCCATCAAGACAAGACCTGTTGTAAAAATGGTACAGATCGGTCCATTTCTTCTGGTACCTCGCCAACATAGGGTTCAAGATTTTTGAAAAAACAAAACGCTCAAAGAAAGCTAAATAAGCGTTCAACTCTCTTCAAATTTCACACATCCAAATGTTTTTACTAACGCAAGATGTGTTGTGAAGATAATATACATCTGCCAACCTCTTCTTTTACCTCATTCACAAATGGTCACAATTTTCAATACTTTTGTCTGTCTGCGAAACATATCATAGATTCTTTACAACTTGCTATATCTAAATACTTCTCTCAACCAGAAACCTGAGATGAATATTGAATTTCGATTTTTATCTGTATTAGGAGAAGTATGAAAATAGAATACTTCAGTACGTATACTAAGACGGGAATATTTTCAAAAAATTTCAAATTTCAAAATATGATTTTCATCATATTTTGTCATTTGTCCTGTAGTTTTGAAAAAAAAGGAATTTTGTCGCACAGTGTAAAAGTTTATTCAAAATATTTTAGATGGACCGGAAAACACTTCTTAAAGAAACTTTGGAAGCTACAATCGTGGTTTTTTTAAATTTCTTGGGGAACTTTTAAGAGCAGATTCATAATTTTGATTTATTTTTTTAAGGACTATTAAATCTATAATCGAGGATTTTTTAATTATTCTTAGAAAAATATTGTATTTTTTATTATTCTTGGAAAGACTAAATCCCGAAGGAATGTTTTTTTCAAAAAAATATTTGAAACTACCATCAGCTTCTTAATCGTGGACATTTTTTTTTTCAAAATAATTTAAGAACGACTCTCAAAATCATAATCGAGGACTTTTGTGGTTTCAGCCTTATGACTACGGAGGGTCTACATTTGATTTGGCCAAAATGTGTGTTTTAAGCCCCAAACTCTTTGGACAAACTGTGTAACAAATGGATTTTGTTTCAACACCCTCTTTAGTATTTTGCGTTAATATTTTATATATTCCGAATAGATCCCCATAAAACCATCTCCTGAACTTAAAATTTATTTAGGATTACAAATTTCTCTAAACTTTAATTCAAACATTTTCAAAATTTAGTTGTCATGACCCGTAGGAATTTCTCTCATCGCGACATCTAGGCATGGCATGTGTCAAAAAGACAAAAAGATTTAAAGTCAACCCAAGTTTTTTTTTTTTTTTTTTTGAAGAGGATTGGAATGTCCATGATACCTTCGAATTCAAAAGAAACAAAAAATGAAAGAGAAACAATGTCTCCACCTATGACACGAACATGTGCCAAAGCAGCGAATTGCAGTGCTTAGTAATGGTGGCTTCTTTACTTTTTTTCATGGCTTAGCTTTTTGTGGTTCACAGTTTGTTTGTTGTTTGTTTTGTTTGCATAGGAGCAGCCGCAGCTATAGCTGGCAAGCAATTTAAGCCGAAAATTATATGAAGTTGTTTTGTGTGTTTCGATGATTTTCAAGGTTCAGCAGATAAACAATTTACTGGTTTTACGAACAGCAGACGAGACAGTGGACGAGACAAAGCTGTTGTTTTTTTTTTTTTCGAAGGGAGGTAGGTGGATACATTTGTAGAGCTCTTCAGCTTGTATTCAGGTTTCATTTTTTTCTTTACTTTTGTATATATTTTATTTTCAATTTTTGCGCTAAACAATACTGACTGACGGTGATGATGACGAATTTCGTCATCATCCCCAAAAACAAGTCCGACTGATGGCCAATGGTGTTCATCGCCAAAAAAAAAGTGCTAGTCAGCAACAGAATTTAGCCACAAAAGTTCACAGAGTTGTCGTGTTGTGTATGTTTGGTGAGCTGTACAACACAACTAGGTAACTAAATTGGTTCCTCCAAACCACAACAACTGGTTATAACCAGCTGATGACAACATGTTCCACCTATTGTACCCCTCTAGAGGATGCAAGTAACCATTGGCTAGCTCTCCTCGCTCTCTCTCTCTCTCCAGATAATTGCATTCGATCATTGTTACCTTTTAACAACATGAGCAAATTCCAGCTGTTATGGTGGTGCTGGTCATGCTCGGTGATCATAACAGGGATGGAAGTTTTATATTTTCCAAAAACAAAAAAAAAAAAATGTTGGAAAGAACCAAGGATAAGTTGTAAAGCGGAGTTTTTTTTTTGGGTACGTCGGAGTCTGAGACAAGGTGTGTACTAGAACTACTTTGTCAATAACAAAAATCGACTTCCGGTCTCTTCAAGTTCATTTTTTTAATTGTTGGGAAAATAGAAATAATCTGAATTTTCTGAAATTAGATGTAAATAGGATCATTTTTTGAGATAAGTTAGAGTTAGATTCCCAAAAGGAAAATTTTCTACAAAAGAAGTCGATTGATCAAAAGTCCACTTATGTGCGGACATATTTGTTTTAGGTATCTCTTGTGTGTTTTCTTTGATTTAAAGGCCGGTCCGGGGCCGTGGCCATTTTTCTGAGATAAAGTTCGATTATTTCGTTCAGAACTACTATTTCCGATATGAGTCGATTTTGTAATTGTTTGCACAGACAAACGTCGACCTACGTACCCCTAGTGCAAATATCAATTTCGGGATCATTTTTTTCTGTAATTAGTCCCGGTAAAGACTTTTCCCGAAATAATATTCTCTGAGATGGTCTTCTTTCCCTTTGATAATATCCTTTCAAAGCCATTATCTCTGAGATAATGCCCAATCAGGACTATTTTCTTTAAAATTAGGTTCAACAAAGACTAAATGTTGTTCAAATAAGTTGTGGTAAGAATTTTTGAAGTAAGACCCGGAAGCACTATTTTCTCTGAGATAAGGTCCGATCATATGTCTGAGGTTAATCCAGCCAGAACTTCTTTTCTGAGATAGAATGCGGCCAGAATAGGAAGATTCTCTCTCAGCTTCTCAAAAGGTCCGGTAGGATCCGGATAATATCAGAAAGGACTATTTTCGGCCTTGTCTACCATATCTGAGATGAGTTATGACATGCTTTAAAATAAGGTTCCAAAAAGATATTTTTCCTCTGAAATTAGGTCAGGTCTCCACGATAAGGTCCGGTAAAGATGGAGCCAGACTTTTTCCTTTACAAGATCCGTTTAGGGCCATTTTTTGTGAGAAAAGGTCGGATCAGGACTATTTTATACGAGGATCATTTTATGAGAGATAAGATCTGGCTACAACCAATAAAATTGAGATTAGATCCGATCAGGTCCAATATCTCACAGATATAGTACAGTCAGGGCTACAATCCCTGAACTAAAGTTCACTCCGAAGCATAATTTTCAAGTTAACGTTCCGTCAGTAACATTTCTCCCAGAAAAGATCAGAAATACAATTCAAAACAATTCCTCAGAACCCAACAGACAAAAAATTAATTTTTTTAAGGAAAATAGTCTAAAATATTTCGGAAGGGGTCTGGCTACGAAGGTTTCCTGGCCGGATAAAGAGGCCGTTCTGGACTATAATCTCTTAAATAAAATCCAGTCGGAGCCAAATTTTTTTGAGAGAGCTTCCGTACCAAAATTTCGAATACTTATTTTACTCAAGTCCACTTTTGTCATCTTCAAACCGTTTTTAAATTAGATGTTTGGACGTGGAATATCATGAATTGATTATCAATTAGGGGGCACTGGGAAATAACGGGAGGTACCGTTATATGGGGGCTATACGAAGACGTGGACATGCACAGACAATTTTAGAAATAGGCTGTAGTACCTATTACAAACTTCGAATACGAAATTTGAAACAATTCGGGTGAATTCGTTAAAGTAATCAAAATAGAGAATATCGGGAGGTACCGTTATATGGGGGCTATACGAAAACATGGATTAAATGGCCCATTTACGAACTTAACCTGCCTTCAGGGAAAATACACATGTGTGAAAAATTGTAGCAATCTATCTCAATTCGTTCGAAAGATTGCGTGATTACGACAGACAGGCAGACGGACATCACTGAATCGTCTTAGAATTTTATGCTGATTCAGAATATATATACTTTGTAGGGTTTATCATAAATATTTCGAGGAGTTACAAACGGAATGACAAAGCTAATATACCCTCCATGGAATGGTGGAGGGTATAAAAATCAAAAATTCCCATAGAAAATTCCCGTTTGAAATTTCGACATTTGGATTCTATGAAATAAATTAATTGAAATATATTTCGAATCATATATGACATAATATTTAATTTCCCATCCCTGCATTGTGGCATTGCAATGCAAACAGAAAATTCAATTTCATTGTTGTATGACGTTCTAAACTAGTTTTCTAAATGCAAATTGGTTTTGAAACTAAAGATCTTTGTATTTTATTCCGAGAAAATCGCGATTGCGACTGTCAATAAAATTATTCCATCTTTTATTTATTATTTTTGTATGTATTTCGTAATTTTCGTAAGTATCTCCCATATCGTAATAATCAATGAAATGATTCATTTTTTTATTTATAATTTTAAAATTTTTCTGTTTATCTCTCGTTTGTAGTAATTTTCTCAACACATTTTTTAATGTTTTTGAATTCCACATATTATTTGCATTATTTTTTAATTTTGTGATTTTTTCATTATTTTATCTATTCCTTGTTATTTATCATTTCAAAATGACATCAATTTTCAATTGATGTTCATATTTTTATTTTTTTAACAAATTTCACTCCTTTCTTTGTTTTATTTATTTATTTAATTATTTTTTTTTTCTGGCTAAATTCCAAAATTTGTGATATTATTTTATTTATTTTTTTTTTTTTGGATGTTACACAAAATAAATAACTCCACAATTTCTCCTTGTGTTTAGCATATTAATTTAATTATTATCTTTTTTTGTTTTTTGATTTTCTTTTGGGCTTTACAATTTTGAATTTTTGTTTATTTTCACAAAAAAAAAAAATGCACTCCACGACAGCGACGTTGGCTTACAAGTTTTGCGTTTTATGTCAATTCAAAAACACACTCCGAAATTAAAAATGAAAAACCAGATAAACTACAAAACAGAAATTCCGTTAAAATCCAAACGTAAATACGCCGCGCAACATCTATTCGCCGTTAAATTTAAGTCACAACTGAATAACTGAATGTATCCCAAGCGAAACGAGACAAAAATAACAACTACCACCACTATCTCAACAACAACAACAACAAATGATTTCAATTTTTGCGCTCATAATTGCATTTGTTGTTGCTGGATTTTGTGATCCCCTTGGCGGAGTCCATTTACGTGATCGCCATACTCCCCGAAAACAAAGCTAATAAAACAAAACTTGTTGTTCAACAAGTTTTACTAAAGGTCTGTTTATCTGTCGTTGGGTTATTTTACGCCACATCTCTCTTTTGTATGCCAGCCAACTCTCTTTGGCAAGTGTCTCAGTTGGCCCCTATCTCTCTCTCTCTCTTGTTTTGAAATTTTAATTGAAATTAAGTGAAGCGTATGCCCTGTCTCCCCCTCATCAGATACAATCATACTTAAGCCCTCATAAAATTAGCCAATGTAACAAAAATTCGTTTTTTATTCAGGGAGAGTGCAGAGCGTGTCTTTGTTTTATCGCAATCTCACCATGTTCGGTTCATTCATGAGATGTCTGATACAGTGTTGCGACGCTCCAGAGATGGAACATGTAGTACTGTTTAAGGTACTTTTTCGTTTGAAAAATTCGTTTTTCGAAGGTAGAAGACAAGTTTTCAAAGATAAACCAGTAAAGAAAGGCTTAAAGTCGGGCAGGGCTGACTTTATGATACCCTACACCACTTTGGATATTTAGTAGAGCTTCACATAACAAAGAAAAGTTTTTATGGAAAATTTGTGGGGATTAAATCACACCATTTAGGATTATAGTTATAATTTAAAGTCCAAAAGAAACTTATATATGAGAGGGATATCCTCCCCTGAAATCTGTTAAAATTTTAGAAATACTGAATATAGCCGTTATATTGGGGTCTATACGACGTGGACCTACATAGGCATTGCCATTACCATATTCAAATTCGAAACTTGAAATAAACGGTGAATAATGTAGCTAAAATCATCAAAATATCGAATGTAGGGAGGTACCGTTATATCGGAGCTGTGTGAAGACCTGGACCAGCATAGACAATTTTCTGTCACAGCCTGTAGCATCCATTACGAACATCAAATACGACGTTTCGGTGAATAATGTCGCTAAGATCATCAAAATACCGAATATCGGGAGGTACCGTTATATGGGGGCTGTACGAAGACGTGGACCTGCACAGATAATTCTCTGTCTTAGGCTCTAGTATCCATTTCGAACTTCAAATATCATATTTGAAACAATTCCGGTGAATAATGAAGCTAAAATCATCAAAATACCGAATATCGGGAGGTACCGTTATATGGGGGCTATACCAAAACGTAGACCTACACATACAATTTGTTGTCATAGGCTGTAGTATCCATTACGAACTTCAAATACCAAATTTGAAACAATTCCGGTGAATAATGTCGCTAAAATCATCAATATACCGAATATCGGGTGGTACCGTTATATGGGAGCTATACCAAAACATGGACCTACATGGCTCATTTTCAATACCAAAAGTCCTGCAGACATAATATACATGTGAGTAAAATTTTATCAACTTACTTTATTTCGTTCGGAAGCTAGAGTGACTTCCACAGACGGACGGACATCGCTAAATCGACATAGAATTTTATGCTGATTAAGATTATATATATTTTGTGGGGTCTAAAATGTATATTTCGAGGTGTTACAAACGGAATGACAAACTCAATATACCCTCCATACTATGGTGGAGGGTATAAAAATTGGATGGTGGAGGGTATAAGAATTGGAAAATGAAGTACCGATTTAGTTAAGATTTAGACATTTGATGTCTTTCTGGACCATGCTAAAATTTTATGACAAATATTTTTTTAGAATATTGTGATTTTCCACGATCTAGTTTAAAGGTTTTAAAAACTGCTATGATTTCAAAAAAAAAAAAAAAAAAAAAAAAACGAAGTCCTGACCCGCGTGAGGTTTGACGTTTTCTACCAACAAGATTGTCAAAGATACTATACACCTAAACTCAAAAAATTCCAAGGAATCTCGATCCGAAAATTCCAAAAAAATGTGAAAGAGTCGGAAACGTTCTCCCTCTATTCAGATTAATTTGCTGCTGCTGGATTTTCTTTATAATTATTAAAAATTTTGTCGTATAGTGTAATTGACAATTAATCATTTATGGGACACTTCCTAAATAAATCGATGTGAAAATATAATTTTTTACAAAATGTCACCATTTTTGAAAATGTACCTCGATACACTCGATTTTCCATCTCTGGTATGCTCCTATACATATTTAGCGTTGATCAATTGCTCCCCACATCCACTCTTCACCCCTATCCTCCACATTGGTGTAGTTAATTCAACACTGTATTGTGGGGGAAATGGTTGTGCATTTGCTAAATAAGGTGAGATGAGTATCATCTCTTTTTTCGGATGGCCGAGATGGTGGTGGGTTTGCTTTAGAGTTGAGCTTCAACAAGGCTTAGAGACTGTGGTGGATTTTCTTTAGAGTAAACACATTGTCAATCAATAATTTTTTTATTTCTGTTGCCCAACAGATGTCGCTCACAAACTCTATTCTCAATCATTTGTCGTGAAGTCACTACTCGACTTTGAAAACTAATTAATTTAATTTTTTTACAATTTATTTTTTATATTTGTATAGTTCCTGAATCCGACATTCATTCTTCTAGTAGAAACCCAAGATGTTTGGAAGTATGTATAAATGTCAGCATTTTTTGCTTTGAATAGTCAATTCAACCTTACTAAATGGTTAGGCTGTTGGGTGTAGTTTTACTGCGCCTAAGAGTATACTTTAGATTTTAAGAAAAATGGTCTATTGCAATGTTTACATTGGATTTATATTTCTTGGTGGTGGTTACTAAAACATAGATTGATGGGCCAATGGAGCTATACGGGAACCACTTTAATGAGCCTGTGTCTATGATGCACCATTAAAAAATTTCAAAAATCGATTGTACAGAAAAGAAGAAGATAATTTAAATAGAATTGTAAGTCTATGTTTTGTTGATTTCAAGGCTTTTTAGAGGTTAAAAATTAATTAAGTTTTGCTAAAATTATATTTGCCATAATGAGCTCTAATTCATGCTTTAGTGCTAAAATAAAATTATTAATATTAAATATTTGCTTAATAAATACAAATAATTGTTGCTTACTTCCAAGTACTTACATTGACTTAGAACTAAGAATTTTGAAAAATTTTAGTTAAGAATTTATTCCACTTCACAGTAAATTGCATCTGAAATTTGGTATTTTCAAAAAGTTATGGTTATTAATATCCATTGATATTAATTTAAACACTGAGATTCACTTTAGTCACAGAGACTTGGTGGTAGCAACGGGGTTTTTTTTGGCGTGCAACAAAAATTGGTGTGTGTGTGTGTGTTATATTAATGATTTTTAGTAGATTGTCATGATATTGTTGTTTTTGTTAATTGTAATGGATAAACAATTAAAATATCATCGGCAGGAACGTTTTAAAAACAAACACTCATATCCCAATAGGGATAGAATATAAGGTCTCAAAATCTTTTCATGGGTCCATAAGGGTACTAAAACTTCTTATCGTGATCCGATAAGCCAAGATTGTGCGAAATTTGTTCTATAAGAGTACAAAAAGTTCTAAATGGTACACTTTTCCCTTACTCGATCGAAATTTTACTTGGGGCCACTTTTTCTATAAAGGGATCTGATATAGCGTACGGAGATACATTAAGTACTCAGGGGTACAAAACTGTACGACATGATTACACACCATGTATAATAGGGTAAAACACTACAGAATTTGAAAATTCGTACTTTTCGGGTACGAAAAAGTAAGAAAAGAGTATAGCGAGGTTATTGAAAGACCGAATGGAGTATGAATATTAAAAATTGGCAAGAAGGTCAGTCTGGAAGGGGAGAGCCCTAGACAAGTCGTACGAAAATTGTTATAAAGCACAATATGATACGAAATTGTTATTGAACGATTAATTGAAGCTAAAATTTGGAACTTTTTTACCGAATCACTATTCATGTGGGATAAAACACGATTTTTAATTTTTTTTTCTTTAAGGTACGAAAAGTTCTAAAAGGTACGTTTTTTTGAGCGATCGATAAGACCTAGAACTTTGAAATTTTTCTTGTGTCTTTCGGTAAAGATAGCTGATATAATCGAATTTTCATGCGAAAGTATTTTAAGGATGGGAAAAGTCCCTTAAGGGTACGAAAAGTACTAACAAGTATAAAATGGTAAACCATTGTTACGAAGATGAAATCGAAGAGAGCTAGAGGTTTGATTTTTTTTCCCAAGGGGTGAAAAACAATGGAATTTCAAAATCGTACTTTAGAGGTACGAAAGGCACTAAAATGTGCAAAAGAATACAGCATGACTATTGAACGAATAATATTAGTTAGAATTTTGAAAGTTTACAGGATTACCAGTCTTATAGAGGGTCATTAGAAAAGTCGTACATTAAGGGTACGAAACAAAAATGAAAATTTATTCTTACGGTGTACGAAAAATACTAAAACATACTCAGATCGATCGATTTTTTTGGCACTACTCTTGCATATATCGTCGAATTTTTGTATGAAGATATATTAAGGATTCAAAAAGTACTTTAAGGGTATAAAAAGTATTAAAAGCCACAAAACGTTACAACATTGGTATTGATCGATCAGCAAGAGCTGCAATTTTGACTTGAGTCCTTTAAGGGTACGGAAGTTATGAAAACGTACAAAATCCCTATGTCTTGATATTGAGCTATTTACAATAGCTAGAACTTTTTGAATGGTGAATGGGGACTAGATGAGATGACATTTTTGGAGATTCTCACTTATAGCAAAATTATACAAAAAGTACAAAAAGGTTCTAAATTGCATTTTTTGATTGGCTGAATGGTGTATTAGAGTTAAAATATTGCGATTTTTATACCCTCAACCAAATGGCTAGAGAGGGTATACAGGGTGAGATGAAAAAACTGCAACCAACTTCAGACTGCTGTCATTTCTGAGTCACACGTCCGGCAGTTGTTAAAATTATTCCAGTGACAGCTCATTATGTTTTTTACAAGCCTATAAAAGCATTTAGGTGAGAATTTTCCAGAAAATAAGTTGTTCGTGATGGAATTCAAGCGCGATAGTTTGAATTCTTTATATTTGGCTGGAAAACTACAAGTGGCTATCGTTAGAGGACTCCATCATTTAAATGTGAATGAATCTTTTGTGTCTCGACGTCAAAGAAGTGAACGGAAGAAAACAGCAACATCAGCAGAAATGGTTCGAAAAATAAAGAAGCGACTTGATTGAAATCCGCGTCGCAGTTGCCGAAAAATGGCTCGTGAGCTGAACATATCGCAATATATCATTTGGCAAATATTGAAAAATGAGCTCAGGGAGGACTCCAGCAGTTAAATGTAAATAAATCTTTTGTGTTTCGTACCATCGCTCGTTATCGTTATACTGGCGTAGCGTAGCCCGACGTCAAGGAAGTGGACGGAAGAAACAGCAACATCAGCAGAAATGATTCGAAAAGTAAACGCGCATCGCAGTGGCCGAAAAATGGCTCGTGAGCTGAACATATCGCAATATTCCATTTGGCAAATATTGAAAAATGAGCTCGGGGTAAAGACATTGAAATTCCAAAAAGTGCAAGAACTTACACCGCAACAGAAAGACAATTGACTCAAAAGAGCTTGGCCGAAAGTGGCGAACTGTCGAATTTGGTTTTCTCCATCTCCGATGAGAAAACATTCGTTATCCAGCAGTTTGTATACAAACAAAATGATCATGTTTACTTGTCAAGGAGGTCAGCTGAAAGTGTGCACCTTAGGTTGGCCACCAAAACTCAAGCGCCGGCCATAGTAATGATGTGGGCCGCCAAAATAGTCGATGGTCGCTCTTCGCTCGTATTAATCGACCGTGGCATCAGAATAAATGCCGAATATTATCGCGAAATTTTTCTGGAGGGTGTATTAAAGCCTTGGGCAGGCAATAATTTTGGCCGCAGACCTTGGATATTCCAACAGGACTCAGCACCATCGCACTCAGCACGCGCCACCCGAGAGTGGTTACAAAATGAGGTTCCTCGCTTCATTTCCAGCGCACAATGGCCACCAAAATCTTCGGATACCAATCCGTTGGACTATTGTGTCGGGAGTATTTTGGAAAGCAAGGTTGGCACTATAAAATACCAAAGTGTCGATCACTTCAAGCAAGCGCTTCGCCGGGAACGGGCCAAAATACCGCAGAGCAACATTTGGGCAGCGTGTGACGGTTTCATTGGCCATTAGAAGGTTATAATTCGTGCCAAAGGTGACCAATTCGAACAAATCTAAACTAATTCTAAAATTTGATGCTATTTCCGCTATTTTTTGCTTTCATTCAATAAAATTTAAAAAAATAAAAATTATGGCGTTTGACTTTGTTGCAGTTTTTTTTTTATCTCACCCTTTAATGGAGAAACAATTAATATTATGATCGGCAGGAACATTTTAAAAACAAACTCTTATATCCCAATGGGGAAAGAATTCCTTAAGGGTACTACAAAATCTGAGAATAACCTTTCGTGGTCTGATAAACTGAGATTTTCGGAAATTTGTTCTATAAAAACCTTTTGTGAGGAGAGGTATCTGTAGAGGACACATCTTCTACTCGTTCTAAGTACAAATATTAAGATGTTTTAAGTTTGGATCACATAGGAAATTTATGCTAACACTTTTTCGAAATTTTTTTTCTTCCATCGTTTGATACGATTATATATACATATATAAATCACAATGTAGCACGACAAACATATTGTTATAATTATTAAAAAAAATTAATTAATTAAACAAACATAAATCTGAGACTCACCATCTTCGATGTAACTCCTCGATTTGCGTTGATGATGCAGACGTTTCTCGCGCACACGCCTTGACCAGCTGGGACTTTTGTGGGCCTTCTCGCAGACACTGGAATTTAAAAGCGAAAATTAAAATATTACAGAACATAAATGCTAATCCGAATATCTCAAACTCCCAAATACCGATATTCAAAATGCGTTTCCAAATAGGCCGTTTCCATAATAACCGAACCATTTTCGCTTGGAGTGTTGGCGATGGCAATGGGAGCATAGCTCACTACAACAATGCTCGAACATTTCATTACAAAATCTCAACTAGAACTACGATGCCATGCGATATGACAAACAGACTGAATGACTGCCTGGCTGGCTGGCTGGCTGATTAGGCCAAGTGTTGGGGGGTTCGTATCGTTGGTTGGTTGGGTGGTCGTCGTTGGATTGTTTCGTTTCGTTTGGTTGTTGCATTTTTTAACTCTTTCGCTTGTGTTGTTGTTTTATTGTTTTTGTACAACAACACAATGATTAGTTATCAGCAATAAAAACAACAACAACAGCAACTAAATAAATAAAACAGTTCTGGGTTACTGGGCTATATATGAATGCCTGTATGTGCGAATGGTTCGGTGAAGTCTAAACAAATGGATCGATAACAACTTTGTTCCCCCTTTCCAAAGATAAGTAACCGATAACCATTGTGAAATGTAAACAAATAGATAAAGACGTAAAACTTTTTACATTGCGAAAGTGTTGAGTTTTGTTGAAAAAAAAAAGAAAAAAAAATTATTGTTTTTATGTTGTTGTTTTTATTGTAGCATCGTGTGTTTGACTTCTTCCGGAAAAAAAAATCTATTTATTTTGTATTTTTATACCCTCAGCCATATGGCTACAGAGGGTATATATCATTTGATACGGCCAAAATTGGTCCAAATTGGCTACATCGTAACATTTTTTGTCAAACTTAGATCGAGTTCGGAGATGGGCAATATCGGTCCACTCCTTTTGGTACCTCCCCCACAAGAGGTGGAAATTTTCGAAAAATATATTTTTTGCACAGAAAGAGAAAGGATAATCCGAATTTGCTCCAACTTGCAAATCCTAATATTTGCGTCAGTGCTAGGTCAGGTCTGAAAATGGACAATATCGGTCCACTCCATCAAGTACCTCCCCCACAAATGGTCAAAATTTTGAAAAATTACAACTCTCATAAAATGTGATGTAAGAGTCCGATTGTCTTCAAATTTCACACATCCCAATATTTATATTAAGCCAAGGTCTGGTGTTAAGATGAACAATATCGGTCCACTCCTTCTGGTACCTCCCCCACAAAAGGTCGAAATGTTAAAAAAATATATTTTTTGCACAGAAAGAGAAAGGATAATCCGATAATTTGGTGGTTGAAGTTCCAAATGGATTCTACAGCCTAAGACAAAAAATTGTCTAGGCAGGTCCACGTTTTCATATAGCCCCCATATAACGGTACCTCCCGATATTCGGTATTTTGATGATTTTAGCGACATTATTCACCGGAATTGTTTCAAATTTGGTATTTGAAGTTCGAAATGGATGCTACAGCCTAAGACAGAAAATTGTCTGTGCAGGTTCACGTCTTCGTATAGCCCCCATATAACGGTACCTCCTGATATTCGGTATTTTGATGATTTAAGCGTCATTTTTCACCGGAATTGTTTCAAATTTGGTATTTGAAGTTCGAAATGGATACTACAGCCTAAGACAGAAAATTGTCTATGCATGTCTACGTTTTCGTATAGCCCCCATATAACGGTACCTCCCGATATTCGGTATTTTGTTGATTTTAGCGACATTATTCACCGGAATTGTTTCAAAATTAATATTTGAAGTTCGAAATGGATACTACAGCCTAAGAAAAAAAAATTGTCTATGCAGATCCACGTTTTCATATAGCCCCCATATAACGCTATCTCCCGATATTCGGTATTTTGATGATTTTAGCGACATTATTCACCGGAATTGTTTCAAATTTGGTTTTTGGAGTTCGTAATGGATGCTACATCCTAAGACAGAAAATTATATGTGCAGGCTTACGTCTTCGTATAGGCCCCCATATATCAGTACCTCCCTATATTTGGTATTTTGCTGATTTTAGCGACATTATTCACTGGAATTGTTTCAAACTTTGTATTTAAAGTTCGTAATGGATACTACAGCCTAAGACAGAAAATTGTCTGTGCAGGTTCACGTCTTCGTTTAGCCCCCATATAACGCTACCTCCCGATATTCGGTATTTTTATGATTTTAGCGACATTATTCACCGGAATTGTTTCAAATTACGTATTTAAAGTTCGTAATGGAAACTACAGTCTGTGACAGAAAATTGTCTATGCAGGTCCAGGTCTTCGTATAGGACCCCATATATCAGTACCTCTCTATATTCGGTATATTGCTGATTTTAGCGTCATTATTCACCGGAATTGTTTCAAATTACGTATTTAAAGTTCGTAATGGAAACTACAGTCTGTGACAGAAAATTGTCTATGCAGGTCCAGGTCTTCGTATAGGCCCCAATATATCAATACCTCCCTATATTTGGTATTTTGACGAGTTTAGGTACAATACAAATCGAAATTGTTTGAGATGACGTATTTAATGTTCGTAATGGAAACTACAGCCTGTGACAGAAAATTGTCTATGCTGGTCCCAGGTCTTCGCACAGCTCCGATATAACGGCACCTCCTTATATACCTATATATTTTGATGATTTTAGCTACATTATTCACCGTTTATTTCAAGTTTCGAATTTGAAAATGGTAATGACTTATGACAAACAATGCCTATGTTGGTCCACGTCGTATAGGCCCCAATATATTTTATTTTATTTTTAAAATTTTAACAGAATTTTTTAAGGATTTTATTTTTTGAAAATTTCCAAATTCGTTCTAAATGGTGGAGGGTATTTAAAGTTTGGCCCGGCCGAACTTACTGCTCTTTAACATGTTTAGATTAGTAATAATCGATTATTCGGTTACCCATGAATTAGTAGTTTTTATTTCTTTTTGTTGGCAACCTGTATTTGGGGTTGAAGGTTTGTTTACTCAGCTCAAACACATTTTCAAGGTTATGCCCAGCAAATGGAGCACGGAAATTAATTTGCATTTTTGAGCATGTTTTTTTTTTTTTTTGGCACGCTAGAAAGGACATGACATATATGAATAAAACAAAATATTGTCCCTTGGGCGCCATTTGCACACAAACAAATGGGTTGGATAGTTTTGACATTTGTAGAACAGCGAAGAATGGGAAATATTTAGTTGATGGGATCGAAGAGTTTCAGAGGTAATATATGGAATTGGAATATCTACGAAAATCGTTTGCAAACAACAAGTTTTTTTTATCACAATTTATCCCATGTCGATATAAATTGACAGAAATATTCGATAATCAAAGTTTGAATTTATTTTAAATTTTAAATTTTTGAGAGAATCAATATTTGGAAAATCTTACAAATCAGACATACGGAAGATTTACAGAAGTTTTGCTAGCATATAAGACCTGTTAGATGCTAGATAAGCCCATTCAATTCGAATATAATAAATAATCGTAATTATACAATTAGATTGGAATTTATCTGGATTAATTTAATACAAAACTTCCGTTCAATATTGCGTATACGTATTGTCATCACGTATACGACACATAAGATATCATTCTTTGCCTCATGGCTACAGAGATTGTGGCACATCGATTTTATTCAAACTTTGATTATCGAATATTTCTGTCAATTTATATCGACATGGGATAAATTGTGATAAATGGAAACATAGGCTTGCCCCTTCTGGTACCTCCTCTACAAAAAGACAACATTTTGAGAAATCCTGAATCTCACATCAGACAAAGGAAGTATCCACACTACTCTAAATTTCGAACATCATATTAATTTTTAGGAAATTTGAGTTTGGCACAAACTGGAAAACAATTGGCCCTTTCTTTCGAAAGAAAACAATTGGTCATTTCTTTCACGCAGAGACACACATGGGCATATCCATGATATACGGATCTCCAATTTTAATAATTTTATAAAACGTGCAAGTATTTTTAGGAATTTTGTTTTGAGAACTTCCTGAATGGAATTTTTTTTAAAGACCCGCGAAAATTGAGACCTTTTTTTTTAATAATTTTCATAAATTTCCTGGCCAAGAATCGTCGATTTCTTTAAAGAATTTGTCAAGAATTTCCTGGAAAGGAATGGCCAACTTTTTTTTTTACAAATATTCTGCAGCTATACATAAACCTCAAGACAAAAAAAGTCGTTTTCTAAGGTCCCCGCACCAAATTATGTACCTTTAGAAAAGTTTTCTATGGATACCAGACCAAATAGGGTGAATTTTTTTTAATGCTTTTCCAATGACCTCCGTTGCAAAAGAAGAAGAGCTTTCTAAGCACCAAAGAAATTAGGAACATTTTCAAAAGTATCCATGTTTCAAAAATTGTAGTTTTTTCTTAGTTTTCCAAGGATCCTCGGGCCAAAAATTGTCGCCTTTTTGGAAGAGTTTTCTATGGACCTTCGGACTAAAAATCATGGAAATTTTTGAGAATCATCTACCAAGGACCCCAGTTTAAAATTGTTTGTTTTTTACGAATTGTTTTCGAAGGGCATCCGGATCGGAAATTGTGGATTTTACGAGGATTGTCTTCGAAAGATCTTCGTTTCAAAAAATTTTGGATTTCTTTTTAAGGAACCCGAACTAATTTTTAGAAAAATTTCTGGGGATAAAATATCGTGGATTTTTTATAAATAATTTGCTAAGAACCTCAGGACCAAAAATTGCGTTTTTAAAAAGAGTTTTTTTTTAAGAATCTTCGAAATTATCAACATTTTTCGTTCCGTTGAAATAAACTTGATTACTATAGTTTTTTAGGCAGGCACGGAATAAAAATCGTGGAATATTTTTAAAAAAAATGGGCTATGGGCTTTCGTAGCAATATATTTTTAGTAATACTCTACCAAGAAAATTGGTTCCAAAGTTTTATTTTTTTTAAATAGTGTTCCGAGTACCTTCGGATCAGAAATCGCTGACAATTTTAAGGATAGTCTCCCAAAGAACTTCGGTCGAAATATTAGGAATTTTTTTAAGATAGTTTCCGAGGACGAGGACTTATTTTTCCCAGGACCTATGGGCCAAAATAATTATATTATTTTAAGAATAGTTTCGCAATGTGATCTGGACAAACGTAAGAAGTCTGGCCCAAAAATTGTGGATCTTTCAAAAAACGGTTTTCCTCCGAATTAAAAATGCTTAATTTTTTAACAATAATTTTTTAAGGACCTTCTGATCAAAAATCGTGAACTATTCTAAGAATAGTCTCCTAAGAGCTCTCGGGTTAAAAATCATGGACTATTTTTCTAGAGTAGTTTTGTATAGACATTCGACAAAGAACGTGGATCATGGCTCAATTTTTTTTGATTTTTTTACGACTATTTTTCCGAGGACGTCCACATCAGAAATTTTGGATTTTTTAAAGATAATCTTTCAAAGAACTTCGTCCCAAAAATTGTGGATGTTGTTAATACCGCTTTCAAGGGCTAAAGATATTTTTCCCCGGACCTAAGGGATTCACAGCATTTCTTAAGGATTTTTCACACGGACCTTAAGACTAAAAATCATGGGATTTTTTAAGAATAGTTTTCAAGAATCCTCGGTCCGAAAATCGTGAACCATTTCTAAAAAAGTTTCCTATGGGCTTCCGGACCAAAATTGAGCATTTTTTTTAGGAACAGTCTTTTAAGAATCCTTATTCAAAAATGATCGATTTAAAAAAAAATAGTTTTCCAAGGATATACTGGTCGGAAGTCGTGAATTTTTAAGGGAAATCTTCAAAAGACTTTCGATCCAAAAACCGTGGATATTTTGTAGATATTTTCTAAGGGCGAATGATATTTTCCCCAGGACCCACGGCCAGGCCAATAATGTTGGATTATATTATGAACAGTTTCCCAATGAGATCTAGACAAAAATTAGAGGATTTTTTAAGGATTTGTCCCCTGTACCTCTGGCCTAAAAATTGTGCATATTTTCAAAAATGAGTTTCCAAGGACCTCTGGATCAAAAATTCTGGATTTGTTAAAAATAGTTTTTTTTATGGACCTCCTGATCTAGAAATTGTGATTTATTTGTATAAAAGTTCTCAGTGGGTCTCGGGTCCAAAAAATCGTGATCCATGGCTCAATAAATTTTGATTTTCGGATCCGAAATCGTGGATCTTTTAGGAATACTCTTTCTAAGACCTTCAATTAAAAAATAGTAACCATCGGTGTAGCCATCGTGGATTTACAAAAATTCTGGATTTTTAAAAATATTTAAAAACAAGAACAAAAGAAGAACAATGGTAGAACAAATAAAGGATTTCTTAAGAATTTTTTCCAACGTGCGATTTTTTAAGAAAAGTTTTCAAGGGCCTAGAAAATGTTCCTATGGGCGTCCAGACAAAAAAAAAGTGCAAGTTTTTTGGAATTGTGTACCAAAGAATGGGGTTTAAAAATTCTCCATTTTTCAGAATAGTTTTCCAAACACTTTGGTATCAAAAATCGGGGGATGTGTTAAGGATAGTCTTCCAAAGACCTTCCACCCTAAAAATTTGCATATTTTTAAGATAGATTCCTAGGACCAGGGATATTTTACCCTAGGACCTATGGAAAAAAACGCGAATTCTTTAAAGAATAGCTTTCTTAAGACGCCTGGAGAATTTTTAAAGAATTTTTCCCACGGACCTTTGGACCAAAATGGTTTCTTTTTTAATGGTGCTCCACATAAAAATGATGTTTATAGTTTTCTAAGAACCTGTGGACTACCAAAAAATTGTTGTAGAACAATTTTCCAAGAAGCTGATGGCCAGAATTGAGTAGATTTTTCTATACCATTGGTGGGGAATAATAGCAAGGAAATTAATGTGCATTTTCGAAATGTCTAAAAATGGACATGATAATTGTGTGAAAAAATTCTACTTGGGCGCCATTTGCAGACAGGGAAAAAATCATTTTTTAGAGTTTAATAACAAGTAGTAAAATACGGTTTTTTTACGGAATCTAAATATTATTGGAATTTTTAAGTATATTTTTCAAGGACCTCTGGACCAACAATTGTGAATTTTTTTTTTGTAGAATAGTTTTCCAAGAACCTTCGGATCAAAAATTAGAATTTTTTTCTTTGCGAAAGAAAATTAATTTGTGTTTTCGAAATGTTTTTAGCACACCAGAAAGGATATGACATTTATGTTCAGAAAATATTACCCCTTGGGCGCCATTTGCTGAGAGTAAAAAAATGCTTTGGAGGGTTTTAATATTTGTAGAACAACAAAGAGTTAAAAAATGTTTGGAATAGAATAATTACTAGATCAAGGATCTGTATACCAAGTATTGTGTTTTTATACCCTCCACCTTGGAAAGGAGGGTATATTAACTTTGTTATTCCGTTTGTAACATCCTTAAATATTCGTCCCCATAAAGTATATATATTCATAATCAGCATAAAATTCTAAGCCGATTTAACGATGTCCGTCTGTCTGTCTGTCTGTCCGTCCGTCTGTCTGTTGAAATCACGATACAGGCCACATTATTTGACGTAGAGCGTCAAAATTTAGCAGAATAATTTGTATTGTGTCTAGGATGGTTGGTATTGAAAATGAGATATATCGGTCTACGTTCTGGTATAGTCCCCATATAACGCCACCTCCCGATATTCGGTATTTTGATGATTAATGTCACATTTTTTCACGGATTTGTCTGAAAATTGTTATTTGTAGGTCATAAGGGGTCCCAGTTCGTGTGGCGAGACATTGCATGTATAGGTTCACGCTTTGGTATAGCCCCCATATAAAGGTACCTCCCGATATTCGGTATTTTGATTATTTTTGCCACATTTTTTCAAGGATTTGTCTAAAAATTGGTATTTGTAGGTCATAATGGGTCCTAGTTCGTGTGGTGAAACATTGTATGTATAGGTCCACGTTTTGGTATAGTCCCCATATAAAGGTACCTCCCGATATTCGGTATTTTGACGATTTTTGCCACATTTTTTCACGATTTTCTCTGACAATTGGTAGTTGTAGGTCATAATGGGTCCCAGTTCGTGTGGCGACTCATTGTAATTTAAGGTCCACGTTTTGGTATAGACCGCATATAACGGTACCTCCCGATATTCGGTATTTTGACTATTTTTGCCACATTTTTTCACGGATTTGGCTGAAAATTGGTATTTGTAGGTCATAATGGGTTCTAGCTCCTTTGGCGAAACATTGCATGCATAGGTCCACGATTTGGTATAGCCCCCATATAACCGTACCTCCCGATATTCGGCATTTTAATGGTTTTTGCCACATTTATTCCCGAAATTAATCAAGAAATTGGTATTTATTGGTCTTAGTGGGTTTTAGCTCTTTTGGAGAAACACTGTATGTATAGGTCCACGTTTTTGTATGGCCCCATATAGCCGTATTTCCCGATATTCGGTATTTTGATTATTTTTGACACATTTTCCCATGAATATGTCTAAAAATTGGTATATGTGGGCCATATGTGGGTTTCCTTTACCCTAAGGTGGAGGGTATTAAAAGTTGGGCCCAGCCGAACTTAATGTTTGTTTTTTTTTTGGTAGGAAACATTTCTTTGGATAGTGAAAAAAGTTTTGTCTACGGAATTGAATAATTAATGGTTTTTTATGCATATTTTACCAAGGTCCTCCAAGAACCTCCGACCCAATAATTTTGGTTTTTTTTAAATAGGCGAATTTTTTTTGTAGAATAATTTGGGATTTTTTTGCAGAATAATTTCCCTTGGGCTCTAAAGTACTTCGGAAACAAAAAAAAGATTTTTTCTCTTCACGGAATTTTAGGGGATATTTTTTTTTCAAATAATTTAGTTATACAAGGACTTTTGTCTAACTATTGTGATGTTTTTGTAGAAGTGATTTCCAAGGACCTCCGGACCAAAGATGGTAAATACTTAATAAAATAGCTTCCCACGGACCTGCCAATCAAACATTGTGAATCTTTTCCATTATTTTTAACATATCCTGGCGGGTTTCCAGGCCTAAGGATTGGAAATGAATTGTTTATTTTTAAGAGCGTTTTTAAGGACTTTCTAACAATAAAGAATAAGTCGGATGTTATTCCCCAAATTTCTGAGCCAAAAAATTTTAAATTTAAATTTCAAATATTTTCATTTCATTTTGAATATCGTTCGATCAAGAGAGAGAGAGATAGAGAGAGAGAGAGAGAGCTAAAAATATATGTCACAACGTCTACTCACATTTGATACTTCGGTTTGGGCTTCCAATTCGTCTCATCGTTCTCCTCATTATCGCTGATATCCATCCACTCTTCGCTGACATCACTGGCTCGACCCATCGATGAGTTGTAATTACTGCTGCCTGCACTATCATTGGCCCCCGTCGCCCCACCACCATCTTCTTCCCTGTGATGCTGGGAACGATATAGGCGCTGGGAACTGTAGCGCAACGACGACGAAGAAGACGAAGTCATGCCTATGATACCAATGGAACCATCTTCATAGAGACTATTCGTCTTGTGTTCCGATGAAATGGTTAGGGTCGAACCACGACTGCTGCCACTGTGTTGGCTGATGCTAATGGGCCGTGGGGGTTTGAAATGTGAGATGCTCTCATAACAATTCGATATGGATTGAGTGTCGGAATTTTTGGTTGTCGAGGAATTGGAGGAGGATTTTGTGAGGTTGTTGCAGGGGGCGGCGTTGTTGTTGTTGTTGTTATGGGGTTGTATGGACTCATAACAATCGGAACCCTTAATGGTGTCGTAGATATTCTCTTCCTCATCGGCATAATAGTGATGAGAGTCATCGGCCAGAGTAATATTGTTGTTGCTGCTGGGGGCATAGATCTCCGTGGGTATGGGTGGCAGTTTTGTGCAAATGTGTGGCTGCAAGGGGAGGTTTGGTGCTGGTTTATTTATTTTTCTCTTTGGCTCTGGTAGGTCAGGCAATTCATCTGTTGTCTTCCTCATGGTATTGCAAGTTGTGGCCGCTGTTGGTTCTACTGAGGGGGCATATTCCTCATAACCATCAAAATCGGCCGGGATTTTAGGGGGAGTTTCTGTGGGGGTGGTTATTAAATTAGGATCTCCAATGACTTCATAGTCATCCAAAAGTTCAGGTTTGGCATTTGTTTCCTTGGCAGGTGTTTGGGCGCCAATTGTTTCATTTGTGGTTTCTACTTCCCTTTGTAGCTCCTCGACAGTTTGATAGATTTCCTCGGCATCTGGTGGAAGGGGTTTGGATAGGGTTTCCAGGTGGGAGGAGGTGGTTTTAGAGGTTTCAGTATAGTTTTCAATTTCTTTTTGTAACTCCTCCACAGTTTGGTAGATATCCTCTTCCTGGTGCCGTGGTGTGGGTGTTGAGGCCTCTATGGGCTCATAGAGCGGTTCTGGGGAAGACAGTTTTTCCTCTGGTGGAGAATTTTCATCCTTTTCTGCCATTTGACTTTGCTGTATCTCCTTTTGTTCCATTAGCTCCATCTGTTCGCCCTCAATGGCATTGACTAGTGAAACATTGACGGCCTGAATAATTTGACCTCCGGGCTTGGTCAACACCTTGCTGTAGGTTTGATGGAGAAAAGAGGTGTTCGGTTTGAGGGGTTGGCCAAAATCATCGCTTCCCGTAGGGGGTTCGCTTAGAGTTTCCCCTTCTTGCTGTTCTTTAGTCTGTCCTTCGGTTTTACTTAGGCTGCAAATTTTTTCCTCAACTTGTTGTAGGGCATCCAGCAGGCCCGATGATTGAGGGACATACATTTGCGAATAGGTCACCTCCTCCACCACCTGGGTGATCATTTTTTGTTTGGGCCTTGGTGAACTCATGGGTGTGTAATTCAAGGCCGTGGGGCTTTGGGGTTGGGGTTGTTCGTTGGCAGTGCCAGAATCTAAGGTTTTGGTTTCCTCTTCTGCTTTTGGGGAGGTGGGAGTGGAGTTGGTTTTGTTGTGGTTTGCTTTTCTGGTGAAAATTTTCAGTTTTTCATAAAATGTTGAATGTTTGTGCTTGGATTTTTTGCCTTCTTCCGGCTGCTCTGCAATTGGGCTCTTGGGCCCCGGCGTCGTGAGGGTTTCATAAAACACCGACTGGGAAGTTTTCAATTTCCTTTGTTGCACCGAATTTTCTGCAGTTTTGCCCCCACCGGGAGTGGCCTCCTCTATTGACTTATTGTTCGCAAATCTGGGTAGATTGCTCAATTTTTCCTTTACCTCCTGGGCCAATTCAAATTCCTCTTTAGAAAGATTTGCTCGTTTTATAAGCCTCTTGGGCTCGGTCGAATTGAAACTAGCATTACGACCCAGTGCTGTTTGCTTCGCCAGTTCGTCGGAATTTTGTTCGCCTGGCTTTATGTAAATTAGGATGTCTCGTCTGTTATCCTGTAGGGGTTTCTTGCTAATATGGGCATCCTGATAGAATGTGGTGGGCCGACGTGTGACTTTGGTCTTTTTTTCATTTTCATTTTTCGGATTTTCCATTTTCTTTGAGATTTTCTCTTTGGTTTTCGAATCCTCTGGGAGGGCGGAGGTCTCCGTGTCAGGCGGTGCCTTGTTGAAATCCTGTTTAATGTAAATGATAATGTCCCGTTGCTTCTCCTCCTTGGCAAAGGAACTTTGACGGCGCACTTTGGGATACAGTTCCGAGGTTTGGAATTCCAATTTTTTGGATATTTGGGGGGTGAATTCTTGATTCATGTGAATGGTGGCAGGTTTAGGGGAGTTGTTAGGATCGCTTTCAGAATCTGTATTTGTAGAATTTTTGGGATTTTCTTTTAATGGAGACTCTTCAGACAATTCGTTTGTATCGTCTTGTCGTGTCGGAGATGTCCTTTGCTCCTGAGCCACTTCAGCATCCTTGCTGAAGCATAATTGCTTCCCTACTGCCCGATATAGACTCGAATTTTGGAATTCCAAATTTTTCGGTATGGGAGGGGATTTTCCATTATCTTCGCTGGGAGATTCTGGAGGAGTGGGGAGATTTTGATCATTTTTGGATTCTTTTTGGCCAGAATGTTGGGAATTTTCACAACCAGAGACCTGGGGTGCCTTTGCGTCTTGAGTTTGTAGGGTATCCTTGGCAAAGTACGATTTGCCATAAAGCTCTGAGTTTTTGAATTCCAATATCCTGTGCGAATATTCATTATCCTCCCTTGGGGATTCTGGGGAAGTTGGGCGGTTTTGGTGAATTTCTGTTTCGGAAAACATCTTCGATTCTGAGGAGTCCTTGACAAATGACGATTTGTGTCTTACTTTGCTATAAAGCTCCGAGTTTTGGGATCCCAATTTCATGGGTATTTCAGTGGATTCTACATTTTCCCGAGAGGGGGATTCTTGGGAAGTTGTGTGATTTTCGGATTTTGTCCATCCTTTCAAAGGACTAATTTTGAAGGATTTATTTTCATTTCGGTTTCCAGCGATCCCAGGCTCCGAAGACATTGGTTGTCCCCTAATTTCAAGATTTTCCTTCGAATCCCCCTGTCCCTGGCAATCGGTTGTGTCCCTCTGCTCTTGACATTTCCTGAGATCCTTGTCTTCCCTTTCAGGGGAATTTCTGGTTTCCCCGTTCTCTAGCTTGATATCCTTGCTTCTTCCTCTAGGAGAATCCAGCAACTCCCTCTCTGCTTTATCACGAGAATCTCCTTTTTCTCCTTCCCCATTGCCATATCCTTTAAGGCCCTGCCCGGTTCCATCTTGGCAATTGTGGTCACCCCTTTCCCCCTGCATCAATGCTGCTTTCTCTGCGGCCATTCTCCTCTCCATTTCCATTTCCAATTCCAGGGGGGTTTTGGTTTCCTCCTTTACCATTTCCAGAGATTTCGGCAAGGCCAACGTATTTGGGGGCTGTTTCGATTTCTTGACCACCTCCATTGCTGCCTTCTCTTTCTCTTTCTTTGTGGTGTTTCCAACTTTGCCATATATCAACTCCTTGCTCTTCTCCAAAACGCGAGAACTTTTCTGAGGCACTTTGGGTTTCGCCGACGTCCTAGAGGCATTTTCAAATTTCTTTATGGTCCTTTGGACCGCTGAAACCGAAGAATTACTCAGACTTGCCGATAGTTTGGAATGCGATGATAGGGTCCTACCCACCGGAGCATGAGTGTCCACCTCCACCACCTTGAAGACATGACCCTTGTGGGTCATCAATATGCCATTTTTGCGTTTAACCTGTTCCAGTATACTGCTGTCCTGTTGGATCCGCTCATTGAACTGTTGCGTTAGCTGGGCCACCAAACTGATCGTGGAGGAGGACGAAGAGGAGGAGGAGGAGCCATGGTGCTCCTTGTTGTGATTGCCGCTGTGCATTTTACGCCTCACATGATACGAACGCTGATGGGTCTTAAAGCTATATTTCCGAGTGGAGGAATTTTTCCGTACCACTCCACTGCTGCGTCCAGTGGTTGTGCTGGATGAATTATGACTGGCCAAGCTATCGCTGGAGTGCAGTGAATCTGGCCGTAGGCGATGTGGCGATGTCATGGGTGTGCTGTTGCTGTTGCTGGTGGTCGTGGAGGTGTGATTTTGGCACCGAGCCGCTGGCATGCTATCCCCTAGCATTGTTGTTGGCTCAAAATCATTTATGACAATGTCCAGCAGCGAATCCCCTTCGTGAGAGTAACAGTTCTCTTTGCCACTTCTCTCCTGGAAGGGAGAGTAAAAATTCTCTTTGCAGCTACGCTCTTCTGAGGCCAGATTACTTCTCACCTCAGAGGCCCGGCGTTTTGTAAAAATATCCGGTTTCTTAAGCCACTGAAAACGTTCGCTAAACAAGAGTCCGGCGCTGAAACGTCTTGCCGATGAGTGTTGCTCACTTAGCTCCCTTAGCTTGGTAGCCTGTTCGGCAGTTTTGTATTTATAGAAATTATCCTTTTCCAAATGTTTTTCCAGCTCCAAAACGGTTAGATCCAAGGGGTCCTGATCCGTCTCAAAATCCCCGGAACAGTCATGCAGACTCTTGGCTCGAAGAGGTGGCGCTGCTTGGAAGCCCAACTCAAAGTGGAGAGGTTGTGGTGATTCCTCTCCCTCTCCGTCTTCTCGCCTGCTCCCCGAAGAGAGCAAACAACTTTGGGATTTGGTAAATTGTTTTTGTTTGTGTTGCTGTTGTTGTTGTTGCTGCTTGTAAATTTTGGCCCGCGCCGCTGATTCCTTGTTGGCAGTGATGCGTTTATTCCACAGATGGCGTAACGTCTGAACGCCACGAAATTCACGTAACAATGTAACGTCGTTGCTGATATTGCCGTTTTGGTGTGTTGTGGCAATCAATGTGGGGGGTTGGGGTTGTGGCTCGCCGGTGTGGGCCAAACACGTTGCAGTCTCTTGGTGTGTTGTATGATTTTCTGTACTTTGATCACTTGGTTGACATGAATTAATCTCCAAGCTATCATGCGAATTATGTGGGTGGTTCGTAATTAAATTTGTTGCATTTGAATTTGTTGTTGTTGTTGTTGTACTATTTTTTAACCAATTTAAAATATTTTTCGATTTTCTCGCTTTTTGTTGTAACTTCCCTGTTTCTTCTTCTTCGCCGATTTTCTCATTGGCCAAAATTTCCATTGGCATGGGATTGGCCATTTTGGCATTGTCCTCGCAACTTCTTATTTGAGTATCCAACATGTTGCTCTAGCACTGCGTTTCCATTCAACAAATTAACAAACACGGCACGTTCTTGCGTTGATGTCGATGTTGTCGTCTGGTTGCAACTGCATTTTGTTGTGTTGGGGCCAACAACGCAACACCAGCCACAGGTTTTAGGGTTGTTCAACCCACAAATTTCTTGGCAGCAATGTAGAGGAGACCTTTTTGGAGAAGAAAAAAAAAAAAAAGAAAAAAAAAAAACAAGTGAAAGTTGTAATTAATGTTGTAGCTCTTCAAAAAAAAAAAAAAAAAAAACAAATATTTTCATTTGGGAAAAAAACTATTTTCCAAATGAAACCCAAGATAAATGTTAAAGTTTATCAAATGAGGAAAATTATTATGTTTAAACAATTGTTGTTGATTATGTTTACCCCAACTTATGTTAGCTCTCTCACCGCTATTAAAGCCAGATCTTGATTTGCAATGAATGGAGGAAAACAATTACAATCAAGCAAAGAGATATACATTTAAAGTGGCTGGAGGTCGTTGCATGGCCATGATGTTGCCATGGCACTGAAAAATATGTTACATTTTCTCAGGTTACTGAGTATGTTGGACTAAAAAATTCCGAACTATTTAAGTTTCTTATATCCGTATTTTTTGATAATTAATATTTTTCAAAATTAAAACAAGTAAGAAAAAGGCTATAGTCGGACAGGCCGACCATTAGACAGCCTACAACACTACAATTGGCGGAAATTTCTGCACATCTGAAGCCTTTTTGACTAGAATGAAGATTTCGCTAAGAAATATTCCCATATCTACAACATAATGAACCTAATAGCTCCTCTTTGTCTCCAAAATCTGGAGGATAAACGTACGATCTCTAAACAAGTAAAAAAAACATTAAGTTCGGTCGGACCAAACTTTCAATACCCTCCACCTTAGGGTAAAGTAAACATTAGAAGAAATGTGACAAAAACCATTAAAATGCCGAATATCGGGAGGTACCGTTATATGGGGGCTATACCAAATCGTGGATCTACACATGCAATGTTTCGCCAAAGGAGCTAGAACCCATTATGACCTACAAATACCAATTTTCAGACAAATCCGTGGAAAAAATGTGGTAAAAATTATCAAATTACCGAATATCGGGAGGTACCGTTATATGGGGGCTATACCATAACGTGGACCTATAATTACTATGACTCGCCACACGAACTGGGACCCATTATGATCTACAACTACCAATTTTCAGAGAAATCCGTGAAAAAATGTGGCATAAATCTTCAAAATACCGAATATCGGGAGGTACCGTTATATGGGGACTATACCAGAACGTGGACCGATATATCTCATTTTCAATACCAACCATTCTAGACGCAATACAAAGTGCTCTACTAAATTTTGGCGCTCTACATTAAATAATGTGGGCTGTATCGTGATTTCAACAGACAGACAGACAGACGGACAGACAGATAGACGGACAGACACACAGACGGACATCGTTAAATCGACTTAGAATTTTATGCTGATTATGAATATATATACTTTATGGGGTCTACGAGGAATATTTAAGGATGTTACAAACGGAATGGCAACTTCGGTTGTCCACCAGAACTCAAGCGCCGGCCATGGTGATGGTGTGGGCCGCCATAACAGCCGATGGTCGCTCTCCGCTCGTATTAATCGACCGTGGCATCAGAATAAATGCCGAATATTATCGCGAAAATTTTCTGGAGGATGTATTAAAGTCTTGGGCACGCAAACATTTTGGCAGCAGACCTTGGGCTTTCCAACAGGACTCAGCACCATCGCACTCAGCACGCGCCATCCAAGAAGGGTTACAAAATGAGGTTCCTCGCTTCATTTCCAGCTGACAATGGCCACCAAAATCTCCGGATACCAATCCGTTGGACTATTGTGTCTGGAGTATTTTGAAAAGCAAGGTTGGCCCCGAAAAAATACCAAAGTGTCGATCACCTCAAGCAAGTGCTTCGCCGGGAATGAGCCGAAATACCGCAGAGCAACATTCGGGCAGCGTGTGACGATTTCATTGGCCGTTTGAAGGCCATGATTCGTGCCAAAGGTGACCAATTCGAACAAATCTGAACTTATTCTAAAATTTGATGCTATTTTCGACATTTTTTTGCTATCATTCAATAAGATTTTTAAAAAATTATGGCGTTTGACATTGTTGCAGTTTTTTTTTTTTTTATCTCACCCTGCGTACTAGGGTTTCAAGTGCTTCTCCATTAGTGGAAGGTATATAGAGGGTCCTCTATCTATTTAATAGGTGTTCTTAAATTATTAGAATTCTAAATAGTTTTCCAATTTCAAGGGGTCTTTTATCTATAAAAGGCTCTTTAGAAAATCTTGAATTTATTGGAGGTATACTGCAGGTCTTCCATAGTCAGAAGACCTGACGGTTTTTTCTTTGTAGGAAGACTTTAAAAATACTTCTTTTTATAGAAGTTTTGTAGAGTATTTTCTCTCTCTAGAATATCTAAATAATAATTTTGCTCTCTATATAAGTGCATTTCCGAATACTAACAATTGCAATATGTGGCAAAGTTTAACTAGTCAAAAATTTCTTTATATTTCATTGGCCGTTTGAATTCCAAAATTCGTGCCAAAGGTGACCAATTCGAACAAATCTAAACTTATTCTAAAATTTGATTCTATTTCCGACATTTTTTGCTTTTTTTTATCTCACCCTGTATATAGTGTCTTCGGCAATATTTCAGACAAAAACATGAACATTTTTTCTGTCGAACATTTTGACCCTCAAGCAAGACGCCAAAGGGGTCTTTTTGGTCCTTCTTTATAAAAATTATAAAAAAAAACTCCCTTTGAACGGGATCGTAGCAAGTCAACATATTCCACGAAATTATTTGTCATAAAATTCTAAAAATCAGCTTCAAGCAACACTTTTGAAGGATGAAGTCAAAGACAAAACATATTCTTCATAAAATTTCACTGTATGTCACCGTGGAAAAATATTTCTATTACCGCTATATATTAAAGAAGTAAGCAATGGCCATAGTCGTGCGGGGCCAACCATGTGATACCCTACAACACTACAATATGTTAGAAGCTCCCTTATGCCCAAATCAATTTTGGAAGGTTTCCCTTTTGATATTATGTCACGGAGCACTGCCCAGATATTGCCCTTCGTATTTTGACCAGGGACATTTGCCCAATATTTACGCACTCCGTCGTGCTGTTAGTTGTTGAGGTCCATTTTACAGCTAAATATAATCTAATGGTCATCCAAAATTCTAGAATTCTTCCCTGCCCTTAACTCTCCTCTCATGCGTGTCGATTGGCTTCAATTGTGTGATCAGCCAATTTTTTCTATTTTTGGTTCATTTGAATCCCTAAATATTTTGCGACCTCTCCAAAATTTAGAGGCCCTTCTGTATCTCCAAATTTAGACTCATCTATATGATTTGCTGGTTTTACTTGTTTCCAATAGAATGACCTTAAATTTGGTCACTTGAGTTCATAACCGGTAGAAAACTTAAAATGCGGGATTTATAGATATATCAGCCTATCCACCTTTCATTCCGTATCAAAATTTTGGGAATTTTTTTTAAGGCAAACGATGTAAACATAACACAATTTTATATAGAGTAGATATAAGTAAGATATTAAAAGTTCTCCGCCGCCCAACTTAAAGACATTTTTACTAATTATACCCTACACCACAAGGTGGTCAGGGTATTATGTCTTTGTGCATTTGTTTGTAACAGGCAAAAGGAAACGAGATAGACCCATAGTTCCTTTTGATGATCTGCATAGAATCACTTTCTGAGTTGATTTATGCATGTCTGTCTGTCCGTCCGTCCGTCCGTCTGTCCATGTATTCTTGTGAACAAAATGCAGGTCGCATTTATTAGCCGATTGAGATGAAATTTTGCAAACAACATTTGTTTGGCCCAAGGACGAACCCTATTGAAATTGGAGATAATCGGTCAAAATTTAGATATAGCTCCCATATATATCTTCGTCCGATTTGCCTTTTATTGTGCACCAAACGTGCAATATCATCCCAAATAGCATGGAATTTTGCACATACAACCAAATTAGGCCTGAAAATAAGTATGTCAAATTCCATCGAAATCGGTTCAGATATAGCTATAGCTCCCATATATATTGTTCATCCGATTTGTTATTTTTGTCCTCCGCAGCCGTAATATGCACCCTGTAACAAAAATATTTGGGGAAATATATTAAATGCAGCTCAGAAATACCTTTGCTAAATTTTATCGAGATCGGTTCAGATTTGGATATAGCTCCCATATATAACTTCGTCCGATTTGCTTTTATTGTGCACCAAACGTGCAATATCAGCCCAAATAGTATGGAATTTTGCACATACAACCAAATTAGGCCTGAAAATTAGTATGCCAAATTTGATCGAAATCGGTTCAGATATAGCTATAGCTCCCATATATATTGTTCATCCGATTTGTTATTTTTGTCCTCCGCAGCCGTAATATGCCCTCCGTAACAACAATATTTGGGGAAATTTATCAAATGCGGCTCAGAAATACCTTTGCCAAATTTTATCGAGATCGGTTCAGATTTGGATATAGCTCCCACATATAACTTCGTCCGATTTACCTTCAATTGTACACCAGACGTCTAATATTTGCCAAAATGAGATGGAATTTGGCACATACGACCGAATTGAGTCTAGAAGGTAGTATGCCAAATTTGGTGAAGATCGGTTCAGATATAGCTATAGTTCCCATATATGCTGTTCATCCGATTTGTTGTATTTGCTACCCACAGCAGTAATATGCACTCCGTAACAACGATAACAGCTCGGAAATATCTTTGCCAAATTTTATCGAGATCGGTTCAGATTTGGATATAGCTCCCATATATATCTTTTTCTGATTTCAAATTAATTTTGCACCAAATGGGCAATACATGTCCGAATTTAAAAGTTACAAATGCTTCGGCATATTTAGTCTTTTAAACTTTAAATTACAATTATAATCATAGCGTGTATAATTAAATTCTCCAATAAAATCTTTTAATTGTTATGTGGAAAGCAAAGTGGTGTAGGGTATCATAAAGTCTGCCCCGCCTGACTTTAGAACTTTCTTTACTGTTTTTTTGTTTTCTGAAAAGTTAAGCAGCATTGTCCAAATGGCCTTTGTGGCATTTGTAGTTTAAAGTTGAACACATTTGATTTCAGATACTTTTATATAAAAATGTTTTCTTTACCCAAAGGTGGAGGGAATTAGAAATGCGGTCCGGCCGAACATTAACCTTTTTTTTTTAAATTTATTGACCTTAAAATTGGTCACCTTAAAGTGGTTCATAACCGGTAGAAAACTAAATATACGGAATTTATAGATATATCAGCCTTTCCACCTTTCAACCCGTATCAAAATTTTGAGAATTTTTGAAGGCACACGATATAAACATAACACAATTTTATATAGTGTAGGATATAAAAAGTTCGCTACCGCCCAACTTAAAGTCGTTTTTACTAATTTTAAATGCATTTAATGCAAATTATATCCTTTTTTTACAATGTAACACCCTATGAATACTAATAATCATAGCAATAGTGCTTGGGTTTACCTTAAAGCCAACTCCAAAAATCAACTTTTTGTCCGACAAAAAAAAAAAAAAAAAAAAAAAAAAAAAATACACCTCCTTTTACAGAAATGCAACCGTGAATTGGTCAAAACACTTAGTCTGCATACTAATTGATTAGCTTTTGTTGATGTATTTGTGGAGTATTTGTTTACTAACAAATAGTAAGAAAAAAAAAAATAATAATAAAATACACATTAAATGCCATAATAAAATCAAACAACATATTTGGTAACCAATGCTTACGAACGATGCGCATGCTCAGTTGGCTTGAAGGTAAAATTTCGACAGCAGAACTACCGCACCTCCTCCCCTCCCCATCGAATGTGAACAGGTGATTGACGAGTGTTTTGTGGAAGAGCAGATGATTTTTTTCTTTAAAGGCATAATGTCTTAACCTATTACTCAAATGCTTACTCACAAGAGAGTTGACTTGGTTTCCCTTAACAGAAACGTGCCGCAGGGCAAGACAAGAATTATAAATACGTACACACGTACAAACATACAAATATTTATAACAAAAAAAATATTGCGTTCATGGTGTGAATCTGTCGTCAGCACATTATCGAGAACGTGATTTATTTATGGTTTTCAAGTCATAGAGAACTACAATTTTTTTTATTTAAAAATAATGTTGAAAAAACACGTAAGTGGTGTTTTTTTATTGACTTGTAATTTTAGTGGTTAAATATATATTTTTTTATTTAAACACTGAACTATTTAACGACATTACTTAGTAGATTTTTTTAAGAAAAAATAGTTTCTACAAATTCAAGCGTTAAATACCTACTAGGAATTTCTTTGGAAATATTATGGAAAATAACAAATAATAGAAGAAAAAACATCGCACGGAAAGGAAAAAAGTCGGACGGGGTCGTGATAATGAAAAAACAACAAGTTAAAATTTATCAGTATATATGGCCGACAGATGTATACCCTCAGTCAATGTTCGATTATTTAAATATATTTTGACTTCTGTTATGATTATTCAAATTCTAGACCCTCTATGGAGTAGATTTCGAAGGATTTGGCCAATAATGTCAAATTTGTATCGGACCCAAAAAAAAAAAAAAAAATACGACGTACCAGGTTTGTACTATATCGACTAATTCCTTCACTTTATATGAAATATGTGAAAATTTTTAGAAAATGTAAAAAATGAACGTGGGATACCAGATATAGTCGAGCGAAGCATTTCATTGGTCATACGTCATCTAAAACAGATAAAAACAGTAAAAAAAAGTCTTAAAGTCGGGCTGGGCTGCCTTTATGATACCCTACACCACTTTGCTAATTTAGTAGAGCTCCGCATAACAATTAAAAGTTTTTATGGGAGAATTCAATCATGCACGCTATGATTATAATTATAATTTAATGTTCAAAGGACTAAATATGCCGAAGCATTTGTATCTTTTTAATTCGGACTTGTATTGCCCATTTGATATATATATGGGAGCTATATCCAAATCTGAACCGATCTTGATGAAATTTGGCAAAGATATTTCTGAGGTGTATTTCATATATTTCCTTGAATATCGTTGTTACGGAGTGCATATTACGGCTGTGGGTAACAAATATAACAAATCGGATGAACAACATATATGGGAGCTATAGCTATATCTGAACCGGCCTTCACCAAATTTGACACACTAGCTTCTAGACACAATTCGATCGTAAGTGCGAAATTCCATACCATTTGGGCAAATATTAGACGTTTGGTTATATCCAGGAAGCTATATCCAAATCGTGACCGATCTCGATAAAATTTGATATTTCTGAGCTGCATTTGATACATTTCCCCAAATATCGTTGTTACGGAGTGCATATTGCGGCTGTGGGTTACAAATATAACAATTCGGATGAACAATATATATGGGAACTATAGCTATATCTAAACCGATCTTCACCAAATTTGACATACTAGCTTCTAGACTCAATTCGGTCGTAAGTACTAAGTTCCATCCAATTTGGACAAATATTAGATGTTTGGTGCACAATAAAAGGTAAATCGGACGAAGTTATATATGGGAGCTATATCCAAAACGGAACCGATCTCGATAAAATTTAGCAAAGGTATTTCTGAGCTGTATTTGATATATTTCCCCAAATAATGTTGTTACAGAGTGCATGTTACGCCTGCGGAGGACAAAAATAACAAATCGGATGAACAATATATATGGGAGCTATAGCTATATCTGAACCGATTTCGATCGAATTTGGCATACTTATTTTCAGGTCCAATCTGATCGTATGTGCAAAATTCCATACTATTCGGGTTGATATTACACGTTTGGTGCACAATAAAAGGCAAATCGGATGAAGATATATATATGGGAGCCATGTCTAAATTTTTACCGATTATCTCCAATTTCAATAGGGTTCGTCCTTGGGCCAAACAAATAATTTGTGCAAAATTTCATCTGGATCGGGCAATAATTGCGACCTGTACTGTACAGAAATACACGACAGACATGCATGAATCGACTCAGAATGTGATTCTATGCAGATCATCAAAAGGAACTATGGGTCTATATCGTTTCCTTTTGCCTGTTACAAACAAATGCACAAAGACATAATACCCTGACCACCTTGTGGTGTAGGGTATAAATATTGGTATGGACAAAATAGTTGCAAGAAAATACCCAATTTTATGCGAAATCATAAATTCCGTATTAATCTCAGGTTTCTGAGGTTAAATGTTAGCAAGTTGTAAATATTTGCTTCGCAAATAATGAAAGATATCAGTATTGGATATTGTGACCCTTTGTGGGTGAGGTTCACAAAGGGATTTGGCAGAAATACAGGTTGCGCTAAAAAAACTGCAACAAAGTCAAACGCCATAATCTTTATTTTTTTTTTTAATTCTATTGAATGAAAGCAAAAAAATGTCGGAAATAGCATCAAATTTTAGAATAACTTTAGATTTGTTCGAATTGGTCACATTTGGCACCTATTATGGCCTTCAAACGGTCAATGAAACCGTCACACGCTGCCCGAACTTTGCTCTGCGGTATTTTGGCCCATTCCCGGCGAAGCGCTTGCTTGAAAAGATCGACACTTTGGTATTTTTTAGTGCCAACCTTGCTTTCCAAAATACTGCAGATTGGTATCCAGGGATTTTGGTGGCCATTGTGCGCTGGAAATGAAGCGAGGAACCTCATTTCGTAACCATTTTTGGGTGGCGCGTACTGCGTGCGATGGTGCTTAGTCCTGTTGGAATGTCCAAGGTCTGCGGCCGATAATACGCGATAATATTCGGCATTTATTCTGATGCCACGGTCGATAAATACCAGCGGAGAGCGACCATCGGCTGTTATGGAGGCCCTCACCATCACCATGGCCGGCGCTTGAGATCTGGTAGCCAACCGAAGGTGCCCATTTTCAGCTGACCTCTTTGCCAAGTAAATACGATAATTTTGTTTGTTTACAAACTGCTGAACAACGAATGTTTTCTCATCATCATCGGAGAAAACGAAATTCGGCAGTTCACCACTTTCGGTCAAGCGAAGCAACTCTTTAACTCTTTTGAGTCTATTTCCCTTCTGTTGCGGTGTAAGTTCTTGCACTTCGGAATTTCAATGGTTTTACCCCGAGATCATTTTTTAATATTTACCGAACGGAATATTGGGCTCACGAGCCATTTTTCGGCCACTGCGACGCGGGTTTCGATGAAGTCACTTCTTTACTTTTCGAACCATTTCTGCTGATGTTGCTGTTTTCTTCCGTTCACTTCCTTGACGTCGGGCTACGCTACCAGTATCACGATAACGAGCGATGGTACGAGACACAAAAGATTTATTCACATTTAAATGCTGGAGTGTTCTAACGACAGCCACTTGTGATTTTCCAGCCAAATATAAAGAAATCACGTTATCACGCTTGAATTCCATCACAAATAACTTTTTTTCTGGAGAATTCTCAACAAAATGCTTTTTTACGCTTGTAAACAATATAATGAGCTGTCTCTGGAATACTTTTAACAGCTTTCGGACGAGTGGCTTAGATAAGACAGTTTTTTCGTTTCACCCGGTAGGTTTTTAGATCACCAATCCCGAATTATCCAAGGCTTCGAAACGGGGATTTATAAGGAAAACTACCCGAGGTCTTAATTATTTTTTGATCTTACTGTTTTTATTTTTAAGCATTTTTTTCGGAATTTAGAGTCTTAGAATCCTAAATTTCGCGAGGTTACCATACATGTATTTACGAAAAAATTAATTTCGAGGTTCCGAATTTTTTTTTAGTATTTTTCAGAAATTTTCTCGGATCGATCCACTAGGATTTTTTTTTCATTTTTGGATTTAAAAAAATTAAGTCGCCGAATATGAATTTTAAGATCATCGAATTTCGGTTTTTGGACAAAATTGTCGGGCTCACATTTTCCGAGCCCACAAACGTGACTTTCAGAAATTTCTCAAGCGGGAATTTATAGCAAAAATTTTCCGAGTCCACAAAACGTCAATTTGGAAAACATTGTTAAGGTATTTTGGAGTCACAAAACATGATATTTTAGAATACTCTTTATGGAGAACTGGGACCACATAAGGCTGATTTTTGTTTTTAAATATTTTTCACCGATTTTTTAAGAAGATCTATCAAAGTCTCAAAAACTAATTTTCTTAACAATGGGATGACAAAAATATTTTTCCAAATCCACTCTTTTCCTTGGAAAACATTACAAGGTGTCAGCATTTTTCATAAATTTTATGATCCACCATAATTTGAAACCATTCCCCCCCCCCAGAACATGTGACATCTTTATAACCAAGAAGACATTTTTAAGCGGATTATTATTCTTTGTTTTGTCATTTTCTTGGTGGTGTTTGTTACCGGGTTATTATTTTTTGGCCGTTTATGCGGCCACTTAACTACAAAACGTGTGTGTGTTCTCCTTTTGTCTACCGGTTTTTAATTTTAATGGCTACAACATACTAAAGGTATTACATAAACACGACCAAACAAAAAATACAACAAAAACAACAATAATATTTTTTAAGGTCGGTGACGTTTTAGGGAATCTGATTGCGTGTCTGTGAGTTTGGTGTCAGTCAAAACAAATTATGGATGTGTGTACGCGATAATTGAATTGTATCGATTTGAAATTAACTGACCTAAGGCAATCAATTAAATGTTTGCATTTGAGTTTTGAAGGGGGGGTGGTGTTGGGTATGAAATTTTTAATAACTGAAAATCAATTATTCATTGAAACTTTATCTTGTTCCGGAAATTTGGTAAGAAAATGGTTATTGATGAAAATTTAATTTTTTTGGGGATAAATATTAGTTTTTTTCGATATCTTTCTAAATTCCAAATACATTAGGAAATTTGTTGAAAAAAAATTAAAAATATTTAATTTTTAGAAATAAATGTTTTTATATAATATAAAAAAATATTAGTAATATAATTAGAAAAATATTTAAAAAATTCTAAATAATTTTTAAAAACCAAAAAAAAAATATATTTTTTGAAAAAATATTATATAGTGAATAAAAATTGTATTCAATATTCATTTGATGATATAATTATTATTATTTTTTTTTTAATTTTTATAAATAGTATTTTTTTACAATTTTTCATTGTTTTTATACCATACTCAGCCATATGGCCAGATACAGGGTAAGATGAAAAAACTATACCCAACTTCAGACTGCTGTCATTTTTAAGCCACTGGTCTGACAGCTGTTAAAATTACTTCGGTAACAGCTCATTATATTGTTTACAAGCGTACAAAAGCATTTTGGTGAGAATTTTCCATAAAAAAGTTATTCTTGATGGAGTTCAAGCGTGATAGGGTGATTTCTTTATATTTGGCTGGAAAACCACAAGTGGCTAGTGGTTAGAGCCCTCCAGTATTTAAATGTGAATAAATCTTTTGTGTCCCGTACCATCGCTCGTTACCGTGATACTGGCGTGGCGTAGCCCGACGTCAAGGAAGTCGACGGAAGAAAACAGCAACATCAGCAGAAATGGTTCGAAAAGTAAAGAAGCGACGCGATCGAAACCCACGTCGCAGTGGCCGAAAAATGGCTCGTGAGCTGAATATATTCGGAAAATATTGATATATTGAAAATGAGCTCGGGCTAAAGCCATTGAAATTCCAAAAGTGCAAGAACTTACACCGCAACAGAAAGAAAATAAACTCAAAAGAGATTCGCTTGACCGAAAGTGGTGAACTGCCGAATGAGAAAACATTCGTTGTCCAGCAGTTTGTAAACAAACAAAATGATCGTGTTTACTTGCCAAAGAGGTCAGCTGAAAATTTGCACCGTCGGTTGGCCACCAGAACTCAAGCGCCTGTCATGGTGATGGTGTGGGCCGCCGTAACAGCCGATGGTCGCTCTCCGCTTGCACTAATCGACCGTGGCATCAGAATAAATGCCGAATATTATCGCGAAAATATTCTGGAGGGTGTATTAAAGCCTTGGGCACGCAAACATTTTGGCCGCAGATCTTGGCCATTCCAACAGGACTCAACACCATCGCACTTAGCACGCGCCACCCAAGAATGGATACAAAATGAGGTTCCTCGCTTCATTTCCTACGCACAATGGCCACTAAAATCTCCGGATATCAATCCGTTGGACTACTGTGTCTGGAGTATTTTGGAAAGCAAGGTTGGCACTAAAAAATACCAAAGTGTCGATCACCTCAAGCAAGCGCTTCACAGGGAATGGACCAAAATACCGTAGAGCAACATTCGGGCAGCGTATGACGGTTTCATTGGCCGTTTGAAGGTCATAATTCGTGCCAAAGGTAACCAATTCGAAAAAATCTAAAGTTTTTCTAAAATTTGATGCTATTTCCGACATTTTTTGCTTTCATCCAATAAAATTAAAAAAAAAAAAATTAAAAATTATGGTGTCCGACTTCGTTGCAACTTTTTTTACCTCACCCTGTATGTATGTTGTAGGGTATAAAAATAAATGTATCTTAAATTTGTGGAATTTTTCTTTCCAATCAATTTCTTTTTCTTTCCCAAAAATTTCAAATGGCTTAAAAATTTTGGCCTTTTAAAATTTTGGAAAATTATCGATTGATAAAAATTTAGATATTTCATTGGAATTTTCTTTTTTAAGCCCCTGCATTCACCCTCAAAAATCTCCCCAATAAGTACCCATAATTGTTTGGAAAATCATACAAATTATATAAACCACAACCAGCGATATACAGTTACACCAGCAACAACAACAAAAGAAAATACGCTGGAAAACCGTTTTTGCATGCATAAACATAATCGAAGAAAAATTTTTGCCACATCAGATCTAACAACGGAAGCGTTGTGAGCGATAACCACGGCTCAAGCCCGTCTCGATGTAAAACCACACTCAAGAATTTTCAATTAAAATCAGCGACGTGCCAAATCAGAAAGCATTCGACCGCTATCCGGTCAAAGATTGCAATGAAGAAAAGAAAAATATGAGAAAGAAAAAAAAAAACATTGCCTCGCGGGTTACGACGTGCGAATTTTACTAACAGCGAGCGTCACAACAAAGACGACATTGATAAAGAAATGAAACAATGGTGACAAGACAATGAGGAAAAAAAAAACAACAAAAGGGGAAACACCTTTTCCATTTTATTTATTTTTTTTTATTAACCATAGATACGCATTTAATTTAGATGCCATCAGCAGATAATAATGCGAGACCCAAAACCGCGGAAACCAATGAAAAATGGTCGAAGTGAGAAGAACATGAGAGAATTTCTTTATTAAACCTGAAATGATTTTTTTAGAAATATTTACGGAATATTTGTAATGTTTAACAAATGTGAGGAAAATCCCATAAAAAATATGTCAATAAAAATGTGAATATGCCTCTTCGAAAAAAAGTCGGTTTTAGACCCTAGGTCTCTTTGGACCAAATTCGTTTCACAACATTTGGAGGGGATCTAGGGGTGTCCGTCCATCCGTCCGTATGTCCGTCAGAAGCTAGAATCATGAAATTTAGACGAGGGGCCGTCTTTGTGCGTTAGTGTGTGATAAGGTTGGGCTTTTTGGAAATTCCAAAAAAAAGTACGAAAAGTACTAAAACGTACTAAAAATAGCATAATTTGTATTTGACAAACGTAATGAATTGGAATAATCAACATGAAATTGGGAATGAGAGTCCCAGATGTAGTGCAGGATAAATGTGCCAAAGGGTTTTTGGAAATTCGAACTTTTATGGTGATGAAAAATTCGAAAACGGTACTAAACTTCTAAAATGGTACCATTTGGTACCATATAATATGAACGCAAAGAGCAAAAAACTTGAAATTTGGTATGAGAATCAAGGTTGGAAAGTAAGTTCGGAATATGAAGGTAGTTTTGGAAATGTGTACTAAGTGTGCGAACAGTACTAAATGTTACTAAATTTGGAACAGGTACGTTTAGGTTGAACGGATGAAGTTGGAATATTGAAATTTTGTGTTTGGGTGATGGTAGGATTGTGATGAAGAGGTGGTGGTGGAAATGTGTACTGAAGTGTACGAAACGTACCAAATAGTACTATATTTGATACTGGGTCAACAGATAGTGCTTGAAATTTGGTATTAGGGTCGCTAGGTTCATATGGGACATATGCAGTTGGTTTCGGAAATGCGTACTATAATTGTACCGAATGATACTATATTTGGTATTAAGTGAAGGGATAGAGATAGAATTCTGAAATTTAGATTACCGATGGTATTTGTGGTTAAAATTTGGACGTAGGTTTGTAAGTTTTACGGAAAATACTAAATGTTGCTAAATTTGGTATTGGAAAAAGGTTTAAGGCTGGAATTGAGGTGGTACTATAACAGTTCGAAATGTTTACTATAATTGCTCGAAAAGTTCTAAATAGTACTATATTTGGTACAATTTGGTTTTGGATAAAGAGATTGCTTTTGAAATCTGAAATTTGGTATTAAGGTCGCTAGGTTCATAGGTAGCCTGGACATACGGAGGTGGTTTTGGAAATGGTTACTATTATTGTACAAAAAGTACAAAATAGTATTAAATGTGGTATTGGTTGAAGGAAAAGAGCTGAAATCCTGAATAGAGGCATCTGTAGGTGTCTGTGATAGAGATGTGAAGTGGTTTTGAAAATGCGTATTCCAACCGCTTGAAAAGTACTAAATAGTACAATATTTGGTACAATTTGGTATTGGTTGAACAGATAGTGCTTGAAATCTGAAATTTTGTATTAGGGACGCTATGTTTATGTGTAGACTGGACATATGGAGGTGGTTTCGGAATTGTACTGAAGTACTAAATTTGGTCTTGGCTGAAGGGACAAAGATACAATTTTGAATTTTGATATTTAAATTACTGATGGTATCTGTGTTTTACATGTGTCGGTGGTTTGTCCTGTGTCCTAAATTTGTACAAAAAGTACTAAATGGTACTAAATTTGGTATTGGTATCAATGTCTGAGTTTTGGCGAAAATTTGAAATGCCTTTTATCGAATTTTAAAAAAAAAAAAAAAAAAAAAATCATCAAATTTATATCAAAATTAAAATTTATTTCAGATTTAGAAGAAATTTTCCACAAACACAAAAAAAAAAAAAAAAAAAAAAGTTTTGTATAAAATTTTCCGTCTAATTTTATAATGATTTTTATACCCTCAGCCATATGGCTACAGAAGGTATATATCATTTTATACGGCCAAAACGTGCCTTATCGAAATAACGGTTTTAGACCCTAGGTCTCTTTGGACCAAATTCGATTCAGAAGATTTGTAGCCGATCTAGCGATGTCCGTCTGCCTGGCTGGTGCGTACGATAACTCTCGAAGGGAGTATCCGATGTGATCCAAACTTGGTACATCGTAATATTTTTGTCAAACTTAGATCGAGTTCTGGTACCTCCCCCACAAAAGATCGAAATTTTCCAAAAATATGTTTTCTGCACAGAAAGAGAAACGATAATCCAATTTTGCTCCAACTTTGCAAATCCTAATATTTGCGTCAGTTCTAGGTCAGGTGCGAAAATAGACAGTATAGGTCCACTCCAACAAGTACCTCCCCCACAAAGGGTCAACATTTTGAATAATTACAACTCTTACAGAACGTAATGTAAGAATCCAATTGTCTTAAAATTTCACACATCCCAATATCTTTATTAACCAAAGGTCAAGTGTTAAGATGGAATATATCAGTATACTCCTTCTGGTACCTCCCCCACAAAAGGTCGAAATTTTAAATATCCATTAAGTTCATAAAACGCGAAATAAACATTCGATTCCACTTAGACTTGCCACATTTGAATATATCCACCGACATAGGATCTGTTATAAAAATGGTAGAGATCGGACCATTCCCTCCGGTACCTCCCCTTCGAAGGGTCAAAATTTTGAATACCCATGAAACTCGAAAAAAGCATCAGGCTCTCTATATATTTCACACATCCCATTATTTCTACTAACACAAGATCTGTTGTGAAGATGGGATATATCGGCCCAGTTCTTCTGGTAACTCTCCCACAAGGATTCAAAATTTGGAATATCCATGGACATTTTGAACATCCGATTCCATTCCAGACGTGGTACATCTCAATATTTCCATCAACACAACATCTGTTAGAAAGATTGTAGAGATCGGAACATTTCTTCTGGTACCTCACCCACATAGGGTTCAAGATCAAAATGCTGACAGAAAGCGAAATAATCATCCAACTCTCCTCAAATTTCATACATTCAAACATTTTTGCTAACACAAGATATGTTGTGAAGATAATATTTAATAGCGAACCCGTTCTGGCACCTCACCCATAAAGGGTTACAATTTTCAATACTTTTATCTGTCATAACTTGCGAAACAAGTCAGCGATTCTTTACAACTTGCTATATATAAATATTTCTCTCAACCAGAAACTTGGGATGAATATGAAATTTATGATTTCCTTGTTGCAAAATGGTCAAGGCTTTATTGTTGTTTTTATAAAAACAACGTTTGTTTATTAGTGGAGAACGATGGTAATGTTTACCAGGGGGTAAGGCAGGGAATACCTAGGTTTCGGAAAGAGCCACCAATCCTCATCAGTTCCCTTGTTTTTTGTCTGGGATATTCTCCCCAGAAGTTATTTTAAAAATAACTTCTATGACAAAAAACATTTTTTACCCAAGTGACGAGATCGTAAGCTCAATAGAAGAGGAACCAAAGAATTGAATAAAACTAAAATTCTTTTGGAAAGTCTTCTAAATCTTATAACCGCACTTATAAACATTTACATCTTTCTCCACTTGTTATGCTTTCGTTCAACCTGATTTCCCATAAATTGGATTTCTTGTAATTTTGCCGATACCAATATTTTTATATGCATTAGATGAAGTGTGAAAATGGAATATTTCGGTCGACTATTTAACATTTTCTAAAAATTGTCACATATTTCATACACCTTTCATTTAACTTAGCACATCGCAATATTTATATCATATTTATTTAGGACCGACAGAAGTTCCTTCGGAACCAACTCCCTAGAGGGTTAACAATTTATATGATCACAACAGAAGCCAAAATATATTTATTTATTTATATCTGTCGCCTAAACCGACTGACACTTTTTACGTTGTTAGATAGAATTTTAGTCGAAATTTCCCATTATTTTTATTCGATAAAATTTATTTAAATTTTAAGTAATTGTCTTTAAAATTTTTTTCTGAATTTTGATATAGTTTTTTATAATTTTTTTTTGTCAAAATCAAATACAATTTTACTGCTACAAAATTTGTTTGAAAAAATTTCTCGTTATTTTATTTATTTTTATTTATATTTTTTAGAAATATCATCAAAATTTTGTACAACAGCGAAATTTAAATTTGTTTTTACTGTCGTAAAATAATATTGAGAAATTTTGGTTTCGTATTAGTCTATTTTACCAATGGTAATGTGTGTGACATAATGTTTACAATTTACACAAACATTTCAAAATAATTTGCCAAGTTTCAAAAACAAAACAAAACAAAAACAAATGCGCCCCCATTCAATGCACTTTCGTGAAATGTGCAATGACAACCTGTTTTCAATATCAATTAACTTGGTTTGTTTTACATCATTTGTTGTTATTTTTTGTTTGTTTTTGGCACACGAAAAAAAAAACTAATAATAGAAAAAAAATTAATTTTACTCATTGATGACTGCAGAGTAACACTAATTTTTTTGTCGAATTGCTTGTTTTCTTTTGAAAATATCCCTGAGGTAAAGAGAAGCAAAGGAAAAAATTAGAAAGGTTGAAATTGAGTTCATTACAAATTTAATGACACATGTCACATATAACCATTAGCCAGATGTTTAAAACTTCGAAATTATGGCAATAATTTGGAAAAAATATATATATTTTTTAATTTTTTTAATAAATGAGGGAGACTGTATAGAGCCCTGGGATTATGTTTCAAACTGAAATACAAAACAAGTAAAAAACATTAAGTTCGGCCGGGACAAACTTTTAATACCCTCCACCTTAGGGTAAAGGAAACATTAGTAGGAACGTGTCAAAAACCATGAAAATGCCGAATATCGGGAGGTATATTTCTTATATGGGGGCTATACCAAATCGTGGACCTACACATGCAATGTTTCGCCAACGGAGCTAGAACCCATTATGACCTACATATACCAATTTTCAGACAAATACGCGAAAAAAAATGTGGCAAAAATCATCAAATTACCGAATATCGGGAGGTACCGGTGTATGGGGGCTATACCAAAACGTGGACCTATAATTACAATGACTCGCCACACGAATTGGGACCCATTATGATCTACAACGACCAATTTTCAGAGAAATTCGTGAAAAATGTATCAAAAATCATCAAAATACCGAATATTGGGAGGTACCGTTATATGGGGACTATACCAAAACGTGGACCTATACATACAATGTTTCGCTACACGAACTAGGACCCATTATGACCCACAAATACCAATTTTTAGACAAATCAGTGAAAAAATGTGGCAAAAACCATAAAAATATCGAATATCGGGAGGTACCCTTATATGGGGGCTATACCAAATCGTGGACCCATACATGCAATGTTTCGCTACCTGAGCTGGAACCCATTATGACCAACAAATACCAATTTTTAGACAAATCCGTGAAAAAATGTGGCAAAAATAATCAAAATACCGAATATCGGGAGGTACCTTCATATGGGGCTATACCAAAATGTGGACCTATATATGCAATGTTTTGCCACACGTACAGGGACCCGCTATGACCTACAAATACAAATTTTCAGACAAATCCGTGAAAAAATATGGCAATAACCATCAAAATACCGAATATCGGGAGGTACCGTTATATGGGGACTATACCAGAACGTGGACCGATATATCTCATTTTCAATACCAACCATCCTAGACACAATACAAATTGCTCTGCTAAATTTTGGCGCTCTACGTCAAATAATGTGGGCTGTATCGTGATTTCAACAGACAGACGGACGGACATCGTTAAATCGACTTAGAATTTTTTGCTGATTATGAATATATATACTTTATGGGGTCTACGACGAATATTTAATGATGTTACAAACGGAATGACAAAGTTAATATACCCTCCATTCCAAGGTGGAGGGTATAACAAGTAAGCAAAGGCTATAGACGTGCGGGGCCGACCATGTGATACGCTACAACACTGCAATATGTTAGAAGCCCCCTTCTGTACAAATCCATTTTGGAAGATTTCGCTTTCGGAATTATTTCACGGAGAAATGCCCAGAACTGCTTTCTATTTGTGATCTTTATAACGGCTGCAAACTCAGAAATATTTTAATACCCTACGCCACAAGGTGGTCAGGGTATTATGTTTTTGTGCATTTGTTTGTAACAGGCAAAAGGAAACGAGATAGACCCATAGTTCCTTTTGATGATCTGCATAGAATCACATTCTGAGTCGATGTATGCATGTTCGCCCGTCCGTCCGTCTGTCCAAGTATTTTTGTAAACAAAGTGCAGTTCGAATTTATTGTCCTATCCAGATGAAATTTTGCACAAATCATTGGTTTGACCCAAGGACGAACCCTATTGAAATTGGAGATAATCGGTCAAAATTTAGATATAGCTCCCATATATATCTTCGTCCGATTGGCTTTTTATTGTGCACCAAATGTGTAACATCAGCCCGAATTGTATTGAATTTTGCACACAACCAAATTAGGCCTGAAAATAAGTATGCCAAATTTGATCGAAATCGGTTCAGATATAGCTCCCATATATATTGTTCATCCGATTTGTTATTTTTGTCCTCCGCAGCCGTAATATGCACTCCGTAACAACGATATTTAGGGAAATACATCAAATACAGCTCAGAAATACATTTGCTAAATTTTATCGAAATCGGTTCAGATTTGAATATAGCTCCCATATATAACTTCGTCCGATTTACCTTTTATTGTACACCAAACGTGTAATATTAGCCCAAATGGGATGACATTTGACACTTACGACCGAATTGAGCCTAGAAGCTAGTATGCCAAATTTGGTGAAGATCGGTTTAGATATAGCTATAGCTCCCATATATACTGTTCATCCGATCTGTTATATTTATTACCCACAGTCGTAATATGCACTCCGTAACAACGATATTCAGGGAAATACATTAAATACAGCTCAGAAATATCTTTGCCAAATTTTATCGAGATCGGTTCAGATTTGAATATAGCTCCCACATATAACTTCGTCCGATTTACCTTTTATTGTACACCAAACGTGTAATATTTGCCCAAATGGGATGGAATTTGGCACTTACGACCGAATTGAGCCTAGAAGCTAGTATGTCAAATTTGGTGAAGATCGGTTCAGATATAGCTATAGCTCCCATATATACTGTTCATCCGATATGTTATATTTGTTACCCGCAGAAGTAATATGCACTCCTTAACAACGATATTCAGGGAAATACATTAAATACAGCTCAGAAATATCTTTGCCAAATTCTATCGAGATTGGTTCCGATTTGGATATAGCTCCCATATAAATTTTTATCCGATTTCAAATTAATTTTGCACCAAATGGGCAAATTAGTCCTTTGAACTTTAAATAATAATTATAATTATAGCGTGTATGATTGAATTCTCCCATAACAACTTTTAATTGTTATGCGGAGCTCTACTAAATTAGCAAAGTGGTGTAGGGTATCATAAAGTCGGCCCCGCCCGACTTTAAGACTTTCACCAATTTGGCATACTAGCTTCTAGACTCAATTAGGTCGCATGTGCCGAATTCCATCCCATTTGGGAAAATATTAGACGTTTAGAGCACAATAAAAGGTAAATCGGACGAAGTTATATATGGCAGCTATATCCAAATCTGAACCGATCTCGATAAAATTTAGCAAAGGTATTTCTGAGCTGCATTTGATATATTTCCCCAAATATTGTAATAACAGAGTGCATATAACGGCTACGGAGGACAAAAATGACAAATCGGATGAACAATATATATAGGATCTATAGCTATATCTGAATCGATTTCGATCAAATTTGGCATACTTACTTTCAGGCCTAATTTGGTTGTATGTGAAAAATTCCATACTATTCGGGCTGATATTACACTTTTGGTGCACAATAAAAGGCAAATCGGACGAAGATATATCTCCAATTTCAATAGGGTTCGTCCTTGGGCCAAACAAATGATTTGTGCAAAATTTCATCTCAATCGGATAATAAATGCGACCTGCATTTTGTCAACCTATTCTACCTAAATATTACGAGATCATCTCCAAAAGAAATAGGGTTCTATTCTGACCCTATCCCCACCTCCATTTTCAATTTCGTGAGGATCGGACCATAATTACGACCTGTAGAGTGATTACAAATTAACATAGACAGACGGACAGACGGACGGACGGACATACATAGCTAGATTGACTCAGCTCGGCGAGATAGGAAGATCCATATATAAATTCCTATGTGGGAAAAACATTTCGAGGTGTTACATAATTTTTGGCCCAATCAAACGTATAATACCCTCAACACATAGCGTTGTAGGGTATAAATATTTAGTTGAAATAATTAATTGAAAAAAATTTTTTTGAGTCAATATCATTTAGAAAAGAATTTCGTTTTGTATTTTCATTATTTTTCTGAAAATGAATCTCCACCGAATGTGTGAAAAAAAATCACAACAAATCAAGTAATCGCTTTTATCGACTATTTGTTTTGATGCCGTTGGTATTTTATTTTGTTTCACACACACAATATGCGTTTCCAATTTAAGATCGACAAAACGAATTCCAAACAAATTTCCATATGAAAGAGATTCGCATGGCTTTTGTGTGCACTTGTGCATAATTATTAAATCTCAATGTTTATATTGAAAAAAAAAAAAATTAAAATAAAAACAAAACCATCTTCTTTTCAATAAATCGCCATTTAATTGGCATCATTGTGTGTTAGTCACCTTGGCTTTTATTTTTGTCTCTTAGCTATCGTTTTATTTGAGATAATAATTCAAGTTGAGTTTTTTGCCGACATCAAATTAGTCAAAACAAATATGACAATAATAAAAAGATAATTATATTGATATCTGCGCATCGATTGATTGATTTTTGATGGTTGCAGTATAGCAAAGGGGAAGAAGGTTTCGGCCAGACCTTAACAGATGATACAAAAAATTATTGCCGCACAATATGATCATAGGTTGAAAATGTCTACTATTTTTTGATAATGTCGAAAGATAACAAAAATATTACAGGGAATAAAAAATCAATAAGATTTTCATGGTTTTGTTCAGAGAATACGTGTAAAAGATCGTAATCCGAATATATATTTATTTTCCTAAATTCAGAAAATAGTTTTTTAGCTACTTCCTATTTCACCATTATTTGCGGCTTTTTCTAACACTTGATTAGTAAGCTCTCCTAAAAAAATTCCCATTTCTTGGCAAAGAAGTTTTTGACAAATACTTAAAAAACCAACCAATCGTTTATAAGTCAGATATGTAGGATGGATGGAAGAAAAACTGCAAGAAAGTCAAACGCCATAATTTGGACAATTTTTTAAATTTTATTGATTGAAAGCAAAAATGTCGGAAATAACATCAAATTTTAGAATAAGTTTAGATTTGCTCGAATTGGTTACCTTTGCCACGAATTATGGCCTTTAAACGGTCAATGAAACCATCACACGCTACCGAATGTTGCTCTGCGGTATTTTGGCCGTTCCCGGCGAAGCGCTTGCATGAGGTGATCGACACTTTGGTATTTCTTGGTGCCAACCTTGCTTTCCAAAATACCCCAGACACAATAGTCCAACGGATTGGTATCCGGAGATTTTGGTGGCCATTGTGCGCTGGCAATAAAGCGAAGAATCTCATTTTGTAACCAATTTTGGGTGGCGCGTGCTGAGTCCCGTTGAAATATCCAAGGCCTGCGGCCAAAATGTTTGCGTGACCAAGGCTTTAATACACCCTCCAGAATATTTTCGCATATAATATTCGGCATTTAATTCTGATGCCACGGTCGATTAATACGAACGGAGAGCGATCATCGCCTGTTATGGCCATCACCATGGCCGGCGCTTGAGTTCTGGTGGCCAACCGCAGGTTGGTGCACATTTTCAGCTGACCTCTTTCGCAAGTGAACACGATAATTTTGTTTGTTTACAAACTGCTGGACAATGAATGTTTTCTCATCGGAGAAAACAAAATTCGGCAGATTACCACTTTCGGCCAGGCGAAGCAACTCTTTAGCTCTTTTGAGTCTATTTTCTTTCTGTTGCGGTGTAAGTTCTTGCACGTTTTGGAATTTCAATGTTTTTATCCCGAGCTCATTTTTCAATGTTTGCCTAATGGAATATTGTGAATTTAAAAAAAAAATCTACATTTTCTCAACCTCAGATACCAACAGTGAAGTCTATATACAATTTCAGGATTTCAGCTCTTTCATTTCCCCCATTACCAAATGTAGTACCATTTAGTACTATTTTGATACACATATCCAAATTCAACTCTTTCTTTCAACCAGAGACACCAACAGGGACATCCATACCAAATTTCCGGATTCTACTTCTTTATCCACTACCAAAAGTATACTATTTAGTTTTTCTCGTACAATTATAGTATACATTTCCGAAACCACCGCCAAATCTCAATTGCAGATACCAACAGAAACCTCAATATAAAATTACGGGGTTGAACCTCTATCCCTTTAGCCAATACCAAATCCAGTACCTTTTATTTTTTTTTTTTTTTTTTTTTCGTAAAATTATGGTACACATTTCCAAAACCACCTCTCAATCCCAGATACCAACAGTTATCCAAGTATCAAATTTTATATTTTAATTTTACAAAAAAAAAAAAACAATTTAGTACCATTTGGTACTTTTCGTAAAATTACAGTGCACATTTCCAAAACCACCGCCAAATCTCAAACACAGACGCCAATAGAAACCTCCATATCACATTTCAGAATTGTATCCCTTTGCCCAATTCCAAATTTAGTAGCATTTAGGGCCAAGGTCTCTTTAGACCAAATTCGTTTCTGGACATTTGGAGTCGATCTAGCGATGTCCGCCCGTCCGTCTGGCTGGTTGGTGCGCACGATAACCCACGAAGGGAGTCCCCGATTTGGTCCAAACTTAGTACATCGTAATGTTATTGTCAAACTTAGATCGAGTTCGGAGATGGACAATATTTTGGTATCTCCCCCACAAAAGTTCGAAATTTTCAACGAAAATATTTTACTGCACAAAGAAAAAAAACCTAATCCGATTTTGCACCAACTTTGCAAATCTTAATATTTGCATCAGTTCTATGTTAGGTGCAAAAATGGAGAATCTCGGTTCACTCCTCCACTACAAAGGGTAAACATTTTGAATAAATATGAAGCTCATAACGAAATTAACATCCGATTCCATCCAGACTTGGTACAGCACATTATTTCTATCAACACAATATATTTTATAAAGATGGTAGAAATCGGACCATTCCTTCTGGTACCTCCCCCACAAAGGGTCAAAGTTTCGAATAACCAAAACGATTATGGAATCTGAAATAGACATGCGGATCTCTTTATGTTTCACTCATGCCATTATTTTTACAAACACAATATATGCTGAGAAGATGGTCCAAAGGTTCAAAATGTTGAATATCCATGAAGCTCCAAAAACGCGAAATTAACATCCGATCCCATTAAGACTTGGCAAATCCTAATATTCCTATCAACATAAGATCTGTTATAAAGATGATAGAGATCGGATCATTTCTTCTGGCATCTCCCCCACAAAGGGCCAATCTTTTGAATAACCAAAACGATCATAAAATCCGAAATAAGCATTCGGTACTCTTCAAATTTCATATATTTCCAAAAACACCACCAAATATCAAACACAGACACTACGGACACCACCTAAGTATCAAATTTTAGAATTCCAGTTCTATGCCTTCACCCAAATTTAGTAGAAATTTTGTACTTTTCTGACAACTGTAGGATGCATTCCGCCAAATCTCAAACAGAGATACCATCGGTGATCTAATTATCAAATTTCAGGATCTTTATTCATTTACACAATACCAAATTTAGTACCATATAGTACTTTACGTACAATTATGGTACACCTTTTCAAGGCCACCTCCATATGTCAAGGCCTAACATGATCTGCGACCCTTATACAAAATTTCAAACTGCAAGCACTATCTGTTCGCCCAATACCACATTGTACCAAATATAGTACCATTTAGTAATATTCGTACACTTATAGCGAATATTTTTGAAACTACCTTCATATGTCCAGACAGCATATGAACTTTCTAAACTTACTTTCCAATCTAGATTCACGTTCATTCACAAATTTTCACTAAATGATCCACGAGTAAAATTGAAGATTTTTAATCAGGAGGTACTTGAATATTTTACTTAAGATCCATGCATTTTTATCAGGAGGTCATTAAAGAATTTCCTTAAAACTCTGCGATTTTTGGTAAAGAAGGAAGTGCTTGAAAAATTTCAGTAAAATCAAAAAATTTCTTTTTGAGGTCCTTGAAGAGGTCCTTTCTTAAATGTCTGTGATTTTTGGTCAGGAGGCCATTTTTTTGCTCTGAAAAATTAACGTTTTTTGATCAGGTGATATTTTTCAAAAAACAGTACACAAGGTTCTTTTTGGCGTATTCAGGTCTGAGTTTCGGCGTCTGCTTGAAATCCAATGTGTAATTTCACTAAATTTAAAATTTTGGTCTGTAATTTCCACCGAAATGGGTTGGTAATCTCATTGTATAAAATAAAGAGAAAATGCTAAAACCAAACTAATTCTCAAACAGCTTCAATTCTCAAATAGCTTCAAAAGAAAATCATGAAACCCATAATTTAGAATTCGAAATAAAAACCTTCATCTTAGAGTTAACCGGAACTTGACAAATTACATTTACGCATGGCAATTTAGAGGCCATTAAAAAAATTGTGTGAAAATACAAAAAAAACCTAAAATACCTTTCAATTTTCTAAATTTAAAATTCTAGAAATTAAAAAAAGCAAATAAAACTATCACTTTTACATTAACATCTCATGGAAGATAAATGGTGTCTCAAACCTCAAAAAAGATTGGCAAAATCCATTAAAACATCTCAATATAACCCAGGTCAAAAACTTAATTTTTTCTTAGAATTCAAAATTCTGGTGTTTGGACTTTGCATGAATTTGAATATTAAGTATTAGGTTACAAGCCGCCAAGATGAAATTGATTTTTTTTCTTCGATATAAAATAAATAATTTCTTTTTCAAAACTTTCTCCAACATCCCTCTCTCTTTCCTACTGGCTCTCACGCATATCTGGTATTTGACACGATGTGCTAGTTTTAAAAGTAAATAAATAAAAATATTAAAATAAACAAAAATCTATAAATATTTATATATTTTTCATGTGGCATTCGAATGAAAACACGAGTTCGCACCAGCAAGTGGAGCATAATTTCTTTATTCGAAATTAGAGACCGAACTTAGCAATCGATAAATGAAAAAAATATTTTTGGGGTGTTTTCGTGCTTTTGAAATTACCCAATATTATTGAGAAAAAAAAAACAGCAAATAATAATAATGAAAATGTAACACCAATGTTCGAATGCTTCGACATGCAATTAAGTACGCAGTGAAAAACCGTCACCCCTTCCCCACTACAAATTACAACAGAAGAGCCCAAGCCAGTCAATGTATTGAGAGGTGCCTATGGGGCTGTCATTAACATTGGCAGGTGTTCGTTAGTTTATTCAGACGTCCACCCATTGAGCCATTCATTGTTTCGTTTTCAGTTTTTTTTCTTCAAATGGCCATTCAATTTTACAAAAGCCAAAAAAAAAAAAAAAATAAAAACAAAAAATATGAAAAAGGTGTTAAAATCTCGCATCCAATTATTAACCCAAATTTGTAATGCGTATTTTTTTATTTCTATTTTTTTTGCCTCATACGTTAAAACCCCAACCAAATGTGATAATGAATGGCTTGAAAATAGCCACAATTATTACTTGCAAAATTATGTTAACGATATTGCCAATATGTGTCTACAACATTATAGGTCTTAAAAATAATTACTTAGCGAAATTAATATTTATAAGTTGGTCTTATTTTTTCTCTTTTTCTATTTTTTTATTTTTTTAAATGGAGATGGGGTGAAAAAATTAGTTCCTTATGTGATGGAGCATTCGTTCCATATGGAATAATTGCCATGTCATATGAAAGATTATCAGACATAGATAAGGTATTGATTTCCGGCAATATACCCATTATGCACCACCGATAACGCACAGTGATTCAAAACAGATTTTTTCCTATTTCTTGTTTTTTTTTTTTTAATTTGATATTTAAGTTTTTTTTTACCATAAAAAATGTTAAAGCTAACACTGTGCAATACAAAAATAATTAGAGACGAAATCCTGCAGATCATGAGAATAGAGCTAAAAAGCCTTGACTTATGATTATTCAAACTGTTGACCCTTCCGATGCAGTTGGCCAATGTTGACCAATTCGTATCCGACTTAAGACTAATATAAATATTACAACGTGCCAGATTTGGACTGTATTGACTACTACCTATACTTTACAGGGTGAGATGAAAAAACTGCAACCCACCTCAGAATGCTGTCGTTTCTAAGCCGACTCTCGTCCGACAGCTGTTAAAATTATTCCAGTGACAGCTCATTATATTGTTTACAAGCGTACAAAAGCATTTTTGTGAGAATTTTTCCAGAAAAAAAGTTATTCGTGATGGAATTCAAGCGGGATAGTGTGATTTCTTTATATTTGGCTGGAAAACCACAAGTGGATATCGTTAGGGCACTCCAGCATTTAAATGTGAATAAATCCTTTGTGTCTCGTAGCATCGCTCGTTACCGTGATACTGGCGTAGCGTAGCCCGACGTCAAGGAAGTGAACGGAAGAAAGCAGAAACATCAACAGAAATTGTTCGAAAAGTAAAAAAGCGACTTACTCGAAACCCGCGTCATAGTGGCCTAAAAATGGCTCGTGAGCTGAACATATCCCAATGTTCCATTCGTCAAATATTGAAAAGTGAGCTCGGGGTTAAGCCATTAAAATTCCAAAATTCTTCCAAAGAAAGAATATAGTCTCAAAAGAGCTAAAGAGTTTCTTCGCTTGGCCGAAAGTGGTAAACTGCCGAATTTGATTTTCTTCGCTCCGATGAGAAAACATTTGTTGTCCAGCAGTTTGTAAACAAACAAAATGATCGATCGTGTTTACTTGCCAAAGAGGTCAGCTGAAAATGTGCACCTTCGTTTGGCTACCAGAACTCAAGCGCCGGCCATGGTGATGGTGTGGGTTGGCATAACAGCTGATGGTCCGCTTCGTATTAATCGACCGTGGCATCAGAATAATGACAGAAAATATTCTGGAGAACTTACTAAAGCCTTGGACACGCAAACATTTTGGCCGCAGACCTTGGACATTCCAACAGGACTCAGCACCATCGTACTCAGCACGCGCCACCCCAAAATTATTAAAATTATGTTCCTCGCTTCATTTCCAGCGCACAATGGCCACCAAGATCTTCGGACACCAATCCGTTGGACTATTGTGTTTGAAATATTTTGGAAAACAAGGTTGGCACTAAAAAATACCAAAGTGTCCATCACCTCAAGCAAGCGCTTCGCCGGGAATGGGTGAAAATACCGTGGAGCATCACTCGGGCAACGTATGACGGTTTCATTGGCCGTTTGAAGGCCATAATTCGTGCCAAAGGTGACCAAACTTATGCTAAAATTTTATGCTATTTCCGAGATTTTGTGCTTTTATTTAATAAAATTTTAATTGGGATTTTATTCAAACTGTTTTGTTTATTCAAAACTGTGACCCATTGTGGGAGAGGTACTAGAAGGAGTGGACCGATATATTCCATCTTCACACCAGATATACAGACGGACGGAATGTCCGCTAGATCGATTCCAAATGAAACGAATTTGGTCCAAAGAGACCTAGGGTCTAAAACCGTTATTTCGATGAGGCATGTTTTGACCGTTATCAAATTATATATACCCTCTCTCAGCCATATGGCTGAGGGTATAATAAATATTATGATGAGAATCCCTAAAAAATATATTTTTAAAAATCCGAAAATTGTTTGCTTCAAAAGTATATTTAAAATTCCACGGTTGGTCCTTCCGATAATCTTTGAAAAATTAGTTAAAAATACACATTTGAAACTCTGATAACACCTAAAATAATATTTTTGAAAAAATTCATATTTAAAGGTCTAATAAATATTAAAATCGCATTTTAAACCATTTTTGTGTCCTTCGATAATACATTGAAAAAATCCACTTTGGGGTTTCCTGGTAATCAAAAAAAAAAAAAAAAAAAATATTAAAAATCCAAAAAAAAAAAATTGTCTCTCTGTTGTCTGCTAATTTTTCAAAAATCCAGGTACAGGGTTGCCCATATTCGACGGACCTTTGGGCCCTTTGGGCCCATTCCAATCGACGAGGCTTGTCCGCAGGCAACATTCTTTGTGTCAATTGAATTTTGTACGGCAACAAATGCAAATCAATGCGAATAATCCGTTGTAAAGTGGACCGAGCCATGCCTAACTGCTGAGAACGGCGTTTTTGGGATGTTCTTGGGGACCTCTCAACACTGGCTCGTACGGCAGCGATATTCTCGGCCGATCGCCTTGGTGGACTTTTATATGGCCTCTTCGGATTAGAAAGAGCCTTACCAGTCGAACCTTTTTCGTATAAACGCATAATGGTGTTCTTAGAAGGCGCACTTCTCACATTTTTTTTTCAGAATTGACTTTTTCTGTTGAATGTAAATTTCAACTATTTCAGAGCGCTCGCGTGGCGTGTATTGGTTCATGGTAAAATCTGCTTGGACTGACGCTTCAAACGCGGTATGTCATTAAGCGATGTGACATCTCTGTCAAAAGTTATGGCGTTGACAGATGGGTCCGTCGAATATGGGCAACCCTGTATGTGTCTTCCGATAATCCTTATAAAAATATATTAAAAATCCAGTTTGAAATCTCTGAAAATCGTTTAAAAAGTATTTAAGAAATCTACGTTTGTGTCTCCAGATAATCTTAAAAAACAAATTAAAAAACCCACATTTGAAGCTCTGATAATCATTAAAAAATATTTTTGTAAAAATCCAAGCATGTAATCCTTGACAAAAAATCCTTTAATAATCCTTGAAGAAATCTACTGTGGTACTAACTTATAACCCGTTAAAAATATATTGAAAAAATCAACGTTTGTGTCTCGTGTTAATCCTTGACAAATTTCAGTTAAAAATCGATGCTTGAGAACCAGTCACAAAAAGTTAAAAAAATGTAAAATAATATATAAATCCACATTTGAGGCGTTGAGAATCATTGAAAAAATATATATATAAATTCAAATTGAAAAATTTCAGTTTGTATTTCCTGATAATCCTTAAAATACGTAATTAAGATAACCTAGTTCATTGAGAGGGGATTCGCCTTCCATTATTTCATGGGAGAGAAGAGACAGTGTTTACTGTCCCGATAATCTGAAAATTATCCTTTAAAAAATATTTAAAAATTCACAATTTTTTGGCCGGGGAGAATATTTGAAAAAAATATATATATTTTTTAAATCGACGTATGTTTTGTTTGATAATCCTCGGAAAATATATTTTAAAAAGTCCATGTTTTCGACACTGAAATTCCTTGAAAAATATATATTTAGGAAATACGTAAATAATCCACGTCTGAAGCTCTGACAATACTTAAAAAATATATAATTAAAAACAATCCACGTTAATTTTAGAAACGATCCCTGAAAAAAATATTTCAATAAATCATATATATCCTGGTAATCCTTGAATAATTTGAGTTAAAAATCTAGTTTTGGGTATCCTGATAATCCCCCTGAAAATCATGGAAAAAATGTGTAAAAGTATCCTTCTTGAAGCCGTTGAGAATCCTTGAGAAAAAAAAAAAAAAAAAAAATATATATATATATATATATATATATATATATATATATAAAATTATTTTTTAAAAAATCAATTATTTCTCATAAAGTTATATACAAGGGTCTCCTTTTAATCCTTGAGAACCATTAAACAATTAATACGAATAAAATCTTCCTTTAAAGCGCTTGGAATCCATGAACATTTTTTGAGAATTTGTACCTTCTGATTATCTTTAAAATATACATTTAATTCTACTTCATTGACATAATTATCCTTAAAAGAATCCTTTTGAAGAAATATATTTCAACATTCCGTTATTTTTGACTCAAGAATCCGGAAAAATATATCTAATCTAGGATAACAATTTTAAAAGTCCATTTTTTAGAGTCTATAAAATCGAATATTTTTTTCCTTGAAAATCCTTTAAAAAATATTTAAAAAATTCAGGAAAATCCTTGAAAATATATATTTTTAAATGGATGTTTTTTTTGTCCTGAAAATCCTCGGAAAATTATTTTTTAAAAAAAAACCATGCTTTTTGGCCCTGAAAGTCCTTGAAAAATTTATTGAAATAACTTCATTTTGCCGAACTGAATTTCAAAATATTTTAGAGCCCAGAAAAGGATTTTTGAAAATCGTATATTTTTTTCTTTGAAAATCCTTTAAAAAATATTAAAAAATTCAGGAAAATCCTTGAAAAATATATTTTTAATTCGAGGTTTTTTGTCCTGAAAATTTTCGGAAAATTATAAAAAAAATCCATGCTTTCGGCACTGAAAGTCCTTGAAATGATATATTAAAATAACTTAATTTTGCCGAATTGAATTTCAAAATATTTTAGAGCCTAGAAAAGGATTTTTGAAAATCGAATATTTTTCCTTCAAAGTCCTTTAAAAAATATTAAAAAAATCAGGGAAATCCTTGAAAATATATTTTTAATTCGACGTTTTTTTGTCCTGAAAATCCTCGGAAAATTATATTTAAAAAAATCCATGTTTTTGGCACTGAAAGTCCTTGAAAAATTTATTAAAATAACTTCATTTTGGTGAACTGAATTTCAAAATATTTTAGATTCTAGAAAAGGATTTTTGAAAATAGAATATTTTTTTCCTTGAAAATCCTTTAAAAAATTTTACATAAATTCAGGAAAATCCTTGAAAAATATATTTTTGATTCGACGTTTTTTCGTCCCAAAAATCCTCGAAAAATTATATTTAAAAAAAAATCCATGTTTTTGGCACTGAAAGTCCTTGAACAATTTATTGAAATAACTTCATTTTGCCGAACTGAATTTCAAAATATTTTAGAGCCTAGAAAAGAATTTTTGAAAATCGAATATTTTTTTCTTTGAAAATCATTTAATAAATATTAAAAAAAATCAGGAACATCCTTAAAAAATATATTTTTAATTTGACGTTTTTTTTGTCCTGAAAATCCTCGAAAAATTATATTTAAAAAAATCCATGTTTTTTTGGCACTGAAAGTCCTTGAAAAATATATTGAAATAACTTCATTTTGCCGAACTGAATTTCAAAATATTTTAAAGTCTACAAAAGGATTTTTGAAAATCAAATAATTTTTTTCCTTAAAAATCCTTTAAAAAATTTTAAAAAATTCAGGAAAATCCTTGAAAATATATTTTTAATTCGATGTTTTTTTGTCCTGAAAATCCTCGGAAAAAATATATTTAAAAAAATCCATGTTTTTGGCACTGAAAGTCCTTGAAAAGATATATTCAAATAACTTCATTTTGCCGAATTGAATTTCAAAATATTTTAGAGCATAGAAAAGGATTCTTGAAAATCAAATAATTTTTTTCCTTGAAAATCCTTTAAAAAATATTAAAAAATTCAGGAAAATCCTTGAAAAATATATTTTTAATTCGACGTTTCTTTTGTCCTAAAAATCCTCGAAAAATTATATTTAAAAAATCCATGTTTTTGGCACTGAAAGTCCTTGAAAAAATTATATTGAATTAAATTTATTTTTACCACTCGTTGAATTTCAAAATATTTTGTTATTAATTCTTACCAGTATTGAGTAAATTATTTCGTGGAAGCGATATTGAACTCCATATTATGACACACACTAAGATATTTTTATACATTTCTTTTTAATTAATTTCCGTGTAATTTATTTTCGCAACTTATCTTGTTTAACAGATATTTCATAATTTTGTAATAATTTCATAATATTTCAAAATTTTATTGTAAATATTTATCGTATCGACTTCACACTTTTCTTCGCACTCTTTGTTAATTGGAAGTTAGCATTTTTTTTTGTTTTTTACTTTATTTGTTTTGGTTAAATTAGATAAGAACTTGGGTGGTTCTTTCAACCCTTAACTGGCTGGTGTTTAAATGTCTAACTGACAGACGGTCTGCCTGCCTGCCGTACTGGTTGTCATTGGAGGCCACTATGGTAACTATATTTTTTTATAGTTGTAATTTGAATCGATAGAACTTTTTTCCTGCCTTGCTTTTTTGCCTTATGTTTTGTTGGGCATTTTCCATAATACAGAAGAAGACGACGACGAAGAAGACCACAATTGACCCGTGCCACGACCGTGCTACTATTGTCGTCCAGACCACCGAACGCACCGAACTGCTACCGAGAAATGTTACAACACACAACAAAAAGGCGGTCCAATAACCTGCTGAGCAGGGCCGATGACAACAACAACCAGTCGATTTATTTGTATTAAAAAAACATTGATGGGGGAGGGGGAGGTGAGGAGTGGGTGCTGGCTTTGTTTGAAACACTCCAACGTCAGTGGATAGTTACATATGTGGTGGTCTGTTATGACATATTTATGTAGATAAAAATATATCTGTCGATAATTGGGGGTGGTGGGTGGTTAGGTGGTCGGTCGCTTAGTTGGCTGGCTGGCTGGCTGGGCAATGATAGTAGGCAAATAGCTTGGTTTTCTTTTCTTGTAAAAACGCTTAACGCTCTTTTTGTAACAACCCGCTAGCAATGAAAATTCCAATTAACTAAATTTCGTCAGTCTTGTACTAGTTATAAGCCGTACTAGTACCAAATGTGTCCCCAAGTAATGCGAATGGAACCAATTGACACCTTTTCGTCCCCAAGTAAACGAAGAGGCGACAGTTGTGCATAAATAAAAAACCACCACCAAAAAACCAACCAACAGACAAGTTAAACGAACATTTGAATGAGATCTCTACGAACAAGAATCACTTTGAATAGTTAGGGATTAGTCTTTTGTCTCTGGTATATGACTGTAAACCTGGAACTAGTACAGTACCATCTACAGGTAATGCAAAAGGAGTCAATTGGTTACCTCGTATGACATCCCCATGTTAAAGTTTACAGTTGTTTGCACTGTGAGGGGTCTTAAGTGGAACTAGTTACTGTAACCCTAAGAATCGACGAGTATACGGTGCCGAACTAGTCCACATTGCTAGCGGGAAACGACAGCGTAAACTGTTACGACCGAACTAAAGTGCCACACAAATGATTGTGACCCCTCAAGTATTTGCGATTTGCCCGCTCAAAAGTGCTTAAGAGGCAGACACACAAACACGCGCGCGCTGAACAATGCAGCAACGTTTGAGCGCTTGTGGCGAAGAAGAAGAAAATGACCATCATTTGCTGCTTTCAAAAGAATTTCTGCCAGAAAACACGTACAGCTGGCTGCAAATCTCAATAGTTTATGGCTGGTATTGACTGGCTGGCATTTCTTCAGATGATTTACAAATTGCGTCGTTTACCCCAACGACCCAGCCATCCAACCACTCAAATGACAGATTGCAGGAAAACCAGACAACCGTCAATGCATTAATTTTTGTAGGTCAATCGTCGAATTGTTTTCGAAGGGAATGTGGCAAGTGGTGTGATTTGGGGTTTATGTGGAATTTTTTCTGTTTTCTTCGCTTTCTGGGTGTTTTTGTTAACTACCACATGGTAATAGGGCGATAAATTATTGGCAAAGTTATGACAAGTACTTGGAGGGGGAAACAATGAAGAATTTCTAACAAATCTATTAAACTCTATAGAGAGATATTTTCTTTAGGTCACAATTATTGGCCTGAGATACCTATCTCATTTTTAAAGAATACATTTGAATTCCACATGGTTTAAGAACGCTCCTCACGATGAGTGCGAATATTTTAAAATTTACTTTTTTCGAGGTTTATTAAAAATATTTTTGAGTTGATGAACTTGAATTCCTTAAAAAAATTTTCAAGGATTTTTAGGACAACAGAAGTGGACTTTTTTTTACATTTTTTGATCAGATTTTCAGAACAACAAACCTGGATAGTTAATTACATATTTTAAGGACAAGGATACACTTTTAAAATATATTTTCTCAAGGATTCTTCAATTAGTGAACGTAAATAAAACAAGTTTAAAAGTATCAGTCGATTATGCCGACAGATGTATACCTTCAGCCAATGTTCGATTATTTAAATATATTTTGACTTCTGTTATGATTATTCAAATGTTTGACCCTTTATGGAGTGGGTTCCGAAGGAATGGGGCAATATTGACCATTTCGTATCGGACCTAAATAAATATGCTATAAATATTGCGACGTGCCAGATTCCGACTATATCGACTACTTCCTTCACTTTATATGAGATATGTGATAATTATACCTTACACCACATGGTGGTAAGGGTATTATGTTTTTTTGCATTTGTTTGTAACATGAAGAAGGAAGCGAGGTAGACCCATTGTTACCCTTGAGGATCTTCATAGAATCACTTTCTCAGTCGATTATGCATGTCAGTCCGTCTGTCCGTACATGTATTCTTGTGAGCAAAATTGCAGGTCGCATTTATTATCCGATGAAATTTTGCAAACAATATTTGTTTCGCCCTAGGACGAACCCTATTTAAATTGATGATAATCGTATTTAATTTAGATATAGCTCCCATATATCTTCAACCGATTTCGGGTTAATTGTGCACCAAATGGCTAATATAAGTCCAAATGACCTGAATTTTGTCACATCCGACAGAATTCAGTCTAGAAGCATGTAAAACAAATAGCACTTCAGATAAAGATATAGCTCCCACATATATGTTTTATCCGATTTGGGGTTTAAAGCCCCTCACAACAGTAATATGCATTCAACAACAATGAAATTTGGTACTAGCTATCTGATACAGCTCTGAAATAAGTGTATCACATTTTATCAAGATCGGTTCAGATTTAAATATATAGGTCCCACATATATCTTCAACCGATTTCGGGTAAATTGTGCACCAAATAGCCAATATCAGTCCAAATGACCTGCATTTTGGCATATCCGACCGAATTCAGTCTAGAAGGAGAAGATCGGTTCAGAGATAGCTGCTATAGCTTCCATATATATGTTTTATCCGATTTGGTGTTTAAGTCCCTCAAATTCGTAATATCCATTCGACACCAATAAAATTTGGTACCAGTTATTAGATACAGCCCAGAAATACCTTTGTCAAATTTTATCAAGATTGCCTCAGATTTGGATATAAGTCTTATAAATATCTTCAACCGATTTCGGGTTAATTGTGTATATTGTAATCACGCTAGAGTCAAAACGAATAAAGATAGGAAGTTAAAATTTTGCACAGATCAGTCTTTTATTTGCAGGCAGGTCCAGTTCAAAGATGGGATATATAGATCTACGATATCATATAGCCCCCATCATATTGGTCCAAAAAGACCAAGGTTCTAAATTCGTTCAAAAATCTTGAACCCGCTGTGGAGATACAAGAAAGAATGGTCCGATCTTTACCATCTTTATCAGATATCTTTTGTTTATGGAAATATTGAGCGTTTTATGATATTCAATATTTTGACCCTTTGTGGGGGCCGATATATCCCATCTTCATAGCAGATCTTGTGTTAGTAGAACGATTGTTATGTGTGAAATATGAAGAGAACCGGATCCTTATTACGGATTTTTTTTTTTTGCTTCATGGATATTCAAAATTTGACTCTTTGTGGGGGAGGTACCAGAAGGAGCGGACCGATATGTCCCATCTTTACATCAGACCTTGGGTTAATAAAAATATTCTGGTGTGTGTAATATGAAGTCAATCGGACACTTACATCACATTTTATGAGAGTTATAATTATTCAAAATGTTGACCCTTTGTTGGGCAAGTACTGAATTGAGTGGACCGTTATTGTCCATTTTCGCACCTAACCTGATGCTAATATTAGGATTTACAAAGTTGGAGCAAAATCGGACTTTATTTTTTTGTCTGTGCAGTAAAATATTTTTTTTTTTTTTTGAAAATTTCGATTCGGGGAAGAAGTGGACCGACAGTGCCTGACTCCGATCTCGATCTAAGTTTGATAATAATATTACGATATATCAAGTTTAGGCTAAATCGGATCTTTCCTTCGAGAGTTATCGTGCGCACCAGCCAGCCAACCAAACAGACGGGCGGACATCGCTAAATCGATTCCATTGTCCTGAAACGGATTTGACCCAAAGATACCTAGGTTCTAAAATCTTTATTTCGATTAAGTACCTCCCTTTTGAGTACTTATAGGAGTTAAAATTTGAACCTTATTAAAGGAGGTATTTGATGAAGTTGACAGATATTGTCCACTTTTTGTACCGGACCTAGCTCTGATGCAAGTATTAGGATTGGCAAAGTTGGAGCAAAATCGGAAAGTCCTTTCCTTTCTGTGCAGTATTTTTTTTTTTTTGAACATTTTTGAGATTGTTCTGAAGGAGTGGACCGATATTGTCCATCTCCAAGAACTCGATCTAAGTTTGATAATAATATTCTGATGTATCTAGTTTGAACCAAATCGGATGCTACCTTCGAGAGTTATTGTGCGCGCCATCCAGCCAGACAGACGGATGGACGGAAGGACATCGCTGGATTGTCTCCAAATGTCCTGAAACGGATTTGGTGCAAAGAGACCTAGGGCCTAAAGCCTTTATTTCGATGAAACACGTTTTATCCTCTCTAGCCATATGGCAGAGGGTATAAAAAATAGGTTTTTGGCTCTGATGAAAAAGTGTTTTCCAACAATCCACCTTCGGTGGCTCTGATAGATAGTCAATGAGAAAATATTTTTAAGGAACAAAGTTTTGTGACTTTGATATTATCTAAAAAATATTAGGAGCCCTGAAAGCTCTTGAAAAAATTTTGTTTTTGCCAAATGGTCAGGCTTAATTATTGTTTTTATAAATAAAGCTCGTCACTTGGTTAAAATTTTTTTTGTCATAGGAGTTATTTTTAAAATAACTCCTGGGGAGAATATCCCAGACAAAAAACAAGGGAACTGATGAGGATTGGTGGCTCTTTCCGAAAGCAAGGCAACATTACCATCGTTTTCCACGTATAAAAAAATGTTGTTTTTATGAAAACAAAAATAATGGGATTAAGCCTGACCATTTTGTAACAACAAAATACTATGGTATCCCGAACAAACATGCCACCACGGTTCTCTTGGAAGAACTATACTTAAATCCTGGAAATTAATATTTTTACGATCCTTGAAAGAAACATTCCAAAAAAAAAAAATGATTTTTCCAGCCTTTCAAAAATATTCTGCCACCGATAAGCTTAGGGCCAAGCCGTATTTCTTCATCCTACTTGTCTCTATTTCAATGCAAAACATATTTGAAAATATGACCCTTGAAAAAATGCGATAAAAAATTAGGAAAAATATTTCTAAAGACATTGAAAAAGCGTTCTAAAAAAATCAGAATTATTCTCCCTTGGCCCAAGCTGTGCTTTTTAATCCCACTTGTCTCTATTTCATTATAAAATCCATTAAAAACAAGTAAAGAAAGTCCTAAAGTCGGGCGGGGCCGACTTTATGATACCCTACACCACTTTGCTAATTTAGTTGAGCTCCACTTAATAATTTAAAGTTTTTATGGGAGAATTCAATCATACACGCTATGATTATAATTATAATTTAAAATTCAAAGGACTAAATATGCCAAAGCATTTGTATCTTTTAAATTCGGACTTGTATTGCCCATTTGGTGCACAATTAATTTGAAATCGGATAAATATATATAAGAGCTTTATCCAAATCTGAACCGATCTCGATAAAATTTGGCAAATATATTTCTGAGCTGTATTTGATATATTTCCCTGAATATCTTTGTTACGGAGTGCATATTACGGCTGTGGGTAACAAATACAACAAATCGGATGAACAGCATATATGGGAGCTATAGCTATATCTGAACCGATCTTCACCAAATTTGGCATACTACCTTCTAGATTCAATTTAGTCGTATGTGCCGAATTTCATCCCCTTTGGGCAAATAATAGACATTTGGAGTACAATAAAAGTTAAATCGGACGAAGTTATATATGGGAGCTATATCCAAATTTGAACCGATCTCGATAAAATTTAGCAAATGTATTTCTGAGCTGCATTTGAAATATTTCCCCAAATATTGGCTACGGCTGCAGAGGACAAAAATAACAAATCGGATGAACAATATATATGGGAGCTATAGCTATATCTGAACCGATTTTAATCAAATTTGGCATATTTATTTTCATTCCTGATTTGGTTGTATGTGCAAAATTCCGTAGCATTCGGTCTGATATTACACGTTTGGCGCACAATAAAAGGCAAATCGGAGACAGACGGCAGACGGACGGACGGACTGGTATTCATAAATAAACTCAAAAAGTGATTCTATGGAGAACCTCAAAAGTAACTATGGGTCTATCTCGCTTCCTTTTGCCTGTTACAAACAAATGCACAAAGACATAATACCCTTACCTCTATGTGGTGTAGGGTATAAATATGTCAGGAAGCTCTTGGAAAAAATGTAGCAAAAATTCCGGAAAAATATTTTTAAAGTCCCTGAAAGAAAAATTCTCAGAAATCCCTGGTTGCAACCCTTCATAAATATTCTCCCACTCCCACTTGTCTCTATTCCAAAATTAAATTAAAAAATGTGTCAAATTGACAAGTTTTTTCTTCGTCGCTACCTTCTGGCCGATTTAACAATTATCTGTTCTCTTTAAGCTTCACACGAAGTGTCCCGTCATCGCACCACCGATTTCGCAATTACTTTGTTGCAAAATCAAATGCAAAGCAGTTTTGGTTTAGACCATGGCTAACTAGTGTAGTACACACACACCCTATGACCTTGTCTTAATTTCTCGCTTATGCTATTTACCCAGTGTGGCTGGGACGACCACGAATACCAGCCACAACAACAACAGTTGGCAATCATCGTATCATGGTTTTACAAATTACTTTGAGTGTTTTGTCTCAATACCGTTGTGTTTAGGGTCAAGCCTTTAGTGGCTGTGATTTTGAAAATGTCTAGAAATGTAAGAGGGCGGAGGGAGAGGTGGATAATTGTTGTTCTACCTTGATTTGAACATTTCCATTATAATTTCCCTTTGTTGTTGCTTTTTCATGGTAATTAAACGGTGATTTGGATCTGGATGGCTTAGAAGAATTTTCATTTCATGGTTGGTGGTGGTGGTGCTCGTGGTCAGCCAACAGTCAGAAATCTTAGTAAATCCATTTGTTTGTAAACAACTTTGGCCAAAAGAGAAAAAAAAGAGAGGTGGCCAAGACTCGACTTGTAAATGGGCTAAGGTTAAAAATGAATCGAGCTTTTGGTTTCCACTGCTACTGGGGTTTGCTGGCTGTTCTGGTCGATGGATTTTCATTCTCTTTTATTTCTCGTTTTTTTTTTCAAGTTTTCTTTTTCCACCTTTTACCTGCACCGTTTGTTTTGAAACAAGAAAATCCGTTAGCTTTTCAGTTTCCATTGGCGGCGGCTAAAGTGATTTGTAACACACTGAAGTGTAACCAGAACAAAAACAACTGTTTTCAGATTTTGTTTTGGGTTGTTGTTGCCAATTCCATTTAAATGTTTACAACGATTTTGTGTCGATGTTAAGTGTTAATTGTTGTTGGTCATAAGGCCTGTTAAAGCCAACTGTTTTGAGTCAAGTTTGTATTGATGTCAGGAAGAAGAAAAATTGTTTTTTTAAGAAATTTTAAAAATTAAAGACTATGATTGAAATTTTGGAAAGTGAATAAGTAGATAATTACCAAGAGTGGATGGATTCGGAGTTCTTTAAGAAAAGTTAAGAAAATTAAGCAGGGCCTAATTTTAGCTGGGTCTCAGGGACTGGTGTTCCATATGACCTCTAAAATTATTCCAAATATTCATTGCAATATTATTGATCCCATTGCGGATCCTAAAAAATATTTAAGGAACACTGCCAAAAGGTTATTTGTTTTTGAGGATTTTTTCTGAACTAAAATCCTTTATAAATATTTTCTAAGCTATAAACGAGAATTTTATAGAAATGTTATACCCTACACCACAAGGTGGTCAGGGTATTATGTCTTTGTGCATTTGTGTGTAACAGGCGAAAGGAAACGAGATAAACCCATAGTTCCTTTTGATGATCTGCATAGAATCACATTCTGAGTCGATTTATGCATGTCCGTCCGTCCGTCCGTCTGTCCATATATTTTTGTAAACAAAGTACAGTTCGCATTTAATATCCGATTGAGATGAAATTTTGCACAAATCATTTGTTTGGCCCAAGGACGAACCCTATTGAAATTGGAGATAATCGGTCAAAATTTAGACATAGCTCCCATATATATCTTCGTATGATTTACATTTTATTGTGCATCAAACGTGTAATATCAGCGCGAATAGTATGGAATTTTGCACATACAACCAAATTAGGCCTGAAAGTAAATATGCCAAATTTGGTCGAAATCGGTTCAGATATAGCTTTATCTCCCATATATATTGTTCATCCGATTTGTTATTTTTGTCCTCCGCAGCCGTAAATATGCACTCTGTAACAACAATATTTGGGGAACTATATCAAATACAGCTCAGAAATACCTTTGCTAAATTTTATCGAGGTCGGTTCAGATTTGGATATAGCTCCCATATATAACTTCGTCCGATTTACCTTTTTATTGTGCACCAATCATCTAATATTTGTCCAAATGGGATGGAATTTGGCACTTACTACCGATTTGAGTCTAGAAGCTAGTATGCCAAATTTGGTGAAGATCGGTTCAGATATAGCTATAGCTCCCAAATATATTGTTCATCCGATTTGTTATATTTGTTACCCACAACCGTAATATGCACTCCGTAACAACGATATTCAGGGAAATATATCAAATACAGCTCAGATACATCTTTGCCAAATTTTATCGAGATCGGTTCAGATTTGGACATAGCTCCCATATATATATCAAATGGGCAATACAAGTCCGAATTTAAAAAAAATACAAATGCTTCGGCATATTTAGTCTTTTGAACTTTAAATTATAATTATAATCATATGGTGTATGATTTACTTCTCCCATAAAAACTTTTAATTGTTATGTGGAGCTCTACTAAATTAGCAAAGTGGTGTAGGGTATCATAAAGTCGGCCCCGCCCGACTCTAGGACTTTCTTTACTGTTTTTTTTAGAAATTTTAAAAATTAAAGACTGTGACTGAAATGTGGAAAGTGAATAAGTCGATAATTACCATGAGTGGATGGATTCGGAGTTTTTATAAGTTCTTTAAGAAAAATTAAGACTCAGGGACTGGTGTCCAATATGACCTCTAAAATTATTCCAAATATTCATTGCAATATTATTGCTTCTATTGCGGATCCTAAAAAATATTTAAGGAACACTGCCAAAAGGTGATTTGTTTTTGACGATTTTTTCTGAGCTAAAATCCTTTAAAAATATTTTCTAAGCCATAAACGAGGATTTTATAGAATTTTTTTTTCCTACATCTCAGCTTTGAACTTTTTGGGAAAAATTAAAAATTTTTTGAGTCACAAACGTGGATTTTTAAGATATTCCTTTAGATCGTGATATGTGTAAGTGAATACGTTCCGAGAAAGAATTAGATTAAAAATAGTAAAATGTTTAAGATATCCTCAGACATATGGCTACACAGGATATATATCATTTTTTACGGCCAAAACGTGTGTAGTCGAAACAAAAGTTTTTAGATCCTATGTCTCTTTGGACCAAATCTATTTCAGGACATTTGGAGTCGATTTAGCGATGTCCGTCCGTCCGCCTGTCTGTCTGACTGGTGCATATAACTCTCGAAGGCAATAGCCGATTTGATCCAAACTTGGTACATCGTACGGATGGGCAATATCGCTCCACTCCTTCTGGTAAATGCCACACTTAAGGTCGATTTTTCAAAAAAAAAAAAAAAATGTTGTTGCAAAATGGTTAGGCTTAATCCCTTTATTGTTGTTTTTATAAAAACAACGTTTGTTTATTAGTGGAGAACGATGGTAATGTTTACAAGGGGGTAAGGCAGGGAATACCTAGGTTTCGGAAAGAGCCACCAATCCTCATCAGTTCCCTTGTTTTTTTTTTGCCTTGCATCCGAGCTAGGTCAGGTGCGAAAATGGACAATATCAGTTCACTCCATCAAGTACCTCCCCCGCAAAGGGTAACAATTTTAAATATACATAGCTGTTATAAAATGTGAAATAAGCCTCTGATTGCCTTCGAGTATCGCACATCTCGATATTTTTATCAACACAAGATCTGGAATGGAAGTGAAATATATGGAACCACTACTTTTTAGTACCTCCCCACAAAACATAAAAATTTTTATTAACACCTAGCGGGTATCCGCTACTTTGTTAGTGAAAAGTTCGGTATTTTGATGACATTATTCATCGGAATTGTTTTAAATTTGGTATTTGAAGCTCGTAGCGGATACTACAGCCTATGACAAAAAGTTGTCTGTGCAGGTCCACGTCTTCATATAACTCCATATAACGGTACCTCCCGATATTCGGTATTTTGATGATTTTAGCGACATTATTAAGCGGAATTGTTTCCAATTTCCGGAATTTACCAGAAGAATTGGTCCGATCTGCACCTATAAATTTGGTGATCTTGTGCTGATCGAAATATTGAGATATACCAAGTCTGCATGAAATCAGAATTTAATTTCGCGTATTATGAGCTTCATTGATATTCGAAATTCTGACCCTTTGTGGGGAAAATTCCAGAAGAAGGGGACGGATACATTCCATCTTCACAGCAGATCTTGTGTTAGTAGAAATAATGGGATGTGTGTAACTTGAAGCGAACCGGATGCTTATTTCGGATTTTATAATCGTTTTGGTTATTCAAAACTTTTACCCTTTGTGGGGCGGTACCAGAAGGAATGGTTCGATCTCTCCATCTTTATAAAAAATCTGGTGTTGATGGAAATATTGAGATGTGCCAAGTCTGAATGGAATCAAATGTTAATTTCGCGTTTTACGAGCTTCATGAATATTCAAAATTATGACACTTTGTGGGGCAGTATCAGAAGGAGTCGACCAATATATTCCATCTACATACCAGATCTTGGGTTAATAAAAATATTGTGATGTGTGTAATTTGAAGACAATCGGACTTTTAGATCACATTTTTTTAGAGTTATAATTATTCAAAATGTTGAGCCCTTGTCGGCGAGGTACTTGATGGAGTGAACCGATATTGGCCATTTTCGCACCTGACCTAGCTCTTATGGAAATATTAGGATTTGCAAAGTTGGAGCAAACTCGAATTATCGTTTCTCTTTCTGTGCCTTTACCAGAAGGAGTGGAGCAAAATTGGAGTGGACCAATATTACCCATATCCGAACTCAATCTAAGTCTGACAAAAATATTACGATGTATCATGTTTGGACCAAATCGGATACTCTCTTCGAGAGTTATCTTTCCCACAAGCCAGAGAGAAGGACTGATATCGCTATATCGACTCCAAATGGATTTATTCTAAAGAGACCTAAGGTTTAAAACAGTAGTTTCGATGAGACACGTTTTGGACGTATCAAATGATAAATACCCTCTGTAGCCATATGGCTGAGGTCATAAAAAAGACCCCATCCCTAACTCACTTGAGGGTTATAAAATTCCATCAAAATGTTCCTCATATTTTTATCTGCAATAATGCGGATATAGTGCTTATACCTAAAATGCTATTTCCAGGAATTTTAATTCGAAAATTCTATAAATGGTGGAAGAGGGGGGAAATTGTATATTAAGTTTGTCATTACGTTTGTAACACCTCGAAATATACATTTTAGACACCACAAAGAAAAAAAATATTCTTAATCAGCATAAAATTCTATGTCGATTTAGCGATGTCCGTCCGTCTGTGGAAATCACTCTAGCTTGCGAACGAAATGAAGTAGGTTGATAAAAGTTTACTTAAATGTATATTATGTCCGCAGGACTTTTGGTATTGAAAATGGGTCATGTAGGTCCACATTTTAATATAGCCCCCATATAACGGTACCTCCAGATATTCGGTATTTTGATGATTTTAGCGACATTATTTAGCGGAATCGTTCCAAATTTGGTATTCGAAGTTCGTAATAGATACTGCAGCATAAAACAGAAAATGGGCCATGTAGGTCGACGTCTTCGTATAGCCCCCATATAACGGTACCCTCGCAATATTCGGTATTTTGACGATTTTAGCGAAGTTGAAGTTCGTAATGAATACTACAGCCTAAGACAGAAAAGTGTCTGTGCAGGTCCACTACTTCGTATAGTCCTCATATAGCGGTACGTCCCCATATTCGGCATTTTCATGATTTTAGCTACATTATTCACCGATTTTTTTCGAGTTTCGTATTTGAATATTGTAATATTGTAATAGCTTATGACAAAAGTTGCCTGTGCAGGTCCACGTCGTCATATAGACCCTAATATAACGGCTACATTCGATATTTTTAAGATTTAAAAAAATTAACGGATTGTTTTTTTTTTTTTTTTTTTTTTGAAAATTGCCAAATTCTTTCCAAATGGTGGAGAGTATTCAAAGATCAGCCCGGCCGAACTTACAGTTTTTATAATTGTTTGGCTCTACTTTCATATTCTGCTGCATTCTCCCCGTAAGTATTTTTTGGTGTTGCTCAGTGTTATTATTATTTTCGATTTTTTTTTAAGTTTAATATTTTTCTTTGAATTCAATGTAGCCTTTGTCAAAATATTTACAAAAAAATTACCTAATTTCAAATAACTGTATTGCCTATTTTTTTTTTTTTTTTTTTTTTTTGAAAAACACGAATATTCCATCATCGAATATTTTTGTATTCAAATCACAGAACTATAATCACGTCGAGCGAATTCTTCAAAAAAAAAAAAAAATAAATAAATAAATAACAAAAAAAATCTAACAAAAAATCGATATCCTCATAATTCGCAATAAACTGAATTTAAATACCCGCATAATCTGGACCAGAATATTTCTGAAATGAAAGTCGCAAAAAACATACCTGTCGAGATTGTTGTGGTATGTGCGAGAGTGCGTTTGATTGCTTCCCCACTCGATGATCACTTTCCGCCAGGGAGATGTGGAGAGAGGGTGTCACTCCCCAGACTATTTGATGGGTGAAATTGATTAAAAGCCAAAGTAGAAGTTGTTGAAGATGTTGCTGTTTTTTTTTTTTGCTATTATTGTAGGCTTGTTGGCCGCAGCCAGCAGAAGATCCGTGCAGTGAATTGGAGATGCTATTTTAGGAGTGGAGAAAGAGTTGCTTTAACTCACAACAACAACAAAAAACAAGTATCGAAGCAGCCAACATCCGTTCACACTCAACACTTGTCGTGTTCTTTTCTTTTTGTGGTTGTTGTTGCCGTTGTTATTCTGCACTTGAAAATTGTTTGGTGAAATCTCTGAGCCAGCATTTCACTTTAGACATCATCGTTGGTTTTTGTTTTTTTTTTATTTAATTCTATTAGCCTTTAATACCCTATCGAATTTTAAGGGGGAGTGAGTAAAGGTATGGAATTTTTTCTAGCTTTTATTTCGTTTTTTTGCTGTTGTCATTTAAGAACATTGACTCTGAAGAATCCCACCTTAAAAAAAATCGCACACACTTAGGAATTCATGCTAAAACACACACACCAGTCACACATACACTTAAAACATTCCAATATTATTTTTTTTCTCGCTTCTTCTTCACCAATACTCCAACAATTTTGATTTGGGAATTTCTAAAACTCTCTTTTCTTCTTGGGCTCGTTAGGAAGAAGACCAAAGAAATTTCATTTTCACCTTTTTAAAAATTTCACAACTTCATTGAATAATTTATGTTTTTGGTTATAATTAGTAAGATTTTATTCGTGTTGTTGTTTTTTTTTTCTATTTCTGTTTAACAATCAATAATTAGCAACTTAATTTTTATTTCGTGAAATTCTTTTGCCATTCTCTTCAAACTAATAACAAAATTCGTTAAAATCGATGCCTAACTTCGTTTTTTGGGCCCATACGCGCGTACGTTCGTTCTACCGTCTCGAAGACACACACAATAACTGTGAAACGACCAAAAGAAAACTGACATCTATGGCATTCCAAGAGCACATCTAAAGCTTAACTTTAACACATGTCACGGGCACACACACACCAACACTCGCTCACTCACTCACACCCAGCAGAAGACTCACAAAAATTCACACTCTTTCAAAACAAAACAAAAAAAAAAAACAGCGAAGAGACAACAACAACAGCGCTTCGTTTGTATTTTGCTAGACTTTACAACTGGAAAACAAAAACAACAACATCTGAAAACCACAACAACAGAAATTCATTGGGTTGTGCCAAACCTCACCGTCCAAGTGAGGAGAGCCATGAGTTTGGATACCCTCCATAGCCATTGTGTGGAGAAAAAACACAACCGGGTTTGCTTAACACAAACAATGGCAACAACAACAACAGTATCAGAAGCATGACAATAACTTCAACAATACCAGCAGCAACAAAAACCCGTTGTTGACTCTTTCAATTGATTTCAAAGAGGGGGAGAGTGAGATCAGGTGGGAAATAAGAGGGAGAGATATGGGGGGATATCAAAATAATATTGTATTAAGGCCTAATACAATAAGGCCTACTTTAGCCATAGAAGACCTATGGGATTTCTTATGGCATTAGATGCCCATTAAGGTAATCTATGGCGATAGATGATCTGCAAAACCTCCAAAGGCGATAAGAGACCTGCAATGTCGATATGGCGATATAACACCTGCAATGTCTTTTAGGTCTCATATGGCAATAGAAGACTTTTAAGGTCTCCTATAGAGATAGAAAACCTTTAGCAATAGCAATATAGCAATAGAAGACCTTTAATGTCTGTTATGGCAAAAGAAGACCTTCAAGGCTCTTGTGGCAATCTATAGAGATAGACGACCTATGGCGATATACATCTGCAATGTCTTTTAGGTCTCCTATGGCAAAAGAAGACCTTTAGAGTTTCTTATGGGAATAAAATGCCTCTCCTATGGAGAGAACCTTCAAGGTATCCTTCCACCTTGAAGGTCTCCTTCCACCTTGAAGGTCTCCTTCCACCTTGAAGGTCTCCTATAGGTAGAATACCTTAAAGGTCTTCTATCGCTATAGGAGTCCTTCAAGCTGGAGGGAGGCCTTAAAAGTCTTCTATTGCCACAGGAAACCTTAAAGGTCTTCTATTGCCATAGGTTTGCTATGGCGATAAAAGACCTTTAAGACACCTTAAACGCCTTTTATCGCTATAGGAGACCTTAAAGGTCTTCTATGGCGATAAAAGACCTTAAAGGCCCCCTATACCGAATAGGAGACAATGAGGTCTCCTATAGCGAAAAGGAGACCATGATATACCGAAAAGGAGACCAGGAGTTCTCCTATACCGAAAATGAGACCATGAGTTCTCCTATACTGACTAGAAAATCCTGAGTTTTCCTATATCGAATATGAGACGTTGAGGTATCCTATACCGAATAGGAGACGTTGAGGTCTCCTATACCGAATAGGAGACGTTGAGGTCTCCTATACCGAATAGGAGACGTTGAGGTCTCCTATACCGAATAGGAGACGTTGAGGTCTCCTATACCGAATAGAAGACCTCGAAGTCCCTATAGCGAATGGAAGACCCTTTTTATACCCATACCAAATAAAAGACCCTCAGGACTCCTATACCAAATAGAAGACCTTGAGGTATCGTATATTGAATAGGAGACCTTGAGATAGCGAATGAGTACTCTTGGGAGTACCCGAATGGGATATCATGTGGTCTCTTATACTTATTGGGAGACTTTGAGGTATTTTATACCAACTTGAGGTCTCAATTGTCTATAGAAGTCGTATACCGAATAGAATACCTTCAGATTTCCTTTACGACTTTACCGAATGAGAGATCTTGTATATATCTTAAATTTATTCCATTGAAGTAGTAGACCTTATTCTGTAGAGATATATATTTTATATCTCTTGCAGTTTCTTTATTTCTCACCATTTTCACACCACCCCCGTAATGTCCACACTTAATATTGCATTGTTATTAATAAAATATTCACTCGCACTCAAACTCTTCTTGCATTAATAACAAACAATAACAAACCTAAGTTGAACTGCTTCTTCTTCGTCTTCTTCTTCAAAAAAAAAAAAAAAATAACCCAGGTTCCCTCTCCAACGAAAAAAAATTACTTTTATTCACTCTCATTTGGTGGCTCTCCCAACCTACCCCACACTCGTTGATGTGTGGCAGTGTGAGTTGTTTGGTATGCTCCCCGAACTCCTTGTGCCCGGGTGTAATTTTCATATCATTCTCTCTGTGGGAGGGAAGGACGTTTAGAGAAATATTTCCATGCATGTCTTGCAACATTTCAATGCATTGTACGATGATGGTGTGGTGTGGTGGCCAGTGTCATCATACGGACAAACATACATACGATTGACGCGATTCTACGTCCGTATACCATCTTCAGATTCAAGACTTGTTATTCAACTTAACCATCCTTCGTTTTTTTTCGTTTGATTTCTTTACATCTCTATAATGTATTGAGTGGCCGCTAGGCCTTTTGGCAAACAAGAGACTGAGAGAGAGGGAGATAATACCATAAATTACAATTTGTAGTTAGGAGCTCTTTTCTCCTGAAGGGGTATGATTAGCCAAGGAGGAGCAGAAGTAAATAGTAATGCTCTGCTTTCTCTGCATTTTTTCAGGTCTTTGTAAGCGTCTTAATGTTGCCGCTTTGGGAGAAATATTGAAAATTGGTCGATTTTTTTCAAGTCCTCCAGATTAGAACTCAATACCATTTTACAGAGAGAATCCCTTGTGGTAATCGAAAGAGATATACCTCCTCCTCCTCCTCGTGTTCTCCCACGCCGATGAGGAGATGTCGGCGGTTACTTTATGAATTAGGATACCTTAAATTCTCCTGCTTTGAAAAAAGAGGTATTTGAGGTCTCACCTGAAAACAAGGACGCCTATGCAGATCGGGAGACCTTGAGGTATTATATATAGAGATTTTGAAGCCTTCATTGCCGAATAGGAGACGCTACACCGATAATGAGACTTTGAGTTCTCCTATACCTATAAAGAAACCTTGACGTCTCGTATAATGAGAAGGACGCCTAGAGGTCTTCAATACCAATATGGACACCGTGGAGTCTTAAAAACCCGAATAGGAGGCTTTGAGGTCTTCTATGCCAAATAGGAGACCTTAAAGTCTTCTATATCGAATATGAGACCTGGAAGTCTTCTATACCGAATAGGAGACCTTAAGGTTTTCTAAACCGAATAGAAGACTTTAAGATTTTCTATACCGAATAGGAGAGCTTGAGGTTTTTCTGTGCCGAATATGAGACCTTAAGGTTTTCTATGCCGAATAGGAGACCTTAAGGTCTTATATGCCGAATAGGTGACCTTACCTTATATGCCGAATAGGAGGTCTTCTATGCCGAATAAGACCCATTGAGGTCTTCTATGCCGAAAAGGAAACCTTGAGGTCTTCTATACTGAATAAGAGACCTTTGGGCCTTCTATACCGAATAGGAGACCTTGAGGTCTTCTATACCGAATAGGAGACCTTGAAGCCTTCTATACCGAATAGGAGACCTTGAGGTCTTCTATACCGAATAGGAGACCTTGAGGTCTTCTATACTGAAGAGGAGACCTTGACTTCTCCTATAGCGAATAAAAGACTTTGAAGTCTTCTATAGCGAATTTGAGACCTTGGGTCTCCAATAATAATTACAAGACCTAGAAGTCTCCAATACCAAATATGAAACCTTAAGGTCCTCTACATTGATAAGGGGCTCTTGGGAGACCATAAGATCTCCTATACCGAATAGAAGACTTTGAGGTCTCCTTTACCGTTTATAGCATACCTTGGGGTATCCTATATCGATTAAGCTACCTTGATGTCGCCTACACCGAATGTTGCCCATGCATATCCTATTCTGCGGTTGTCCATGTATAAAAGATCCCAAGGGAGGTCTGCTATAAATAGAAAACAACTACAAAGTCTTATGTGGTTTGAAAAGCCTCAGGAATACGTTTATGGACAAATTATCCCTAGAAGGGCTTTAATAGTTTTAAGCCGTCTAAAAATGCTTCTATAGACAGAGCCTCTCAGAGGTCTTTTAAAAGCGGTAGCATTTAAAGAGGCCTTATACGAATAGAAGAGTGCAAGGATGTCTTCTTATTTTAGTAGAAACCGTTTTGAAGATCTTCTATTGTTAGATATCCTTCTAAGAGTCTTATATTAATATCGGGCTATTTAGAGGTATTTTTTATGAATAGATGTCTCCTTAGTGTCATTCCCACCAACGAAGCCCTCTCGAAGACCTTTAATGGGTAGTTGCCCTCTTGAAGGTCTTCTGTGATTGGAAGTTATGTAAGAGGATAGATATTTCATAATAGGTCTGCTATGCATATGGGCTTCCTTAGAGGTGTCCTAGTGATAGAGATCCTTTTTAAGATTTTTTTCCGAGGGTTCTAAGACTTTTCTATAGATCGAAGTTTATAGAAGGGCTTCTATCGACATTTGCCCCCTAGAAATACTTCTGTATTTAAAAACCCCTCATGAAGTACCCCCATAAGGTCTCTGCGAATTCTATAGTTAAAAGCTCTCTACATTTATAAGGTAATTAAGAGAGCTTCTAACTATAGATCTCTCAGAGCCCTCTGATTCATAGAGTACCTCATGAAGGTCGTCTATACACAGAACTCCTTCTAAGAAGCATCTGTCGATAAAAACACATCAAGTCTGCTAAAGAAGCTTCTATAATATAGAATCTATATTTAAGAGTCCCCGGAGAGACCTTCTATGAATGTAAACTCTCAGGTTTTTTGTAGGTAGTAGACCTTTGAGACAGGATGGTGAAGAGAGTCTCACTTTTATATTCTCCCAATTTTGTTACTCTCTGATAATTGTGTGTTTCAATGGTTTTATTTGAGAATGTGAAGCGAAGTATGCTCAGTGAAGACAAGTGTGTCTGTCTCTGTCTTAAAAGGCCTCTGGGAGGTCTTCTAGAAGGCTTTTATGGTGACGTTCTCCGAGAAGGCTTTTATGGAAATAATTCCTCTGAGAGATCCTCTTTGGCATCTATGAAACCTTCCATAAAAAACAGCCCTCTGAGAGGCCTTCTACAGATAAGAAAATCTTTGTTAGATCTTTGGTGGAGTGGATATTTTGGACATTTTTGGTCCACTTTTTGGGTACCAAAAATGGAATAGATTTGATAGAAGACTTGAGAGGTCTCTCTCTGAGAAGACTTTTATAGAAAAATTCCTCTGAGAGATCTTTAATGTATAAGGGTCCTCTGTGGGATCCTCTAACAAGCAGCTTTCTAAAAGGTCTTGATCCACATTTTGGGTATCAAAAAATTCAAATTGTCTCGGCAACCCTTGAGTGCATTAAATTTTGCCCGCATGCAACTACACCCCATCCTCTTCCCCCAATCTTCTCACAATTGAAATACAGTTGGTAATACTGAGCTCTTCTTCTTCTGCTGCGCCTCCTTCTTCTTGTTCTTATTAATCCAATTCTAGTTAATTTTAGGTTTCGTAGCTAAGGAATGCATTCCTTCATGCATGCTTCGGTATATTCTAGTTAGTTGGTGCCATTTGTTGGCATCGTTGTTGTTGTTATAATTATTGGCTAGTTGTTTTTCTTTAGTTCTTACTGTAAAGAGTTTAATGTTGTGTGTGAGAGAGATGGGGAGAGTGGGGTTGTTGAAATGCTAAATTAAATGGGTGTCTGTTGCTGCTGCTGCTGGTGCCGCTGCATTCTTTCTTTGGTTTCATTTAAACTGTAAATATTTTGTGTTCTAGTCTTTAATTAATTTTCTCATTCTTCGGCGCGAGCCTGGAGTAGAGCGACAAGCGCGTTTATAATTTGGCAAACGTCACACTAATGATACTCTCGAGTGTGAACAAAATAATAGACAAATTACATCATGAGAAATAATGAGAGTAGCTATTGTTGCTGTTGTTGGGGAACTGGGTTAGAAGATTAGATGCAGTCGGTGATACCTGCAGATATTTTTTTCTATTGTGCAAATATTTTATTTTCTTTCTTTGTTTCTAGGCTAGAAAGTAGTTCAAGAAATTACCCAGCAATCGAGCATGGAAGTGGTGACAATGTAATTATGTTTGCTAATTAAGAAAAAAAAACTGGAATAGGAATACGAATGGTATTAGACCAGAAAATTGGGTTTTCATAAATAAAAAATCTTATGGAGCGCAAAATTAAATGGAAATTGAAAATTACCTTCTATATATATGGGCTACAACAACAAAATGGAATGCTATGAAATCCAATTAGTAAATCCCAAAACCCTGACTACCTATTGGAGAGTGGAATTTTACAAAAAGTTATGCAAAGGAAACAAATTCTGAAATTGTCGAAAATAAAACTATTTAAAAAAAATTAGTAATTTTTTTTAATAATTATTAAGTATACCCTACCTACAAAGTATATATATTCTGGATCAGCGTAAAATTCTAAGACGACCTAGCAATGTCCGTCTGTCTGTTGTAATCACGCTATCTTTTGAACGAATTGAGATAGAAGACTAAAATTTTGCATACATGCATAGTTTACCAGTAGGCAGGTTAAGTTCGAAAAAGTGTCATGTCGGTCCACGTTTTCGTATAGCCCCCATATAAAGGTACCTCCCGATATTCGGTATTTTCATGATTTTACCGACATTATTTACCAAAATTATTTCGAATTTCGTATTTGGAGTTCAAAATGTGTACTACAACCTATGGCAAAAACTTTCGTATGCAGGTCCAAGTCTTCGTATAGCCCCCATATAAAGGTACCTCCCGATATTCGGTATTTTGATGATTTTAGCGACATTATTTACCAAAATTATTTCGAATTTCGTATTTGAAGTTCAAAATGGGTACTACAACCTATGGCAAAAACTTTCGTATGCAGGTCCACGTTTTCATATAGCCTCCATACAACGGTACCTCCCGATAATCGGTATTTTGATGATTTTAGCGACATTATTAACCGGAATTGTTTCAAATTTGGTATTTGAAGTTCGTAATGGATACTACAGCCTATGACAGAAAATTGTCTGTGCAGATCCACGTCTTCGTATAGCCCCCATATAACGGTACCTCCCTATATTCGGTATTTTGATGATTTAAGCGATATTATTAACCGGAATTTTTTCAAATTTGGTATTTAAAGTTCGTAATGGATACTACAGCCTATGACAGAAAATTGTCTGCGATGGTCCATGTCTTGGTATAGCCTCCCATACAACGGTACCTCCCAATATTCGGTATTTTGATGATTTTAGCGACATTATTCAACGGAATTGTTTCAAAATACGTATTTAGAATTCGTAATGGGAACTACAGTCTGTGACAGAAAAATGTCTATGCAGGTCCAGGTCTTCGTAAAGGCCCCCATATATCAGTACCTCCCTATATTCGGTATTTTGACGAGTTTATGTACAATACCCACCGAAAGTGTTTGAGATGTCGTATTTGAAGTTCATAATGGAAGCTACAGCCTGTGACAGAAAATTGTCTATGCTGGTCCAGGTATTCTCACAGCTTCGATATAACGGTACCACCCTATATACGACATTTTGATGATTTTAGCAACATTATTGATTTTTATTTTATTTCAAATTTCGAATTTGAATATGGTAATGGCTTCTGACAAACAATGCCTATGTTGGTTCACGTCGTATAGACCCCAATATAACGGCTGTAATCGGTATTTTTAAAATTTTAACAGAATTTTTTTAAGGATTTTATTTTTTGAAAATTTCCAAATTCGTTCCAAATGGTGGAGGGTATTCAACTGCTTTTTAACTAGTCATACTTCATCTAATACAGATACAAATTTCGCTATGGGCAAAAATACAAGAAAATCGAACATTTATATCCAATTTTAGGCGCAATCATATATTCCATATTCATCTCAGGTTTCTGGTTGAGAGAAATATTTAGTATCAGAAGGAATGGTCCGATCTCTACCATCTTTATAACATATCTTGTGTTGATGGAAATATTTGTGATGTACCAAGTCTGAATGGAATCGGATTATAATTTCGCGTTTCATGAGCCTCATGGATATTCGAAATTTTGACCCTTTGTGAGGGAGGTACTGGAAGTAGTGGACAGATATACCCTATCTTCACAGCAGATCTTATGTTAGTAGAAATAATGGGATGTGTGAAATATTCAGAGAAGAGAAAACTTTGAGCTTTTGTGGGGGAGTTACTAGAAGAAATGTTCCGATCTCTACCATCTTTATAACAGATCTTGTGTTGATGGAAATTTTGAGATGTACCAAGTCTGAATGGAATTGGATGTTAATTTCGCGTTTCATGAGCTTCGTGGATATTCGAAATTTTGACCCTTTGTGCGAGAGGTACCAGAAGTTGTGGACATATATACCCTATCTTTACAGCAGATCTTATGTTAGTAGAAATAATTGGATGTGTGAAATATGAAGAGAACGGATGTTTATTTCAGATTTTATATTCGTTGTGGTTATTCGAAACTTTGACCCCTTTGGGGGGAGAAAAAAGGTCCTATGTAAAAGATCTTGTGTTGATAGAAATTTTGCTATGTCTGAAGTCTGAATGGAATCGGATGTTAATTTCGCGTGAGCTTTATGGATATTCAAAATGTTGACCCTTTGTGGGGGAGGTACCAGAAGTAGTCGACCGATACATTCCATCTTCACACCAGACCTTGGGTTAATAAAAATAATGTGATGTGGTGAAATTTGAAGAAAATCGGACTCTTACATCACATTTTATGAGAGTTAAGATTATTCAAAATGTTGACTCTTTGGGGCGGGGGGAGATACTTGAGGGGGGACCCATATTGTCCACTTGGGCACCTCACATAGCGCTGATGGAAATATTAGATTGGGAAATTTAGAGCAAAATCGGATCATCCTTTGTCTTTCTGTGCAGTAAAATATATTTTTTTTAATTTTGTCCTTTTGCGAGGGATGTACCAGAATGAGTGGTCCCATATATCCCATCTTCACAGCAGATCGTGTGTTAGTAGAAATAATGGGATGTGGGACATATGTAAAATAATCGTATGCTTATTTCGGATTTTATGATTGTTTTGGTTATTAAAAATGTTAACCTTTGTGGGGGAGGTACCAGCAGGAATGGTCCGACATATTTCATATTCACACCAGACACACCTTGGGTAAATAAAAATATTGTAATGTGTTTAATTTGAAGACAATCGGACACTTACATCACATTTTATAAGAGTTATAATAATTCAAAATTTTGACTTTTTTTGGGGAGGTACTTGATGGAGTGGACCGATATTGTCCATTTTCTCACCTGACCTACCACTGATGCAAATATTGGGATTTGCAAAGTTTGGAGAAAAATCAGATTATCATTTCTCTTTCTAAGCAGTAAAATCTTTTTTTTTTTTTTTTTTTTTTTTTGAAAATGTTGTCTTTTTGTGGGGGAGGTACCAGAAGGAGTGGACCAATATTACCCATCTCCCAACTCGATGTAAGTTTGACAATAATATTACGATGTACCAAGTTTGGACCAAATCGAATACTCCCTTACGAGAGTTATCGTGCACACCAGCCAGACAGACATATGGACGGACGGACATTGCTAGATCGACTCCAAATGTTCTGAAACGGATTTGGTCCAAAGAGATGATACACGTTTTGGCCGTATCGAATGATATATACCCTTTCTAGACATATGGCGGAGGATTTAATAATATTACCAATATTCTACTACTTGATACCATTTTCGTGCTCTTTAAAAGTCCTCTGAAACTCCTTGTTTATTGAACTGCATAACAACATACATTCGTATTTATTTACCATTCTTTAACAACAACAAACAAAAAAAAAGAAAAAACAGAAAACAATAAAACACTTAACAATACACATCATAAACAAACGGATTTGCATTAAGAACAACAACAATGGCAGCAGCATTATTAACAAGAAACAGCATCCCAACAAATCTGGGGTGTGTTTCATCAACAGCATCAACATCAACAACAACGACAAAAACAAAAACTCAAGTCATATATCACACAGATGTTGTATTCATACATACATATGTATTAGTATGAGTGTGCACAATAACATCTTCTTCATCACAGACATGATCATCAAAGATATTCGCAGACGAATGAATGAATGATCAATAAATCTCATTCTCTATGGGGTTGTATACAAATCTCTCATGTATGTATATACATACATACATACACACACCAGGGATGGATAAGTCTGTATATACATATTACACTATTGAAAATCTAAAAATCATAATTTTTAATTTTTTTTTTTTTTTTGAATGAAAGCAAAAAAATGTCGGAAATATCATCAAATTTTAGAATAAGTTTAGATTTCGTCGAATTGGTCACATTTGGCACAAATTATGGCCTTCAAAAGGCCAATAAAACCATCATACCTTGACCAAATGTTGCTCTGCGATATTTTGGCCCCTTCCCGGCAAAGCGCTTGCTTGAGGTGATCGACACTTTGGTATTTTTCAATGACAACCTTGCTTTCCAAAATACTCCAGACACAATAGTCCAACGAATTGGTATCCGGAGATTTTGGTGGCCATTGTGCGCTGAAAATGAAGCGAGGAACCTCATTTTGTAACCATTCATGGGTGGCGCGTGCTGAGTGCAATGGTTCTGATTCCTGTTGGAATAATCAAGGTCTGCAGCCAAAATGCATGCCCAAGGCTTTAATACACCCTCCAGAATATTTTCGCGATAATATTCGGTATTTATTTTGATGCCACGGTCGATTAATGCGAGCGGAGAGCGACCATCGCTGTTATGCCGGAGAGAACTAAATTCGGCAGTTCAGCCCTTTCGGCCAAGCGAAGCAACACTTTAGCTCTTTTGAGTATATTTTCTTTTTGTTGCGGTATAAGTTCTTGAAATTCTTGGAATTTCAATGTCGAATGGAATATTGCGATATGTTCAGCTCACGAGCCATTTTTCGGCCACAACGACGCGGGTTTCGAACAAGTCGCTTCTTTACTTTTCGAAACATTTCTGGTGATGTTTCTGTTTTCTTCCGTCCACTTCCTTGACGTCGGGCTACGCTACCAGTATCACGGTAACGTGCGATGATACGAGATAGCCCCTCGTGGTTTTCCAGCCAAATATAAAGAAATCACACTATCACGCTTGAATTCCATCACGAATAAGTTTTTTCCTGGAAAATTCTCACCAAAATGCCATTTATACGCTTGTATGCAATATAATGAGCTGTCACTGGAATAATTTTAACAGCTGTCGGACGAGTGGCTTAGAAATTACAGCAGTCTGAAGTTGCTTGCAGTTTTTTCATCTCACCCTGTAGTTGTTCGAAAAGTACTAAATAGTACTACATTTTGGTATTGGGTAAAGTGATAGAGGTTGAATCTCGAAATTTGATATTGTGGTCTCTGTGTCTGGGATTGAGATACGGAGATGGTTTTGGATATGTGTACGACAAGTGCACGAAAAGTACTAAATAGTACCAAATTTGGTATTGTGTGAAGGGATAGAGCTGGAATCTAGAAATTTCATATTCAGGTCTCTGTTAATATCTGGGATTGAGTTATGAATGGTGGTTTTTGGAAATATCGAATATAATTGTACGAAAAGTACTGAATGGTACTATATTCGGTACTGGGTGAGGGAAAAAGAGATACAATTTTGGAATTTAAAATCTAAATTACCAATGGTACCTGTTTTGTGAGATTTGTCTGTGGTTGGGAAATGGGTCTTATATTTGTACGAAAAGTACTAAATAGTCCTAAATTTGGTGTCGGGACTGGGCTGAAATCTCAAAGTTTAATATTGAAGTCTGTGTTGGTATATGGGATTGAGATGTAAAGGAAGTTTTTGAAATGTGTTCTATAATTGTACGAAACGTACTAAATAGTACTAAATTTGCTATTGAATGGCAGAAAAGGGCTGAAATCCTAAAATTTGATATATGTAGATGTCACTATTGGTGCCTGTGTTTAAAATGTGAAGGTGGTTTTTACGAATAGTACCAAATGGTAGCAAATTTGGTAAAGGAATAGGGCTGAAATCCTCAAATTTGACATTGAGGTCTCTTTTGGTACCTGAAATTGAGATATGGAGGTGGTTTTGGAAATGTGTACAATAATTGCTTGAAAAGTCTACGATGGAGACGTGTACCCTCGAAAAGAAGCCTAAAATTTTGCATACATGTTTATTTTTTCAGTAGGCAGGTTAAGTTCGTAAATGGGCCATGTAGGTCCACGTTTTCAGATAGCCCCCATATAACGGTACTTCCCGATATTCGATATTTTCATGATTTTAGCGTCATTTTTCACCGGAATTGTTTCAAATTACGTATTTTGAGTTCGTAATGGATACTAAAGCCTATGACAGAAAATTGTCTGTGCAGGTCCAGGTCTTTATATAGGCCCCACATATAACGGTACCTCCCAATATTCGCTATTTCAATGATTTTAGCGTCATGATTAGCCGGAATTGTTTCAAATTTTGTATTTGAAGTTCGAAATGGGAACTACAGCCTATGATAGAAAATAATCTGTGCAGGTCCACGTCTTCGTATAGCCCCCATATAACAGTACCTCCCAATATTCGGTATTTTGATGATTTTAGCGTCACTATTCACCGGAATTGTTTCAAATTAGGTATTTGAAGTTCGAAATGGATACTACAGCCTAAGACAGAAAATTATTTGTGGAGGTCCACGTCTTCGTATAGCCTCCATATAACGTTACCTCCCTATATTCGGTATTTTGATGATTTTAGCGCCATTTTTCACAGGAATTGTTTCAAATTTGGTATTTGAAGTTCCTAATGGATACTACAGCCTATGATAGAAAATAATCTGTGCAGGTCCACGTCTTCGTATAGCCCCCATATAACAGTACCTCCCGATATTCGGTATTTTGATGATTTTAGCGTCATTATTCACCAGAATTGTTTCAAATTACGTATTTAGAGTTCGTAATGGGAACTGCAGCCCATAACAGAAAATTGTCTATGCAGGTCCAGGTCTTCATATAGGCCCCATATCTCAATACCTCCCTATATTCGGTATTTTGACGAGTTTAGGTACAATACTCACAGAAATTGTTTGAGATGTCGTATTTGAAGTTCGTAATGGATGCTACAGCCTGTGATAGAAAATTTTCTATGCAGGTCCAGGTCTTCGCATAGCTCCGATAGAACGGTACCTCCCCTATTTACGATATTTTGATAATTTTAGCTGCAGTATTCACCGTTTATTTCAAGTTTCGAATTTGAATATGGTAATGACTTATGACAAACAATGCCTATGTAGGTCCACGTCGTATAGACTCCAATATAACGGCCATATTCGGTATTTTTAAAGTTTTAACAGTATTTTTTTAAGAATTTTATTTTTTTTGAAAATTTCAAAATTCGTTCCAAATGGTGGAGGGTATTCAAAGTTTGGCCCGGTTGAATTTACTGTTTTTTATCGTGTTGAATTTTCATATTTCCCATCCCTGACAAACACACACACCCAACTTCTCAATAGAACAGAATGCACAGCATTATTATCGATCATGCCACAGCCTATGTAGTTGTTTTTTGTTGTTAATACGCAACATGCCGCCACTTTTGATCGTATGATATTTACAAGACGCAATGAAGTCCGAGATTTATGCCACAAGTCCATTTGATGCCTGGCCAGCTGAGTGATCTCTTTGTAAAGCATTTTTTCTTTGCTGGCGTGCGTTGTTGCAACTTCGAAAGCACTTCAATGAGTTGGCAATTATATGCGGTACTTTATCTTCCTCAACTGCGACTATTGTCGATAATTATAATTTCAATATTTTTTTCCTTTCAAGTAATTACCACATAACCAAATTATGATGCGTTGCGGATGACATTTGACGAAATTGGGTTGCACAAGTTAATTACCATCAAAAGTATCGTCAATTCTCAACACAAATTATTGCCTTGTTATTTTTTTTTTTTTTTGTAAAAATGTTTTCTTATTTTTTTTAAAGTTCATTATGTTGCATATGTGGAGGTCTTTTGCAACTTCAACATGACATTCATATAAATTACAATAAAAAAAAATAAATATTTTACTGGCCCCCAGGCGAAGTGTGTTGCAAGTCATGAGAACGTCGAGAACTTTGAAAGAGTTACACAAATTAATGCAAATGAATTGTGTGTGTGTGTGCGTATGTATGCAATTAATTTCTTAATTGCCTTAGCATATTAATAATTAAGTAAACCATAAGTGTTATGAAAGAGAAATGAGAACATAACGGAAGAGAGAAAACATAAACAAATACAATACAATGCAATACATGTTTGCTGTAATCCTTCATACAAAACGCCCGTTCAAAGTCCAGATCCGAAATAAAGGAGCGTCTTTATGTCAATGTTCTTGGTGTGAGAGCAAGAATTTACAATGGATATTAGGGTGTTACGAATTCAATCTTTTTTGTTACAAAAAAAATTTATATATTAAAATTAGAAAGTAATTAATTTTCTTACCCACAAAAAATTTTTAGTTAAGGCACTTACCTGAAATAAAAAAAGAAAAGAAAAATATAAATAAGACCAAAAGAAGTGAATAATAAAAATAAAAAAAGTAAAGAGGCAGCTAAGTTCAGTAGGACCGATCTTCTTATGCCCTCCATCATTTGGAAGAAACTTGAAAATTTAAAAAAGACAAGTAAAAAAGTATCGGTCGGTTTTCCCGAGAGATGTATACCCTCAACACTCTTGAATAGGATATAAATATTATTAAAAATATATAAGAAAATCGAACAATTGTATCCAATTTATGGGAAATCATGAATTCCACATTCATCTCCGGATTCTGGATGAGAGGCATATATTTAGATATGGCAAGTTGTAAAGAATCGCTGAGTTGTTTCGCAATTAATGACAGATAAAAGTATTGCAAAATTGTGTTCCTTTGTGTGTGAGGTACCAGAAGGGATTCGTAGATATATAGCATCTTCACAACAGATCTTGTGTTAGCAAAAATGTTTTTATGTGTAAAATTTGAAGAGAGTTGGATGCTTATTTCGCTTTCTCTGCACGTTTTGTTTTTCAAAATTTTGAAACTTATCTGGGGCAGATATGGGTCCGATCTCTACCATCTTTATAACTGATCTTGTGTTGATGGAAATATTGGGATGTGCAAAGTCTTGAATGGAATCGGATGTCAATTTTGCTTTTTATGCGCTTCATGGATATTCAAAATTTTGAGCCTTTGTGGGGAAGGTACCAGAAGGAGTGGACCGCTATATTCCATCTTCACAACGGATCTTTTGTTAGTGGAAATAATGGGATGTGTGCAATATGATGCGCATTTTGGATTTTATAAACGTTTTGGTTATTCAAAACTTTGACCCTTTGTGGGGGAGGTACCAGAAGGAATGGTCCGATATCTACCGTTCTTTTTAGCAGATCCTGTGTTGATAGAAATACTCAGATGTGCCAAGTCTAAATGGAATCGGATGTTAATTTCGCATTTTATGAGCTTATTGGATATTTAAAATTTCGACCTTTTGTGGGCGAGGTACCAGAAGGTGTGGACCGATATATCCCATCCTTACGCCAGATCTTGGGTTTATAAAAATATTGGGGTGTGTGAAGTTTTAAGACAATCAGGCTCTTACATCACATTTTATAAAATTTGTAATTATTCAAAATTTAGACCCTTTGCGGGGGAGGTACTTGATGGAGTGGACCGATATTGTCCATTTTCGCACCCGACCTAGCACTGACACAAATATTAGGGTTTGCAAAGTTTCAAGCAAAATCGGATTATCGTTTATCTTTCTGTGTAGAAAATATATATTTTTGAAAATTTCGACCTTTTGTGGGGGAGGTACCAAAAGGAGTGGACCGATATATTCCATCTTAACACCAGACCTTGGGTTAATATAAATATTGTAATGAGTGAAATTTGAAGGCAATCGGACTCTCCCATCACATTTTATAAGAGTTATATTATTCAACTTTGCGGGAGAGATACTTTATGGAGTGGACCGATATTGCCCTTTTTCGCACCCGACCTAGCACTGACGCAAATATTAGGTTTTGCAAAGTTGGAGCAAAATCGGATTATCGTTTCTCTTTCTGTGAAGAATATATATATTTTAAAAATCTCGACATTTTGTGGAGGAGGTACCAAAAGGAGTCGACCGATATTGCCCGTCTCCGAACTCGATCTAAGTTTGACAAAAATATTACGATTTATCAAGTTTACACCAAATCGGATACTCTCTTCGAGAGTTATCGTGTGCACCAGCTAGCCAGACAGACAGACAGACGGACGGACATCGCTAGATCGACTGCAAATGTTCTGAAACGGATTTGGTCCAAAGAGACCTAGGATCTAAAACCGTTATTTCGACTAGGCACGTTTTGACCGTATCAAATTGTATATACCCTCTGTAGCCATATGGCTGAGGGTATAAAAATAAAAAAAGTAAAAAAGCAGGTAAGTTCAGCCGGGCCGAACTTTTTATACCCTCTACCAATTGGAAGAAACTTGAAAATTTTCAAAAAACAAAAAAATATTTAGCCGCTCATATGAATCGACTGTGGCATCAGAATAAATGCCGAATGTTATCTCGAAAATATTCTGAAGGTGTATATAGGCCTTGGGTACGCAAAAATTTTGGCCGCAGGCCTTAGACATTCGCCAACCAGTTATGGTTACAAATTTTCATCGCACAATGGCCACCAAAATCTCCGGATACCAATCCGTTGGACTATTGTGTCTGGAGTAATTTAGAAAGCAAGGTTGGCACTAAGAAATAGGTGTCGATCACCTCAAACAAGCGCTTCGCCGGGAATGGGCCAAAATACAGCAGAGCAACATTCGGGCAGCGTATGATGGTTTCATTGGCCGTTTGAAGGCCATAATTCGTGCCAAGGGTGACCAATTCGAACAAATCTAAACTAATTCTAAAATTTGATGCTATTTCCGACATTTTTCGCTTTCATTCAATAAAATTTAAAAAAAATTAAAAATTATGGCGTTTGACTTTGTTACAGTTTTTTAATCTCACCCTGTATGTTTTAAGGATCAAATATAATTTTGTTAAAAAAATATGTTTTCAAGGACCAGATACAAAGAGTTTTTTGTCTTAAATTTTTTTCGAGGACCTTGTATCTTTAGTTTTTTTTTCAAAGAGGATTTTAAAAATCGTTTTTTTTTTGTATCTTTTTATTGTCCATCACTGCAACTTTCATTCACAAAACTCCATTCCCCCATTTGGCATTTGAAGTTAGTAAAATCCGCAATGAAAAAAAAAGTATTTTTCCTAAGAACACGGACACAAATGGAATGGTGGGGCCGATATCAACTACCATAAAAAACTACCATCAACAGCAACCACAACAACAACAGTATCATTGAGAAAAACATTAACAAAGCCAATGAAGATTGCTAATTTACTGGAGAACGATGGTCTTTCTCTCATTTCTGGTTTTCATTTACCACAGCGACAACAACAAATTATGGCATTGTTCTTATTTCTGTGGACTTTCTTTTTGGTTCTGATGCCGCTGCTACGCTTGATAATGTTGTCAGTTAAATGACAGACATGGTCGACACAGCGTGCAGGGCGACAGACAGATAGACAATTAAACAGCCAGATGATTGTGGGTGGATTGTATAGATATACAAATATACATGTGTGTGTGTGTGTACACTGTACATATGGTTGTATGATTGTATTGGTTGGCAATGATAGACTTGGTTAACAAATGTAAACAATAACTGGAATTGTTTATCTTTGACGCACAGTTCCCTCCATAATCAGATACATATTGTTGTTGTGAGAGAAGATTGCGGATATGGGGAAGAATTTTTGCAGATGTTCAGACAGTGGGCACTCTGTGAATTAGTCAAACCTTAAAAAATTGGTGACCACTTTCCGGGCAAGAAACAATCACATAAGGACAAAGTATCCTGGGTGAGAAAATTTTTAAGGAATAGTTTTTTCAAGGACCAAACATTGATTTTCAAAGAATAATTTCCAATGATTTTATAGCCACCAAAAGCGGATTTCTTGAAAAAAATATTGCAAGGACCAAACGTGGATTTTGAAAGGATAGTCTTTTTGAGGATCAGACGTAGATTTTTAAAGGATATTCTTTTCGAGGATCAAACTTAGATTTTTAAAGGATATACTTTTCAACTATCAAACGTGGATTTTTAAAGTATATTTTATCAAGGATCAAACGTGGATTTTTAAAGGATATTCTCTTCAAGGATCAAACGTGGATTTTTAAGGGATATTCTTCTCAAGGATCAAACTTTGATTTTTAAATGATATTTTTTTCAAGGATCAAACTTTGATTTTTAAAGGATATTTTTTTCAAGGATCAAACGTGGATATTAAAGGATCAAACGTGGTTTTTTTAAGAATATTTTTACAAGGATTTTTAAGGATATTTTTGCAAGGATCAAACTTTGATTTTTAATGGATATTTTTTTTTAAGGATCAAATTTTGATTATTAATGGATATTTTTTAAGGATCAGGCGTGGATTTTTTAAAGGATATTCTTTCAAGGATCAAATGTTGATTTTTAAAGGATATTTTTCGAGGACCAAACGTGCATTTTTAAGGGATATTTTTTCAAGTACCGAACATGGATTTTTAAAGGACATTTTTCAAGGGCCAAACATGTATTTTTAAGGATCAAACTTTGATTTTTAATGGATATTTTTTTAAGGATCAAACGTGGATTTTTTAAAGGATCAAATGTTGATTTTTTAAGGATATTTTGTCGAGGATCAAATGTTGTTTTTTAATGAATATTTTTCGAGGACCAAACGTGTATTTTTAAGGGATATTTTTTCAAGTACCGAACATGGACTTTTAAAGGACATTTTTCAAGGGCCAAACATGTATTTTTAAGGATTTCTTTTTCAAGGACTAAAAAGTAGATTTTTAAAGGGTACATTTTCAAAGACCAAATGTGGGTTTTTAAAAGATATATTTTCAAGGACCAAACATGGATGTTTAAAGAATATTTTTTCAAAGATCAAAGGCCAAAATAGATTTTTAAAGGATGTATTTTCAAGGACCAAACGTGGGTTTTTTTAGAACATTTTCAAGGGCCAAAAAAATGTTTTTTCAAGGAATTAACGTGGAAACGTTAATTTTTAAAGAATATTTTTCAAGAACCAATAAACTTTTTTTAAGACCAAACGTAGATTTTTAAAGAATTGTTTTTTAAGGACCAAAGAACTTTTTTTAAAGGACCAAACGTGGATTTTTGAAGAATATTTTTTCAAGAACCAAAGAACTTTTTTAAAGGACCAAACGTGGATTTTTAAAGAATATTTTTTGAAGGACCAACGAACTTTTTTTAAAGGACCAAATGTGGACTTTTAAAGAATATTTTTTCAAGGACCAAAGAACTTTTTTAAAGGACCAAATGTGGACTTTTAAAGAACATTTTTTCAAGGACAAAATATTTTTTTCAAGGGCCAAATTATAAATATAATTTTCGTGGACAAACGCGGCTTTTTAGAGAATACATTCTCAAGGACCAGAGAACTTTTGTATGGAACAAATGTGGATTTTTAAAGGATATTTTTTCAAGGACCAAATAACTTTTTTTTAAAGGACCAAACCCGGATTTTTAATGAATATTTTATCAAGGACTGAACGTGGATTTTTAAACATTTTTCAAGGACCCAACGTGAATTTTTAAAGATTATTTTTTCAAGGACCCAATGTGGGTTCTTAAAATTATTTGTTCAAGGACCCATCGTGGATTTTTCCAAAGATTTTTCAGCCCACAAACGTGGATTTTTAACGAATATTTTTCAAGGATTTTATAGGCACCAAAGTTAGATTTTTAACGAATTTTTTACAAGGATTTTTTAGCCTGCAAACGTGGATTTTTTTAACAAATATTTTCCATGGATTTTATAGCCACTAAACTTGGGTTTTTTAAACTTTTTTCCAAGGATTTTATAACCACCAAACTTAGATTTTTTAACGAATATTTTCCAAGAATTTTATAGCCACAAAACGTGGTTTTAAAAAACGTTGATTTTTAAGGAGATTTTTTCAAGGCCAAAAAAGTAGACTTTTAAATGATAGATTTGTAAATTATATTTTTTCAAGGACTAAACATGGGGCTTAAAGAATATGTTTTCTAGAACCAAACTTGGATTTTTACGGAATGTTTTTCAAGGATCAAAAGTGGATTTTTAATAATATTCAGTAGGGATTATTCAAGGACTATGTACAGTAATTTTTAACAACGTAATATTTTTTAGTGGAATATCGTATAATATATTTGCCAAATAATATTTGACAAATATCCCGCTAGGCCATATTATTATGGTTAATATTAATGTGGTGGAGTTCATATTCAAACATATGTTAATATTTTCCAAATAATAAATCATCAGTGCCCTCTCACACCCACTTGCCTGGCGAAAAGCCAAACAAATGCCTTTATCTAACCAATCAATTTAAAAAACACTTGTTCTTTAACCTGAACACACACAACATGGCTAAATTTCAGCCATGGAATGTGGTTTGGTATGTGGAAAAGTTGCCACAATAAAACACCAAAGCATAGCAACCAACAGATAAGTCAGACAACCAACAAACTTCCAACTTGGCATCAAACCAACCAGGCTACAGTTTGAAAAGCATTGCTGCTACGAAATGTTAAACATTAACATGACCATTGTGTTTTAATGGCTAAAATAAAAGCTTAGCTTTAGCAAAAACCATGTAACATACTCATCGATAGATGGACGATAGCCAACATGTTGCATCAAACCTCAGAAAACTTGTTTACCAAAGCTGTGTAAACGAAGGTAAGAGTATGCCTAAAATTTGTTGTTTTTCTTTCTCTCGGCGAGCTTCAGAATGAAAATGTAAACAAACCAAGGTGAGAGCCCCCTCGCACAGGTAAAAGTCGTCTGACAACAATTATGATATTTAAATTTTTGAAAAAAGCTTTTTATAATTGAATTGGGTATTTGAGTGTGTTTAGAGAGATATGGGAGTAAATATCATTGAAGTAGTTTAGGAAGGCTTATTAAAAATATAATGGTTTACTGAAAAAAATCCTAAAAATCCAGGCTATTTATTGGTGATTGTCCTTAGGTGTTTTTCCTAAGAAATAAATGTTTTATGGTGTCTCAAAAAAATTAAATGTCCTTAAATTTTTAATCAGAAAAAATTAAAAAAAAAATTTTTTTTTTTAAGAGAAATACTTTAAATCTCTACCATTGTAGCTCAAATAATTCCTCAAAAATAGTATTAAAGATCTACTTTTTTGTCTTCCGTTCATAAAAATTCCAAAAAAATTATTTATCGAAATATTTTTCAGAAAAATCTCAAAAAAATCATTTATTTCTGTTGGTAAAAAAATAGATCCACTTAGTGGCTCTAGTGGTCTTTGGAAAATGTCTTTAAGAACCAAAGATTGGGGCTCAAATTATGCTTCAAAAATATTTTTAAAAAAATATATAAAAAAATTGTGTCTTCTGATAATCCCTCAGAAATATTTTAGATTATGCCTTCTGATATGTTCTCTGAAAACTTTTGAAGCTCCTCAGTAGTACTTAAGAAAATCAACGATAGGGTCTTTTGGTAGTGCCTTAGATAAAAAATAATAATCTTTGGATATGTAAAGTCCTTAAAATCCTCTTTATAAAAATACTATTAAAAATTCAAGTTTGGTCCTTAAAACAATACTATGAAAAAAATCCAGGTTTGATATATATATTTTTTGATCCTTGAAAAAATATTCCTTAAAATTCAATGTTTGGTCTTCGAAAAATATTCTTTGAAAATCCACGTTTGGTCCTTTAAAAATATTATTTAACAGCCGACTTGGGTCCATAAAAACATATTCTTTCATCCTTGAAAACAAATTCTTTAAAAATCCACGTTTGGTCCTTGAAAAATTGTTTAACAAAAAATTCAGGTTGATCCTTGAAAATTTTTCTTCTAAGAATTTAAGTTGGGTCCTAAAAAAAATATTCATTGGTGCTTAAAAAAATATTCTGCAAAAACTCACGTTTAGTCCTTAAAAAAATATTCTTTAAAAATTCAAGCTTGGGACTTAAAAACTTTTATTTAAAATTTAGGTTGGTCCTTGAAAAAATATATTTAAAATTAAATAATATTCTTTGGTCTTTGGAATGATAATCGCTGATCCCTAAAAAAATATCATACAAAAATTCACGTTTAGTCCTTTAAAAAAATATTCTTTGTCCTTGAAAGAACATTCTTTAAAAATTCACGTCTAGTCTTTGAAAAATTATGCCTTGTTCCTTGGAAAAAATCTTAAAAAAAATATCTCTGGTCCTTGAAAAAGTATTCCTTAAAAACATTTTTGGTTTTTTTCTTGAAAAAGTAATCTCTGGTCCTTGAAAAGGTATTCCTTAAAAACATTTTTGGTCCTTGAAAAAATATTCTTTGAAAAATCACGTCTGGCAGTACTTGAAACTATATTAACAGGATTATCGATCTTGAAAAGGTTTTTTTTTAAATCCACGTTTGGTCCTTAAAAATACTGAAAAAACCATTGATGGATCGGAATAAATTCTTAGAAAAATCCACGTTCGGTGGCTCTATTGGTCCTTGAAAAAAAATCTCTAATCTCTTTAAAAATCTTTTGGTGGCTTTGAAAGTCATGAAAAAATTCTTCAAAAAATCAACGTTTGTTTAGTGGCCCTGATAGTCCTACAAAAATTCTTAAAAAAATTTAAACATATTGAGATTTGTAGTTCTGTTGGTCCTTAATTTCTATTTAAATTCCTCAAAAGCCGCGGTTCTCTCATTGGTCCTTGGAAAAAATCTTTAAAAAATTCACGTTTCGATGGTTTTGATAGTCCAAGAAGAAATTCTTTAAACAATACGCGTTTGGTTGGCTCTGATAGTCTTTAGAGAAATCCTTAAAAAAACCTTAACAAATCGTGATTTGGAAGCTGTGATGGTCCTTAATTCCTATTCCAATTCCTAACATACGCAGGTTTTAAGGAAAGAGTGTTGGAAAAAACTACATCTGGGTGCTTTATTGGCTCTTGAAAAAAAAATATTAAAAACCAAGTTTAGCGGCTCTAAGAGTCCTGGAATATATTCTTGAAAAATTGTCTATTGATGGCTATAACAGTTCTGCCAATTTCTTTAAAAATACACCTTCCGAAAGTTCCAAAAAATATTTTTAAAAAATTCAGGCTTGAGTATTTTTTTTTTTTTGAAAAACTTTCTTTAAAAGACCAGGATTTGTGTCTCAAAAAGTCCTCGAAAAAAATAATTTAAAAATTATTTTTGTGGTGGCTCTGATAGTCCTTACAAATTACTTTAAAAATCCAAGTTTGGTCCTTCAAATTTCGTTTTGTAAAACAATCCACAACAATTGGTGATTTTGAGGAGGTTTTTGAAAAAAATTCAAAAAAAAAAATCACAGCTCCAATAGTCTTTGGAAAAATGCGTTCAAAGGCCTTTTTACTACCCTCCAAAATATCTTAAAAATACAAATTTTAGTGGCTTAGAAAGTCTCTTAAAAACTAACCTTCAACAATTTCAGGTTTCGTGAATCTGGTCGCCCTTGAAAAATATTTTATAAAAGAATCGTAAAAAGTGAATTTGATACAGTCTTAAAAAATATTGTAAAAATACAGGTTTTGGTTGCTGTCAAGTTTAACCGATATGATAGTCTTTGAAAAATAAAAAAAATAAAAAAAAAAAAAGTTTAAAGGCTTTTTACCAATCACCAATTTTTGGTGACTTTAAAAATCCTTTAAAAATTATTCTTCAAAAACTCAGGTTTGGTGGCTGTGATAGTCCTTGAAAAATATTTTACAAACAATTCTTAAAAATTACGTTTAGTGGCTTTAGTAAAAATCCAGATTTCGTAGATCTGATAGTTCTTGAAAAAATCTTAAAACTTCCATGAGAAATTCTAAATTTGTTGGCTCTGATAATCTTTGAAAAAATAGTCAAAAATTCGTTCAGTTATTATAAATCAAAAATATCCTTAAAATGCAAATTTTGGTGGCTTTAAAGGTCCTTTAAAAATTATTCTTGAAAAACTCAGGGTTGGTTGCTGTGATAGTCCTCGAAAAATATTTTACAAAAAATTCTTAAAAATTACGTTTAGTGGCTTTGAAAGAGTCCTTAAAATTCACATTTGGTTGCTCTGATAGTCCTTGAAGAAAAATCTTAAAAAGGTTCGTTTGGTGACACTTCTGATTTTGGTAGTCCTCGAGAAAATTCCTTCACAAGAAGACTTTTGTCAGCTTTCATAAATCTTAAAAAAAATGTTGGTCATTATCCTTGCTCGGTTGGTAACATATCCTTAAAAATCTACCTTTAGTTTTGGTAGCTCTAAAAGTCCTTGACGAAATTTCTTAAAAAACACGTTTGGTGCCTTCTTCAAAAAAGACCAAAAAGTCAATTGGGGGTGATGAAAATTACTCGTCAAATGTCACTGACAAAGTCCTTAAAAAAGTCCTTACAAGGAAGGTTCGGTAGCTCTGAAAGTCTTTGAAAAAATCCTAAAAAGCGGCGTTTTGTGTCTCCTTTAAAAAAGGCCTAAAGATCGATCTGAAGTCTCAAGAATAAAAATACTAAAAATCCTCGTTTTATAGCTCCGAAAGTCCTTGTTATCCTTCATAATTTTTAAAAAAATGTTTTTTTTTTCAAAATTCTATTATCCTTAAAAATCTACGTTTGGAATCGCTGTTGGTCTTTCAATAAATATTTTCAAAAAATATTTTAAAAAAAATATATGTTAGGTAGTTATGATAGTCTTTGAAAAAATCCTTGAAAAAAATGGTTGGTGGCTCTGTTGGCCCTTGAAAATTTTTTTTAAAAATCCAATTCTGGTGGCTATGAGAGTCCTTGATTTTTGCTATTTCTGCTACTTTCAAAAGTTATTATAAAATTTCCATTTTTTACCCTGATCCCTTAGCCTCCAAGAAATATTATAGGAAATAAAATATCTAACTAATTTATGTATGACATCTTGCAATTGCATTGCATTGTAAATCGCTCAGAAAAATGCCCGCACATAAATCGCCGTCGATGTTTATCGGCTTAGCAATGAATGTGCGTCATTAATTAAAACCGAAAGGCAAACAATTGTAATGAATAAGAAAAAAATCGATTCCGAAAGGCTGTCATCTCGATGAACGTCAGCGGTGACACTCATTCCATCTTGGAGTCATTGTGTCTGTCCGCCATCCGAGCTCCACCACTAATATGGATGCATAAATGTGATCGAATGGTGGTTACACCCAACTATGGACATGTCATAAATAACTTGACAACATCAAACAAAAGTGAATTCCTAACTCAAAATAAAAAAAAAAACAAATACAAAACTGAAAATAAAATGGCTTGAAAATGAAACTGAAACTCCTTGACTAAGGCGAAATGAGGTTGGCAGCATAATAGACTCAAAGTGGAGGAAGACAATGACAGCAACACTGCAACACAAAAATGCTGCATCAAGATCATATAAATTAAGTTGCAACCGATGCAGTTTGAAGATAATTGCCGGCATTGTTGTTGCTGCCTCATGTGTGTGTGTGTATGTGTGGTGGCAAATTGCATCATTAGATCTCCATTGTTGTTGCGGTGCTGATGTTTCTGCAATTGCCGATTCTGGTTTCTTCTTAGCTGGGCTGGCGGGGAGTTGGTAGCCAACCTAGCTAATAGCTTTATGGTAATTTACCACAAACTGCCAACAACCACATCAGCTCGGCCAACAATATGCTGAGTGGAGGAACAATGGCCACCATTCATGGATGAAAACACAAAAAAAAACAATGAATTAAACAACATTGCAAATTTATTGGCAATATTTTGAATATTGCAAAGTATGCAGTATTTGCATTCGATACACTGAGAAAAATTGTATTTTAAATCAGATCTCGCGTTAATAGAAATATTGGGATGTGCCGAGTTTGAAGGGCATCGGATTCCCATTTTACTTTTTTATGAGTTTCATGGTTATTCAAAATTTTGGCCCGCTGTGGGGGAGGTACCGGAAGGAGTGGTCCGATATACTCCATCTTCACAGCAGATCTTGTTTTAATAGAAGTATTGGGATGTACGGAATATGAAACGAATCGGCTGCTCATTTCGCGTTATAAGAGCTTCATGTTTATTCAAAATTGTAACCTCTTGTGTGGTAGGTACCAGATGGAGTTAGCTGATATATACCATCTTCGCACCAGATCTTGTGTTGGTTAAAATATTGAGATCTGTGAATTTTGAAGGTAATCGGACTATTGCCACATTTGATAAGACTTATAATTATTCAAAATGTTGACCCTTTGTGGTTGAAGGTACCTGATCGAGTGGGTCAATATTTTCTCACTTGGCCCAGCACTGATCAAAATATTAGGATTTGCACAACATCAGATCATCCTTTCTTGTTTTTTACCGTTTTGTGGGGCGTACCTACCGATATTGCCCGGACGGGAGGACGGACCTCCCAATATATACTCTGGAAAAGATAACATTACTTCAATGAGACACGTTTTGGCCGTATCAAGTGATATATACCCTCTGTACTCATATGACTGAGGGTATAAAAATTTATATTTAGTGGCCCTTAAAATTCTTGAAAGCGGTTCGGTTCATCCTTGAAAAAATATCTTTAAAAAATCACCTCCTGTGATCCAGAAAGTCCTTGAAAGCGGTTCGGTTCATCCATGAAATAATATATTTTAAAAACCCACGTTCTGAAAGTCCTTGAAAATGGTACTGTTGGATTTAAACGCCCTTTCATAAAAATTCACACTTAGTATCCCTGAATATTTAAAAATCCACGTTGAGTGGCCCTGAATGTCATTGAAAGTGGCTCTGTTGGTCCTTTGAGAAACATTTTTATGAAACCCATGTCCAGTGGCCCTGAAAGTCATTGACGGTGGCTCAGTTAGTCCTTTAAAGCATACTTTAAAAACTCCCCAATTAGTGGCCCTAAACGCCCTTGAAACGTTTGGTGGTTCTATTGATTCTTCACAAAATATTCCTAAAATTCGGCTCTGTTGGTCCTTGGAAAAATGTTAAAAAATTCACGTTTGGTGACTCTGTTAGCTCTAGGAAAAATTATTTTAAAAATCCTCGTTAGGTGGCTTTTTTGTCCCTGAAAAAATATTCTCAAAAATACATGTCCTTTAAAATATTTCAAAAAATCCATTTTTGGTGGTCCTTGAAAATATATCCTTAAAAAAAGCGCTTCGGGGCTCTGAATATCCTTTTAAAATTTTTTGAAAATGATAACTCGGAAAGTCCTTTAAAAATATTTTTTAAAAAAATCTCGTTTGGTGGCCTTGAATGTCCTTTTATAATATTTTTAAAAAATCCACTTTGATAACTAGGAAAGTCCTTTAAAAAATATAAATATATAAAACATTGACGTTTGTCCCTGATCCTTAAAAAAAAATTTTAAAAATCCACGGTTGTTGTTGATCCTTGAAAAAATATTTTTAAAAAATCCACGTTTGTTGTTGATCCTTGGAAAAATATTTTCAAAAAATCCACGTTTGTTGTTGATCTTTGGAAAAATATTTTTAAAAAATCCACGTTTGTTGTTGATCCTTGAAAAAATATTTTTAAAAAATCCCCGTTTGTTCTTGATCCTCGAAAAAATATTTTTAAAAAATCCACGTTTGTTGTTGATCCTAGAAAAAATATTTTTAAAAAATCCTCGCTTGTTGTTGATCCTTGAAAAAATATTTAAAAAAAAATACACGTTTGTTCTTGATCCTCGAAAAAATATTTTTAAAAAATCCACGTTTGTTGTTGATCCTTGAAAAAATATTTTTAAAAAATCCTCGCTTGTTGTTGATCCTTGAAAAAATATTTAAAAAAAAATACACGTTTGTTGTTGATCCTAGAAAAAATATTTTTAAAAAATCCTCGCTTGTTGTTGATCCTTGAAAAAATATTTTTAAAAAATCTACGTTTATTGGCTACTTGAAAAAAGTATTTTTTAAAAAAATCCACGTTTGTTATTGATCCTTGAAAAAATATTTTTAAAAAATCCACGTTTGTTGTTTATCCTTGAAAAAACATTTTTAAAAAATCCACGTTTGTCCTTGCTCCTTGAAAAAATATTTTTAAAAAATCCACGTTTGTTTTGATCCTTGAAAAAATATTTTTAAAAAATCCACATTTGTTGTTGATCCTTGAAAAAATTTTTTCAAAAAAATTCACGTTTGTTGTTGATCTTTGAAAAAATATTTTCAAAAAAATTCACGTTTGTTGTTGATCTTTGAAAAAATATTTTTAAAAAATCCTCGTTTGTTGTTAATCTTTGAAAAAATATTTTTAAAAAATCCTCGTTTGTTGTTGATCCTTGAAAAAATATTTTTAAAAAAATACATGTTTGTTGTTGATCAATTAAAAATTATTTTTAAAAAATTGATAGGCCTTAAAAATTTTTTTTTTTAAATCCACGTTTGTTGTTGATCGTTGAAAATATGTTTAAAAAATACAAGTTCGTTGTTGATGTTTGAAAAATTTTTTTTAAAAAATCCACGTTTGTTGTTGATCAATTAAAAATTATTTTTAAAAAATCCACGTTTGTTGTTGATCAATTAAAAATTATTTTTAAAAAATCCACGTTTGTTGTTGATCAATTAAAAATTATTTTTAAAAAATCCACGTTTGTTGTTGATCAATTAAAAATTATTTTTAAAAAATCCACGTTTGTTGTTGATCCTTGAAAAAATATTTTTTATAAAATCCACGTTTGTTGTTGATCCTTGAAAAAATATTTCTAAAAAATCCACGTTTATTGTTGATCCTTGAAAAAATATTTCTAACAAATCCACGTTTGTTGTTGATCCTTGAAAAATATTTTTAAAAAATCCACGTTTATTGGCTACTTGAAAAAATATTTTTAAAAAATCCACGTTTATTGGCTACTTGAAAAAAATATTTTTTAAAAAATCCACGTCTATGGGCTACTTGAAAAAAAATATATATTTTTTTTAAATCGGGTTTCATTTAAATTTCTCTCTGTGTAACCCATATTCAATTGCAATTTTTTGAGAATATTTTTTTGTTGTTGTTCGCTCTTAATTTTTGCAATGCATAACAACAACAACACTTACTCACCAAAAGGTGGGTGATGGTCGTCCCTATTTTTTCAGTTGTTTCGTTGCTGTGCATTTTTTTCTCTTTTTTTTTTGAGTTTCATAAAATCTAGTTTATGAAGTGTAAACGTGTTCGCAATACCAACAACATAAAGCCAAACACTTGAATGACGCAGAATTGGCAAAAAAGTGTTTTTTTTAATTCCCAAATTGGGTATAAGCCAACAACCGATCATGAACAAACGTAGCATATTTCTCATTTCAAAACAAAAAGCAAATTGAAACGAAAATTCCTAGACTAATGTTGTAGCAAAGGCAATGACTTCAATACGCCAACAGCAACAACAACAACAACTATGTCATACAAAAAAAAACAATATTTTTTTGCGTAGCAAAAATCCAGAGGCAACCCATCAAGGTAATGACTATGATATTTTGAGCGATTTTTTATGAAGTTGATATATTTTGAGGTAGGTTTTGGCTGTCGGGTTGGCTGGATTTTTTTTCCATTGACCAACCACAAAGCAATGATAGGCCACAAATGTGACAATAAAACAAGGAAATGGTAGCGATCGATAATATTATGTGGAATTTTTAAGGAGACCATTAACGAAAACTGTGACATATATTAACATTTAGTGGAAATATTGAAGAATTAATACATTAGGTGTGTTCGCTAAAATAGCTAATTTCATCAACAATTTTTTTTTCTAGGAAAACCTAGAAAAATCAGAAACTTAGAGTGGGGAACGATTCGCTCGAAAATGGTTTTAATTCGCAATATTTTTTGAAGGACTTGCAGAGCCTTTAAACTTGCCATTATACAAGGACTTGTAGCAGTGTCTACAAAAATGTAGATTTTTTGAAAATATTTTTAAATGACTTTAAAATGGATTTTTAAGGAATATTTATTCAAGAACCAACCAAGTCACCATACGGAGATTCTATGGAGAATTTTTCTAAGGATTTTCAGATCCATTAAATGTGAATATTACAGGGTGGAGGAGTTGAAAAAACTGCAACCAACTTCAGACTGCTGTCATTTCTAAGCCACTCGTCCGACAACTGTTAAAATTATTCCAGTGACAGCTCATTATATTGTTTACAAGCGTACAAAAGCATTTTGGTGAGAATTTTCCAGAAAAAAAGTTATTCATGATGGAATTCAAGGGTGATAGTGTGATTTCTTTATATTTGGCTGGAAAACCACAAGTGGCTAGTGATTAGAGCACTCCAGCATTTAAATGTGAATAAATCTTTTGTGTCTCGTACCATAGCTCGTTACCGTGGTAATAGTAGCGTAACCCGACATCAAGGCAGTGGATGGAAGAAAATAGAAGCAACATCAGCAGAAATGGTTCGAAAAGTAAAGAAGCGTCTTGATCGAAAACCGCGTCGCAGTGGCCGAAAAATGGCTCGAAATGCTTCGAAAAGTAAAGAAGCGTCTTGATCGAAACCCGCGTCGCAGTGGCTGAAAAATAGCTCGTGAGCTGAACATATCGTAATTTTCCATTCGGCAAATATTGAAAAATGAGCTCGGGTTGAAGCCATTGAAATTCCAAAAGGTGCAAGAACTTACACCGCAACAGAAAGAAAATAGACTCAAAAGAGCTAAAGAGTTCCTTCGCTTGGCCAAAAGTGGTGAACTGCCGAATTTGGTTTTCTCCGTCTCCGATGAGAGAACATTCATTGTCCAGCAGTTTGTAAACAAACGATCGTGTTTACTTGCCAAGGAGTTCAGCTGAAAATATGCTCCATCGGTTGGCCACCAGAATTCAAGCGCCGGTCATGGTGATGATGTGGGCCGCCATAACAGCCGATACTCGCTCTCCACTCGTATAATCGACCGTGGCCTCAGAATGAATGCCGAATATTATTGCGAAAATATTCTGGAGGGTGTATTAAAGCCTTGGGCACGAAAACATTTTGGCCGCAGACCTTGGACATTCCAACAGGACTCACCAACATCGCACTCAGCACGCGCCAAGAATGCTTACAAAATGTGGTTCCTCGCTTCATTTTCAGTGCACAATGGCACACCAAAATCTCCGGATACCAATCCGTTGGACTATTGTGTCTGGAGTACTTGGGAAAGCAAGGTTGGCACTAAAAATAAAAAAAGGTTCGATTCCTCAAGCCAGCGCTTCGCCGGGAATGGGCCAAAATTCCGCAGAGCAACATTTGGGGAGCGTTTGTAGGTTTCATTGGCCGTTTGAAGGCCATAATTCGTGCCAAAGGTGACTAATTCGAATAAAATCTAAACTTATTCTAAAATTTGATGCTATTTCTGAAATTTTTTGCTTTCAGTCAAATTAAAAAAAAATCTAAAAATTATGGCTATTGACTTTGTTGCAGTTTTTTTTATCTCACCCTGTATAACATCGTTTTTCAAAGGATTTGTGAACTCGCCAAACATAGATTTCCTCAAAAATATTTTTGAAAGTATTATTAAAAATATTTTTCAAAGAACCTTCAGATCTCTCAAACGTTGGACTATAAAAGCCACTTTTGAGGGGGGGGGGGGGGTTTAGGAAAAGTTTTCAAAACCATAATCATGAATTTTTCAAGGATAACTTTCAGAGAACTATAGGATTTACTAAATGTTTTTCAAATGTGAGTGACTTCAAACGACTATCAATGACACCAAATTTAGATTTTCAGATATTTTTTTCCACGAACTGAAGGAGCCACAAAATAAGGATTTTTAAACATAAATCTATCAAGTCCTTTGTGCATTTTTGAGGAATGGTTTTCCATGGACGTGCAGAGTCCTCAAACTAAGGGTTTTTAAACTATGTGAAGGATAAGTCTGGGTCAACAGTTAGGGATCATGCAAAGGGAATGACCAAAACTCCATTGGAATGACCAGGATGAAGAGGGCTTGTAAATTGGAGAATAATATCAGACAATTGTAATCAAAATCTGAAATCTGATTTTTTATTGATCTATGGAAAAAAATCCTTCACAATTTTAAGAGAAGAAAATTATTTCTATGGTAAGAAGCCTTTCTGGCCTTTTATGATGCAAATGAAATATTTCTTCCGGAATTTTAACCCATTTTCTGTGAAGAATGTCTTCTTCTGGGAAGATGTTCTTCCAATGTGCTATGAGGACAATTTCCTCATTTATTTTATGAGAAGACGTTATTCTCTTCATTTACTGGTAGAAAATAACCTTATTTTACCCTCAACGTCAACCATATGTGCAACATCGAAATAACGACTTTAGACCCTGGGTCTCTTTAGACCAAATCCGTATCAGGACATTTGGCGTTGATCTAGAGGTATCCGCCCGTTCGTCCGTATGCCTGTCTGGCTTGTGCGCACTATAACTCTTGAAGGGAGTTGGATTCGATTTGGTCTAAACTTGGTACATCGTAATATTATTATCAAACTTAGATCTAGTTGGGAGATGGGCAATATCGGTCTACTTCTTCTGACTTCAAAGAAAATAATTCACCTCAAACAAAGAGAAAAAATCATTCGATTTTGCTCAATCTTGGCAAATCCTAATATTTGTATCAGTGCTAAGTCAGATGACAAAATCGATAATATCGGTCCACTCCATCAAGTACCAAACCCCCCCCCCAACAAATTTGGAATAATTATTACTCTTATAAAATGTGTGTGTGAGTCTGGTTGTCTTTAAATTTCACAGAACCCATCACTTTTCCAAAAACACCTTCATATCTCAACCGCTGACACCAACAGAGACCTAAATAACAAACTTCGGGATTTCAGCCTTATTCCTTTACCCAATACCAAATTTAGTATCATTTAGTATTTTTTGTACAAAAAAGATCTGGGGTGCTGATCGAACATATCGCATCACTGCTTCTGGTACCTCCCCACACAAATGGTAAAAATTTTGAATAACCCTGATGCTCATAAAATTGGTGAAATTAGCATTCGATTCCGTTAAAAATCGGCACATCTCAATATTTCCATCAACACAAGATCTGGTGTGACGATGGAATATATCGGTCCACACCTTCTGGCACCTCCAGCATAAAGGGTCAACCTTTTGAATAACCAAAACTGTCATAAAATGCAAAATAAGCACCCGATTCACTACAAATTTCACACACCGCAACATTTTTACTAAAGCAAGATCTAAAGTGAAGATGATTGATATCGGCCCATACCTTCTGGCAACTCCCCTACAAAGGGTCACAATTTTTATACCCTCCATCTTGGAAAGGAGGGTATATTAACTTTGTCATTCCGTTTGTAACATCCTTAAATATTCGTCGTAGACAACCTAAAGTATTTATATACTTAATCAGCATAAAATTCTAAGTCGATTTTACGATGCCCGTCTGTCTGTCCGTCTGTCTGTCTGTCTGTCTGTCTGTCCGTCTGTTTGTTGAAATCACGATACCACCCACATTATTTGACGTAGCCCGTCAAAATTCAGCAGAACAATTTATATCATGTCTAGGATGGTTGGTATTGAAAATGAAATATATCGGTCCACGTTCTGATATAGTCCCCATATAACGGTACCTCCCGATATTCGGTATTTTGTTGATTTATGCCACATTTTTTTTACGGATTTGTCTCAAAATTGGTATTTGTAGGTCATAACGGGTCCCTGTGCGTGTGGCAAAACATTGCATGTATAGGTCCACGTTCTGGTACAGTCCCCATTTAACGGTACCTCCCGATATTCGGCATTTTAATGGCTTTTGCCACATTTCTTCTAATGTTTCCTTTACCCTAAGGTGGAGGGTATTAAAATTTTGGCACGGCCGAACTTAATGTTTTTTTTTTCTTGTTAATACTTATACCTCTCGTAATGCGTTAAAGAAGTCGATGATTTTTTTCAAACTTGCAATGCTTACATATTTTTCTCAACCAGAGATCTGATGCGAATATGAAATTTAGCGGCTCTCTCCTTCTCGTACCTTCTCCACTCACAAAAAAAATTTAAATTATTATTTAAAATAATTCCCAAAACATTTGTAATCGATGTCTGATTTTCTTAAAATTTTACGCATTCCAAATTTTTTACAATATTGGAAGAAGTGGAATACTGCGGACCCTATATACTGATATGAATTTCGGCTCTCTAAACCATACTAGAGTAATAAGGAAACTCTGGTGCTCCCAGAGAGAAAATTTGTTTTCGTCGGTCCAGCTGATGTTGTACAACGCATGCGCAACATAAAAGACGGAATACATGGAGTGCAATGATTTTGGATGTAATACACGTTCCCCGTTGGCTATTAGCTTGTTAGCTTACAAAGTGAGCACATCCAAATTAGGAACTGTTTTTTTAATTAAATCGTTACTAACTCAATGCAGCTACGTATGTGCGTTAAAAAATCCAAAAAAAAAAAATAATAAAAAGTAACATCACAAAATTCCCACCAACATTTGAGAGATTCCCAAAACCGCCACGATTGTGATGGTGATAATAGACAACAATAACAATAAGAAAACAACAACGCTGTAGCTTTTACATGCTTTTCGATGACAACAAAATCGTGGCTCAGCCATCACTTCCAGCTGCTGTCATCATTATTAGCGTTGACGACGATGCCAAGAGTTTGGAATTGGCTGAAATGATGAGAAAAAAATTGTGTTTTTAGACCTGAATTGCAACATCAGCGACGTTGGTAAGACAGCAAAAAAAATATGGCAATTGTACCACTCGCACAAAATTGAATTTAAAACAATTGTTTTATTGTCAACACGGCACGCAAGTCATGCAACAAAAATACATCAAAATCGCATTTGTTTGAATGTATGTTTGCCTGATTTTATTCGAAATTGGAGAAATTTATGAGTTTTGAAAAAGAAACAAATTAGAAATGTGTGTCACAAGAGATGAAAGTGAAAACGTGGTTATATGAAACGGATAACGGAGAGGTGACGGGGAAAAATAAGTCACCATAAGTCCTCTCAGCCTTTGACAAGAAGACCTTCCTGGCTTTCCATAAGACGACCTCCTGGTCTTCTATTGAGAAGACCAACTGGTCTTCTATGGAGAAGACATCCTGCTTTTCTATGAGAAGACCTCCTACTGGTCTTCTCTGAAGAAGACCTCCTACTGGTCTTCTCTGAAGAAGACCTCCTTCTGGTCTTCTATGAAGAAGACCTCCTTCTGTCTTCTATGAAGAAGACCTCCATCTGGTCTTCTATGAAGAAGACCTCCTTCTGGTCTTCTATGAAGAAGACTTCCTTCTGGTCTTCTATGAAGAAGACCTCCTTCTGGTCTTCTAAGAAGAAGACCTCCTTCTGGTCTTCTATGAAGAAGACCTCCAGGTCCTCTATGAGAAGACCTCCAGAACTTCTTTGAGAAGTCCTCCAGAACTTCTTTGAGAAGACCTCCAGGTCTTCTACGAGAAGACCTCCAGATCTTCTACGAGAAGACCAACTGGTCTTCTACGAGAAGACATCTTGGTCTTCTACGAGAAGACCTCTTGGTCTTCTATAAGAAGACCCTCTGGTCATCTATAAGAAGACCCTCTGGTCTTCTATAAGAAGACCCTCGGGTCTTCTATAAGATGACCCTCTGGTCTTCTATAAGAATACCCTCTGGTCTTCTATGGAGAAGACCTTCTGCTGGTCTTCTATGGAGAAGACCTTCTGCTGGTCTTCTATGGAGAAGATCTTCTGCTGGTCTTCTATGGAGAAGACCTTCTGCTGGTCTTCTATAGAGAAGACCTTCTACTGGTCTTCTATAAGAAGACCCTCTGGTCTTCTATAAGAAGACCCTCTGGTCTTCTATAAGAAGACCCTCTGGTCTTCTATGAAGAAGACCTCCTGGTCTTCTATGAAGAAGACCTCCTGGTCTTCTATGAAGAAGACCTCCTGGTCTTCTATGAAGAAGACCTCCTGGTCTTCTATGAAGAAAACCTCCTGGTCTTCTATGTGAAGACCTACTGGTCTTCCATAAGAAGACCCTTTGGTCTTCTATGAAGAAGACCCGCTGGTCTTCAATGAAGAGGACCCTCTGGTCTACTATGAAGAAGACCCGCTGGAATTCTATGGAGAAGACCTTCTGGTCTTCTATAAGAAGGCCCTATGTTTTTTCTATAAGTAGATCTTCCGATCCTCTACAAAAAAACCTTTCGGTCCTTTTGCTATTTAATAAGAAGAAGACCTTCTGGTCTTCTATAAGAGCAGTCTTCCTCTATAAAGAAGAACCTCTGGTCTCCTATAAGGAAGACCTTCTGGTCTTTTATGAAGAAAGCATCGTAGTCTTCTATGAAGGATACCAACTGCTCCTTTGTAAAGAAGACCAACTTCTGTAAAGAAGACCTACCTTTTGGTCTTCCATAAGGAGACCTTCTGCTCTCCAATAAGAAGTCCTTCGGTCTTCTATGAGAAGGCCTACTACTCTTCTATGAGAAGACCTTCTTGTCCTCTATGAGAAGACCTCTTGGCCCTCTATGGGAAGACCTCTTGGTCTTCAATGAGAAGACCTCTTGGTCTTCAATTAGAAGACCTTTTGGTCTTCTTTGAGGAAGACCTTTTGGTCTTCTATGAAGAAGACCTTCTGGTCTTCTATGAAGAAGACTTTCTGGTCTTCTATGAAGAAGACCTTCTGGTCTTCTATAAGAAGGCCCCCTGATCTTCTATAGGAAGACGCTCTGGTCTTCTAAAAGAAGACGCTCTGGTCTTCTATAAGAAGACCCTCTGGTCTTCTATAAGAAGACCCTCTGGTCTTCTATGAAGAAGACCTTCTGGACTTCTAAAAGAAGAAAACCTTCTGGTCTTCTATGAAGAAAATCTTCTTGTCTTCTATGAAGAAGACCCTCTGGTCTTCTATGGAGAAGACCATTTGGTCTTGTATGAAGAATACCTCCGGTCTTCCATGAAGAAGACCTTGTGGTCTTCTATAAGAAGACCTTCTGGTCTTCTATATTTAGATCTTCTGGTCTTCTATAAGAAGATCTTCTGGTCCTCTATAAGAAAATCTTCTGTAAGGATTTCTTCTTCCTTTCTGCTGTGTTTTTTTTTTTTTTTTTTTTTTTTTTTTTTTTTGAAAAAGTCGAGAAAATTACAAATTTCCCTAAGTGTAGGAATATTTTACAGATGAGTCCACACTTAACCTTTCCAATTTCCCAATAAAATTCCTTCTTATCATTTAAGTGTTTTTCTTTTATTAAATATTTCCATTGCATTCAGGAAGGGAGTGTGCCCGGTGGCTGATAATACCAAAATACGAACATGCTCCTAAATAATGACACATCTTCTTTAGATAATTCGTGCCAGTAGTGTAAATGGACGGCAGTACTTATGATTCATTAATGTAAGTATTTTCTTACATTTCATAATTGTGATATGAAAAACAAATCGAATAAAAAAAAAATATGTATTTTGATGAGTTTTCCAAATGAAAAGTTTCTTCTTATAAAAAAAAAAAACATATCTGTCGAAGAGTGGTTGGGTAAATGTGAGCATGCACTTAAGATCTTTACAAAAGTAATTGAAGAAAAGAAACAAAAATAAATTCTATAACCGACTTCCGATGTGAGTGCATTGTGTTGACAACAGCATTGGAGATCATATTTTTGGAAACGAGAGAATAAAAATAAAAAAAAAAAATAATAAAAAAATGGATATAAATGGATAATAATATATGCATTATTTTTATGACTAATTTGGAAAATATGTTGTAGAGAGCAAAGAAAATAGCAGACTAAATGTTTACTCTTCGTTGGTTACAATTGTTGGTCCCTTATGCCATACTTCAGGATTCAGCCTTATCTATTTGAGGATGTAAAAAATATTTATTCGCAGTAAAAAATTTTCTCTCTTTTTTTAATATTTTTCATCCCCCTCATTCCGTTTGTGAATTAAAAAAAGAGAAAAAAATCCGCAAATAATTGAACCAATATTGGATATGGGTTTCAATTTCACATTAAAAATATTGGCATGGCTCATTGTTATCAGATACCAGAAATGCTAAACTTTTTTGTTATTGAAACCTAGTTTCGTCGAAATGTGAAGGTTAAAAAGTATCAATAGTTTGGTGTTGTATTGAAAACTCATACAATCAAACATACATCCATTTGGGTATTTGTAAGAAATCAACATTAGACTCACAGTATTTTGAGTGGTACAATTTATTTTGGATAAATTGGGAAGGCCATGAACTTAAAAGTCTTGAGTTAAATATTCGTAAGAACTACAATTATAATCAGAAAATAAATAACATATTTTTGAAAAATCCAAATTTAGTGGCTATGTTAGTTCCTTAAAAAAACTTTTAATGTCACTTGGAAAATAAATATGCATGTTTGGTCGTCGTGTTGGCCCGTGAAAAATGTGCTTACAGCACATATTTGAAATTATAGATAGTCCTTGAAAAATATTCTTAAAGGTCAGTCCTTAACAAGAAAAATGTTAGAAAAAACAAGTTATGTGTCTGATGATAAGTGAAGAATATTCCTATGCCCTGTTGGCCCTTAAAAAATATTCTAAAAAAAGCACGTTTAATGAACCAGAAGGTACTTGAAAGATATTCTTAAAATACCCATGTTCGCCGATTAAAAAATATTTTAAAAAATCCATGTTTAGCGCGGCTGAAGGACCTTTTATATTCTTTAAAAGTCCACTTTTGGAAGCTCCAATGGACCTTGAAAAATATTTTTAAAAATCAAATTTCGGTGGCTATTATAGTCGATGAAAAATATTTTTAAAATTCATATTTGGATGTTCTAATTATTTTTAAAAATATTTCTAGAAATCCACATTTGTGGGGCTCTAATAGTCCTTGAAAAAATATTATTAAAAATCCACGTTGTAATTGTGCTTGACATAATATTTAAAAACTTAACGTTTTGTGGATATAATATTCCTCTAGATAATATTTTTTTCAATATTTTCCTCGAATTACATTTAAAAATCCACTTTTACTGTCTTTAATATTTCTTGCAAAAATATTTAAGGATCCACGTTCGGTGGCTCTAATATATGGCCTATAGTCTCTTCTAAGAACCTTTAAGTATCCTTTCAAATTTCTTAAAAATCAACATCTAAAAGGGATGAAAAAATCTTTAAAATTCAAAAAAAAAAACGATTTTGAACTTTAAATATCTTTCCAAAATTCTTAAAAAATCCGTGGAAAAAAGTAATGAAATATTCATAAAAAGAATCGCCTAAGGACTTTTCTTCCAAAATTCTCAAAAAAATTCACATTTATGGGTGTTAAAAAGTTCTTTGAAATCTATGAAAATTTTATATAAAAAAAATTGGAAAACTCTTGAAAAATGTTAAACTCCCCGTCTAAGGACCTTTAAATATCCTTTCAAAATTCCTAAAAATCCCTTAAAAATCTACAAAAAATGTTTAAAAAACCTTTAAAAAATACACGTCTAATGACCTTTAACTATCCTTATATAATTCATTAAACGGAATTAAGGGACCTCCTTTTGGTACCTCCCCCACAAAAGGTCGACAGTTTCAAAGAAAATATTTTACTGTACAGACAGAGAGAGAAAGGACAATCCAATTTTGATCCAACTTTGCAAATCCTAATATTTACATCAGTTCTAGGTCAGATGCGAAAATGAACAATATCGGTCCACTCCATCAAGTACCTACCCCACAAAGGATCAAAATTTTGAATATCCATGAAGCTCATAAAACGCGAAATTAGAATTCGATTCCATTTAAACTCTGTACATCACAATATTTCCATGAACACAAGATCTGTTATAAAGATGGTAGAGGTCGGACCATTTCTTCTGGTACCTCCCCCACAAAGGGTCAAAGTTTTGAATAACCAAAACGGATATAAAAGCAGAGTATTTCACACATCCCATTATTTCTAATACAAAATCTGTTATGAAGATTATATACATATCCGAACCCTTTTTGGTACCTCACCCACAAAGAGTTACGATTTTCAATACTTTTGTGTGGGATGACTTGCGAAACAAGTCAGCGATTTTTTACAACTTACTTTGTCTAAATATTTCTCTCAACCAGAAACCTGAGTTGAATATGGAATTAATGATTTCGCATAAAATTGGATATAAACTTATATAAACTGAAGGAAGTTACCAATATAGTCTAAATCTGACACGTTGCAATATTTATATCATATTTATTAAGGTCCGATACGAAATGGAGAATTTAACCCATTCCTTCATAACAAAAAAAATATATATTCAATTGTTGCAAAATGGTCAGGCTTATCCCTTTTTGTTGTTTTTATAAAAACAACGTTTGTTTATTAGTGGAGAACGATGGTAATGTTTACCAGGGGGTAAGGCAGGGAATACCTAGGTTTCGGAAAGAGCCACCAATCCTCATCAGTTCCCTTGTTTTTGTCTGGGATATTCTCCCCAGAAGTTATTTTAAAAATAACTTCTATGACAAAAAACATTTTTTACCCAAGTGACGAGATCGTAAGCTCAATAGAAGAGGAACCAAAGAATTATATAAAACTAAAATTCTTTTGGAAAGTCTTCTAAATCTTACAACCGCACTTATAAACATTTTCATCTTTCTCCACTCGTTATGCTTTCGTTCAACCTGAACAAAGTAGCATAACCATGTAAGTTGGTTTTGTCTGTTACAACAAAAACCCCTTCGTCGACCGTGCCTTGTCTATAAATAGAACAGTGTGGCTTGTTTGTTCGGGATACCGTAGTATTTTGTTGTTGCAAAATGGTCAGGCTTATCCCTTTTTGTTGTTTTTATAAAAACAACGTTTGTTTATTAGTGGAGAACGATGGTAATGTTTACCAGGGGGTAAGGCAGGGAATACCTAGGTTTCGGAAAGAGCCACCAATCCTCATCAGTTCCCTTGTTTTTGTCTGGGATATTCTCCCCAGAAGTTATTTTAAAAATAACTTCTATGACAAAAAACATTTTTTACCCAAGTGACGAGATCGTAAGCTCAATAGAAGAGGAACCAAAGAATTATATAAAACTAAAATTCTTTTGGAAAGTCTTCTAAATCTTACAACCGCACTTATAAACATTTTCATCTTTCTCCACTCGTTATGCTTTCGTTCAACCTGAACAAAGTAGCATAACCATGTAAGTTGGTTTTGTCTGTTACAACAAAAACCCCTTCGTCGACCGTGCCTTGTCTATAAATAGAACAGTGTGGCTTGTTTGTTCGGGATACCGTAGTATTTTGTTGTTGCAAAATGGTCAGGCTTATCCCTTTTTGTTGTTTTTATAAAAACAACGTTTGTTTATTAGTGGAGAACGATGGTAATGTTTACCAGGGGGTAAGGCAGGGAATACCTAGGTTTCGGAAAGAGCCACCAATCCTCATCAGTTCCCTTGTTTTTGTCTGGGATATTCTCCCCAGAAGTTATTTTAAAAATAACTTCTATGACAAAAAACATTTTTTACCCAAGTGACGAGATCGTAAGCTCAATAGAAGAGGAACCAAAGAATTATATAAAACTAAAATTCTTTTGGAAAGTCTTCTAAATCTTACAACCGCACTTATAAACATTTTCATCTTTCTCCACTCGTTATGCTTTCGTTCAACCTGAACAAAGTAGCATAACCATGTAAGTTGGTTTTGTCTGTTACAACAAAAACCCCTTCGTCGACCGTGCCGTTTTTAAAATAACTTCTGGGGAGAATATCCCAGACAAAAACAAGGGAACTGATGAGGATTGGTGGCTCTTTCCGAAACCTAGGTATTCCCTGCCTTACCCCCTGGTAAACATTACCATCGTTCTCCACTAATAAACAAACGTTGTTTTTATAAAAACAACAAAAAGGGATAAGCCTGACCATTTTGCAACAACAAAATACTACGGTATCCCGAACAAACAAGCCACACTGTTCTATTTATAGACAAGGCACGGTCGACGAAGGGGTTTTTGTTGTAACAGACAAAACCAACTTACATGGTTATGCTACTTTGTTCAGGTTGAACGAAAGCATAACGAGTGGAGAAAGATGAAAATGTTTATAAGTGCGGTTGTAAGATTTAGAAGACTTTCCAAAAGAATTTTAGTTTTATATAATTCTTTGGTTCCTCTTCTATTGAGCTTACGATCTCGTCACTTGGGTAAAAAATGTTTTTTGTCATAGAAGTTATTTTTAAAATAACTTCTGGGGAGAATATCCCAGACAAAAACAAGGGAACTGATGAGGATTGGTGGCTCTTTCCGAAACCTAGGTATTCCCTGCCTTACCCCCTGGTAAACATTACCATCGTTCTCCACTAATAAACAAACGTTGTTTTTATAAAAACAACAAAAAGGGATAAGCCTGACCATTTTGCAACAACAAAATACTACGGTATCCCGAACAAACAAGCCACACTGTTCTATATATATTCAAAAAATCGAATATTGGCTGAGGGTATAGAACTGTTGGCAAAACCGCCGAATACTTTTAATCCACGTTTTTGAACCTTCCCATCTGAAGGAGAAAATAATCCACAACTGAATAAAAAAAATCAAATCTTTTGTTCTTTTAAAATTCTAGACGAAATCGTTGCTGATTCTTGCAATGATATCTTTTAAAAAATTTAAATTTTTTGATCCTGAAAAACAAAAATCTAAAAAACACGTTTGATGACTACTTAAACAAATATTGTTGTCTTTGAAAAAAATTTTACAAAATAATCTGCCTTCCGTGGCACTTTAAAAGATTATTATTTAAAAAAAAGTAGACGTTTGTTGGCCACTTGAAAAAAATATTTTTAAAAAAATCCAGGTTTGCTGGCCACTTAAAAAAACATATTTTTAAAAAAATCCACGTTTATTGGCTACTTGAAAAAAATATTTTAAAATAAATCCACGTTTGTTGGCTACTTCGAAAAAAAATATTTTAAAATAAATCCACGTTTGTTGGCTACTTCGAAAAAAAATATTTTTAAAAAATCCACGTTTGTTGGCTACTTTAAAAGATAGTATTTAAAAAATCCACATTTATTGGCTACTTTAAAAAATAGTATTTAAAAAATCCACATTTATTGGCTACTTTAAAAAATAATTTTTAAAAAATCCACATTTATTGGCTACTTTAAAATATAGTATTTAAAAAATCCACATTTATTGGCTACTTTAAAAAATGGTATTTAAAAAATCCACATTTATTGGCTACTTTAAAAAATAATTTTTAGAAAATCCACATTTATTGGCTACTTGAAAAAAAATATTTTTAAAAAAAATCTACGCTTGTTGGCTAATTGAAAAAAATAATAATAAAAATAATATTTTTAAATATCCTGTCTGATTTTTTTATAGAATTTTATTTGACCTACTTGAGTCTGGTAGTCTTTCTTTCAAGGTCAATATCGAATATTATTTCATTTTGAATAAAATATTTATTTTCAAACGATTACTTATCTTTTGTTTGTTTAGTTCTTTGTGTGCGATAAAAAAATAGAGCTACTGAAGAATACAAATTAGAATAATAATAACTGTTTATGTTATGAAAAAAAAAAAAAATGATAAAAAATGTAAACAAAAGATAGCTATGCAAATAAATATTTGATAATTAATTGATAATAGATTTGACTTACATTTTGATATTTTTTTTCAACACGGCATAAATAATTGATGAAATTCCTTGGCTAAAATTCTGCAACTCTCGAACAGAAGAACACAAATCTTGAAATATTTTATTTGAATTTAATGTTTTCACACTTCACCCAAAATAAAATTTATTAGTTTTAAGATTTTTTTCTCACACACACTTTTAAAATTTTGAAATTTTTTATTGTTAGAATTTCTTGAGCTTTTAATATAATAATAATATTTCAAAGCAATTTACGGCACTTTTAATTTAAAATTTCATTGGACACACAAAAAGTAAACAGACCTTTCTTCTTAACGGATATTTTTTTTAATTAAACATTTTTGTTGTTGTTTTTTTTTTAAATTCATGTGAAATTTTTTATAGATAATTCTTTCGTTGCGCTTGAAGCAGAAAAAAAATTGTCACCTTTTGTTGGTAGCTTTCTTTTTTGTTTTTTTTTTTCACTTTTGTTATTGAAAGCTATGGCCGCAAAGGCCAGCTCCAACGTTTCAAATATCGGCAAACTTCTTCTGATGCTGGAAATAAAAATTAGAAATCATATTTTGCATTGGTCAAGCCTTTCTCGTAATTGTATTAAAAAAAATACATCTTATATTTTTATCTCAAAATACCTCCCTCCCCCTCTCACTTGCGGAACCACAACAATGATGACTAATTTGGCGTAGTTTTTTAAATTTTTTTCTTCGTTAGCGTCATAACAAGTATTTCGCTAGAATTGAAATACGATAAGATTAGATGGTGTATTATTGTGCTATTGTATCTCTTACTGGGGGTTTTACACCTCCTACCGAAACCATTCATTGGGCAGGCGGCCTATCATTTGACTAGGAAATGCCTGGAATTTTAATATCACTCGACAACGATTTCTTTTAACTAATTGAATGCATATACATTGAACTTTGGTATTTTCTAAAAATATCACTTTTAGTTTGATGATGTTTCAAATTATTGAAAATACATATGGTTTTTGGTCCAGTCAATCACCTCTACTACCATTTATCATATTGGTGATGTTTTTTCTCTCGCTTTCGTCTGCAGCTTCGTAAAAATAACTTTCAGGTGAATCAATGAAAAATAATTATTTGTTTTTTGGAAATCATTAAATTTGGTTTGGTGCATTAAGGTGGTTCGAAAGTTCAGGGAAAATAATTTTTGAAATTAAATTCCACAAGTATATCAAAAATGCCAACAATTTTTTTGTAATTTTGATTTAACAGCCGCACTAAGTGGCAGCTAAGCGAAATTTCGTGGAGACCCTGAAAAATATAATTTTCTTTTGAATGAGTTGCCCGTAAAAGTGTAATTATACTCTCCATCGTACCTTGAAAATATATTTTTTTTTAAAAATCCACGTTTGTTGGCTACTTAAAAAAAATATTTTTAAAAAATTTACGTTTGTTGGCTACTTAAAAAAATATTTTTAAAAAATTTACGTTTGTTGGCTACTTAAAAACATATTTTTAAAAAATACACATTTGTTGGCTTCTTAAAAAAATATTTTTAAAAAATCCACGTTTTTTTTTAAAAAATCCGTGTTTGTTGACTACTTGAAAAAATATTTTTACAAAAATCCACGATTATTGGGTAAATAAAAAAATTATGTTTGTAGGCTGCTAGAAAGCAAAATTAAATAAAAATCACGTTTGTTGGATTTTTTTAAAGACCCCTTTGTAGGCTACTTAAAAAATATTTTTAAAAAATCCACGTTTGTTGGCTACTTAAAAAAATATTTTTAAAAAATTCACGTTTGTTGGCTACTTAAAAACATATTTTTAAAAAATACAAATTTGTTGGCTACTTAAAAAAATATTTTTAAAAAATCCACGTTTGTTGGATTTTTTAAAAAAAATATTTTTTAAAAAACTGCGTTCGTTGGTTACTTAAAAAAATATTTAAAAAAAAATCCATGGTTGTTGGCTACTTGAATAAAAAATATTTTTAAAAACAACCCACGTTATATATCTTAATAACTGCAACCAATTTTAGACTGCAGTCATTTCTAAGCCACTCGTCCGACAGCTGTTAAAATTATTGCAGTGACAGCTCATTATATTGTTTACAAGCGTACAAAAGCATTTTGGTGAAAATTTTCCAAAAAATTTATTCGTGATGGAATTCAACAACATCAGCAGAAATCTGTCGAAAAGTAAAGAAGCAACTTGATCGAAACCCGCGTCGCAGTGGTCGAAAAATGGCTCGTGAGCTGGTTCAGGGTATTATGGCTTTGTGCAGTTGTTTGTAACAGGCAAAAGGAAACGAGATAGAGCCATAGTTTCTTTTGATCATCTGCATAGAATCACATTCCGAGTCGATTTATGCATGTCCGTCCGTCTGTCCATATATTTTTGTAAACAAAGTACAGTTCGCATTTATTGCCCTATGCAGATAAAATTTTGCACAAATCAATTGTTTGGCCCAAGGACGAGCCCTATTGAAATTGGAGATAATCGGTAAAAAATTAGATATAGCTCCCATGTATATCTTCGTCCGATTTACCTTTTATTGTGCACCAAACGTGTAATATCAGCCCGAATAGTATAGAATTTTGCACATACAACCAAATTAGGCCTAAAAATAACTATGCTAAATTTTATCGAAATCGGTTCAGATATAGCTATAGCTCCCATATATATTGTTCATCCGATTGTTATGTTAACAATATTTGGGAAAATATATCAAATACAGCTCTGAAATATCTTTGCCAATTTTTTTTTCAAGATCGGTTCAGATTTGGATATAGCTCCTATATATGTCAAATGGCCAATACAATTCCGAATTTAAAAGATACAAATGCTTCGGCATATTTAGTCCTTCGAACTTTAATAATTATAATCATATCGTGTATGATTGAATTCTCCCATAAAAACTTATAATTGTTATGTGGAGCTTTACTAAACTAGCAAAGTGGTGTAGGGTATCATAAAGTCGTCCCCGCCCGACTTTAAGACTTTTATTACTGGTTTTTACTTGTTTTTGACACAAAAATAGAAAATGCTAAAGATCACCTTTTGTTTTCGAGTATGTATCTCTAATTCCCCCATAGTGCATTCAAGTGGTCAAAATTGGTCCATTAGTTCCACCCAAACTCGTAGAATGGCCCCATATGGTGTGGGGGGTTGGAAATTCACTTGCAACAATATGTGAAACTTTTCGTGAGGGCGGGACAAAAATAGTTTGAAATATTTGCGGTCGAAATGAGTTTAGAAATATTTTTAGAGACTTTTTGTTGTTTCTGCATCTTTCTCGATGATGGGTTAATCATCGACGTTTTTTGTTGTGGCTCAAATAAGGGGGGGATTTCTGCGGAGTGGTTTATTTCGAGAAATAATGTATTAGTAATTTTTAACAAAAAAAAAAAATATTTTTAGATTAAAAAGTGTAGATTCGAAAAAAAAATGCCGGAGGAACAAAATCATTACAGACAAGCCCATTCTTCCGGAATGTCCAGAAGTTATGAGTTATCAAGACTTCCGGCAATTCATTTTATTTTTAATTTATTTTTATTTATTTGTTATTATTTACTTTTTGGTCTTATTTTCTTGCTTATTTTATCTTATATTTATTTTTTTTTTAAATTAAAAAAATATATATTTTTAGTATTTTTATGTTGCACAGTCACCACCAATATATAATCATTATAATTCTCATTAACTTTATTTTTAATAAACAAAATTTCTCTCTTTCTCCACTGGCATGTACTATTAATCAATTAGCCACTTTGATTTATTTATTTATTTACTTTCATAAAAGCTTTTATTTCGGCCGAATTTTTAGAAATTCTCTCTTTAAATAACTCTTCTCACTGCCGACAATTTCCGTTTTAAATACCATATATATATTTGTTGTTGTAACGGTTGGGTTTTCACTACGCTAATCATAATCTACGAATAACGAGAATCGGGTCCAATTATGGCCCTTCGAACGATCGCCAACGACATCATTATCCAAGACGACAAGGCAACGCACGATAATTTCGCTGAGAAAGAGGAACTTTACACGAACGCGTTCGCTTTGAGACTGGAAAAAAGTTTAAGCACTTTTCAACAAAATAATACAACAAAAAAGTACTACTAAACCAACAACAATAACATCATTATGTCCATAGACGTAAGTGGCAGCGCAAACGGCAACAACAACAGACATATTTATCGATCGTCGTCGAGCCACAAACAAAACAAATAATGAAACATAAAGTAAGCGTTTTGCCAGCCAACTGCGCCGCCAGCTATTCGAGCGTCGTCAGCTTCACCGCCAAGCTATTGAAAGAAAACCGAAAGATATATAAAGGCAACGACTGCGGATAAAACTTTAAAGAAAGACCCATAAAAGTAAGAGCAAAAGCACAAGACGTAAGCAAAGAAACAGCCCAAAAAAAAAAAAAAAAAAAAAAAAAAAAAAAAAACAAACGAATAACAAAAACAACTGTAAATAAGGCAGGCGATCAGTTTGCTTCACCCACTGGGATAACACTGCCCTACATTTAATGGGAAAAGGGCCAGAAATCACTTCTAAAGCAAGAGCAAAAAAAAAAAACAAAAAGTCAGAAAAGGAAAAGGTCTTCTTCATAGAAGAGGACCAGAAGTCAGAAAAGGGTCTTCTGATAGAAGAGAAGAAGGTCTTCTCATATCTTCTTATAGAAGGCCAGAGGATCTTTTTACAGAAGATCAGAGAAGATTTTCTTAGAGAGGACCAGAAAAAGGTCTTCTTCATAGAAGACCAAAAGGTGTTCTTCAGAGAAGACCAAAATTTCTTCTTCATAGAAGACCAGAAGCTCTTCTAAAGAAGAATAACAAAAGGTCTTCTGTAGAAGAAGATCAGAAGGTCTTCTTATAGAACATCAGAAGGACTTCTTATAAAAGACCAAAAGGTCTTCTTCATAGAAGACCTGGAGGTCTTCTTCAAAGAAGACCAGAAGGTCTTCTTTATAGAAGACCAGAAGGTGGTCTTCTTCGTAGGAGACCAGAAGGTGGTCTTTTTCATAGAAGAGGACCAGAAGGTGGTCTTCTTCATAGAAGAGGACCAGAAGGTCTTCTTCATAGAAGAGGACCAGAAGGTCTTCTTCATAGAAGAGGACCAGAAGGTCTTCTTCATAGAAGAGGACCAGAAGGTCTTCTTCATAGAAGAGGACTAGAATGTCTTCTTCATAGAAGAGGACCAGAAGGTCTTCCTCATAGAAGAGGACCGGAAGGTCTTTTTCATAGAAGAGGACAAGAAGGTCTTCTTCATAGAAGAGGACCGGAAGGTCTTCTTCATAGAAGAGGACGCAGGTCTTCTTCATAAAAGAGGACCAGAAGGTCTTCTTCATAGAAGAGAAACAGAAGGTGGTCTTTTCCATAGGAGACCAGAAGGTGGTCTTCTCGATAGGAAGACCAGAAGGTGGTCTTCTCGATAGGAAGACCAGAAGGTGGTCTTCTCGATAGAAGACCAGAAGGTGGTCTTCTCCATAGAAGATCACAAGGTGGTCTTCTCGATAGAAGAGCAGAAGGTGGTCTTCTCGATAGAAGATCACAAGGTGGTCTTCTCGATAGAAGACCAGAAGGTGGTCTTCTCGATAGAAGACCAGAAGGTGGTCTTCTCGATAGAAGACCAGAAGGTGGTCTTCTCGATAGAAGACCAGAAGGTGGTCTTCTCGATAGAAGACCACAAGGTGGTCTTCTCCATAGAAGACCACAAGGTGGTCTTCTCCATAGAAGACCACAATGTGGACTTCTCCATAGAAGACCACAAGGTTGTCTTCTCCATAGAAGACCACAAGGTTGTCTTCTCCATAGAAGACCACAAGGTTGTCTTCTCCATAGAAGACCACAAGGTGGTCTTCTCCATAGAAGACCAGCAGGTGGTCTTCTCGATAGAAGACCAGAAGGTGATCTTCTCCATAGAAGACCAGAAGGTGGTCTTCTCCATAGAAGACCAGAAGGTGGTCTTCTCCATAGAAGACCGCAAGGTGGTCTTCTCCATAAAAGACCGCAAGGTGGTCTTCTCCATAGAAGACCGCAAGGTGGTCTTCTCCATAAAAGACCGCAAGGTGGTCTTCTCCATAGAAGACCGCAAGGTGGTCTTCTCCATAGAAGACCGCAAGGTGATCTTCTCCATAGAAGACCGCAAGGTGGTCTTCTCCATAGAAGACCGCAAGGTGGTCTTCTCCATAGAAGACCGCAAGGTGGTCTTCTCCATAGAAGACCGCAAGGTGGTCTTCTCCATAGAAGACCGCAAGGTGGTCTTCTCCATAGAAGACCGCAAGGTGGTCTTCTCCATAGAAGACCTGGTGGTCTTCTCCATAGAAGACCGCAAGGTGGTCTTCTCCATAGAAGACCTGGTGGTCTTCATAGTCCAGAAGGTCTTCTTATAGAAGACCAGAAGAAGGTTTTCTTGTAGAAGACCCGAGGGTCTCCTTTTGGAAGACCAGAAGGTCTTCATCTTAAAGAAAGAATTTCTTCTTTCTGCTGCAGAATGTCTTGTAGCCCAGTGTAGGGCACTTATCTCAAAACTCTTCGTAAACAATAAACTACACAACAGCCACAAATAGTAAAGTTAAAAAGTTCACATTTATTAGCATCTTTGCGTTTTGTTATCCCGCTATTTAAGCTCTCATTTTGAAGTGAACTCTAAAGGAAAACAAACGACTGGTGAGCAGGGCATCGGGGGAAAAATGGGCAACCCACAAACCTACAAACAAATGGCTGCAAAGACTTTGCATGATAAACAACATGCCATGGATAGACGATAGCGGAGATTTGTGGCAAAGCCCAAAGAAATCAGAGGCAAACATTCATAGCGGAAAGAGAAGTTCGGCCAGTGGCACACAAGGCAAATGCAGCGCACAACAGCTGCATGCAATTGCAACAAAACCAACGCCATTCGGCAATTATTTCCTCACTTGCAATTACAGTTTGGTTAACAAGGAGATACATTGTTGGATTGTGGCGATGGCGGGGACTTGGACGTTAATGGTGACGACGTTGCGGTACGACCATTCAGTTGGAAAACTATGGCATGCATTTGTTAAAAAAAACGCTTTTGAAAGTTTATGTTTTATTTTGGAAAAGTTTTCCTCTTCAAAGCTCGTTGTGAGTTAGGGTATCTCCTTTTACCTGTTGGAAAACTTGAGTGTTTCAATTTGACCAAACACTGACCAAAAGCTTTCAAGTTGGAAATTATTCTCTCTCTCTTTAGAATCAGTTTCTCTCATTTAGCTTATCTAGTTTCCATTGTTTACAAACACATTTATTGAAGCGCAAAAAATGTGAAAAATTCGATGAGATTAGAAACAGTGGGGGAAATTGTTGAAAAAAGATATATATCCACTCGAGGCATATGGCTGAAAGTGCCCATCTGTAGTATAAATTGATCTTTGAAAAAAAAAATCTCAAAAAATCCAGGTTTAGAATTTTAAAATTAAAAAATATATATTCTTAAAATCCAAGACTATGCGCTGTGTTCTTCTTTGAACTAATACTCCCAAAAATCCATACAGGTCCTTTAAACAATATTCCCAAAAAAATTTCCGTCTGAAAAAAGTCCTGCCTGCAAAAATTCTTACAAAAATATTTTCCTAAAAAATATATGTTTGCTCACCCAGATAGGTATTGAAAAAGTATTCATTGAAATCAAAGTCTAATGGCTGTAAACGAATTTGCAAAAAAAAAAATCTTCAAAAATCCACATTAGGCTGGTCTGCTGATCCTGGAAATCCACATTTTGTGATCTCTGTTGGAAAAATATCCTTGGAAAAACCACACTTTTCGACCAGGTATTGGCCCTTCAAATTCCTAATTTTACACTTAAAAATCCTAGATTTTTAGGATTTGCTCCTGTTGCTCTTTTAATTCTTAAAAATCCGAGGTTGGACCAACAAAACTATACCTTACTATTCTCAAAAATTCCACTTTGGTATCCTTAAAACCCACTTTGGTAGCTTTGGTTTCTTTGAAAAAATCTTAAAATAAATTATCCAAAAATTCACAATTGCTGACTCTGTTGGTACTTGAAAACATAAAATATTATAAAACTCCACGTTCTGTAGTCTTATTGATCCTTAAGAAAATATTCTTAGAATAGTCCCTGAAAAATATTCTTAAAAATCTAAAATTCGTTGATCAAATAGACATTGACAATAAGGCTCAACAATCAAAGTCTGGTAGTCCTGCCAGTCTTTTAAAAAATATTATTTAAAAATAAACGTTTAGTGCTGAAAAAGGTCTCTTAAAAATATTTGAAAAACATTTTTCGAAGTCCTTAAAAATGTTTACAAATTCAGCTCTTGAAAAAATATTCTTAAAATATAATATTATATTAAATTCTTATAAATCTTCTTCAAATTTCAGGTTTGGTGGTCCTTTTAGTCCTTGGAGAAATATATTTAAAAATCCTTTTAGTCCTTGGAGAAATATATTTAAAAATCCATGTTTGTTGTCATTTTAGTCCTTGGAAACATATTTTTAAAAATCCACGTTTGTTGTCATTTTAGTCCTTGGAAACAAATTTTTAAAAATCCACGTTTGTTGTCATTTTAGTCCTTGGAAACATATTTTTAAAAATCCACGTTTGTTGTCATTTTAGTCCTTGAAAACAAATTTTTAAAAATCCACGTTTGTTGTCATTTTAGTCCTTGGAAACATATATTTAAAAATCCACGTTTGTTGGTCCTTTTAGTCCTTGGAAAAATATATTTAAAATCTACTTCTGTTGGCCATTTTAGTCCTTGGAAAAATATATTTAAAAAAACCCAAAATTAGTTCTTGGAAAAATGTATTTAAAAATCCACGTTTGTTGTCCTTTTAGTCCTTGGAAACATATATTTAAAAATCTACGCTTGTTGGTCTTTTTGGTCCTTGGAGAAATATATATAAAAATCCACGTTTGTTGTCCTTTTATCCCTTGGAAACATATATTTAAAAATCCAAGTTTGTTGGTCCTCTTAGTCCTTGGAAAAATATATTTAAAATCTACTTCTGTTGGCCATTTTAGTCCTTGGAAAAATATCTTAAAAAAAAACCCAAAAATTAGTTCTTGGAAAAATATATTTAAAAATGCACGTTTGTTGGTCCTTTTAGTCCTTGGAAACATATATTTAAAAATCTACGCTTGTTGGTCCTTTTGGTCCTTGGAAATATATATTTAAAAATCCAACTTTATTGGTCCTTTTAGTCCTTGGAAACATATATTTAAAAATCCACGTTTGTTGATCCTTTTAGTCCTTGGAAACATATATTTAAAAATCTATGCTTGTTGGTCCTTTTAGTCCTTAGAAACATATATTTACTCTTGTTGGTCCTTTTAGTCTTTGGAAACATATATTTATAAATCCACGTTTGTTGTTCCTTTTAGACCTTGAAAACATATATTGAAAATCTATTTTTATTGGCCATTTTAGTCCTTGGAAAAATATATTAAAAAATCCAAAATTAGTTATTGGAAAAATATATTTAAAAATCCACGTTTGTTGGCCATTTTAGTCCTTGGAAAAACACATTTAAAATCTACTCTTGTTGGCAATTTTAGTCCTTGGAAAAATATATTTTAAAAAAAAACCCACGTTTAGTCCTTGGAAAAATATATTAAAAAATCCACGGTTAGTCTTAAAAAAATATTTCAGTTCTTGATAAACTATATTTAAAAATCTTCGAGTAGTTCTTAGAAAATATTCTAAAAATGGAAAAAATATTCTGAATTAATAATATCAAATATCCTCTTCAAGTCAAAACCAAAATGAATCCGCGAAAAAAACTAGAAAATCTTAAAAAATGGAAAGTCAAGCCAATTTATATTGGCCTCAGAAAGAAAAACAAGAAATTTAAATTTTCTCACAAAAAATAAACTACAGAAAATTGTCTACGTTAGAAACCAGATCAAACTGAAACAAGAAACATGTCCACGCCTCCATGTGCCGCCAGGGAAAAGTTGGATGCCAGATTTTTCCATTTCATTTTACATTCTATGGACATCTTATCTTGAGTGGTAGCAGCATTAATAGCAATTTCAGAAGTGGAAATTAATTGTTTTTGGAGTATGTCTGATAGCTGGTGTCGTGGTTGTTGTAGTCAAATCTGAGCACTAATTTAGTAGAATATTGATGGGTTCGAAATGCATACAACATGCTGCAGAAGATGTGTGCATTTCAAACATCCACTGTGGCATTAATGTATATCGAACTCATTTATTTTCTACTAAATGATTGGTAAACCCAACAAACAATTTGGGGAACATTTGAGAGATATTCCATGGAATTTTTTCGAGTTCAAATTTAAAATAAAATTTTTAAAGATTTCTTGGCGAAAAGCCGAGAATTATTTGAAAAATTTTCTTTCAAGGACTCCTTGGGCAAAATTCGTCAATTTTGGTCAGTTCTTCTAATTTTGATGATTTTCTGAAAAGAATGTCGTGGATTGCAAACTTGACCTCAGGTTTTTCAAATTGTAGGGGTTTCATGGACCTGCTCAACAGGAATTTTTAATTTTTTTACAATTAATTTCTAAAAACCTGCAGAATGAATATCGTGCATGATGCAAAAAAAATTTGTTCAGCTCCACTGTGAAATGTTTAAGAACATTTTTAGAAAACAGATGCTCCTATCCAAAAATGGCAAATGTTATATATAGGGTGAGTTGAAAAAACTGCAACCAACTTCAAACTACTGCCATTTCTAAGCCACTCGTCCGACTGCAGTTAAAATTATTCCAGTGACAGCTCATTATATTGTTAACAAGAGTACAAAAGCATTTTGGTGAGAATTTTTCAGAAAATAATTATTCGTGACGGAATTCAAGTGTGATAGTGTGAGTTCTTTATATTTGACTGGAAAACCACAAATGGCTATCGTTAGAGCACCCCAGCATTTATATGTGAATAAATCTTTTGTGTCTCGTTGCATCGCTTGTTACCGTGATACTGGTAGCGTAGCCCGACGGCAAGGGAGTGGACGGAAGAAAACATCAACATCAGCAAAAATGGTTCGAAAAGTATAGAAGCGACTTGATCGAAACCCGCATCAAGGGGCCGAAAAATGGTTCGTGAGCTGAAAATATCGCAATATTCCATTCTGCAAACATTGAGAAATGAGCTCGGGGTAAAGCCATTGAAACTCCAAAAAGTGCAAGAGCTTTTACCGCAACTGAAAGTAAATAGCCTCAAAAGAGCTAAAGAGTTGCTTTGCTTGGCCGAAAGTGGTGAACCGCCGAATTTGGTTTTCTCCGATGAGAAAACATTCGTTGTCCAGCAGTTTGTAAACAAACAAAATTATCGTGCTTACTTGCCAAAGAGGTCAGCAGAAATGCGCACCACCACGGTTGGCCACCAAAACTCAAGCGCCGGCCATGATGATGTTGTGGGCCGCCCTAACAGCCGATTGTCGCTCTCCGCTCTTATTAATCGACCGTGGCAGCAGAGTTAAAGCCGAATATTATAGCGAAAATATTCTGCAGGGTGTATTAAAGCCTTGTGCACGCAAAAATTTTGGCCGCAGACCTTGGACATTCCAACAGGACTCAGCACCATCGCACTCAGCACGCGCCACCCAATAATGGTTACAAAATGAGGTTCCTCCTTCATTTCCAGTTTCACAATCGGCCCTAAAATCTCCGGATACCAATCCATTGGACTATTGCGTGGGGATTATTTTGGAAAGCAAGGTTGGCACTAAAAAATACCAAACTGTCGATCACATCAAGCAAGCGCTTCGCCGGGAATGGACCAAAATACCGCAGAACTACATTTGGGCACCGTGTGACGGTTTCATTGGCCGTTTGAAGGCCATAATTCATGCCAGAGGTGACCAATTCGAACAAATCTAAACTTATTCTAAAATTTGAAGCTATTTCCGACATTTTTTGCTTTCATTCAATAAAATTAAAAAAAAAGGAATGTAAAAATGATGTCCTTTGACTTTGTTGCAGTTTATTTTATCTCACCCTGTGTATGGTAGCTATGGCTATATCTGAACCGATTTCAACCAAATTTGATGTACTTGCTTCTACACTAAAATCGGTCGGATGTGCGGAAATTTACTTCATCATTTGGACTGATATTGGTCATTTGGTGTCCAATCAACCCGAAATCGGTTGAAGATATATGTGGGAGCTATATCTAAATAAAATTTTAAAAATACCAAATATAGCTGTTATACTTGGGTCTATACGACGTGGGCCTACATAGGCATTGTTTGTCATAGGCCATTACCATATTCAAATTCGAACCTTGAAATAAACGGTGAATAATGTAGCTAAAATCATCAAAATATCGTATATAAGGAGGTACCGTTATATCGGAGCTGTGCGAAGACCTGGACCTGCATAGACAATTTTCTGCCACAGGCTGTAGCATCCATTACGAACATAAAATGCCACATCTCAAACAATTTCGATGGGTGTTGTACCTAAATTCATCATCATACCGAATATTGGGAGGTACTGATATATGGGGCCTATACGAAAACCTGGACCTGCATAGACAATTTTCTGTCAAGGACTATAGTTCCCATAACGAACTCTAAATACGTAATTTGAAAAAATTCTGGTGAATAATATCGCTAAAATCATCAAAATACCGAATATCGGGAGGTACCGTTATATGGAGGCTATACGAAGACATGGACCTGCATAGACAATTTTCTGTCTTAGGGTGTAGCATCCATTTAGAACTTCAAATACCGAATTTGAAACAATTCCGGTGAATAATGTCGCTTAAATCATCAAAATACCGAATATCGGGAGGTACCGTTAAAAGGGGGTTATACGAAGACATGGACTTGCACAGACAATTTTCTGTCTTAGGGTGTAGTATCTATTTCGAACTTCAAATACCGAATTTGAAACAATTCCGGTGAATAATGTCGCTTAAATCATCAAAATACCAAATATCGGGAGGTACCGTTATATGGGGGCTATACGATGACATGGACCTTCACAGACAATTTTCTGTCTTAGGCTGTAGTATCCATTTCGAACTTCAAATACCAAATTTGAAACAATTCCGGTGAATAATGTGGCTAAAATCAGCAAAATTCCGAATATCGGGAGGTAACGTTATATGGGGGCTATACGAAGACATGGACCTTCACAGACAATTTTCTGTCTTAGGCTGTAGTATCCATTTCGAACTTCAAATACCAAATTTGAAACAATTCCGGTGAATAATGTGGCTAAAATCAGCAAAATTCCGAATATCGGGAGGTACCGTTAAAAGGGGGTTATATGAAAACGTGGACCTACATGGCCCATTTACAACCTTAACCTGCCTACTGGGAAAATAAGTATGTGTGCAAAATTTTAGCCATCTAACTCAATTCGTTCGAAAGATAGCGTGATTACAACAGACGGACAGACAGAGAGACAGACGGACAGACAAACAGACGTACAGACGGACATCGCTAAATCGACTTAGAATTTTGTTGGGTCTGATAAGAGTATTTCGAGGAGTTACAAACGGAATGACAAAGTTAATATACCCTCCATAGTATGGAGGAACGATATAAAGAAAATCTCTACATCTATTTCTGTTTTTATAACCTCTTCTCTCCATTCTGAGCACAATGGACCAGCTGGTCTTCAAAGTGCCATAAAGACACTACGTGTTTTTAACGTAGCCTAACCTAAGCAGGTAACAATATGTGTGGACAGTGATGTACTTTTTTCTATATTCCTCTAATTTATGTTAACTGGGTTTACATTTTCCGCTCTTAATGCCCAGCATTCCGAAATTCCTCATGACACCTAACATCATGTGCTGTACAGCATCTATCTGTAATGGTTTAATAGCGGTATTGGAATGACCATAATTACCAATTTCAGTCATCGATCGTCCAGAGAAGTATGAGCCATCAGAAACAGGAGACAACCAACCAACCAAACATCCAACCAGGCAGAGAGTGAAATTTCTGGTCAAAACAATTTTTCCAAACTTCCTGTTTACAAATTGTTGTGGCCAATTTTATCAATGGCCAAGAACAGGTTTGTTGGCAATAATAAAAATGTAAGTAAGATGATGATGGCGATGATGATGATGCCAAGAATGCCCTGGGGAAATCCTCCACGATTTCATGTAGCAGAAGAATCTCCAAGCCAATGAGCCAGCATCATCGTCATATCTTGTCATGGTGGAAGTGGAGAAAAACAAGACAAGGCAGAAAAAAATAAGTTTTAGTCACTTGACTAATCTTTTGCAGCGAATAACCGGTTGATGTTGGTCAAGCATGGAGGGGAGGGGGAATGGGTGGAGAAGATAGATATGGGTAGCATGCCAAAGATGGTGGTGAGTCATGACGGGCCTTACAACTTATTAGTTGTATTGCAGACAAGTGTCTTTTATTTCAAACAACCACAATGTTACTCTCCAACCTTCTCCCCCCCCCCCTCTCTCTCTCTCTCCCCCTCAATTATCGTGAATAAACCAAAAAAAAAATGTTTTGCTTTGGCTTCAAGACAATTAAACCCGTTCAATGATTTCTGGCGATCAGCTGAACTGATCTATTTGTCTGCAAAAAATTTCCGTTTCTCAATGAAATTGATTGTCTTGGCCAAATTCGCCAATTCGAAGTGGCCACAACAATAATTGTTGTTGTCGGTGTTCACAATGCTACCGCCTTTCTTCTGTTTATGGTCAAAGACTTAGGGAAATAACAACGGCGGGTTATTATTATTGAATTATTTGTGGCTCAAGTCGCGTGTTTAGACCGAACAGCGCCAATTTCATGCGACGTTGTGGAAGGTAGAGAGCCAGTCAGCCAGCCATATTAGGTGTGGTAAAAAATTAGTCTATGTCAGATCTCCTCATCATTTCTGCATGTAAATGGGCCAATTGGGGTAGTGAGATTTTAATGATATCACGGTGTCAATGGAAACGTGATGAAAATATTTTATTATCACATTTTAGCAGTCGGAGTCAGCTGTCGGTGAGTCAGTTACTGTTTTTAAGAAGCTCTTGGCAATACGTTATTGATTTCATTATCATATCAGCAAGGGAGAGAGGGAGAAGGAGTAAGGGGAGAGAGAGAGAGGAATTTAAATGTGCGGTTTGGTACCATTTTTGTTTGTCTGGTTGTTTTTTTGTTGTGGGCAGATAACTGGGTCACTTCACAGGTTATTGACTGAAGTTTTAAAGGCAATAATATTTATATTCATTTTTTAATTTTTCTTAACGGGCGTCTCAAGAATTGGTCTTGCTGTGCTTTTATACGCTGAGCTGCAACAAAGTCAAATGCCATAATTTGTAGATTTTTTTTATACCCTCCACCATACTATGAAGGGTATATTAACTTTGTCATTCCGTTTGTAACTCCTCGAAATACTCATGTCAGACCCAACAAAGTATATATAATCTTGATCAGCGTAAAATTCTAAGACGATTTAGCCATGTCCGTCTGTCTGTCTGTGTGTATGTCTGTCTGTCTGTCTCTCCGTCTGTCCGTCTGTCTGTTGAAATCACTCTTTCGAACAAATGGAGATAGAAGGCTAAAATTTTGCACACATGTATATTTTGCCAGTAGGCAGGTTAAGTTCGAAAATGGGCCATGTAGGTCCAAGTTATCATATAGCCCCCATATAACGGTACCTCTCGATATTCGGTATTTTGATGATTTTAGCGACATTATTCATCGGAATTGTTTCAAATTACGTATTTAGAGTTTGTAATGGGAACTACAGAAAAATGTCTATGCAGGTCCAGGTCTTCGTATAGGCAAATTTGAATGTGGTAATGGCCAATGGCAAACAATGCCTATGTAGGTCCACGTCGTATAGACCCCAATATAACGGCTATATTCGGCATTTTTAAAATTTAAAAGCATTTTTTAAGGATTTTATTTTTTAAAATTTCCAAATTCGTTCCAAAGTGTGGAGGGTATTCAAAGTTCGGTCCGGCCGAACATACTGCTTTTTAACTTGTTAATTTTATTGAATGAAAACGAAAAATGTTGGAAATAGCATCCAATTTAAGAATACGTTCAAATTTGTTCGAAATGGTCACCTTTGGCACGAATTATGGCCTTCAAACGGCCAATGAAACCGTCACACGCTGCCCAAATGTTGCTCTGCGGTATTTTGGCCCATTTCCGGCGAAACGCTTGCTTAAGGTGATCGACATTTTTGTATTTTTTAATGCCAACCTTGCTTTTCAAAATACTCCCGACACAACAGTCCAACGGATTGGTACCCGGAGATTTTGGTAGCCTTTGTGCGCTGGAAATTAAGCGAGGAACCTCATTTTGTAACCATTCTTGGGTGGCGCGTGCTCAGTGCGATGGTGCTGAGTACTGTTGGAATGTCCAAGGTCTGCGGCCAAAATGTTTGCATGTCCAAGGCTTTAATACACCCTCCAAAATATTTTCGCGATAATATTCGGCATTTATTCTGATGCCACGGTCGATTAATTCAAGCGGAGAGCGACCATCGGCTGTTATGGCGTCTCACACCATCACCATGGCCGGCGCTTGAGTTCTGGTGACCAATCGAAGGTTCACATTTTCAGTTGACCTCTTTGGCAAGTAAACACGATCATTTTGTTTGTTTACAATCTGCTGGACAAGAAATGTTTTCTCATTGGAGCGGAGAAAACCAAATTCGGCAGTTTACCGCTTTCGGCCAAGCGAAGCAACTCTTTAGCTCTTTTGAGTCTATTTTCTTTCTGTTGCGGTGTAAGTTGTTGCACTTTTTGGAATTTCAATGGCTTTACCCCCGAGCTCATTTTTCAATATTTGCCGAATGGAATATTGCGATATGTTCAGCTCACGAGCCATTTTTCGGCCACTGCCACGCGGGTTTCGACTAAATCGCTTCTTTATATTTCGAACCATTTCTGCTGATGTTGCTGTTTTCTTCCGTTCACTTTCTTGAAGTCGGGCTACTCTACGCCAGTATCACGGTAACGAACGATGGTACGAGACCCAAAAGATTTATTCACATTTAAATGGTGGAGTGCTCTAACGATAGCCACTTGTGGTTTTCCAGCCAAATATAAAGAAATCACACTATCACGCTTGACTTTCATCACGAATAACTTTTTTTTCTGGAAAATTCTCACCAAAATGCTTTTGTACACTTGTAAACAATATAATGAGCTGTCACTTGAATAATTTTAACAGCTGTCGGACGAGTGGCTTAAATGACAGCAGTCTGAAGTTGGTTGCAGTTTTTTTTTATTTTTTACCCTGTATGACTACATTTGATACGGCCAAAACGTGCCTCTTCAAAATAACGGATTTAGACCCTAGCTCTCATTGGACAAAATCCATTTTAGGACATTTGGAGTTGATCTAAAGGTGTGTGTCCATCCGTATGTCTGTCTGGCTGGTTTGGAGCTTGGAGCAAACTTAGATCGATTTCGAAGATGGGCAATATCGGTCCACTCCTTTTTTGTAATCTACACCACAAAAGGCCGAAATTTTAAAAGAAAAAAAAAAATTAAAAACAAAATGCTTAAAAAAACCTCTTCAAATATCACTCTCGATACGAAATGGACAATATTGACCAATTCCATCGGAACCTTTTCGATAAAGGGTCAACAATTTAAATAATCAAAACAGAAGTCAAAATATATTTAAATCATCGAACATTGGCTGAGGGTATACATCTGTCGGCAAGACCGACTGATACTTTTTGACTTGTTTTAGTAAGATTTTGTCTAGAAATCAGGGATATCAAAACATTTCCGGGCCAAAAAACCGGAGACTCTTTTAAAAAAAATTCAAATACAATTTTTTTGTGAAAAATATTTTTGAAACGACATTTTTTTAATCCAAATAATTTTAATAATATACTGCTCAAAAATCGTGCATTTCAATCTTAGTTTTAGAATGCAATCGTTTTTCGTGATTTCGATAATTATACGATCTTAAGATTCTTTTATAGACCTCCTACCAAAAACTTTAAAATATTTAAGAATTTTTGTTTCAAGGAAATCCTAACCAAAAATCGAGGATTTTATACCCATAATCATATGGCTATAATGGTTATATATCAAGGTTGCTTTAGACCAAATTCATTTCAGGACATTTGGAGTCGATCTAATGGGTCCGTCTGTTCGTCTGTCTGGTCACAAGCCCATAGAACAAGAAAGGATCATCAGATTTTATTCTAACGTTGCAAGTACTAATATTGGTATTATTGCTAGATATGGCGTGAAAAATGAAAATTTCAGCCCACTCCCCCCAGTACGTCCCTTACAAAGGCTCAATATTTAGAATAATTGCAAAGATTTTAAAATGTGAATGAAGAATCCTATTGTTTACAAATTGCAAACATATCAATATTTTTAACAGCTCAGACCACTCTTAATGGTACCTCCTACCCACAAAGGGCCAACATTTTGAAAAATCACATCTCTTTCGATTTTTTTTTTTTTTTGTTTTTAATTCTAGGATATTAGGTCTGAATTTGAAGGAATCATTTTATTTAAGTGCACAATTTGTTAGTTCATTATACCCTCAGCCATATGTGGGTAGAGTGGGTATACATCATTTGATACGGTCAAAACGTGCCTCATCGAAATAACGGGTTTAGACACTAGGTCTCTTTGGACCAAATCCGTTTCAGGACATTTGAAGTCGATATTAGTGATGTCCGTCCGTTCGTCTGTCTGTCTGGCTGGCCGTTGTGCACGATAACTCTCGAAGGGAATATTTAATTTTGTCGAAACTTGATATGTACATCGTAATATTATTGTCAAATATAGATCGACCCCACAAAAGGTCGACATTTTCAAAGAAAATAGTTTGCATGTTCAGAAAGAGAAAGGATAATCCGATATTGATTCAACTTTGCACATCCTAATATCCTATTTTTATCATCAGTGCTAAGTCAGGTGCGAGAATGGACAATTTAGGGTCTCTCCTTTTGGTACCTCTCCCACAAAGGGACAACAATTTAATTATTTATAACTCTTATAAAATATGATGTAAGACTCCAATTATCTTCAAATTACACACATCACAATATTTTTTATCAATCCAAGGTTTGGTGTGAAGATGGGATATATCGGTCCACTCCTTCTGATACCTCCCCCACAAGAGGCATACATTTTAAATGACCAAAACGATCATAAAATCCGAAATAAGAACCCGGCTCTCTTCATATTTCATACATCCCATTATTTCAAGTAACACAAGATCTGCAGTGAAGATGGGATAAATAGTTCCATTCCCTCTGGTACCTCCCCCACAAAGGGTCAAAGTTTTGAATACCCATGAAGATCTTAAAACGCGAAATGAACATTCGATTCCATTCAGACTTGACACATCTCAATATTTTTATCAGCACAAGATCTCTTATGAAGATGGAACATATCGCTCCCCTCTCCCTCTGGTACCTCCCCCACAAAGGGTCAAAGTTTTGAATACCCATGAAGCTCTTAAAACGCGAAATGAACATTCGATTCCATTCAGACTTGACACATCTCAATATTTCTATCAACACGAGATCTTTTATAAAGATGGTAGAGATCGGATCATTCCCTCTGGTACCTCTCCCACAAATATGGAATAGAAATAACTCTAATAAAATATTAAATAAGCATTGCTTATTGCCCTTTAATTCCACACATCCCAGTATTTCTGTTACCTTTCCTGGTACCTGTCCCACAACGGGTCGAAATTCGGATTATTTATGACTCTTATAAAATTGCGAAATATGCATCTTATTCTCTTCAAATATCGCGTATTCCAATATTTTTACTAACGCAAGATCTGGTGTGAAGTTGATATATATCGGCCTATCCTTCTCCCACAAAGAGTCACAATTTACAATATGTATATCTCTCATAACTTGCGAAACTAAATCCGGTACCTCATAAACTGTCATAACTGAGGGTATACATCTGTCTTGTTTTTATACCTTCCACCATACATAGTATGGAGGGCATATTAACTTTTTGAAATAATAATTTTAGACCCAACAGAGTATATATATTCTTGATCAACTTAAAATTCTAAGACGATTTAGTCCTGTCCGTCCGTCCGTCTGTTATAATCACGCTACAGTCAAAACGAATTAAGATAGGAAACTACAATTTTGCACAGATCTGTCTTTTATTTGCAGGCAGGTCAAGTTAAAAGATATCGGTCCACGATATCGTATATCCCACATATAACGGCACCTCCCTATATTCGGTATTTTGATGATTTTAGCCAAATTTTCCAATGGAATTATCTGAAATTCTACAGAAGGAGTTCTTTGTGAGTACTTTACACCTTGACAGAGAATTGCCTATATAGGTCCACGATATCGTATATCCCCCCATACAACGGTACGTCCCGATATTCGGTATTTTGATAATTTTAGCCACATTTTTCAACGGAATTGTCTGAAAATTCACACAATTCCTTGTGACTACTTTACACCTTGAAAATGAATAGTCTATATAGGCCCTTGATATCAAATAGCCCCATATAACGGTACCCCCGATATTCGGTATTTTTATGATTTGAGCCAAGTTGTTCAATGGAATTGTCTGAAATTCTACACAAGGAGTTCCTTCTGATAACTTTACCCCTTAGAAGAAAATTGTCTAAATAGGTCCACGTTTTAGTATAGCGCCCATATAACGGTACCCCCAGGTATTCGGTATTTTCATGATTCTTGCAACATTATTCACAGGAATTATTTCAAATTTTGTATATAAAGTTCGAAACCGTTTCTACAACCTATGACACAAATTGCTTATACATGACCACGTCTTCGTATAACCCCCATATAGCGGTTTTCATACGAGCGGTATTTTACGACAGAATTTTTTTGGAGAATTTTCGAGTTTCTTGCAAATGGTGGAGGGTATAAAAATTAACAACTCCAGGTCTTTGAAAATATATTCATAAACATCGTAGCGCCTAACAAAAATATGAATATGTGCGAAAAGAGGACCAAATCTTTGAAACCCCAAATATAAGTTCAATGACGGTAAATCTCATATTTCGATCCGGAGTTTTCGAAATGTTGGCCTTTTTCATCTTTTATAGTACTGAAAATAAAAAAAGGCAGTAAACAATATTGACACGCACCATCAGGTTCCCGAATCTTGAATCAATGCGGTCCTCTCTTTAACTAACCTTCTTCAATATATTGACAAATGCAAACAATTGTAGCCTTGTGAAAAAAATAGGTGTCAACTTTCGATGTTTTTCTTATTACCCAAACATTGTTTGAAGCAGACAGCTATCTCTAACCGACGTATTCAGAGATATTTTTTGTGAAAAAAAAAAAACAAATTTGGCTCCGATAATTATCTAGACGATATATTTTTGGGAATTCTATTTTTAATTGAAACTATTTGAATTTTATCACGTGGTTCGGAAAAGAATAACACATAAAATATGCAATGCGAAACTTCAAAGAGATTGGAAGGGAAGGGGGATTTTTGTATGAACTAAATAAGAAATTGAATTGGAGATGGAGAAAGTCGATATTACAATTTAATCAAATCAAATTAAGGATATACGGTTCTGGTCTCTCTGGGAGTATTTTAAGGAAATATCAAAGAGCTAGCCTTTTTCTGAGAGCTTTGGACCAAATATGAGTGTCTTAATCAGCAATGCCTGTTCAAAAGTTTTTGTCCATCAATTCAAAAATTTAATGTCTTAATTATTTTACCAAGACAAAAAAAAAAAAACAACTTCATTTCAATACCTCTCCTAGTCAAATTGGCAATGTGGTGTATACAGACCCAGCTAACCCACTTTTAGTGCGGCTAAGAAAAAAAAATTAATATCTCTCTATTTACAAATAATCTCTGTGCGTGCAAAAAGTGTGTCGGGGAAGGGGTTTGGGGCACGTTGTTGTTATTTTCATTTGCTGGCAAATATTTACATTTATAATTATGGCTAGAGCGTAGACCATGATTCTTGCGTGCCGGTCGTGTGGTCTTTCGTTAGATTGGCGAATAAATTAATAAAATTCCCGCTTGTGTGAAAACGCTTTCTCTTAACCGGAATTTGTTGCTAAAACACTTGTGGTCCCAAGGCAAATTTTTATTCATTTTTGCAGCCCAAAATAACTACCAATTTTGGGTTATGGCAAAGTTAAGAGATAATTTGTGTTTAATCAAGAGAATCGATTCTCGGTTTATTGGCAATTTTTACTATTTATGCAAAAATATGTTAATTATGGGGGACGGACGAAAGGTTTTCTGCTAGATTCCGGTGGCTTTCTAAATTCAGTAAAAGTGAAAACAATTGAGTAATTATTTGAGAGGCATAGATTTTGATGGTACTTGGGAGGCACATGATTTGATAGGATTCCTTGAAAAATTTATTTAAAAATCCACGATTAGTCCTTGGAAAAATTTATTTAAAAATCCTCGACTATTCCTTGGAAAAATATATTTAAAAATCCACGATTAGTCCTTGGAAAAATATATTTAAAAATCCTCGACTATTCCTTGGAAAAATATATTTTAAAAAATCCACGATAAGTCCTTGGAAAAATATATTTAAAAATCCTCGACTATTCCTTGGAAAAATATATTTTAAAAAATCCACGATAAGTCCTTGGAAAAATACATTTAAAAAATCACTATTAGTCCATGGAAAAATTTATTTAAAAATCCACGATTAGTTCGTGAAAAAATATTTTTAAAAATCCACGTTTGTTGATCCTTGAAAAAATATTTTTAAAAATCCACGTTTGTTGATCCTTGAAAAAATATTTTTAAAAATCCACGTTTGTTGATCCTTGAAAAAATATTTTTAAAAATCCACGTTTGTTGATCCTTGAAAAAATATTTTTAAAAATCCACGTTTGTTAATCCTTGAAAAAATATTTTTAAAAATCCACGTTTAGTCCTTGAAATCCACGTTTGTTGATCCTTGAAAAAATATTTTTAAAAATCCACGTTTTTTGATCCTTGCGAAAATATTTTTAAAAAATCCAGGTTTGTTGATCCTTGAAAAAATATTTTAAAAAATCCACGTTTAGTCCTTGAAAAAATATTTTTAAAAATCCACGTTTAGTCCTTGAAAAAATATTTTTAAAGATTCCACGTTTAGTCCTTGAAAAAATATTTTTAAAGATTCCACGTTTAGTCCTTGAAAAAATATTTTTAAAAATCCACGTTTAGTCCTTGAAAAAATATTTTTAAAAATCCACGTTTAGTCCTGGAAAAAATATTTTTAAAAATCCACGTTTAGTCCTTGAAAAAATATTTTTAAAGATTCCACGTTTAGTCCTTGAAAAAATATTTTTAAAAATCCACGTTTAGTCCTTGAAAAAATATTTTTAAAAATCCACGTTTAGTCCTGGAAAAAATATTTTTAAAAATCCACGTTTAGTCCTTGAAAAAATATTTTTAAAAGTCTACGTTTAGTCCTTAAAAAAATATTTTTAAAAATCCACGTTTAGTCCTTGAAAAAAATTATTTTAATAATCCACGTTTAGTCCTTGAAAAAATATTTTTAAAAATCCACGTTTAGTCCTTGAAAAAATATTTTTAAAAATCCACGTTTAGTCCTTGAAAAAATATTTTTAAAAATCCACGTTTAGTCCTTGAAAAAATATTTTTAAAAATCCACGTTTAGTCCTTGAAAAAATATTTTTTAAAATCCACGTTTAGTCCTTGAAATCCACGTTTGTTGATCCTTAAAAAAATACTTTTAAAAATCTACGTTTAGTCCTTGAAATCCACGTTTGTTGATCCTTGAAAAAATATTTATAAAAATCTACGTTTAGTCATTGAAATCCGCGTTTGTTGATCCTTAAAAAAATATTTTTGAAAATCCACGTTTAGTTCTTGAAAGTACACTTTTGTTGATCCTTGAAAAAATATTTTTGAAAATCCACGTTTAGTCCTTAAAATCTACTTTTGTTGATCCTTGAAAAAAATATTTTTAAAAATCCACGTTTAGTCCTTGAAAGTCCACGTTTGCTGATCCTTGAAAAAATATTTTTAAAAATCTACGTTTAGTCCTTGAAATCCACGTTTGTTGATCCTTGAAAAAATGTTTTTAAAAATCCACGTTTAGTCCTTGAAATCCACGTTTGTTGATCCTTAAAAAATATATTCAAAAAATCCACGTTTAGTCTTTGAAATCCACGTTTGTTGATCCTTGAAAAAAATATTTTTAAAAATCCACGTTTAGTCCTTGAAATCCACGTTTGTTGATCCTTGAAAAAACATTTTTAAAAACATTTTAAATTGGTCTTTTTCTTGAACTACAAATGCATAACCCAAAATACAACCCCTATTAAATCCTTTAAGGACACCCCTAATGTCACTATGGCAACATGAGCCTTGGATACATTCCTTATTGTAAATACCTACTGTCAACATTTCGCGACAAGAAAAAATTCTGAAAAAAGTGTTTCAAAAATGGTTTCACCGGGAAATTGGCTCCAGGTCATTGTGGATGGTGAGCAGCCCAAGCTGAATACCCTGCCCTCGTGTGTCACTGTCAGTGATGTCAAATCGGATAATTATGTGAGGCTCATAGCCACCGATATAGCCATCGATGATGAGCCACCAAGGGCCACATTGAAGGTGTTTCGGGGCATTGATTTGGAATCGGAACACGAGCTAAAGGGCATACCCTCGGCCATTGCCAGTTTGTATATTGATGAATCGGAGCCAAAGACACCAAGTAAGTGGGGGAGGTTTGGAAAAGGATTTCAGATAAAGGATATGGTGTTTTTGTTTGCTTTTAGTTGTTGCTGTGGCCATTGCCGAGTCGGTGCTATTCTATCGCCACATGAAACCCTATTTCAAGTACACCCTACCCGAACTGGATGTCCTGGATGAGGAAAGGGAAATCTGGCGCAAACTCAATCTAGTGGGTGTGGAGGAACAGGAGGCCCTGATTGAGGGCCTTAAGGCCCTGGAACGACCCAAGCTGACAAGGAAGTCACAGCATTTGTTGAACCTGCTGCCACCAGAGAGGAATGTGAGTAGGAAATCCTTGACCAACAAAAGATAACTTTTTCCCCTCTCCCCCCTTCCAGGACTTTATACGCCAACAAGCCGAAGGCTCTCTCATACGTTACTCCAATGTGGTGGCCCTCAAATGCTTGGCACGAGTTTCCAGCGGCGATTCCCAGCCACCCTCTCATTTGGTCATTGCCACCGACAATGGGGAAATTATCATTGTAGAACCCCAAAGTTTTGGAGTGCTCTATCGGGTCATGGCCTGCCCCGACATCACACCCAGTATGTTGGCCGTTAATGGATTTTTTGAGACAGATTTCTGCATTGCCATTGCCACTCGTTATGGGTCGGTGTATTTGCTGCGCAAGGCAGCTGCTGAGGGCCAAGAAATATTCAAACTCTCTCATCCCCTAACGGGACTGGTACTCCTACCAATTGATCAGACCATTGTGGTATCCTCAATGGACAAGAAATTGGTATGCTATTCCAAGAAGGGCAAACAGTTATATATGGTCCCCCTGCCGGAACAACCCATATGCATGACCATGATCAATTTGAGCCATTTGGGTCTATCACTCATCTGTGTGGCCCTGGAAGGGGGTCTGGTACAATTTTATATGCAAAAATATCTGGTGGATGAATTTCAAATTGAGGGCACTGTGAGTTCCATGGTTTTTGGCTATCTGGGGCTGGAAGAACATGTCTTGTGTTTGACCACCCTGGAGGGGGATTTGGTAATCAAAATTTTGAAAAGGACAGCCACATTTGAACCAAATCAGAACTTGGCTGGTCGTGGTTTTCTGGGTAGCAGTGATATGGTGCATGCCTCAGTCCTCGAGAAGCCGAAAAAGAGTTCGATTTTTGTGGAACAGGTGGCCAGAGAGAAACAAAATGCCAAGGGTAAGCATTTCCGAAGGGGAGGGAAATTTAAGTTTCTGAAATTTTTTAAATTTTAGCTACCTATGGCAGTTTCCAAGTTGAGCTATGGCGGCTGAGACACACCGCCGCCCGGGCCACAGTGGATGCTTTGAACTCATCGGAACGTACCATATCTGGTGATATAACCCATGCCCCGGTCAAATTGTCGGCTGAGGTTTGCGGTGTGGGTCCTGTCTTTCGTTTGTATCTGACCATTCAAAATCTGAGCACCTATAAAATGGCCTCTAATCTAATGGTTCTGCTGCATGCCGATCGGAGGCATTATACCATACAGAAATCGGTGGCAAAGGTAATTAAGAATGGGATTTTTAGGATGTTTTTTCAAGGAAAAAATACGGATTTAAAAAATAATTTTCAAGGGCTAAACATGGATTGTTAAAAATATTTTTCAAAGACTAAACGTGGATTGTTAAAAATATTTTTTTCAAGGACCAACAACGTGGATTTTCAAGGACTAAATGTGGATTTTTAAAAATATTTTTCCAAGGACCAACAACGTGGATTTTCAAGGACTAAACGTGGATTTTTAAAAATATTTTTCCAAGGACCAACAACGTGGATTTTCAAGGACTAAACGTGGATTTTTAAAAATATTTTTCCAAGGACCAACAACGTGGATTTTCAAGGACTAAACGTGGATTTTTAAAAATATTTTTCCAAGGACCAACAACGTGGATTTTCAAGGACTAAACGTGGATTTTTAAAAATATTTTTCCAAGGACCAACAACGTGGATTTTCAAGGACTAAACGTGGATTTTTAAAAATATTTTTCCAAGGACCAACAACGTGGATTTTCAAGGACTAAACGTGGATTTTTAAAAATATTTTTCCAAGGACCAACAACGTGGATTTTCAAGGACTAAACGTGGATTTTTAAAAATATTTTTCCAAGGACCAACAACGTGGATTTTCAAGGACTAAACGTGGATTTTTAAAAATATTTTTCCAAGGACCAACAACGTGGATTTTCAAGGACTAAACGTGGATTTTTAAAAATATTTTTCCAAGGACCAACAACGTGGATTTTCAAGGACTAAACGTGGATTTTTAAAAATATTTTTCCAAGGACCAACAACGTGGATTTTCAAGGACTAAACGTGGATTTTTAAAAATATTTTTCCAAGGACCAACAACGTGGATTTTCAAGGACTAAACGTGGATTTTTAAAAATATTTTTCCAAGGACCAACAACGTGGATTTTCAAGGACTAAACGTGGATTTTTAAAAATATTTTTCCAAGGACCAACAACGTGGATTTTCAAGGACTAAACGTGGATTTTTAAAAATATTTTTCCAAGGACCAACAACGTGGATTTTCAAGGACTAAACGTGGATTTTTAAAAATAATTTTCCAAGGACCAACAACGTGGATTTTCAAGGACTAAACGTGGATTTTTAAAAATATTTTTCCAAGGACCAACAACGTGGATTTTCAAGGACTAAACGTGGATTTTTAAAAATATTTTTCCAAGGACCAACAACGTGGATTTTCAAGGACTAAACGTGGATTTTTAAAAATATTTTTCCAAGGACCAACAACGTGGATTTTCAAGGACTAAACGTGGATTTTTAAAAATATTTTTCCAAGGACCAATAACGTGGATTTTTAAAAATATTTTTCCAAGGACCAACAACGTGGATTTTCAAGGACTAAACGTGGATTTTTAAAAATATTTTTCCAAGGACCAACAACGTGGATTTTCAAGGACTAAACGTGGATTTTTAAAAATATTTTTCCAAGGACCAACAACGTGGATTTTCAAGGACTAAACGTGGATTTTTAAAAATATTTTTCCAAGGACCAACAACGTGGATTTTCAAGGACTAAACGTGGATTTTTAAAAATATTTTTCCAAGGACCAACAACGTGGATTTTCAAGGACTAAACGTGGATTTTTAAAAATATTTTTCCAAGGACCAACAACGTGGATTTTCAAGGACTAAACGTGGATTTTTAAAAATATTTTTCCAAGGACCAACAACGTGGATTTTCAAGGACTAAACGTGGATTTTTAAAAATATTTTTCCAAGGACCAACAACGTGGATTTTCAAGGACTAAACGTGGATTTTTAAAAATATTTTTCCAAGGACCAACAACGTGGATTTTCAAGGACTAAACGTGGATTTTTAAAAATATTTTTCCAAGGACCAACAACGTGGATTTTCAAGGACTAAACGTGGATTTTTAAAAATATTTTTCCAAGGACCAACAACGTGGATTTTCAAGGACTAAACGTGGATTTTTAAAAATATTTTTCCAAGGACCAACAACGTGGATTTTCAAGGACTAAACGTGGATTTTTAAAAATATTTTTCCAAGGACCAACAACGTGGATTTTCAAGGACTAAACGTGGATTTTTAAAAATATTTTTCCAAGGACCAACAACGTGGATTTTCAAGGACTAAACGTGGATTTTTAAAAATATTTTCCAAGGACCAACAACGTGGATTTTCAAGGACTAAACGTGGATTTTTAAAAATATTTTTCCAAGGACCAACAACGTGGATTTTCAAGGACTAAACGTGGATTTTTAAAAATATTTTTCCAAGGACCAACAACGTGGATTTTCAAGGACTAAACGTGGATTTTTAAAAATATTTTTCCAAGGACCAACAACGTGGATTTTCAAGGACTAAACGTGGATTTTTAAAAATATTTTTCCAAGGACCAACAACCTGGATTTTTAAAAATATTTTTCCAAGGACCAATAACGTGGATTTTTAAAAATATTTTTCCAAGGACCAACAACGTGGATTTTCAAGGACTAAACGTGGATTTTTAAAAATATTTTTCCAAGGACCAATAACGTGGATTTTTAAAAATATTTTTCCAAGGACCAACAACGTGGATTTTCAAGGACTAAACGTGGATTTTTAAAAATATTTTTCCAAGGACCAACAACGTGGATTTTCAAGGACTAAACGTGGATTTTTAAAAATATTTTTCAAAGGACCAACAACGTGGATTTTCAAGGACTAAACGTGGATTTTTAAAAATATTATTCCAAGGACCAACAACGTGGATTTTCAAGGACTAAACGTGGATTTTTAAAAATATTTTTCAAAGGACCAACAACGTGGATTTTCAAGGACTAAACGTGGATTTTTAAAAATATTATTCCAAGGACCAACAACGTGGATTTTCAAGGACTAAACGTGGATTTTTAAAAATATTTTTCCAAGGACCAACAACGTGGATTTTCAAGGACTAAACGTGGATTTTTAAAAATATTTTTCCAAGGACCAACAACGTGGATTTTCAAGGACTAAACGTGGATTTTTAAAAATATTTTTCCAAGGACCAACAACGTGGATTTTCAAGGACTAAACGTGGATTTTTAAAAATATTTTTCCAAGGACCAACAACGTGGATTTTCAAGGACTAAACGTGGATTTTTAAAAATATTTTTCCAAGGACCAACAACGTGGATTTTCAAGGACTAAACGTGGATTTTTAAAAATATTTTTCCAAGGACCAACAACGTGGATTTTCAAGGACTAAACGTGGATTTTTAAAAATATTTTTCCAAGGACCAACAACGTGGATTTTCAAGGACTAAACGTGGATTTTTAAAAATATTTTTCCAAGGACCAACAACGTGGATTTTCAAGGACTAAACGTGGATTTTTAAAAATATTTTTCCAAGGACCAATAACGTGGATTTTTAAAAATATTTTTCCAAGGACCAATAACGTGGATTTTTAAAAATATTTTTCCAAGGACCAACAACGTGGATTTTCAAGGACTAAACGTGGATTTTTAAAAATATTTTTCCAAGGACCAATAACGTGGATTTTTAAAAATATTTTTCCAAGGACCAATAACGTGGATTTTTAAAAATATTTTTCCCAGGACCAACAACGTGGATTTTCAAGGACTAAACGTGGATTTTTAAAAATATTTTTCCAAGGACCAACAACGTGGATTTTCAAGGACTAAACGTGGATTTTTAAAAATATTTTTCCAAGAACCAACAACGTGGATTTTCAAGGACTAAACGTGGATTTTTAAAAATATTTTTCCAAGGACCAACAACGTGGATTTTCAAGGACTAAACGTGGATTTTTAAAAATATTTTTCCAAGGACCAACAACGTGGATTTTCAAGGACTAAACGTGGATTTTTAAAAATATTTTTCCAAGGACCAACAACGTGGATTTTCAAGGACTAAACGTGGATTTTTAAAAATATTTTTCCAAGGACCAACAACGTGGATTTTCAAGGACTAAACGTGGATTTTTAAAAATATTTTTCCAAGGACCAACAACGTGGATTTTTAAATATATTTTTCCAAGGACTTAAAGTGGATTTTCAAAAATATTTTTCCAAGGACTAAATTTGGATTTTTAAAAATATTTTTGCAAGGATCAATAAGCGTGGATTTTCAAGGACTAAACGTGGATTTTTAAAATAATTTTTCCAAAGACCAACAACGTGGATTTTTAAATATATTTTTCCAAGGACTTAAAGTGGATTTTCAAAAATATTTTTCCAAGGACTAAATTTGGATTTTTAAAAATATTTTTTCAAGGATCAATAAACGTGGATTTTCAAGGACTAAACGTGGATTTTTAAAATAATTTTTCCAAAGACCAACAACGTGGATTTTTAAATATATTTTTCCAAGGACTTAAAGTGGATTTTCAAAAATATTTTTCCAAGGACTAAATTTGGATTTTTAAAAATATTTTTTCAAGGACTTAAAGTGGATTTTAAAAATATTTTTCCAAGGACTAAACGTGAATTTTTTAAAACATTTTCCAGGGACTAAACGTGGATTTTTTTAAATGTTTTTCCAAGGACTAAACGTGAATTTTTTAAAACATTTCCCAGGGACTAAACGTGGATTTTTTTTTAATGTTTTTCCAAGGACTAAACAAATAAAATAATGTTTAATTATTTTCTTGTATTTCCAGCTCCCAAGCATTCTGCCGGGTGTACCCCTGAAAATCGATTTCGAAATTGTTGCCGTATTGGATCCCAATGACAAATTACCACCACACACTTTGACCCCCGAGAACTCACACATACGAGTGATGATAACGAAAACTCAACAGACCAAACCTTTGATTGCGGCCGTCATAGATATGCCACAGTCGGAGGCGAATTTTTAAAGCATATGTTAAGGCGCCATTAAATATTCACAAAAATAACTGTTTGTTAATAAATATAATTTTGTTTATTCTATTTCTTTGGTCATCCGCTTAAATTTGTTTAATTCCTTAACCATGATTCTTATGCAACTGCTGTGATCTCTGTTAACTGCTTAGGCATATTTGGGGGCATACTTTTCGTAGACCTTGACATAGGCCTCCTTGGCAGCCTCTTGGGACAAACCCTTGTGCGAGTTCCAGGCTTCCCACATGGCCTTCTTTTTCAAATCCAAGGCACCGGGCTTCTCGATGTTGACATCACCAACGGTGGCCTGTTTGAAGAGACCGTAGAATTCCAAGAATTCAGAGTCGCTGGGCTTCTTGGAGAAGTTCTTGGCCAATTCACAGGCTTCTTCGAAACTAACCATGTTGATTGAGTGGGAGTATTGGGGATCTAAAGAACAGATTTTAAATTAAATTAATTTTAAGAATTTAAGTCTTTTCCCATTTCCTTACCTTGCTCTGCTGAAAGGATATAAGCGAAATGATAACTTTTTCAAGTGGCCCTTAACTATTTATAGTAAATTGACTCTCTGTGACCACTTGATATCTTGAGAAAAATTGGATTTAGATTTAATTAAATATTGATAAGGAATAGCGTCATTGGAAGGCAGTTCAATGGAGTTGGAGGTAAGATATGGATTATGGCAGCCACCAACTCACGTGCCTTTTGGTGATAAAAAGAAATAGTTGGAAATTCTGATAAGAGTTATTAAAATTTTTTGGGGGTCGAGATAAGTCGTAAATTAATTTTGAATATTAATTCTTGAGGTATTCAAGTCAATTTTTTTTTCTAGAAGAACTTTAGCGAAGAAATTATTATGGGAGTAGCATTTTTCTAAGGACTAAGGAAGATGATAAGTCTGTGAAAATCAAATCAAACGAGAAACTGGTTGTTTGGTTGGAGTCCATAACCGGTTAAGAGCCTTCGACAATATGTACGCCCCATCTTGAGAAAAATATAGTTAAGGAAATATTTTGGCATCGAAAACTATTGATTATTTTATTATTATTTAACAAACGCAATAGAAAATTGTAGACCACTTAGACGATAAAAATGTGTCCAGGGTCTGTTTAATTTTCAAAGAACAAGAATCCAGATACCGTACTTTAAAAATATCAATAATTGGGGATTGTTGTTACATGACGGCTATCCCAAAACCTGGACCAACATTCAACATTATCAGACCGACTTCGCTTAAAACAATCTAAAAAGAATCAGTTGGTTTTGCCGACAGATGTATACTCCCTGCCAATGTTCGATTATTTGAATATATATTGACTTCTATTGTGATTATTCAAATTGTTGACCCTCTATGGAGTAGGTTCCGAAGGAATGGGCCAATATTGCCCGCTTCGTATCGGACCTAAATAAATATGATATAAATATTGCGACGTGCCAGGTTTGGACTATTATAATAATCTTTGAATTTTTTTTTTCAAAATCTTGAACCCGTATGTTGAGGAGGTACCAGAAGAAATAGTCCGATTTCAGCCACATTTATAACAGATCTTGTGCTGATAGAAATATTTAGAATTTTTGGCGCTTTGAGGGTGATGCATCAGAAGGAGTAGACCGATATATTCCATCTTGTCACCAGAACTTGGGTTAAGAAAAATATTTTATTTCGAATTACATGATAGTTTTGGTTATTCAAAACTTTGTGCGGGAGGTACCAAAATGAATTGTCCGATCTCTACCATTTTTATAAGAAATCTTGTGTTGACGGAAATATTGAGATCTACCAAGTGTTAATGAGATGGGATGTTTATTTCGCGTTTTATGAGCTTCATGGTTATTCAAAATGTTGATCCTGTGTAGGGGAGGTACCAGAAGGAGTGGACCGATATATTCCATCTTCAAATAAGATTTTGTAGTAGTAAATATGGTGGGATGAAGAGAACCGGACGCTTATTACGGATTTATTAATCGTTTTGATTATTCAAAACTTTGACCTTTTGTGGTGGAGGTATCACAATAAATGATTCAACCTCTACCAGTTGTATACCCTCCACCATACATTGTATGAAGTGTTCGTCATTACGTTTGCAACTCAACGTAATAATAATTATAACAAAGTATATATATTCTTGAGCAGCGTAAAATTCTGAGACGATTTAGCCCTGTCCGTTCGTCTGTTGTAATCACGCTACAGTCAAAACGAATAAATATAGGAAGCTCAAATTTTGCACAGATCAGTCTTTTGTCTGCAGGCAGGCCAAGTGCGAAGATGGGTTATATAGGTACACGATATAGTATATCCCCCATATAACGGTACCACCCGATATTCGGTATTTTTATGCATTTATCCACAGATTTCAATGGTACTCTTTGAAATTCTACACAAGGCGTTCTTTCCAAGTACTTTATCACCTGAAAGAAAATTGTGTATAGGTCCACGATATAGTATATCCCCCATATAACGGTACCCCACGATATTCGGTATTTTGATGATTTTAGCCACATTTATCTAAGAAATTGTCTGAAAATCCACACAAGGAGTTCTTTCTGAGTACTCTAGCTCCTGAAGATTATTTTCCATATACGTGTACGATATCGTATATCCCCCACATAACGGTACCTCCCGATATTCGGTATTTTGATGATTTTAGCGACTTTATTCGCAGGGGTTGATTCAAATTCCGTATTTAAAGTTTGTAATGGGAACTGCAGTCTATGACTAAAAATTGTCTATGCAGGTCCAGGTCTTCGTATAGGTCCCACATATCAGTACCTCCCTATATTCGGTATTTTGATGATTTTAGCTAAATTATTCACAAAATTTTTTATGACAAAAATTGCCTATTCAGTTCCACTTCTACGTATAGACCACAGTATAACGGCTATGTTCGGTATTTTTAAGATTTTAACAGAATTTTTAGCGGATCTTATCTGTTTGAAAATTTCTAAATTCGCACCAAATGGTGGAGGGTATTCAAAGTTCGGCTCGGCCTAACTTACAGCTCTTTTACTTATTATAACAGATCTTGTGCTCATAGAAATATTCAGATATGCCAAGTTTGAATGGAATTGTATGTTAATTTCGTTTTTTATGAGCTTCATGGATATTGAAAATGTTGACGCTTTGTGGAGGAGGTACCAGAAGGAGTGGTTCGATATACTCCATCTTCACACTAGTTGTTACTAAAAATATAGTAATGTGTGCAATTTGAAAACAATCGGACTCTTACAGCACATTTAATAAGAGTTATAGTTATTCAAAAATTTTGACCCGTTGTGGGGGAGGTACTTGATGGAATGGACCGATGCAGTTCATTTTCTCACCTGACCTAGCACTGATGCAAATATTAGGATTTACAAAGTTGGAGCAAAATCGTATTAACCTTTCTCTTTCTGTGCAGTAAAACATTTTTCTTGAAAATTTAGACCTTTTGTGGGGGAGGCACCAGAAGATGTGGACCGATATTGCCCATCTCTGAACTCGATCTAAGTTTTACAAAAATATTACGATGTACCATGTTTGGACCAAGTCGCATACTCCCTTCGAGAGTTATCGTACGTTATCAATAGACAGACAGTCGATCGCTAGATCGACTCTAAGTGTCCTGAAACGGATTTGGTCCAAAGAGATTTATGGTCTAAAACTGTTATTTCGATTATGCACGTCTTGGCCGTATCAAATGTTATATACCGTCCCTAGTCATTTGGCTGGGGGTATAAAAAATGTAAAAAAAATCGGCTACGCTGACAGATGTATAACCACAACCTATTTCCGTATATTTGTATGTATTCAGACTTGCTTTCTTATTATTCAAAATGGCTGACCCTTTTAGGGTTAAGGTCCGAGGTCGATATATTCAACGTTATCTTTTAACCCAATCTGATATAAATATTAGTCTGATACATATATATTAGGTTTGGACTATATCGGTTACTCGATTCCTTTAATATGTGATATATTCCGGCTTAACTCTAGATTAGCAAAATCTCTCGATTTTTTTGCAACTTTTTACAAAGGATCGTATTTGTGCCCTGATTCCGGGGAAGTATTTTTTTTTTTTTTTTGTGAGAGTGGTTTTAATGATTGACTTAAAATTCCGGATTCAAATCTTAGGAAGGGGTCGTATGATGAGGTTATTTAAAACAATTCGGCAATTAAATCGAAATTTTAGTGATTTTGGTCTTTTTTTTTTTTTTTGTAAATTAGGGTACAAAAACCTAAATCTAAAAATGCATTCAAAAAATCCGAGAGTGGTAAAAATCCGACATATCGTTGGTAGAAATTTGAGATATACGAAGTTTGAAGAAATCACTGATTTTTTCGAATGTTATGAGAGAAATAATTATGACAAATTTAGACCCTTGTACATGCAAATACCAAAAGATGGGAACCGATTTCCTTGGTTTTCTTAGCTGACCTATCTATCTAATCAAGACCTCTTAGTGTCATATATTTTTATAGAGAATATATCTTCTGCGTACTAGTAAAGAGGACCCTCCAGATTTGGACACTGCATGGAAATTTTTCTTGGCATTTTACATAGAAACCCATCTTGAGGTTTTCTCTTACTGAAGCTCATATTTTCCTAGAACAGGTCTTTTTAAGAACCCCATGAGTAATACAAACATTTTACTTCGGACTTTGGACCCTAGTTTTGATTGAGCGGCCCTCATTTAATAATTAACTTTTAATTTCAACCACAAATTTTAACAGATTGGCTATTCAAAAATTCCCCTAAGACCCAGATTGTCAAAAAAATACGTCAACTTGGATATCAGTAAAAAAAATAGACACGTAATCGTTGCAGGTGGGTGAACAGATGAGGGAGTGGCGGGGGGCAGGTTGAGTTTGCAAAATTAATCAGTGACACTGTTGACACTGCCTAACATTATCAGAACATACTTTCAATATATAACACAATACGTATACAATATATAATAATCGCCAAAATGTGTTGTTCTTGTTGTTAGTCAGCTAATCAAAACAAGCTACCAACAACGCCAACTTATATATTTGATGACCCATAGGGAATGACAGGGATGGGTTTTCCAAATTTTATAATAAGGGCCTCAAATGTTGTGGATGGAAGAGGTTTACCTCGGTATAAGAAAAATGTAAATTTATGTTAATGATTCGTATGACACCCTAAGTAATAATGTTTGTGGACGTAGGGTGTCACATAAAAAATCTGAGAATAAAATATCAGGGTCCCAACAGCTAGTTTATTTCCAACAATTTCTGTACTGTTGTTCGACTAAGACAAGGACTCAGAAATGCTTTCGTTTTGCCATAATTTCTCAATTTTTATCCTCCCAGCCACATGGCTACTAAGGGTATATCTCTTGAGATATGGCCAAATGTGGATCATTGAAATAAAACAACGATATGACAAGCACGAAAAGAGTACTCGGCAACAGTGGGATCAACTAGATTTCGGGAGAATTTTACTCCCCCATTCACAAAATGAGCAAAAACTACTCGCACTTACTCGAGTGCCATATAATATTAGAGTATACACGATTATTTTTTTCGACTCGCAGGAGTAGTACCCTTCGAATTCGAGTAAAGAGTGAAATTCAATGTTGGTTCTCATTTAAATAAACGAAAATATGCTCAAGCTCATTTAAATAAACGAATATATGGTGAAGGTTTACATCTACCATTTCGATTGATAAGCTCCAAGTTGTTGTGCAGAAATTTAATAATTTCAATTTGTTGCTGGGTCCTCCATTTTTATTTTTATTTGTCAAATGTCAAAATACTTGGTAATCCTAAATAAAACCTTTTGTTGGAATACCCTATAGCAATATCAATCCTGATTGAAATCAATAAAAATAAATATTGATGTATAATCGAGAATATTAAGGCATTTCGAATCTTACGTATACGTGCTATCATAACGTATACGTAACGGACAACTAACTGACTGACTGCAAATCAAGGCCCAGACAAAACGGCAGAAGCTAGAAACTTAAAATTCTTCCAGGAGGAACAGTCTTGTTGCGCAAAAGTGTGATTAGGCTGAATTTTTGGAAATTCGTACTAAAGGGGTACGAAAAGTGTTAAAATGTACTAAAATTTAAATAATTTGTATTGGACAAACGGAATTAGCTTGAATTCTGAAATTCGAAATAAGAGTCACCGATGGAGTGCAGGTAAAGGGATTTTGGAAAATCGAACTTTAAGGTTACGAAAAGTTCTAAAATAGTACCACTCTTCTAAAATGAGAATTAGAGTCAGTGATGGAATGCAGGATAGATATAATAAAGGGGTTTGGGAAAATTAAATTTTAAGGTTACCGAAAGTTCTAAAATAATACCACTTTTATAGAATGATACCATTTCGTATCGTTCACATTATAGCTAATGGTACCATTTTGGGAAGTTTAGTACCACTTATGAACTTGAGCTAAAATTGAAATTTGGTATGAGAATCAAGGTTGGAAAATAGGTTCGATATATGAAGGTGGTTTTGAAAATTTGTACAAATGTGTGTTTGCGAGCTGTACTAAATGGTACTAAATTTGAAGCAATTTGTCTTAGGGTGAACGTATGAAGTAGGAATTTTGAAATTTTGTAATGGGCACCCATTTGTGGTATGTTTGTGATAATAAAGGGTAATTTTGGAAATGTGTACTATAATGGTACGAAATGTATTAAATGGTACTATATTTGGTACAATTTTGTATTGGGTGAAGAGATAGTGCTTAAAATCTGAAATTTGGTATTAGGGTCGTTGTTCATGTGTAGCCTGGACATTTGGAGATTATTACGGAAATGTGTACTAAAAATGTACAAAAAGTACTAAATGGTACTATAGTTGGCATAGGGTGAAAGAAAAGAGATAAAATTCTGAAATTTGATATTGAGGTTTCTGTTGGTATCTGGAATAGGGTTATGAAGGCGGTTTTGGAAATGTGTACTATAAATGTACGAAAAGTACAACTACTAAATTGGGCATTGAGTGAAGGAATAAAAATAAAATTCTGAAATTTGATGTTAAGATGAGTAATGGTATTTGTGTTTGAGATTTGGAGGTGGGTTTGGAAATGTGCTCTGCATTTGTACAAAAAGTACTAAATGGTACTAAATGTAATATTGGGTGAAGTGATGGGGCAGAAATCCTTAAATTTTATCTTAATGTATCGGTTGATATCTGGAATAGGGTTATGGAAATGGTTTCGGAAATGTGTACTATAATTGTACGAAAAGTACTGAATGGTACTAAATTTGGTATTGGCTTAAGGGATAGAGATAAAATTCTGAAATTTGATATTTAGATTACTGATGGTATTTGTGTTTGAGATTTCGAGGTGGGTTTCGAAATGCGTCATATATTTGTACAAAAAGTACTAAATGGTACTAAATTTGGTATTGGATGAAGTGATAGAGCTGAAATCCTGAATTTTGATATTGAAGTCTCCGTCGGTATCTGGAATTGAGTTATGGAGGCGATTTTGGAAATGCGAACTATATCAGTACGAAAAGTACTAAATGGTACTATATTTGGTATTGAGTGAAGGGATAGAGATACAATTCCAAAATTTGATATTCAGATTACTAATAATATCTGTGTTTGAGATTTTATGGTGGTTTGGAAGTGTGTCCCGTAGTTGTACAAAAAGTACTAAATGGTACTAGAGTTGGTATTGGGTGAGGTGATAGAGCTAGAATTCTTAAATTTGTTATTGAAGTCTCTATCGGTATTTGGAATTGAGTTATGGAGGTGGTTTAGAAAATGTGTACTATAACTGTACGAAAGATACTAAATGGTACTAATTTTTCTTTATTAGGTGAAGAGATAGAGATAAATTTCTAAACATTTGATATTTAGATTACTGATGGTATCTGTGTTAGAGATTTGGCGATGGTTTGGAAATGCCTCCTACATTTGTATGAAAAATACTAAATGGCACTAGAGTTGGTATTAGGTGAAGTGATAGAGCTAGAATCCTTCAATTTGTTATTGAAGTCTCTATCGGTATTTGGAATTGAGTCATGGAGGTGGTTTAGAAAATGTGTACTATAATTGTATAAAAAATACTAAATGGTACCAAATTTGGTATTGGGTGAAGTCACAGGCTGGAATCCTCAAATTTGATACTAAGGTCTCTGTTGGTAACAGGAATTGAAATATGGAGGGAGTTTGGCAAATGCGTCCTATAATTGTACGAAAAGTACAAAATAGTAGTAATTTGTGATTACTGTCCGTCTCTAGGATAGATAATTGTTTTGGATATACGTACTAAATGTAACTGAATTTGGTATGGGGTGAAGGGATAGAATTGAAATTCTGAAATTTGATATTGAGATCTCTGTTGGTTCCTGAGGTTTACATATGGAGACCTTGAAATATTTTTCTACAGAAAAATTGGATATGGGTACATTGTGCAATGTACTTACTAATATTCTCCTCAGTAGACTTCAAAATGAAAGTTTTTTAAGAATTTTGGGTGTAAAAGTTAAACATTTTACTATTTTTTTTCCGAAAAAAGGTAAAACTTGAATTCTGAAGATTCCTTACGATGTATAAAGTTTTGATTAAAATATATTGTTTGAACTGAACAAATTGCACATTTCGTGCACTAAAAAGGCCTAAAACGAACTTTTGGAACGAGGTGGAGTTTTGGAAGTACCGGGCAAATTGCTTTTGTTGCAATACCCTTGGAAAATGCCAGTACAGATCTAAAGCCCAGGCTACACATCAAAAAATATTAATAATAATAATAATAATAATGGGTATATTTCTGCATTTATTATTAACCTGGTTATTCGGGATCACGAATCTCCACTCAGGTGCTGCGTATAATTGCTGTCATTACGTATACGCATAGGACTCCGAAAATTTAGTCTAATTTAATGCTTCTCAGGATTTTTTTGTTGAAAAAATTGTTTGACTCTAAAGAAAAAAATTCTGAGAAGCATTAAATTAGACTAAATTTTCGGAGTAATGACAACACTTATACGTAATGACAACACTTATACGCAGCACCTGAGTGGAGATTCGTGATCCCGAATAACCAGGTAAGCCCCTTTTAAATAATGGGCCACAATTTGTCAACCTCTATTGCATTTCTCCCTAAATATTCAATTCAAGGGAATTCACTTGCCAAAAAATTATATTGAATTTTCTAACATATTTTTTTTTTTTTTGGAAATATTGAGTAATTCTGAAGTTTCAAAACAACTGCCACCGAATAGATAACATGATGTATTACTAATATTATGTGTTTTTTGGAAATTATGCCCTTATCTCCCCCACTTAACAGCCCCCCTACTAAAACTTGGCCAACTATCTGGGTGCAGTGGGCAGATAAGATTTGCGTTAAATGATAATAAAAAAAAAACGCTGTGCATTTGCAAAAATATTAAATACTCTCCAATCAAATCACATTCTATATAAATCGCTGATTTGGCTGTAGACCATATTATTTGTTTTCCAAGCAGTAAACAGTAAACACACCAAAAAACCCTCAAACATGTTGACCGTAAGTTGAAGGAGAAAAAATTGCCAAAAAATTGGCAAAAAATAATTTTCTTTTTCAATTTTTTTGCAGTTCGAAGAAATTGTTGAAAAAGCCAAGAACTTCACCAAGAAGCCAACCCAAGAGGATTTCCTGGAATTCTACGGCTACTACAAACAGGCCACCGTTGGTGACTGCAACACCGACGAACCCGAGGATGTTGTCCGCAAGGCCATGTGGAACTCGTGGAAGGAAAAGGCTGGCATGAGCGCCGAAGATGCCAAGGCTAAATACATTGAAGTCTATCACAAATATGCCCCCAAATACGAATAAATCTTTCGTAGGCAGGGCGTATACCGTGTAAATAACGCTTAGATAGGATTATCATCTTAAGGTTGTTTTTTTCTCGTTTCTCTTGCCATTCCGGCCATGAGGAAAGTGAAAAGTTGTTTATTTAAAAAAAAATGTTTGATGTTTTTTTATATATATTTCTGGGTTCAACAATAAAACCATAGAAAAATAAATAATTTTTATTTTATAAAAAATACTAAAATATTTAAGGTTGGAAATTGGTGGGTAAAAAAACCCTGGAGAAAAAAGAAAATCGTGTGCTGTTCTCCCAGTAGAAATGTTCGATGGGAATTTCTCAAGCAACAAGACTATTTTTAGTTTCTTCCCTAGAGTTGAGTTCTGATTTCGAAAAATCATAAATTTTATAGAAATTAATGATATTTCTCGATTCATTTCTAAATGCCGTAAATTTTAAAATTTTGCCTAACTAAACAGCAGTTCAAACCCGTTGGGACGAATCAGTCGTTTCTTTCTACAGCTGTATGACCATATTCAAAATACAGTTTTGAATAATGTGAGACCATTCTCAAAATGATATTTTCATATCTTCCTCTTCGTCTTTTGTGGAGAATAATCCATATTCGAAATTTACCTAAGTTTATACTAAAATGAAGAAAACTCCGATCCAATTTCATAAAGGTCCAAGAAGAAGTGTAGCATTTTTTTCGAAAATTGTTATTCTAGACAGGGCGATGTGTTCTAATTCTTCTCCGATGTGGACACTCCCTTTGGTCGTACCATCAAGAATTGTATGTGTAAATTGTGCATAAGACTTACTAATATCCAGCTGCGTATAAGTGTTGTCATAACGTATACGCACAGGTCTCCAAACATTCAGCAGAATTGTATGCCTCTTTTGAGTCGAGAAAAATCTTCAACAAAAAAATCCTAAGACCCTTAATAATTCAGTAGATTTCTTGTTGAAGAAGTTTCTCGGCACAAAAGAGGCATACAATTATGCTGAATGTTTGGAGACCTGTGCGTATACGTTATGACAACACTTATACGCAGCAGGATATTAGTAAGTCTTTTGCACAATGTCACCGAAATTGTCATATATCTGAGGCTATTGATATTGAAATTGATACCAGATGAAGAGTACTAGCAAAAGAACCTATGAATAGGTAAAATAAAATCGCACGATGGTCTTGAAAAATATTCTTTAAAAAATCCACGATTTATGGTCTGGTGGCCCTTTGAAAAAATATTCTTTAAAAAATCCACGATTTATCGTCTGGTGACCCTTTGAAAAAATATTCTTTAAAAAATCCGCAATTTATTGTCTGGTGGCCCTTTGAAAAAAATATTCTTTAAAAAATCCACGATCTATCATCTGGTGGCCCTTTGAAAAAATATTCTTTAAAAAATCCATGATTTATGGTCTGGTGGCCCTTTGAAAAAAATATTCTTTAAAAAATCCACGATTTATGGTCTGGTGGCCCTTTGAAAAAAATATTCTTTAAAAAATCCACGATTTATGGTCTGGTGGCCCTTTGAAAAAATATTCTTTACAAAATCCACGATTTATGGTCAGGTGGCCCCTCGAAAAAATATTCTTTAAAACATCCATGATTTATGGTCTGGTGGCCCTTTGAAAAAATATTCTTTAAAAAATCCACGATTTATGGTCTGGTGGCCCTTTGAAAAAAATATTCCTTAAAAAATCCACGATTTATGGTCGGTGGCCCTTTAAAAAAATGTTTCTTTAAAAAATACACGATTTATCGTCTGGTGCCCTTTAAAAAAATATTCTTAAAAAAAGCCACGATTTATGGTCTGGTGGCCCTTTGAAAAAATATTCTTTAAAAAATCCACGTTTCTTGGTCTGATGGCCCTTTGAAAAAATATTCTTTAAAAAATCCACGATTTATTGTCTAGTGGCCCTTTGAAAAAATATTCTTTAAAAGATCCACGTTTTATTGCTTCTTGTTCTGATGGCTCTTGAAAAAATATTCTTTAAAAATCCACCTTTCTTGGTCCAATATTGGTTTAAATATTCTTTAAAAATCCACCTTTCTTGGTCCAATATTGGTCCAAATATTCTTAAAAAAACACGTATCTTGAAAGGAATTTCTTTAAACAAGTAAAAAAGCAGTAAATTCGGCCGGGCCGAATTTTGAATACCCTCGACCTTTTGTGGATGAGGTACCAGAGGGAGTGGACCGATATTGCCCATCTCCGAACTCGATCTAAGTTTGACAAAAATATTACGATGTACCAAGTTTGGATCAAATCGGATACTCCCTTCAAAAGTTATCATGCACACCAGCCAGCCACATAGACGGACCGACGCACATCGCTAGGCCAACTCCAAATGTCCTGAAACGGATTTGGTCCAAAGAGGCCTAGGGTCTACAACCGTTATTTCGATGAGGCACGTTTTGGTCGTATCAAATGATATATACCCTGTCTAGCCGTATGGCTGAGGGTATAAAAATACACGTTTCTTGGTCCGATGGCAGTTGATTTTTTTTAAATCCGTTAAAAAGCAGTTACTTCGGCCAGGCCGAACTTTTAATATCCTCCACCAACGAATTTGGAAGTTTTCAAAAAAAATAAATAAAATCCGTTAAAAATTCTGTTAAAATTTTAAAAATACCGAATATAGCCGTATATTGGTGTCTATACGAAGACGTGGACCTGCATAGGCAACTTTCTCAAAAGCCAATATTCAATATTCAAATACGAAACTTGAAAAAAAAAATCGGGTGAATATTGTAGCTAAAACCATCAAAATGCCGAATATAGGGAGGTACCGTTATATCGTGGCTATACGAAGACAGGCTGTAGTACCTATTAGAGACTTCTAATACGAAATTTCAAACAATTTCGGTGAATATTATGCCTAAAATCGCCAAAATACCGAATATAGGGAGGCCTATGGGGTCTATACGAAGTCCTGGACCTGCATAGAATACCTTATGTCATTGGCTGTAGGTCCCATTACGAACTATAAATACGAAATTTGATACAACTCATCCCGAATAGTGGGAGGCTACACGATATCGTGGACCTATATGGGCATTTCTCTTCCAGGGGGTAAAGGGCTTAGAGAGAATTTCTAGTATGGATTTTTAGACAATTCCATTGAAAAATGTGGCTACAATCATCACGATATAGCCCATCTTCGAACTTTGACAAAAGATAGATCTGTGCAAAATTATAGCTTCCTATCTTTATTGATTTTGACTCTAGTGTGATTACAACAGACGGACGGACGGACAGGGCCAAATCGTCTTAGAATTTTACGCTGATCCAAAATATATATACTTTGTTAAGTCTAAAATTATTATTTCGATGAGTTACAAACGGAATGACAAACTTAATATACCCTCCATACATGTATGGCGGAGGGTATAACAAACCCACGTTTCTTGGCCCGATGACCCTTGAAAAAATATTCTTTAACGTTTGTAGCTCTGATGGTCTTAATAAAATTATTTTTAAGAAATTCACGTTTGTGGTTCTGATAGTCTCCGAAAAAAAATTAAATATATTCTTAAAAAGATGGTTCGGTGTTCGATGGAAAAATATCGATATCTGTGGCTCTACTGTCTTTAAACAATATTTTTTAAAAAAATAGAAGTTTCCAACTAATATTTGAAAAAAGGACTAAAAATGTCCTTTAGGATTTAAATTTTCAACCAAAATAATCTCCGTATTATAATTGTAATATTACCGAAGACACTATATACCTACACTTCAAAGATTCCAATGAATCCTAATCCCAACATTTTTAAAATTGTGGAAGAAGGGGGAACTTGCCCCCCTTTGTTTTGTGGTGTAAACTTTCAAGACGTAAATGTAAACCCGATTTGAAATATTTTTTTACGCTGAAGTCATATATTCAATTTAATTTCTATTATTCGCATTTAAAAAATAGACTCCGAAGGCCCAGAAAAATCTAGAGAATTTTCCAAATTTTATTTCCATTTCTACAAAATTTGATTTATGTTTGTATTGTGACTAATATAAATCATTTGCGTATGACTAAAATGTATAAATTATGCAATCGCAATGGAAATACTGCAGCCGAAATCAAATTTATGAATTAATCACCACCGTCAGAGCGACAATGGCAATAATCAAAAGGAAAAAAAATAATTTGATAAAATACAAACGATTGCGTTAAATATAGTTTTAATTAAAAAAAGAAAATAATAAAGAAATTGATAAAGAAATCTACTGCAGTTGTTAATGGTAATGCCTAAAAGTATGCTAAGGTTTATTGGCAAAACAACACTATAGCCACTGTTGATTAAAATAATAGAGATGTTCATTATTATGGGGTAAAGTTGCGCTGTTATTGGGGATTTCTTTATTAAATGCTGGGGATAGTTGTCAAGAAGTGGAGATAATATATGGGCTCCCGGCCATAAATAATTATCAATTAAGGATTAGAAGAAATAGAAGGATTATAAATAATTAGATACAACATATTGCAAATAATCGCTGACTTGTTTCGCAAATTGTGACTGGGAAAAGTATTGAAAATTGTGACCCTTTGTGGTGTGAGGTGAACCAGAAGGGGTTCGCAGATATATGCCATCTTCACAACAGATTTTGTGTTAGCAAAAATATTTGTATGTGTGAAATTTGATGATACTTGGATGCCTATTTCGCTATCTTTAAGCGTTTTGTTTTTCAAAATCCTGAACCCTTTGTGGGGCAGGTACCAGAAGAAATGGTTCGATCTATACCACCTTTATAACAGATCTTGTATTGATAGAAATATTGAAATATGCCAAGTCCAAATGGAATCGGATCTTAATTTGGTGTTTTATGATCTTCATGGTTAATCAAAATTTCGACACTTTGTGGGGGAGGTACCAGAAGGATTGGACCGATACATTCCATGTTAACACCAGATCTTGGTTTTATAAAAATATTAGAATGTGTGAAATTTGAAGACGTTCGGATCCTTACATCACATTTTATAAGAGTTATAATTATTCAAAAGGTTGACCCTTTGTGGGGGAGGTACTTGATGGAGTGGACCGGTACTGTCCATTTTCGCACCTGACCTAGCACTGACGCAAATATTAGGATTTGCAAAGTTTGAGCAAAATCGGATTATTGCTTCTCTTTATGTGCAGAAAATATATTTTTTTTTTGTTGAAAATTTCGACCTTTTGTGGTGGAGGTACCAAAAGGAGCGGACCGATGTGTTCCCTCTTATCACCAGACCTTGGGTTAATAAAAAAATTGGGATATGTGCAATTTGAAGGCAATCGGACTCCTACATCACATTTTATAAGAGTTGTGATTATTCAAAATTTTGATCCTTTGTGGGGGAGGTCCCTGATGGAGTGGACCGATATTGTCCATTTTCGCACCTGACCTAGCACTGGCGCAAATATTAGGATACGCAAAGTTCAAACAAAATCGGATAATCCTTTCTCTTTCTGTGCGGAAAATATATTTTTTGACAATTTCGATCTTTTGTGTGGGAGGTACCTGAAGGAGTGGACCAATATTGCCCATCTCCGAACTAGATTTAAGTTTGATAATAATATTACGATGTATCAAGTTTGGATCAAATCGGATACTCCCTTCGAGAGCGCACCAGCCAGCCAAATGGACAGACGGATATCGCTAGATCGACTCTAAATGTCCTGAAACAGATTTAGCCAAAAAAGGCCTGGGTCTAAAACCGTAACTTCTCTATCCATAGGGTTGAGGGTATAAAAATCGTTACTTGAAAAATAAGGTAAAAATCCATAATTTATGCTTCAAAAGTTTTTTAAAAATTGTTTTAAGAAATCCATGTTTGGAGTTACAAAAGGGTCTTTGAAAAAAAAATCCACGTTTGGAGTTAGGAAAAGGGTTTTGGAAAAAATATTTGAAAAAAAAATCCACGTTTGGAGTTAGGAAAAGGGTTTTGGAAAAATATTTTTTAAAAATCCACGTTTGGAGTTACGAAAAGGTCTCCGATCAAAATATTTGAAAAAATCGACGTTTGGAGTTACAAAAAGTTCTTGGAAAAACTATTTTTAAAACATCCAAATTTGAAGGTCCAGAATGTCCTTGGAAAATGACATTATCTCCTAGGTTGATGCTTCAGAATATTCCTGAAAAATATTTTAAAAAAATACACGTTTGGAGTTACAAAAGGGTCTTCGAAAAAATATTTTTTAAAAATCCACATTTGGAGTTAGGGTTTTGGAAAAATATATTTAAAAAATCCACGTTCAGAGTTACGAAAGGGTCTCCGAAAAAAAATATTTGAAAAAATCCACATTTGGAGTTACTGAAAGGTCTTGAAAAAAATATTTTTAAAACATCTACGTTTGAACGGCTAAAGATCCTTGGAAAATGACCTTAACTCCTAGGTTGATGCTTCAGAATATTCCTGAAAATTATTTAAAAAAAAATCACGTTTGAGGGTTTAAAAGGTCCTTGCAAAACGAATTTAACTCCTAGGTTGATGCTTCAGAATATCCTTGAGAAATATTTGTAAAAGTCCACATTTCATGCAAAAAAATTTCTTCAAAAATAATTTTAAAAAATACTCCGTTAATGCTCCAGAATGTTCTTGAAAAATAATTGAAAAAAAAAAAATCCATCCACATCACTCTGAACCTTGAAAAATAAGGTTAAAAAATCCACCCTTGACGTTGCAAAAGGGCCTTGAAAAGTTAGGTTTACAAATCCACACTTGTTGTTCCACAACGATCTTAAAAAATCTGTGTCCGTCAAAAATCCCCGTTTGGTGGAAGAAAAGTCCCTTTCAGATCAAAATTTTCACATTGGCATACCGGGTGTAAATTCTTACCCGTATCGGAGTTTTTCATATACCAAACGAGGATTTTTCGAGAAGTTGGTCTAATTGGCCCATTTATTTTCCAAAAGAGCCAACATTTCCCAAGTAGATTTCGATTTAGCATATAGCGGTCAATAATTTCCTGGATTATAAATCGTAAGTAATACCTACTGAAATTTGATATTTCTAAGGTTTAAGGTTCAAATTTCCAATGGAAGGGTCTGAAAATATTTGGCGTCCTGGAAATTGACAATTTTTGGATTATTTTAAACGATTTGGAACTGTAAAATATGTAGTAAAAATGTCCAGAACTTTGGTCCCACAACTAACGTTTCAATGCACAACGATTATCAACATAGAAAAATAAAGTGGCGCCCAACGGTTCAGGGGTGACATAGTTTCAATTATAATTAAATAATTTGATAAGACAACCCAGAATAGATAAAGATGCCCCCTATACAAATTTACTAAACCTTTTTCAGAATATTTCACAGACAGAAGTTTGATAAAAAAGAAGAAAACGAAAAATAATTAAATTATATTTCAAATAGAGATAACTAAAAATCAAATTAATATTATCTTCAAATCCACAAATTACTATAAAAGTCGATTTATCCACTTACCAAGACATCACTTGTTCTCCGGTTATCCAATTAGTAACACCAAACAACCCCTCCAAAGCAAAATGGTATCTGTAAGTATTGCCAACATTTGGAAAAGAAAAATATTTGTAAAAAAAAGTAATTTATTTAATTTCCTTGCAGTTCGAAGAAGCCTGTGAATTGGCCAAGAACTTCTCCAAGAAGCCCAGCGATTCTGAATTCTTGGAATTCTACGGTCTCTTCAAGCAGGCCACCGTTGGTGATGTCAACATCGAGAAACCCGGTGCTTTGGATTTGAAAAAGAAGGCCATGTGGGAAGCCTGGAACTCGCACAAGGGCTTGTCCCAAGAGGCTGCCAAGGAGGCCTACGTCAAGGTCTACGAAAAGTATGCTCCCAAATATGCCTAAACACGTCGGACAACACAGAGAGAGTTGGTCTTTAAGTAATTAATTGGTAGTAGGGGTTCTATTAATTATTATTAATCATTATTTATTATAAAAACAATTAAGACAATTAACAATAAATGGCAAAAGGTACTTAAACGATGAAAAAAGTTTTTATTAAAATTCTGGAAACTATTGTTAAAATTGCACTTCTTCGAAAAATAGTCTTAAGATATCCAAAAGGTTCTAGAAAAATAATCTTGGAAAATTTTCGTCATTGAAAAATAATCTTAGGGAATCTGAGTTTCCCAAAAGGACTTGGAAAAAATAATCAAAAAAAAAAAAAAATTTAGAAAACTCCATCCAGAAAAATAACCATAAAGAATACTGCCGTTGCAGAAGAACGGACCGAAACTCCTAAAAAAACATAAAAATCCAGAAAGTTCTTTTGAAAATAATCATTGTAAAAAGTCATGCAAAATATTTTGAAAAAAACCTACTTTTAATACCAAAGAAGGGCCTTCGAAAATAATCCTAAAAATCAATGTACTCCAAATTGTCCTAGAAAAATCCATGGGATCCAGTAGGTCCTTTAAAAATAATCTTAATAGAAAAACTTTAATATAAAAACTTTAATCTTAAAAGCTAGAAAAACTTTAAGGAACGGAAGAAGAATCTAGAAGGTCGTTAAGAAATAATCTTAGAAAATCTTCGAGTTCCAGATGGACATTAAATGGACCGAAGCTCCTAAAAAAAACAAGTTAAAAAGTATCAATCGGTTCTGCCAACAGACTAATACCCTCAGCCGTTGTTCGATTATTAAAATATATTTTGACTTCTGTTATGATTACTCATACTGTTGACCCTCCATGGAATGGGTTCTGAGGGAATAGACCAATATTGTCTATTTCGTATCGGACCTAAATACATACTATATAAATATTGAGATGCACAAAGTCTGGAATGGAACCAGATGTTAATTTCGCTTTTTATAAGCTTCATGGATAATAAAAAAATTGCGAACCTTTGTGGGGGAGGTGCCAGAAGGAATGGTCCGATCTCTGCCGTTTTTATAACAGATCCTGTGTTGATGGAAATATTCAGATGTGACAAGTCTAAAGGGAATCGGATGTTAATTTCGCGTTTTATGAGCTTAATAGATATTCAAAATTTCGACCTTCGACCCGATATATTTCAACCTTGGGTTAATATAAATATTGGGAAATGTGAAATTTGAAGACCATCGGACACTTACATCACATTTTATCAGATTTGTAATTACTCAAAATTTTGATAACTTGTTGGGGAGGTTATTGATGGAGTGAACCGATATTGTGCATTTTCACACCAGACCTAGCACTGACGCAAATATTAGGATTTGCAAAGTTGGAGCAAAATCGGATTATTGGTTCTCGTTCTGTGCAGAAAATATATTTTTTGAAATTTTGTAAGGGAGGTACCAGAAGGAGGGGGAGGGGGAAGAGGGAGGTACCAGAAGGAGTAGATCGATATATTCCATCTTAACACCAATCCTTGGGTTAATAAAAATATTGGGAAGTGTGAAATTTAAAGACAATCGGACTCCTACATCACATTTTATAAGAGTTGTAATTATTTAAAATTTGGACCCTTTGTGGGGGAGGTGCTGGATAGAGTGGACCGATACTGTCCATTTTCGCACCTGGCACTGACGCAAATATTCGGATTTGCAAAGATGGAGCAAAATCAGATTATCATTTCTCTTTCTGTGCAGAAAATATTTCTTTTTAAATTTCAACCTTTTGTGGGGAGGTACTGGAAGGAGTGGACCCATACTGTACACCTCCGAACTGGATCTAAGTTTGATAAGAGTATTACGATGAAGCCGGACACTCCCTTCGAGAGTCATAGTGTGCACCAGCCAACCAGACAGACGGACGGACATCGCTAGATCCAAATGACGTTAGGCACGTTTTGACCGTATCAAGTTCCAGAAGTTCCCTGAAAAAAAAAAACTTCATAAACCCTGTTCTGTGCTACAGAGAAAACATTTAAAATCCAACTTTGTTATCCCAGAAAGCCCTCGCTTGATGCTTAAGAAGGCCCTTGAAAAATAATCCTAAAAAATAAAATTCTTTTCTTATAAAATGACCTTTGAAATTAGCTTTAAAAATTCATATTTGACGTTCCAAATTGATCCTGGGCAAAAATGTTCAAAGTACCTTGAAAATAATCCAAAAGGTCCTAAAGTCCCGAAGAGATTTTTCTAATAAATCCGCGCATACTACACCAGAAGGTCCTTAAAAATATTTTTTTGAAAATCCATTTCTGATGGTTCTGTAAGTTCTTGAGATCTTTTCTTGAAATTCATTTTTGGTGGCTCCGAAAAAATATTTTTTTTAAAATTCAAATGTGTTAGCTCAGTTGAAAGTATGTTAAAAAAAATCCAAGTTGGTCCTGTATAACAATTTTTTGAAACAGCCGTTTTGGCCCTATCCAAAACATACTCTTCGCAAAGTAGAAGTAACAACTTATATGGGGGCTATACGAATACGTGGACCTGCACAGACAATTTTCTATCTTAGGCTGTAGTATCCATTTCGAACAAATACCAAATTTGAAGCAATTCCGGTGAATAATGCCGCTAAAATCCTCAAAATACCGAATATAGGTAGGTACTGATATATGGGGCCTATACGAAGACCTGGACCTGCATAGACAATTTTCTGCCATAGGCTGTAGTATTCATTACGAACTTCAAATACCAAATTTGAAACAATTCCGGAGATTAATGTCGCTAAACTCATCAAAATACCGAATATCGGGAGGTGCCGTTATATGGGGGCTATACGAAGACGTGGACCTACATGGCCCATTTTCTGTCTTGCGTTGTGGTATCAATTACGAACTTTAACTACCAAATTTGAATCAATTCCGGTAAATAATTTCGCTAAAATCATCAAAATGCCGAATATCGGGGGGTACCGTTATATGGGGGCTATACAAAGACGTGGACCTACATGGCCCATTTTCAATAACAAAAGTCCTGCAGACATAATACACATTTGAGTAAAATTTTATCAACCTACTTCATTTCGTTCGGAAGCTAGAGTGATTTCCACAGACGGACAGAAGGACGGACATGGCTAAATCGTCTTAGAATTTTACGCTGATCAAGAATATATATACTTTGTTGGGTCTGACATGAGTATTTCGAGGAGTTACAAACGGAATGACAAAATTAATATACCCTCCATAGTATGGTGGAGGGTATAAAAAAACATGTGTTTTGGGTTCTCTTGATCCTTGAAAAAATATCATAAAAATCCAAAATGTTTTGGTCCTTGCCATTTTGTGAGTCTGTTAGTCCTTGAAAATTATTTTTATGAAGTCCTTAAAAATAGTCTTAATACATCCATGTTTGATGCTCCAGAAAGTCCGTTAAATAACATTTTTAAAAAACTCCATATTTGGTGGCTCTGCTGGTCCTTGAAAAATATATTTTGAAAATTCTAGCATTGTGGGGGTGTCATTCCTTCGAAATAATATTCGAAATATGGAGTTATGTTACTCCTTGAAAAAATATTCTAAAAAATCCGCAGTTTGTGATTCTGTTGGTCCTTGAAAAATATTTTTATAAAATCCACGTTTGGAGGCTTTGAAAAAATATCGTTAACAATTCACATTGAACTGGAAAGAATATTTATAAAAAAATCAACGTTTGAAAGCTATTTTGGACCTTGAAAAATAAATTCTGAAAATTCTTGTTTGATGGGTCTGTTGGCCCTTGAAAATAATTTTAAAAATCGAGGTTTGGCGTATCTGCAAATTCTTAAAAAAATGTACAACAAATTTACAGCTCCGTTGATCCTGGAAAAAATATTCTTAAAAAGACAACAATAGAGGGATTAAGCCTGACCATTTTGCAACAACTAAAAAAAATATTTAAAAAAAATAAGTTTGGAGTCCTACTGATCCTTAAAAAAATATTCTTAAAAATCCAACTTCATTAGTCCTTAAAAAATATTCTTTAAAATCCACAGTTTGTGACTCTGTTGGTCCTTGAAAAATATTCTTTAAAATCCACGATTGGGGACTTGGTTGGATTATAGAAAAATATTTTTAAAAATTCAAATTGAACTGGAAAGAATATTTTTAAAACATTTTTTCTTTGTCTTTAAAAAATATATAAAAAAAACCACGGGAGTTATTTTCGACCTTGAAAAATATTTTTCGAAAAATATCTCCACGTTGGTCCGTGCAATCAAATTTTCTTCAAATCCACGATTGGTCTTCAAAAATCATTTTTTTTTTAAAAAAAAAGTTATGTGCCTCGATGGCTCATAAAAAATCGTTTGGGCCTTAGAAAAAATATTCTTAAACATTCATGTTTAGTGGATCAGTTGACCTTCTAAGGACCCAAACTAGATTTTGGGTCCTTAGAAGGCCATTGAAAAAATATTCATAAAACCACACCATTGCTGCTTCAAAAGATCCTTGGGAAATAATCTTGGTGCCATAGAAGCTCCTTAAAAAATATTTTTAAAAAATACATTTTGAGAGGTACAGAAGGTCCTCAAGAAGGTTTTTAAAAAATGCAGGTTTTGGTGGCTTGTTGGTCCTTTAAAAATAATCATAAAATCCTACAAACAAAAAAAAATACATATTTGAAAAGACCGAATCAGTTGGCTCTGTAGATCCTTGAAAACCATTTAGAAACGTCTGGTTTTTCAGCAGATTCTAGCAAAAAAATCATAGAAATAGCCATGTGCCAAAATATCTTTGAATACATTGTTTAAAACCATGTTTGAAAGCTCTGGTGATCCTTGACAAAATATTCTCAAAAAATCCACGTTTGGTGGCCTTATAAGTCATTGAAAAATAGTGTTTGAAATTCCCTTTTGGGGCCTCTAATATATATTGTCAAAAATTCACGTTTGATAGGTCCGTTGGTACTTGAAAAAATATTCTCACCTACTTGAAATACATTCTCAAAATAATCCGGATTTGGTGGCTCCTTTAGTCCCTAAAAAAATATTCCCGAAAATACACCTTTCTTTGCTCTGTTGGTCCTTGTCAAAATATTATTTGGTTTTTCAGAAGATTTTAACAAAATAATTATAGAAAGTACGTTCTGAAGTCTTTCAAAAATAATCCTAAAATTGTGGGACTGGTGCTCCAAAATGTCTTTGAATATAAAGTTTAAAATCATGTTTGATTGCTCTGGTGATCCTTGAAAATTTTTCTCTAAAAATCCACGTTTGGTGGCCCTATAAGTCTTTGCAAATATTCTTTAGAATCCCCTTTCGGGGGCACTGATATATATTCCCAAAGGTCTACGTTTGATGGGTCCGTTGATGCTTGAAAAAATAGTCTTAAAAATCACCTCCCTGAAATAAATTCTCAAAATAATCCGATTTTGGTGACATTTTTTTAGGGACTGAAGGAGCAGTCCCTAAAAAAATGTTAGTAAAAATGCACCTTTCTTTGTTCTGATGGTCTTTTGTAAAAATATTCTTAAACATCCTGTAAAAAAACTTTGAAACAACTTTTTTTTAAAAACTACATTTTTTCCCAAAAAAAAACCCAAATTTTGGTTCTCCACAAATATTTATAAAAAATCAAGATAACTTGTGCTCCCAAAGGGTTAAATACCAAATTGCATACAAACTTTCTTATACTTCCCCTCCCATTCCCAATATTAACTGAAATCGATAACCCATTGGCAGATTGATAAAAATATAACTCTTAATAAAGCAGAAAATGTCGAATTGTTCAAAATTTGATTTATAAGTGGTCACTTATACTTTGGCCACCGTTTCATATTTTCTAACTTCAATTTTAGATGGATTATCGCACTAAGTTTATGGTCTTTAAAACTTTCGAACACACACGATGTTGGTTGGTTGGCTAGGCTAGGAGGTTTAGTTTGCAGGCAGAGTAGTCAGCCAGATGGGATTGATTAGATAAGATTGCTATTTTTTTTTATTCAAATTTTGATTGCTAAAATAAATTTAATTTTTTTTTAAAGGAGAGAAAGTGCAAATAAACAATTGACACCTGAAAGTCATAACAACAAAATATTAAAATTAGCTTTAGATAATCGAAAACAATGCACCATAATGTCGAAAATGTATCAAGATCCATTTCTCGAGTACTTGGCGACCAAGATATTCCAAACTTATAAACGTTAAAAATATATGAATTATGTCATTTCAAAATTTTTTGAAATTTTGAATATCCCCCCACTCTAGGTCATGAATTAGTCCGTTTAAGTGGTTCACTTCTTCATCTGTAAGAAATTCATTCATTCATGGCAACAAATAAATGTAAATTAAATAAAAGTGAAAAAATCTGATGTCATTCTGCGAGGAAAAAAAAATTATTAAATACTAAATTTAATTTATTTGATTTATAATATTTTTGACATTTTAAATATCCCTCTTTCCAGCTTGTGAACTAGTTCGCTTTATTTGCTCACTAGTTCATCTATGAGTAATTTGTTCATTCGTTCGTGTTTTACATACATTCTTCGACCAATCTTTCACACATAAAACCAAGTGCGTTACAAGGTTGTTGAATTCGATATTGAGATCCAGTTTTGTAGTTTAATAGTCCACCAATAAAATAGAATTCAGTCCGTAATGCCGGTTTTTGTATACCCTCCACCATAAATAGTATGGAGGCTATATGAAGTCCGTCATTCCGTTTGTAACTCATCGAAATAATAATAAAGATAGGATGTTACAATTTTGCACAGATCAGTCTTTTGTCTGCAGGCAGTTCGAAGATAGTCCACATATCGGTCCATATAATTTTGTGTAATCCTGGCTGCCATGCGGTTTGAAGATGGGCGGTAGGATATTTAGCACAATGGGGGAAGAGTATTCGAACGCTGTCTGCTACGTCGTCAGGGAAAAGTCCACCTTAAAATTTTAAATTCGCTCCAACAGTTCGCGTTAGGCCTTTTTAGTACTCAAAATGCACAATTTCTTCTGTTTGAGAAAATTTTGGGATAAAAACGTCATACATCGTACGAAATTTTCAGACTTTTAAGGTTTTTTAAATTATTCAAGTTTTTCCTTTTTCTGAAAGAAAGGAAAATTTTTACCTTTTGCACCAAAAAGTCTTCAAAATCGTTCATATTGTAGTTTACCGAGGAGGATATTAGAACAAAACCATTGCACAACGGACCCACATCCAATTTTTTGACCGAAAATTTCAACGTCTCCATATGTAAACAATAGAAATCAACAGTGGCCTAGATACCAAAATTTAGAATTCCCTCTCTATCCCAACACCTGACGGAATATCTTATGGTATTTTGCACTCCACCACCTTTTCCCGACTACCCAACCCAACACCAGATACCAAGTGAGACCTCAATCAAATTTAAGGAATCCAGCCTCATCCGTTGACCATAATACCCAAATTTGTACCAATTAGTACTTTTCGAACAATTATAGTACACATTTCAATTCCTGTTACCAACAGAGACCTCAATATCTAATTTGAGAATTCCAGCCCTATCTCTTCACCCAATACCAAATTTAGTACCATTTAGTACTTTTCCAACAATTAAAGTACACATTTTTAAAATCACATTTATATGTCCAGTCTCCACATGAGCAGCGACCCTAAAACCAAATTTTAGATTTCGAGCACTATGTGTTCACCTAATACCAAATTAGTACTATGTAGTACTTTTCGTGCACTTGTAGTACACCTTTCCCAAACCTTTCCAAAATTTTACTACTTTGGTACACTTTACATTGATATTAGATATTTCAAATAGCCCTTTAGTTTGTCAGTCCTACACTTTTGAATGAAAGCAAAAAATGTCGGAAATAGCATCAAATTTTTAGAATAAGTTTAGATTTGTTCGAATTGGTCACCTTTGGCACGAATTATGGCCCTCACACGGCCAATGAAACCGTCACACGCTGCCCGAATGTTGCTCTGCGGTATTTTGGCATATTCCTGCTTGAGGTGTAGGAAATGGCATCACATTTTAGAATAAGTTTGGATTTGTTCGAATTAGTGACCTTTGGCACGAATTATGGCCTTCAAAAGGCCAATGAAACCATCACACGTTGCCCAAATGTTGATCTGCGTTACTTTGGCCCATTCCCGGCGAAGCGCTTGCTTGAGGTGATCGACACTTTGGTATTTTTTAGTGCCAACCTTGCTTTTCAAAATACTCCAGACACAATAGTACAATGGATTGGTATCCAGAGATTTTGGTGGCCATTGTGCACTGGAAATGAAGCGAGGAACCTCATTTTGTAACCATTCTTGGGTGGCGCGAGCTGAATGCGATGGTGCTGAGTCCTGTTAGAATGTTCAAGGTCTTCGGCCAAAATTTTTGCGTGCCCAAGGCTTTAATTTGCCGTCCAGAATATTTTAGCGATAATATTCGGCATTTATTCTGATGCCACGGTCGGAGAGCGGCAATCGGCTGTTATGGCGGCCCACACCATCACAATGGCGGCGCTTGAGTTCTGGTGGCCAACCGAAGGCGCACATTTTCAGCTGACCTCTTTGGCAACTAAACGCGAATATTTTGATTGTTTACAAATTGCTGGACAAGGAATGTTTTCTCATCGGAGACTGAGAAAACCAAATTCGGCAGTTCACAACTTTCGGCCAAGCGAAGCAACTCTTTAGCTCTTTTGAGACTATTTTCTTTCTGTTGCGATGTGAGATCTTGTTCTTTTTGGAATTTCAATAGCTTTATCCCGAGCAAATTTTTCAATATTTGCCAAATGGTATATTGCGATATGTTCAGCTCACTAGCCATTTTTCGGCCACTGCGACGCAGGTTTCGATCAAGTCGCTTCTTTACTTTTCGAACCATTTCTGCTGATGTTACAGTTTTCTTCCGTCCTCTTCCTTGACGTCGGACTACGCTACCAGTATCACGGTAACGTGTGATGGTACGAGACCCAAAGGATTTATTCACATTTAAATGCTGGAGTGCTCTAACGATAGCCACTTGTGGTCTTCCAGCCAAATATTAAGAAATCACACTATCACGCTTGAATTCCATCACGAATAATTTTTTTTTTCTGGAAAATTCTCACCAAAATGCTTTTGTACGCTGGTAAACAATATAATGAGCTTTCACTGGAATAATTTTAACAGCTGTCGGACTAGTGGCTTGGAAATGACAGCAATCAGAAGTTGGTTGCAGTAAACGAATAATAATAGAAAGCTAAAATTTTGCACATATCAGCCTTTTGTATACAGGCAGGTCAAGTTGGAAAATGGTCCACATATCGATCTACGATATCGTATAGCCCCAATATAACAGTACCCCACGATATTAGGTATTTTGATGATTTTAGTCAAATTTTCAAATGGAATTGTCTACAATTCTACGCAACGAGTTTTTCGTGACTACTTTACCCCCTGGAAGAGAAATTTCTATATAGGTCCACGATATCGTATTGCCCACATACAACGGTACTCCCCGATATTCGATATTTTGACGATTTTAGGGGGTTGTTTACAATTTCGTATTTAGAGTTCCTAATAGCAACTAGAGTCTATGAAAGAACATTTTCTATGTAGGACCACGTCTTCGTATAGGTATTTCCACGATTTTAGTTACAATATTCACCGAAACTGTTTGAAATTTCGTATTTGAAGTTTCTAATAGGTACTACAGCCTGTGACAGAAAATTGTCTATGCAGGTCCAGGTCTTCGTATAGCCCGAGTTTAGCTACATTATTCACCTGAATTTTTCTTCAATCTTCGTATTAGAATGTTGTTATGACTTATGATAAAAGTTTCCAATGCAGTTCCAAGTCTTCGTATTCAGTATTTTTAAGATTTTAACAGAATTTTTAATGGATCTTACTTTTTTGAAAATTTTCAACTTCATTCCAAATGGTGGAGGGTATTCAAAGTTCGGCCCGGTCGAACTTGCTGCTTTTTTACTTGTTATACCCTAAGCCATATGGCTGGAGAGAGTATATATCATTTGATACGTCCAAAACGTGCCTCATCGAAAAAACGGTTTTAGACCCTAGGTCTCTATGGACCAAATCCGTTTCAGGACAGGAAGTATCCGATTTGGTCCTCGAAATATTATTACCAAACTTAGGTCGAGTTCGGAGATGGGCAATATTTTACTGCACAGAAAGAGAAAGGATAATCCGATTTTACTCCAACTTTGCAAATACCAATATTTGCATCAGCGCTAGGTCAGGTGCGACCACTCCATCAACTACCTCCCCCAAAAAGCGTCCAAATTTTGAGAAATTATAACTCTTATAAAATATAATATAAGAGGCTGATTGTCTCCAAATTACACTTTTTTATTAACCCAAGGTCTGGTGTGAATATGGAATATATCGGTCCACTCCTTCTGGTACCTCCGCCAAAAAGGGTCAAAATTTTGATTAACCAAAACGATCATAAAAAATGAAATCAAAATCCAATTCCATTCAGACTTGGTAAATCTCAATATTTCCATCCACACAAGATCTGTTATAAAGATGGTAGAGATCGGACCATTTCATCTGATACCTCCCCCACAAAGGGTCAAAATTTTGAATAACCAAAACGATCATAAAATTGGAAATAAGCATTCGTTGCTCTTCAAATTTCGCACATCCAATTGTTTCTACTGACAAAAGATCTACTGTGAAGATGGGAAATTTCGGTCCACTCTTTCTGGTACCTCTCCCACAAAAGGGTAAAAATTTTGAATATCCATGTAGCTCATAAAGCACGAACTTAGCATCCGATTCCATTCAGCCTTGGTACATCTTCATATTTCTATCAACACAAGATGTTTTTATAAAGATGGTAGAGATCGGACCATTTCTTCTGGCATTGCCCATCTCCGAACTCGATCTGAGTCGAACGATAATATTTCGATGTGTCATATTTGGATCGAATCGTATACTCCCTTCGAGAGTTATCCAGCCAGACAGACACTAAAACTTAAAACAAGATTAGTCTATAAAAGGCGACCAAAATCGAAAATCGCTAACGAAGACAGAATGTATCGGTCCATGTTTTCATGTGGTCCCCATATAACGGCACCTCTTGATTTTCTGTATTTGCAATATAATTTGATAGTTTGAATATTTTCTGGGTATATTGATTCCTCTCGTCAAATATGCAATATAGGTATAGTCCCTATTCATAAACTTAGGGATAATTAAAGATTTCAGATGGAATTTTAGAATTTTCATCCCTAAACATCGAAAATCGAATAAGAATACAGATTCGATTAGAATTTAAGACTTTTTAATGCAATGGAATAAGTTGTACTCAAACAAACCAAATTGGACCCCATTTCCTATTCGAAAAGCGGACTTAGTTGTAATTAAACTTGTATACTTTCATCACCCCATTGAAATCTCAAAATTCCCCGAAGAACGTAATATGTCAACATTGTAATAACTGAATTAAGTCATTTCAATACTGACCACAAAAAAAAGCAAAAATCAATCACACATCATATCTAATAAATACAATCAATAGATTGAGATAAACCGTTGACAAGATTACCAAGCCATATAGTTGCTGGGCTATCTGGCTAGCCAGCCGGGGGGACGGACCGGCCATTGCAACAATATTGATTTACTGGCAGCACTTCACAGTACAACGCGTACTAAATCAAATTTCCCCCCCAATGAACTTTAAACTCAAACAAAATCACAGATTAGTTGAGGTCTGCTATAGCTTTGTCTTCTTCTTCTTCATCATCATACGTGCATGGAGACCTGGGTTCGTGCAGTTCAACTAATGCTTGAAATATATCACGTCGTCGGACAGCTTGCGGTAGCCGGCGAAGCGAGCAAGTCTAATCGCTGTCATTACTGATCAAAACAAAAGCTCAACTCGGCAAGGGGTACAAGTTGTGGCAGTGAGGGCATACATACTTAGCAAATGGTACCAAATTGGTACGAAATGTACTTACCTTTGGTTGGGAGTCGCATTTTTCTGGGTGAGTGAGGTAATGGCGAGAACTCGAACTAGAAAGAAATAAACAATTAATTAAAAATAAATCAAGTAAAAATAGCAACAGAATATCTGGAGGTACATTTATATGGGGCTATACAAAAATTTTGGATCTGTATAATTAATTGCCTGCGGCACCTTACAGACCTGGAGGGCCTTCAAAAATATTTTTTAAAAAAATCCACGCCTTGAAGGATGTTCAAAAATTATTCTTTAAAAACTCCAAGTTTACAGACTTGGAGGGCCTTCAAAAAACATTTTTTAAAAAAATCCACGCCTTGAAGGATGTTCAAAAATTATTCTTTAAAGTTTACAGACTTGGAGGGCCTTCAAAAAAATATTTTTTAAAAAATCCACGCCTTGAAGGATGTTCAAAAATTATTCTTTAAAAACTCCAAGTTTACAGACTTGGAGGGCCTTCAAAAAATATTCTTTAAAAACTCCAAGTTTACAGACTTGGAGGGCCTTCAAAAAATATTCTTTAAAAACTCCAAGTTTACAGACTTGGAGGGCCTTCAAAAAATATTCTTTAAAAACTCCAAGTTTACAGACTTGGAGGGCCTTCAAAAAATATTCTTTAAAAACTCCAAGTTTACAGACTTGGAGGGCCTTCAAAAAATATTCTTTAAAAACTCCAAGTTTACAGACTTGGAGGGCCTTCAAAAAATATTCTTTAAAAACTCCAAGTTTACAGACTTGGAGGGCCTTCAAAAAATATTCTTTAAAAACTCCAAGTTTACAGACTTGGAGGGCCTTCAAAAAATATTCTTTAAAAACTCCAAGTTTACAGACTTGGAGGGCCTTCAAAAAATATTCTTTAAAAACTCCAAGTTTACAGACTTGGAGGGCCTTCAAAAAATATTCTTTAAAAACTCCAAGTTTACAGACTTGGAGGGCCTTCAAAAAATATTCTTTAAAAACTCCAAGTTTACAGACTTGGAGGGCCTTCAAAAATATTCTTTAAAAACTCCAAGTTTACAGACTTGGAGGGCCTTCAAAAAATATTCTTTAAAAACTCCAAGTTTACAGACTTGGAGGGCCTTCAAAAAATATTCTTTAAAAACTCCAAGTTTACAGACTTGGAGGGCCTTCAAAAAATATTCTTTAAAAACTCCAAGTTTACAGACTTGGAGGGCCTTCAAAAAATATTCTTTAAAAACTCCAAGTTTACAGACTAGGAGGGCCTTCAAAAAATATTCTTTAAAAACTCCAAGTTTACAGACTTGGAGGGCCTTCAAAAATATTCTTTAAAAACTCCAAGTTTACAGACTTGGAGGGCCTTCAAAAAATATTCTTTAAAAACTCCAAGTTTACAGACTTGGAGGGCCTTCAAAAAATATTCTTTAAAAACTCCAAGTTTACAGACTTGGAGGGCCTTCAAAAAATATTCTTTAAAAACTCCAAGTTTACAGACTAGGAGGGCCTTCAAAAAATATTCTTTAAAAACTCCAAGTTTACAGACTTGGAGGGCCTTCAAAAATATTCTTTAAAAACTCCAAGTTTACAGACTTGGAGGGCCTTCAAAAAATATTCTTTAAAAACTCCAAGTTTACAGACTTGGAGGGCCTTCAAAAAATATTCTTTAAAAAATCCACGCCTTGAAGGTCATTTAAAAAAATATTCTTTAAAAAAATCCACGCCTTGAGGGTCATTTAAAAAATATTCTTTAAAAAATACACGCCTTGAGGGTCATTTAAAAAATGTTCTTTAAAAAATCCACGCCTTGAATGTCATTTAAAAAATATTCTTTAAAAAATCCACGCCTTGAGGGTCATTTAAAAAAATATTCTTTAAAAAATCCACGCCTTGAAGGTCATTTAAAAAATATTCTTTAAAAAATCCACTGTAAAAAATCCATTTGTAAAAAAGTACAATTGTACTTTTTTCCCGATTTTTTTTCCAGCACAAAATAACCTCTTCACCATGAAAAGCTTTTTTTCTAATATTTAAGTGCAAATATAACGCCGGCGATGCGATCATAGCGTTATCGTCTTCCGAACATGCATACATACATACACACACATATCTATGGACAATCGATCATCATACGACTAACGTCGCTGCAGAAAAATAATGCCGAAACACCAACAAATCGCCATGGACTCAACGAACACCGGTAGCTATAACGCAAATACATACATATATACAATGACGACGACGTCGAAACGCGACGTCTTCCAAACGTTCGACAGCGACGATGCGTTCGTTGAAACACAAAAAAAGCGTTATATTTATAAGTGAAATGCTGATTTGAATTCAGAACGTTTTTAGCTGTTTTCACAACAAGTAAGTGTTGGCGGCGGTTTGGATTTTTTTCGTATTTTTTCAAGAAAACAAAAATATGTTGGCGGGAGTGAAGAGTTGTGGTGTTGAGATGAGGTTTAAAAATATTAAAAAAATTAATATTTGAAAAAAAATATTTTTTTTTGGAAATAAAGAAAAAATAATTTTTTTTTTTTGGAAATAAAGAAAAAATTAGAAGTGAAAATATAATTTTGAAAAAATAAAATTTAGAAGTGAAGAAAAAATGTATATCGGTTTCTATGGAATGAAAGTGATGCATCTACCAGTTGCACATACATGTTTGACTTGAAATTTTGTGTTAAAAAATTAATGGTTTAATTAATTGTGTTTCTATACAGGATCCCTACGAAACCTATAAAAGAAAAAAACAAAAAAACAAGTACAATAATTTACAATTAACTACCTGTGTGGTTTTTCCAATTATTGATAAAGTTGTTGTGATCGATCGAACTAGCAGAGATACTAAGGCAGCAATACATACACCTAGACACATATGTATATACATACATATGTATGCATGTGTCAAGGCAATCAAAAGACATTTTGTAAATTATTTCTATTTTTTTAATATGCCCTCAACCTCATGGGTGAGTGTGGAGGGTGAGATAAAAAAAAACTGCAATAAAGTCAAACGCCATAATTTTTACATTCTTTTTTTAATTTTATTGAATAAAAGCAAAAAATGTCGGACATAGCATCAAATTTTAGAATAAGTTCAGATTTGTTCGAATTGGTCACCTTTGGCACGAATTATGGCCAATGAAACCGTCACACGCTGCTCGAATGTTGTTCTGGGGTATTTTGGCCCATTCCCTGCGAAAAGCTTGCTTGAGGTGATCGACACTTTGGTATTTTTTAGTGCCAACCTTGCTTTCCAAAATACTCCAGACACAATAGTCCAAGGGATTGGTATCCGGAGATTTTGGTGGCCATTGTGAGCTGGAAATGAAGCGAGGAACCTCATTTTGTAACCATTCTGTAACCCAGCGCGAGCTGAGTGCGATGGTGCTGAGTCCTGTTGCAATGTCTAAGGTCTGCGGCCAAAATTTTTGTGTGCCCAAGGTTTTAATACACCCTTCAGAATATTTTCGCGATCAAATTCCGCATTTATTCTGATGCCACGGTCGATTAATACGAGCGGACAGCGACCATCGGCTGTTATGGCGGCCCACACTTGAGTTCCGGCGCTTGAGTTCTGGTGGCCAACCGAATAGGTTCATTTTTAGCTGACCTCTTTGGCAAGTAAACACGATGATTTTGTTTGTTTACAAATTGCTAGACAACAAATGTTTTCTCATCGGAGAAAACCAAATTCGGCTATTCAACACTTTCGGCCAAGCGAAGCAACTCTTTAGCTCTTTCGAGCTTTTTGGAATTTCAATGGCTTTACCGAGCTTATTATTTAATATTTGTTTTTTAAATGAACCAAAAAATCCATGTTCATAGCCTGGTTGGAGATTCGAAAGATATTCCTTAAGAAAGTTCAGGATTGTAGCCTTGAAGGGCCTTAAAAATCCTTAAAAAATCCACGTTTGTGATGTTAAGGGGACTTTAAAAATAGTTTTGAAGGTCCTTAAAACATTGATTAAAAAAAACAAAATTCATAGCCCGAAGGGCCTTTAAAAATATTCTTTATAATATCAATATTTGTGGCCTTGATAGGTCTTCAAAAAATCCAGGTTTGATGACTTCGAGGGTTTTCATAATATTTAATTTATTTAATCTTGAAAATACACGTAATAACCCCAAAGGGACCCCAAAATTTATTAAATAATCTAAAAATTCAGGAAAATAGCAGTGAAGGGTCTTAAGAAGTTAATTTAATATTCCATGTTTATAGCCTGGTTGGAGATTCGAAATATATTCCTTAAGAAAGTCCAGATTCATAGCCTTGAAGGGCCTGCAAAAAATTCTTTAAAAAATTCATGTTTTGTGGTGTTAAGGGACCCTAAAAAATCAATATTCATAGCCCAAAGGACCATCAAAAAATATTCTTTAAAAATCATTAATTGTGGTCTTTCAAGGACTTGAAAAAAAGTATTTTGTTAAAAATCAACCTGTATGTTCCTTCAAGAGCCTTAAAAACACTCTTTAAATAACAATAATCATTAAAATTCAGAAAATAACCTAAAAATACCTTTTACAAATATTCTTTAAAAAAATCAACGAAAATAGCATGGAAGGACTTTAAGAAGTTAATTTAAAAATCCACGTTTATAGCAGCTGAAAGACCTTTAGAAAATATTCGTCAAAAATCCACGTTGATAGTTTTAAAAGGCACTCAAAAAAGGCACTATCCAATAATTAAATTTTTGGTAATTTACTAAAATTTATTTTTTTTTTCTAAATTTCAAAACAATGATTTCTCTTTAGAAAATTCTCTTATATTTCTCTCAGTGTCCACATACACTTCAATTCAACAGCTTCGCCAATAAACTTCAACTGCAACTTACTAGGTATCCAATTTGTTGGCATCATTACACATAACTCATTATTGTTGCCTGTAATGATGATGGGAAATTTTGTAACGGAAATACATTTCATATAATTTCTTTATTATTTTTGTTTTGATTTCCATTTCTTTTTTGCTGGTAATAATCCATTTAAAGTGGAATGAAGCGTAACGCTCACGTTCATGGAGGTGGGGGTAGAGGGTCAGACGAAATGAAAGAGAAACTATTACGACAATGGTAAATTCCATGGAACGCACAAGTTACTTCTATAAATTGCTGGCTGTAGAGGAAGAAAGAAAGAGGAAAGAAAGAGGGGTTAAAGTCAAACTTGGTGTGCAATTGAAATGTAAACTGCACTTCAATGACTTGTTGCTTGGCGGAAGAGAGGCACAGAAATACAAGAAACGTAGGATATAAATGTCAATCACGGTTGAGGTTTTAAAAATAAATGAAAGGGGGAAGTGGGTAGAAGTAGCGGAAAAAACCAAAAGCCATGGAAGGCCCTTAAAAATATTATTCTAAAATCAAAATTAATGGCATTGAAGGGCCTTTAAAAGCTTTTATTTACGAAATTCATGTTTAAAAACTTCAACCTTATTCTTTGAAAATCCATTGAAGAAATCTCTTAATAATGAACAAATTAAAAATCAACGATTTTTGACCTTCAAAAAATATTTTTCAAAAATCACGATAATAGGGTCTCATTAAAAATTATAAAATTAATAAAACTAAGCCTTGAAAATATGTTTCTTAAAAAGCACCCACAATTATAGACCTTCAAAACAATATTTGTAGGCTATTAAATATTTAAATATCCACTAAGATAAAAGACCTTCAAAAAATATTACTAAATTATTATATAAATATCAATATTATTATATAAATATTAAATATTACTAAAGAAAAATATTACTAATATAAAAATCCAAAATTAATTCCTAAAGTGGCTTTAACACTACTCTTTTAAATACCGCAATAATTTTGAAGGTCATCCACTTAAAAAAAATAATTTTTAAAAATCACGTATAATCTGGATTGGCATTCAAAAATCCCGGTTTGTGTTTTTGAAGGACTTCGAAAATATTCTTTAAAATATACTCATTTTTAGCCTTGAAGGGCCTTTAAACAAGATTCTTAAAAAATTATTCTTTAAAAAACAAGCTTTTGACCTACATGGCCCTAAAAATATTCTTTAAAAAATCCACGTTTTTGCCTTAGATGACCCTAAAATATTCCTTAAAAAATCCACGTTTTTTGCCATAGATGACTCTAAAAATATTCTTTAAAAAATCCACGTTTATAGCCTCGGATGACCCTAAAAATATTCCTTAAAAAATCCACTTAAAAAAAATACACGTTTATAGGCTCGGTTGACCCTAAAAATATTCCGTAAAAAATCCACTTAAAAAAAATACACGTTTATAGGCTCGGATGACCCTAAAAATATTTTTTCTAAAAATATTCTTAAAAAATCCACGTTTATAGCCTTAGATGGCTCTAAAATAATTTTTTTTTTAAATCCACGTTCATAGTCTTAGATGACTCCAAAAATATTCCTCAAAAAATCCATGCCGTAAATGACCCTAAAAATATTCTTTCAAAATTTCACGTTTATAACCTTGAATAGTCTTGAAAAACATTCTTTAAAAAATCCACATTTATAGCCTCAGAAGAGCCTCAAAAATATTCTTTAAAAAATCCATGTTTATAGCCTTAAATGGCCTCCACTACTGTGGTGTTGAGGGGACTTCAAACAATCCGGGTTTATAACCTTGAAGGGCCATCAAAAATATTGTTTACAAATTAATTTTGGGGCCCTGAAAGGCCTTCAAAAATTGTTTGTTAAATAAATTTTGGGTCTAGAAGGCAGGGTTTTTAAAAATAATATCTAAAGTCTCCACATCTAAAGCCTTGAATTGCCTTCGGCAAATATATAAAAAATCAACGATTTTATCTTTTAAAAATATTCCTAAAATTCTCTGTTGTTGGACTTGAAGGGTTTTTAATAATATTCGATAAAAAAAAACCTCAATTATGTCCTTGAAGGGTCTTCGGAAAAAAACTTTAAAATTCCTCGACGGTGTCCTCAACGGGCCATCCATTTTTTTTTTAAATATTCTTCAAAAGCTCCGAATCTATAGCCATGAAGGGCCTTTAAAATAATATTTCAAAAATAAACCTTTGTGGCCTTGAAAGGGTCTTCAGAAAATATTCCTTAAAAAATTCACGTTTTGGCCTTGAAAGATTTCATAAATATTCTTTAAAAAATCCACGTTTTGGTCTTGAAGGATTTTAAAAAAATTTAAAAAAATCGCGTTTAAAGAATTTTCCACAATTTTCTTTAAAAATCCACGTTTGAAGCCTTAAAGGGTCTTCAAATATTTTTCTTCTTTAAAAATCCACGTTTGAAGCCTTAAAGGGTCTTCAAATATTTTTCTTCTTTAAAACTCCACGTTTGAAGCCTTAAAGGGTCTTCAAATATTTTTCTTTAAGAAATCCACGTTTAAAACCTTAAAGGGTCTTAAAAATCCTTCAAGTCCTTCAAGGACTTCAAAAATCGACGTTTAAAATTCTTTAAAATTTCATGCTTTTGATCTTGAAGCGCCTTGAATAGCCTTGAAATATCCAAGTTTATAGTCTTAAAGGGCCTTCAAAAATATTCTTAAAAAAATCCAAGTTTAGAGCATTGAAGGGCCTTCAAAAAATATGCTTTAAAATGTCCACGTTTGTGGCCTTGAGGGGCCTCTATAAAATAGTTATAAAAAAACCGTAATCATTCAAAAAATGAAGTCCTGTACCATTCAAAAAATTCTTGGAAAAATTACGTTTACAGACCAAAAAAAATTTTTTTTTAAATTTAAGAATTGAAATGGTCTTCAAAATATATTTTATAAAAATAGACCTTACATTTTTTTTAAAAAAGTCGTGACCTTGAAGGGCCTTCAAAAGCCCTTCTTTAAAAATCCAACTTTTAAAAATAGGTTTTTAAAAAAAATCCACGTTTATGATTTTTCAAAACTATGTCTTCAATTATCTCTTCCCCCACTCCATCCCTTCCCCACACTCCATTCCCCTGCTAACCACCACTTCCTCCACACCGGCAATTAAATTCAATTTTTAACCAAAGAAAACCATTTGTGTTCGCTCGTTTGGCAAATGCCACTTTTCAACGCTTATTTATGTTTCTTGGCTTTTGTATTCTTTTTATTACCGTTACAATAAAAACAGCAGCAACTACAACAACACTATGGCTTAAAAAAGTAGCTATTAACTTAGTTATGGCCATTCTTCTTGCGGTGACTGTGGCCGATCGGCCGGCCATTCTTTTGCAGAAGACACTGGTCAATAGCACCGACGTACGCTACGTTGGTTTGTCGCTCAGTTAGAGAAAGTTAACTGTTGTCTAACTGTCTGTCTGACCAACTAAAATTGGTGAAATGCCAGTTTTGAAATTTACTTCCTGAGAATATTAAAAAAAAACACCGAAGATGCTGATAGTGGTGATAATGGTTTTGGGATAGTCTCATAAAATAATAATTCATTGCGGACAAAATCGTCAACTTTCTAAAGAAGATTGGAAGATTTGTCTTTGGAAATTTTATGAAAGAGATGTTGTTTTACTTTTGAATGTAAGACAACAATGACTTGGCAAAAATTTCAAAATTAAAATTCAAATTAAATTTGAAAAGGGAAGGGCAGATTTAATGGTTCTCGAAAATATTAAAATTAATAGAAAAGATAAAGCGAGTCAAAAATATTCCATAATATTTTTACCAAATAAAAAAAAACTTGGTCCATGGAAAATTTCTGAATAAATTGAAGTTTAAAAATTCCGCAATGAACCGTTAAAAAAATACCCTAACAAAATTTCCAAGGAAAAAATCTTAAAATCCACGTCTATAGCTGAAGGTCCTCCAAAAATATTCTTTAAAAAATCAACGTTTATAGCCTTGAAGGACCTTCGAAAAATATTATTTAAAAAATCAAAGTTTATAGCCTTGAAGGACCTTCGAAAAATATTCTTTAAAAAATCCACGTTTATAGCCTTGAAGGACCTTCAAAAAATATTCTTTAAAAAATCCACGTTTATAGCCTTGATGGTCCTTCAAAAATATTCTTTAAAAAATCCACGTTTAAAGACTTAAAAAGGCTTCAAAAATGTTCCTTAAAAGCCATGTTTTCAAAAATCAAAATTAAAAATTATACTTTAAAAAATAATCAAAAATGTATTAATTTATTCAGAAAATGATAATTAACCCCCTTTTCTCTACTTTTTTCCAGATTACCTTCAATAAAACTCACTCAACATGTCTTTGGATGAAGTAAGTATATATACATCCAGATTTTTTTTATTGTGAATCCTAATTAATTTCCCCTCTCTCCCCTTAGCAATTCAATGCCGCCGCCGAAAGCGTCAAGACCATGACCAAGCGTCCCACCGACGATGAATTCTTGGAATTGTACGCCCTCTTCAAGCAAGCCACCGTCGGCGACAACACCACCGACAAGCCCGGTATGTTGGACTTGAAGGGCAAGGCCAAATGGGAATGGTGGAACAAGCAAAAGGGCAAATCCCAAGAGGCTGCCAAGAAGGAATACATTGAATTCGCCGCCAAATTGGTTGCCAAATACACATAAATAGAGATGAAGTTCCTCGATTTTTCCATAGACGCTGTGTAAATGATTTCTTTTGTATGACTTAAATTTTCTTTTTGTTAATTAAAAAAAAAATAATAATTATTATTATTTATAAAAAATAAAAAAATAAACTTTTTTACAAAAAATTACGATTTCAGACTTGAAGGTCATTCAAAATGTATTCTTTAAAACTCCACGTTTATAGCCTGGAAGGGGCTTCAAAAATATTCTTTAAAAAATTCAAGTTTGTAGCCTTGAAGAGTCTTCAAAGAATATTCTTAAATAATCAAAACTTATAGCTCTGAAGGGCCTTCAAAAATATTCTCAAAAAATTTTAAGTTTCTGGCTAAAAATATTCCTTAAAAATCCACGCTTTTAGCCTTGAAAGATCTTCCAAAAATATTATTTAAAAATCCACATGCATAGTCTTCATGGGCCTTTGAAAATCTACGTCGATAACCTTAAAGGTCTTTAAATGTCCTTTAGAAAATATTATTAAAAAAACAGCCAGCATTCTCTAAAAACGGCTTTGTAGCCTTGAAGGATGTTCACAATATTTTCTTTTAAAAATCCACGTTTGTAGGCTTGTAGCCTTTAAAAACATTGTCTAAAAAGACAATTTTATAGCCACGAAGAACTTTCAAAAAATTTTCTTAAAAAATCCATGTTTATAGCTTTAATGGCCCTGAAAATTATTCTTCAAAAACTCTACGTTTCTGACTTTGAAAGGCTTTTAAAAATATTCTCTAAAAAACCACCTTTGAAGCTTAGAAGGTTCATTAAAAATCCACAGTTGTGGACTTGCAGGGTCTTCCAAAAATAAAGATTCAGGTTTGTGGGCCTTCAAATGTTTTTTTTTTTTAATCCGCCTTTATAGCATAGAATGGCCATCAAAAAAATTCTTAAAAAGTCTATAGGATTTTAAGGGCATTTAAAAATATTCTTTTAAAAAACTGTCTTTGTAGCCTTAAAGGGCCTTCAAAAATATTCTCTAAAAAAGTCACTATTAAAGCCTCGAATGACCTTCAAAAATATTATTTTAAAAAGTCCAGGTTTATTGCCTTGAAGGACCCTCAAAGAAATTCTTTAAAGAAACCCTCTTTCTAGCCTTGAAGAGTTTCAAAAAATATTCTCTAATCATCCACGTTTGAAGCCTTGAAGGCCCCTTAAAATCATTCTCAAAAAACACCTTTGTAATCTTCAAAAATATTCTTTATAAAACCACATTTGAAGCCTTATAGGACCTTAAAAAATATTCTCTAAAAAAGCCATCTCTGAAGCCTTGAAGTGTGCTCAAGATACATAATTGTTTTGAAAATCTACGTTTCTGGCTTTGAATGTCTTCCAAACATATTTGAAAAAAAAAATCTCCTTTGAAGCATTGAAGGACCTTAAAAAATGTTCTTTAAAAATCAATGTTTATAGCCATGATGAGCCTTCAAAAATATTCTCTAAAGAAGCCTACTTCTAGCCTTAAAGGACCCTCAAAAATATTCACTAAAAAAGTCACTTTTAAAGCGTCGAATGGCCTTCAAAAATATTATTTAAAAACTCCAGGTTTATTGCCTTGAAGGGCCCTCAAAGAAATTCTTTAAAGGAACTCTCTTTCTAGCCTAGAAGACCTTCAACAAATATTCTCTAATCATCCACGTTTATAGCCTTGAAGGCCCCTTAAAATCATTATCAAAAACACATTTGTAATCTTCAAAAATATTCTTTATAAAACCACATTCGAAGCCTTATAGGACCTTAAAAAATATTCTCTAAAAAAGCCATCTCTGAAGCCTTGAAGTGTGCTCAAGATACATAATTGTTTTTAAAATCCACTTTTCTGGCTTTGAATGTCTTCCAAATATATTTGAAAAAAAAAAAAAAACTCCTTTGAAGCATTGAAGGGCCTTAAAAAATGATCTTTAAAAATCCATGTTTATAGCCATGAGGATACTTCAAAAATATTCTCTAAAGAAGTCACTTTTAAAGCCTCGAATGTCCTTTAAAACTATTATTTAAAAACTCCAGATTTATTGCCTTGAAGGACCCTCAAAAATATTCTCTAAAGAAGCCTCCTTCTAGCCTTGAAAGTGCCTTCAACAAATATTCTCCAATCATCGAAGTTTATTGCCTTGAAGGCCCCCCAAAGATATACTTTAAAAACCCACGCTTATAGCTATGAAGGGCTCTCAAAAATAGTACCTCAATAGTACCTTTGACGCCTTAAATGACCTTCAAAATAATTCTTTTAAAACAATCTGCACTTCTGCTATTGAAGGCCTTTTAAAATCTAAAAAGCTCCTTTTAAGCTTTGAAGAGTCTTCAAAAATATTCATTAAAAAATCCACGTTTATGTCTTGAAGAGCTTTCAAAAATATTCTCAAAAGTATTCTCTAAAAAGCCAACTTTGTAGCCATGAAGGACACTCAAAGTCTCTAAAACGTATTCTTTGAAGCCTTGAATGCCCTTCAAAAATATACTATAAAACTCCCACTTTTATAGCTTTGAAGGACCGTTAACAGTATTCTCCAAAGAAACCTTCTTCTAGCCTTGAAGGGCCAAAACAAATATGCTCCAATCATATAACTTTAGTGTATTGAACAGCCTCCAAATATATTCCTAAATCCACGTTTATAGCCATGAAGGGCCGCCTAAAATATTATCTACAAAATCCACTTTGAAGCCTTGAACTGCCTTAAAAAATGCTCTTAAAAATCCTCAAAATTATTCTTGAAAAAAGTTTTTGGTTTTGAAGTGCCTTTAAAAATATTCTATTAAAAATGCAACTTTGAAGCCTTGAAGGAACATACAAATTTTCTTTTAAAATTCAGGATTATGGATTTTAGGGTCCTTCAAAAATATTCTCCCCAAAAAACCCAACATTGAAGCCTCGAAGAGTTCTCCAAAAACCACTAAAAATTCACAATAAAGTCATTGACCTTCCTTTTAACTTCTGTTTTGAATCGAAACTCACTTTGAAATACTTTCTAAATTATATTCTAATACTTTCGATTAATTCTAATATATTCTGTGTTTTTATTTATAAATCGACACAGTGAACTTTATTATACGAGCACATAAATTTTATTTGTATATGTAGGTATACACATGTACATACATATTTTTATATATTCACATTGACCTGACTTTTACTTTGTTTGACTTTAAACACTTCTAAATAGCCTCAACCATTTATAAAGTGACTAAGGGTTCAATGTTTGCAAAAAAAAAACAAAATAATTAATTCATCATATTAAAATAATGAAAAAAATATTCCAATGACGCACACATGTTTGAAGTTCGATTAAAAAAATATATGTGTCACTAGAACAAATTTTAAAGGTTGCAAGTGGTCTGTACAAACAGATGAATGGAATTTTAATTATTTAGTATTTATTTTTTTTTTTATTTTTCATTTTCTGGAAGCAAAAACATCACCCCCAAGACGTGGATTTTTGAAGACTCTAAAAGGCTATAAACGTGTTTTTTTTTAAGAATATTTTTGAACGACCATCAATGTCACAAACCTGGATTTTTTAAAGAAATATTTTTGAAGGCTATTCAAGGCTTTAAACGTGGATTTTTTTGAAGAAATATTTTTGAAGGCTATTCAAGGCTTTAAACGTGGATTTTTTAAAGAAATATTTTTGAAGGCTATTCAAGGCTATAAACGTGGATTTTTTAAAGAAATATTTTTGAAGGCTATTCAAGGCTATAAACGTGGATTTTTTAAAGAAATATTTTTGAAGGCTATTCAAGGCTGTAAACGTGGATTTTTTAAAGAAATATTTTTGAAGGCTATTCAAGGCTATAAACGTGGATTTTTTAAAGAAATATTTTTGAAGGCTATTCAAGGCTATAAACGTGGCTATAAACGTGGATTTTTTAAAGAAATATTTTTGAAGGCTATTCAAGGCTATAAACGTGGATTTTTTAAAGAAATATTTTTGAAGGCTATTCAAGGCTATAAACGTGGATTTTTTAAAGAAATATTTTTGAAGGCTATTCAAGGCTATAAACGTGGATTTTTTAAAGAAATATTTTTGAAGGCTATTCAAGGCTATAAACGTGGATTTTTTAAAGAAATATTTTTGAAGGCTATTCAAGGCTATAAACGTGGATTTTTTAAAGAAATATTTTTGAAGGCTATTCAAGGCTATAAACGTGGATTTTTTAAAGAAATATTTTTGAAGGCTATTCAAGGCTATAAACGTGGATTTTTTAAAGAAATATTTTTGAAGGCTATTCAAGGCTATAAACGTGGATTTTTTAAAGAAATATTTTTGAAGGCTATTCAAGGCTATAAACGTGGATTTTTTAAAGAAATATTTTTGAAGGCTATTCAAGGCTATAAACGTGGATTTTTTAAAGAAATATTTTTGAAGGCTATTCAAGGCTATAAACGTGGATTTTTTAAAGAAATATTTTTGAAGGCTATTCAAGGCTATAAACGTGGATTTTTTAAAGAAATATTTTTGAAGGCTATTCAAGGCTATAAACGTGGCTATAAACGTGGATTTTTTAAAGAAATATTTTGAAGGCTATTCAAGGCTATAAACGTGGATTTTTTAAAGAAATATTTTTGAAGGCTATTCAAGGCTATAAACGTGGATTTTTTAAAGAAATATTTTTGAAGGATATTCAAGGCTATAAACGTGGATTTTTTAAAGAAATATTTTTGAAGGCTATTCAAGGCTATAAACGTGGATTTTTTAAAGAAATATTTTTGAAGGCTATTCAAGGCTATAGACGTGGATTTTTTAAAGAAATATTTTTGAAGGCTATTCAAGGCTATAAACGTGGATTTTTTAAAGAAATATTTTTGAAGGCTATTCAAGGCTATAAACGTGGATTTTTTAAAGAAATATTTTTGAAGGCTATTCAAGGCTATAAACGTGGATTTTTTAAAGAAATATTTTTGAAGGCTATTCAAGGCTATAAACGTGGATTTTTTAAAGAAATATTTTTGAAGGCTATTCAAGGCTATAAACGTGGATTTTTTAAAGAAATATTTTTGAAGGCTATTCAAGGCTATAAACGTGGATTTTTTAAAGAAATATTTTTGAAGGCTATTCAAGGCTATAAACGTGGATTTTTTAAAGAAATATTTTTGAAGGCTATTCAAGGCTATAAACGTGGATTTTTTAAAGAAATATTTTTGAAGGCTATTCAAGGCTATAAACGTGGATTTTTTAAAGAAATATTTTTGAAGGCTATTCAAGGCTATAAACGTGGATTTTTTAAAGGAATATTTTTGAAGGCTATTCAAGGCTATAAACGTGGATTTTTTAAAGAAATATTTTTGAAGGCTATTCAAGGCTATAAACGTGGATTTTTTAAAGAAATATTTTTGAAGGCTATTCAAGGCTATAAACGTGGATTTTTTAAAGAAATATTTTTGAAGGCTATTCAAGGCTATAAACGTGGATTTTTTAAAGAAATATTTTTGAAGGCTATTCAAGGCTATAAACGTGGATTTTTTAAAGAAATATTTTGAAGGCTATTCAAGGCTATAAACGTGGATTTTTTAAAGAAATATTTTTGAAGGCTATTCAAGGCTATAAACGTGGATTTTTTAAAGAAATATTTTGAAGGCTATTCAAGGCTATAAACGTGGATTTTTTAAAGAAATATTTTTGAAGGCTATTCAAGGCTATAAACGTGGATTTTTTAAAGAAATATTTTTGAAGGCTATTCAAGGCTATAAACGTGGATTTTTTAAAGAAATATTTTTGAAGTCTATTCAAGGCTATAAACGTGGATTTTTTAAAGAAATATTTTTGAAGGCTATTCAAGGCTATAAACGTGGATTTTTTAAAGAAATATTTTTGAAGGCTATTCAAGGCTATAAACGTGGATTTTTTAAAGAAATATTTTTGAAGGCTATTCAAGGCTATAAACGTGGATTTTTTAAAGAAATATTTTTGAAGGCTATTCAAGGCTATAAACGTGGATTTTTTAAAGAAATATTTTTGAAGGCTATTCAAGGCTATAAACGTGGATTTTTTAAAGAAATATTTTTGAAGGCTATTCAAGGCTATAAACGTGGATTTTTTAAAGAAATATTTTTGAAGGCTATTCAAGGCTATAAACGTGAAGTTTTTAAAGAAATATTTTTGAAGGCTATTCAAGGCTATAAACGTGGATTTTTTAAAGAAATATTTTTGAAGGCTATTCAAGGCTATAAACGTGGATTTTTTAAAAAATATTTTTGCAGGCTATTCAAGGCTATAAACGTGGATTTTTCATAAAATATTTTTGCAGGCTATTCAAGGCTATAAACGTGGATTTTTTAAAAAATATTTTTGCAGACTATTCAAGGCTATAAACGTGGATTTTTTAAAAAATATTTTTGCAGGCTATTCAAGGCTATAAACGTGGATATTTTAAAAAATATTTTTGCAGGCTATTCAAGGCTATAAACGTGGATTTTTCATAAAATATTTTTGCAGGCTATTCAAGGCTATAAACGTGGATTTTTTAAAAAATATTTTTGCAGACTATTCAAGGCTATAAACGTGGATTTTTTAAAAAATATTTTTGCAGGCTATTCAAGGCTATAAACGTAGATGTTTTGAAAAAATATTTTTGCAGGCTATTCAAGGCTATAAACGTGGATTTTTCATAAAATATTTTTGCAGGCTATTCAAGGCTATAAACGTGGATTTTTTAAAAAATATTTTTGCAGACTATTCAAGGCTATAAACGTGGATTTTTTAAAAAATATTTTTGCAGGCTATTCAAGGCTATAAACGTAGATGTTTTGAAAAAATATTTTTGCAGGCTATTCAAGGCTATAAACGTGGATTTTTTAAAAAATATTTTTGCAGGCTATTCAAAGCTATAAACGTGGATTTTTTAAAAAATAACAAAAAAGCAAATTTTTTAGAAAATATTTATGAAGGGTGAGAATCGGTTCATATTTAGATATAGCTCCCATACAGGGTGAGATAAAAAACTGCAACGAGGCCCTTCAAGGTTATAAATGTAGATTTTTTTTAAGAATTATTTTTGAAGATCCACTAGGGCTGTAAATTTGGATTAATGCATATTTTTTTAAAGCTCTGCGAGGCAACGCCGTTCAAAAAAAATATTTTTTTGGATAAATTTTAAGGAGCTTTGAGGCTTTATACTTGGGTTTTTAAAAAATAGTTGGAGATGTTCCTTCTAGTCCAGGGACGTGGATTTTTGAAGAAGTTCAAGGTCATACCAATTGTTTTCTATCAAAAATCGGACCCTCAAAAAGATCTTCTGTCTCTTGAAGAATTTGAACAGATTTTTTCCGAATTTCTTTTGTCACCCTCGTATAGCTTTTGTTAAGATGTAATAAACAAATGCTGTCTTCTTTTTTTTTTTTTTTTTTTTTTTTTTTTTGTTGATAACAGTGCATTATCAAACGGGTTAATACAGTTCATAGATGCAAAAAAAAAATCAGGTTCTACCAGTCCAGCAAATAATTCACAACTTGAAGAAAAATTAACAGATTATTTAATTTGTTTTGCTTTTGAAATATAATTTTTAGTCTCACCAGCGTTTTGTGAGAATGAAAGTGTTCTGGACGCTGGGAATTATTTTGTTGGTGATTTTGAAATTAAATGATCTGCAAACTAGGAAAAGCAGAGTAAGTTCCCTCAGAGGTGTCATAAAAATTATTAAAAATTAATTTCGTCTCCCCCCATCCCTCTTCTAGTGTGATCTAATTACCGAGCATGGCTATCCCTGTGAAGAGCACACATTCACAACCAAGGATGGTTATTTGCTGACCATGTTCCGCATACCTTACTCCCCGGTAACGAAGAATCAAAATCTGGCCAACAAACCTCCCGTCCTCTTCATGCATTGCATTTATTGCTCTTCGGACATATTTCTCTTGAATGGACCCAATGATGGCTTGCCCTTCATGTTGGTCGACCGGGGTTACGATGTCTGGTTGGGTAATGTCCGCGGCAATATTTATTCTCAAAATCATGTGCAGCTCTCACCATGGTCCCGGGCATTTTGGAATTTCACTTTAGATGAAATAGGTCGTTATGATATAGCAGCAAAAATTGATTATATTATAGCTCGAACGGGCCAGCCCAGTACTCACTTTGTGGGCTATTCCCAGGGAACGGCAGTGTTTAGCATTTTACTCTCCGAAAGGCCCAGTTATGGTGAGAAAATACGCAGCACTCATTTCCTGGGTCAAGGTGTGTTTCTTTGCCACATGAAATCATTGCCGGTTCTGAGTCGGGCCTTTGTTATGGGTAGGCCCTCGATGTCCTGGATGGGGCAGTACTCCAGTCATAGTGTTGATCGCCTGCTGAACATCATCGCCCCGCCCATATGTAAATGGTTTGCCACACCCTGTCTGATGCTGTTTCAGTTTGTTGTCGGTTGGAATTCACCTCACTTTAATAGGGTAAGTCCGTGAAGGTCAATCATAAAATTTACTCCAATAAAATAATTTTTCCTTGCAGACCCTTTTAGGTGACTTCCTGCGCACAACCCCCTCAGCGGCTGGCAACCTGCAGACCCTGCATTTCTATCAATCCATAAAAAATTGTCAATTTCGAAAATACGATTTTGGCGAGAAAGGAAATTTGGCTCATTATGGCACCGCTGAACCACCTCCTTACCATTTAGAGGCTATACAACTGAAACATCCCATCAATATTTATTACGGCGACAATGATTTCATTGTATCCCTGAAAGATGTGGAACGCTTGTACAATATTTTAGGAAATCGTACAATATTACGTCGAATACCATATCCGAAATATAATCACTTGGATTTGGCATTGGCCAGAGATGTCAAGGAGGTCTTGAACGATTGCATTGTCGATCAAATGCAGGAATATGAGGGGAGGTCTTTTAAGGGGAATTTGTGCGAGCATTTTAATAAAAATGCCTTTTGAAAAAATGTTTTTTTTTTATTTTATTTCCAAGGGTATTGAAATTAAAAAAATTGCAGGGTGAGATGAAAAAACTGCAAGCAATTTCAGACTGCTGTTATTTCTAATCCACGCGTCGCTGTGGCCGAAAAATGGCTCGTGTGCTGAACATATCACAAAATTCCATTCGGCAAATATTGAAAAATGAGCTCGTGGTAAAGCCATTGAAATTCCAAAAAGTGCAAGAACTTACACCGCAACAGAAAGAAAATAGACTAAACAAGAAAAAAAGCTGTAAGTTCGGCCGGGCCGATATTTGAATACCCTCCACCATTTGGTAAAAATTTGGCAATTTTCAAAAAAATAAAATCCGTTAAAAATTCTGTTAAAATCTTAAAAATACCGAATGTAGCCGTACATTAGGGTCTGTACGACGACGTGGAGGAACCAGGGGAGTTGTAAAACGTGGTCCTGCACAGACAATTTTTTGTCATAGGCTGTAGTATCCATTACGAACTTCAAATACCAAATTTGAAACAATTCCGGTAAATAATGTCGCCAAAATCATCAGTATACCGAATATCGGGAAGTACCGTTATATGAGGGCTATACGAAGAAGGGGACCTACATGGCCCATTTTCTGTTTTATGTTGTAGTGTATATTCAAGTACCAACTTCAAGTACCAAATTTGAAACAACTCCAGTAAATAATGTCGCTAAAATCATCAGAATACCGAATATCGGGGGGTACCGTTATATGGTGGCTATACGAAGACGTGGACCTACATGGCCCATTTTCAATACCAAAACTCCTGCAGACATAATACACATTTGAGTAAAATTTTATCAATCTACTTCATTTCGTTCGGAAGCTAGAGGGATTTCCACAGACGGACAGAAGGACAGACGGACGGACATTGACATATAATTTTATGCTGATCAAGAATATATATACTTTGTGTATTTCGAGGTGTTACAAACGGAATGACAAACTTAATATACCCTCCATACTATGGTGGAGGGTATAAAAAGAGCTAAAGAATTGCTTCGCTTGGCCCAAAACACGTGAACTGCCGAAGTTGGGTTTTTCCGATGAGAAAACATTCGTTCTAAACAAACAAAATGATCGTGTTTACTTGCCAAAGAGGTCAGCTGAAAATTTGCACCTTCGGTTGGCCATCAGAACTCAAGCGCCGACCATGGTGATGGTATGGGCCGCCATAACAGCCGATGGTCGCTCTCCGCACGTAATAATTGACCGTGTCATCAGAATAAATGCCGAATATTATCGTGAAAATATTCTGGAGGGTGTATTAAAGCCTTGGGCACACAAACATTTTGGTCGCAGACCTTGGACATTCCAACTGGACTCAGCATTATCGCACTCAGCACGCGCCACCCAAGAATGATTACAAAATGAGGTATCTCACTTCATTTCCACCGCACAATGGCCACCAAAATCTCCGGATACCATTCCGTTGGACTATTGTGTCTGGAGTATTTAGGAAAGCAAGGTTGGCACTAAAAAAAATCCCAAAGTGTCGATCACCTCAAGCAAGCGCTTCGCCGGGAATGGGCCAAAAATACTGCAGAGCAACATTCGGGCAGCGTGTGACTGTTTCATTGGCCGTTTGAAGGCCAAAGGTGACCAATTCGAACAAATCTAAACTTATTCCAAAATTTGATGCTATTTCCGACATTTTTCGCTTTCATTCAATAAAATTTAAAAAAATGTAAAAATGGCGCCTGACTTTGCAGTTTGCATTTTTTTATCTCACCCTGCATTTATTTAATTTTTAGTCATTTTAGTACTTTTCGTACCCTTTTTGGTACGAATTTCCGGAAACCCAGCCTTATCACACGCCTACGCTCCAAGACTAACCCTCGTGCTTGAAGATCATAGCATAGACAAATTAGGTATAGACTAAAAAGTTGTCTCATCTGTTATCTCTGAAAAAAGTGCTTCAATCAATGTCGTTCATGCTGTGAGAGAGGTTCAGTAGACTCACTCAATTCTCTCAAAATACAAAATATTGAATATTTTTATGATTCTTTATTATTTATCAATTAAAAACGAAACAATGACTTGGTTTACTTTTACATTATCCAAATATGTCGTGAAATATAAAAATATAGAACTTAAATAGCAGAAAAATGAATAAATTGTTTTCGAAGTCGAGTGGCTTCACTAGCCCTGAGTGACTTGACTGGCCCAAGATCAACAATAGTGACATCTGCCGAAAGGGAACATTTTAAAACTTTTTAGTCTATACCTTCATTTGTCTATGATCATAGCTTCAGCTATTTCGTCGTTGACTCTCAGTCAGTCAGTAATTTCACTATTTTTATACCCTCCACCATACTATGGAGGGTATATTAATTTTGTCATTCCGTTTGTAACTCCTCGAAATATTCATGTCAGACCCAACAAAGTATATATATTCTTGATCAGCGTAAAATTCTAAGACGATTTAGCCATGTCCGTCTGTCTGTCTGTCTGTCCGTCTGTCTGTCTGTTGTAATCACGCTATCTTTCGAACAAATTGAGATAGAAGGCTAAAATTTTGCACACATGTATTTTTTCCCAGTAGGCAGGTTAAGTTCGTAAATGGGCCATGTAGGTCCAAGTTATCATATAGCCCCCATATAACGGTACCCCCCGATATTCGGTATTTTGATGATTTTAGCGACATTGTTTACCGGAATCGTTTCAAATTTGGTATTTGAAGTTCGTAATGGATACTTCATCCAAAGTCAAAGAATGAGCCATGTAGGTCCACGTCTTCATATAGCCCCCATATAACGGTACCCCCCGATATTCGGTATTTGAATGATTTTAGCGACGTTATTTACAGGGATTGTTTCAAATTTCGTATGTGAAGTTCGTAATGGATACTTCAGCCCATGCCAGAAAATTGTCTGTGCAAGTCCACGTCTTCGTATAACCCCCATATAACGGTACCCCCCATATTCGGTATTTTGACGATAAGCATTCGGTATTTTTAAGATTTTAACAGAATTTTTAACGGGTTTTATTTTTTGGAAATTGCCAAATTTGTACCAAATGGTGGAGGGTATTAAAAGTTCGGCCCGGCCGAACTTACAGCTTTTTTACTTGTTTATATGTGTAGAAGAATGGCAACACTATTCGAACTAACATGATTACCAGGGCCAATCCCATAAATAAATAAATATTTTTAATGAAAAATATACCTCCATTTTATGAACAATTGAAACTATAGCTCCATAATGGCATTAGAAAAACAAAAATAGGACTTCTAATCGGAAACAAATATTTTTACAAATCGACAAAAAATTAGTAGTCTTCCATAAGCAAAAGGGCTTTTATGGCAATTACTTGACTGGAAACTTAATTCGCAAAAGTTGAATACACTCGCACTAAAGTAACGAATTTTTTTGTATTCTGTTAGCATTTAAATGTTTGCATCCAATCAGGCAATCCCTTCGTAATTTCTGCATCTTTGCTGGCAATGCTGTGCTGTTAAAAACCAGAGTTTTTCTTTGGCAATGCCTTCAGTTGTTTAGCAACATTAACGGCGGAGAATACAGTCAAGTGCAAATGTGGAAGCATTAAAATTGATTTTTTAAATACTAAAATAAAAATAAACATTTTTTCTCTGTCGATCCTTGAAAATATCCTTTAAATAAACGATTATTGATCTGTAGGTCCTTGAAAAAATGTACTTCAAAATTAAACAATTATTGACCTTAAACAAGTTGAAAAATATCAGTCGGTTTTGCCGACAGATGGATGTTACTTCAGCCAATATTCGAATAGTTAAACATATTTTGTTGTCTGTTATGATTATTTAAATTACTGACCCTCTATGGCGTGGATTCCGAAGGAATGGACCAATATTGTCCATTTCGTGTCGTACCTTAATAAATATGATATAAATATTGTAAGGTGTCAGATTTGGACTATATTGGTTACTTCCTTCACTTTATATGAGATATGCGAACATTTTTAGAAAAGGTTAAAATGTGCGTGAGGTATATAGTCGACTGAATTATTCCATTTTCAGACTTCATTTAAAAGAGGTAACAATACAAGTATGTGCAAAATTTAAAGGAAATCGAACATCGACCAATTTTATGCGAAATCATATATTCCATATTCATCTCAAGTTTCTGGTTGAGAGAAAAGTTGTAAAGAATCGCTGACTTGTTTCGCAAGTTATGATAGACAAGAGTATTGAAAAGGCTGACCCTTTGTGGATGAGGTACCACAAGGGGTTCGCAGATATTTATCGTCTTCACAACATATCTTGTGTTAGTAAAAATGTTTGTGTGTGTGAAAGTTGAAGAGAATTGGATACTTATTTCGATTTCTTTGAGCGTTTGGTTTTTCAAAATCTTGAAACCTATGTGGGGGAGGTACCGCAAGGAATGGTCAGATCCCGCCCATCTTTATAACAGATCTTGTGTTGATGAAAATATTCTGCGTGGAATTGGATGTTAATTTCACGTTTTATGAGCTTCATGGTTACTCAAAATTTTGGCCAAGAAAGAGTCGACCGATATATCCCATCTTCACACCAGACCTTAGGTTAATAAAAATATTATGATATGAGTAATTTGAAGAGAACCGGATGCTTATTTCGGATTTTATGATCGTTTTGGTTATTCAAAATGTTGACCCCTTTGTAAGGGAGGTACCAAAATGAATGGTTGAATCTCTACCATCCTTATAAGAGATCTTGTATTGATGAAAATATTGAGACGTGCCAAGTTTGAATGGAATCTGATATTAATTTCCCGTTTTATAAGCTTCATAGATATTCAAAATTTCGAGCATTGTGGGGGAGGCCCCAGAAGGAATGGACAGTCATCTTTACAGCAGAACTTGTCTTTGTAGAAATAATGGGATGTGTGAAATATGGAGAGAACCGGATGCATATTTCGGATTTTTTGATCGTTTTGTTTATTCAAAACTTTAACCCTTTGTGGGAGAGGTACCAGAAGTAATGGCCCAATCTCTACCATCTTTATACCAGATGTTCTGTTGATAGAAATATTGAAACGTGTCAAGTCTCAATGGAATCGGATGTTAATTTCGTGTTTTATGAGCTTCATGAATATTCAAAATTTTTCCCTTTGTGAAGGAGCTACCAGAAGGAGTGGACCAATATATTCCATCTCCACACCAGAACTTGAGTTAATAAAAATATTGTGATGTATGTAATTTAAATACAATCGAACATCACATTTTATAAGAATTATAGTTATTCAATATTTTCACCCTTTGTGGGGGTGGCACTTGAAGGGGTGGACCGATATTGGCCATTTTCGCATCTAACCTAGCACTTGTATAAATATTAGGATCATCCTTTCTCCTTCTATGAAGTACATTATTTCTTATAAAAATTGAGATCTTTTGCAGGTGCCCCCTTCTCGGGTACCCACCCCCGAAGAAGTCGGTGTCGGTATTGCTCGTCTCCTTGCTCAATCTAAGTTGGATAATAATACAACGATGAATCAAGTTTGAACAAATTGAATATCCTTTCAAGAGTTATAGTGCGCTCCTGCCTAACAGGGGGACGGGCATCTCTAGATTGACTCCAAATGTCCTGAAACGGATTTGGTCAAAAGAAACGTGGGGCCTAAAACTAAATTAGGTACGTTTTGACCGTATCAAATAATATATACTCTCTGAAGCCATGTGGTTGAGGTTATAATATTTTTTTAAGGGTTTTTGAAAAATAGTTTTAGGGGCCAATCAAAGTAGAGTTTATAGAAAAAAATTTTTGGTAATTTTGAAGGTATTTTCTAGAATATGCCGCAAATTGTGGCTCCCAGGGTCCTTTGAAAAATATAACAAAAATATTCCTTAAAAATCAATGCATTTTAGATCCTTTAGTCCGTAAAAAAATACTTAGAAAAAAATCCACGTTTTCTGGCTTAGTAGGTCTATAAAAAATTTCCGTTTTTTGTAGCTCAAAGGTTTATTAAAAAAATATTATTTTTTTTAAATATCCTTTTTTAGACTGAGAGTCTCAAAAAAAATTAATTCATAATTTGTGGCTCTGTAGTTTTCCAAAAAAAAAAAAATCGCAAAAATCCTGGATTGGCGAAGGTCTTGGAAGAAATAACTCAATTTTTTTTTTTTTTTGGCTTAAAGAACCTTGAAAAAATATTTAAAATCCATGTTTTGCGGTCTGCGGTTCTAAGTGGTTCTCCACGTTTAGTGGATCTGAATTAATATTTTTTTTAATCCACCTGTGTAGTTTGAAAAAAATTATTTTTGTTTGAAGTTGAAAGTCGTTTGTTCTTGAAAAAATAATTAAAAAATGAATGCTGATCGCTCCTTGAAAAATATTTTAAAGAACCTCCACGTTGATCGGCCTGGAAAAATATTCATAAGAAATCCACTTTTTATCCCGAAAGATATTCTTTAAGACCACACGTGTGTAGCTCCCGATTGTTATGGAAAAAAGTTTCACGTTTGTATTTTTATAAAATCCATGATAGTAATTTCCGATTGTTGCTTTTTTCAAGGTTCTTGCTACCGATTGTTCTGGTAATTCTTTTTTAAAAATTCATATTTTATAGCTCCGGAAAGAAGATATACAAAAATACAGATTTCAATGACAAATACCCTAAGAATACCCATGTTTATAGTTCCTCATTATCTTTAGTTATAGCTCCCATATTTTGAGACGCTGAGGTCTTAAAAAAACATATATAATTTCTATAATTTTTATTTCTTTAATTTAAACAAAAAAATAAAGAAACAATCCTTTCCTGGTAAATTTTTTGCTACCATTGAAATGACAATGATTCATATATCCCAACCCTGCTCCTTACTCTCTGTTGAAAACAAAACAACAGGTGGGCTAAGAGAACGTGTGTTGTCACCATTTCAGTTATTCAAAGAGAGCCCAACAAAAAGAGTGCAAGAAGAGGCACAACAAAAAAGTATCTCAAATAGTATCTGAAGGTGTGTATCTGTGTGGTGTTGTTGTTAATCTTTTTTATTATTGTTGGCTTGCTGGCTATCATTGTATTATTCACGTCATTTATTGTCCAAAAGAGAGAGTGTGTGAAGTGAGAGAGAGACCTCATGGAGATACAACCACTTTTCCGTTGCGCTTCAAGATTTTGTTTAGTCTTTAATTTGGCTTTAACGCGATTGGCTTGCTGGATATGTTCGTGGCTAGCTAGTTGGCTGACTGTTTGGTTTGTACGCACGGTAATTTGTTTTAGTTTAGTGAATTGGTTAGTTAAGTTGCTAAATTAAACTGGCGTTGGGACGGTTTGTCGGTCTGACGATTTTCATTTTTTTTTGGAGAGTCTAAAGTGCCTTGGCAAAAAATAAATAAAAAAAAATCTGTCAGTTTGGTTTAGTGAATGGTCGATCGGTCGTTCCGTGGTCGCTGCTCATTGTATGCAAGCGGCATTAACGTAACCGAAAAAAAAAAAAACAAAAAATAAATAAAATATACAACACCAACAACAAATCGCTTGCTTGATCGGTCCGGTCCGTCGTCGGTCGTTTGTCTCTGCGGTTGGGTCGAGGAGCGACGTTAATGCTTCTTGTTTGACGGTTTTCGGTGATCGTGAATTTGAGATTGTGTGTGGAAGAATTGCTTGCTTGCGCTGGTGTTGTTGGTTCGATGGATGGTTGGAGTAGAGTGCTAAAAAAATTTTTAATATTAAAGAAAAATTGAAAAAAAAAATAAAAATCGAAAATCTGATATCACCTCTCTTCGGGCCACAAACCTTCAAAAAACAACCAAAAACAAACACCATAAAAGCTCTGTTTGTTCGAGAAGACCCCTCAAGCCATCAGCAATCCAGCCCTGGTTTCTTCATCAGCCATTTATCCAACTCCGTCCACAAAAAAAGACGACAACCCAAAATTCGCAACGTCAACGAAACGTTTTGAAAAACTCAAAATTTCGTAGACGTTGAGTAGTCAAAATACAAAAAATTAAAGTTATTTTCTTGTTGTTATTGTTGGCGTCGTCGTCGTCGTCGTGGCTCATGTATGTGTGTGCGTGAATATGTAAAGCGCGTTTGTGTGTAGGTGAATGTGCTGTGCAATTCTGCTTTGAAGGCAGAAGAAAAAAAAAGAGTTAATAACAATAGGCCATAACGTCATTGTACTAGAGTTTTCTTTTGCACAACAACAAAAAAAATTTTATGCCAGACAAAAACAACAACAACATCATCTGAAGTTAAAAAAAAAATTAACAAAACCCCACCTTTTTATGCCGCAAAAATAAAATTGGAGAAAAAAATCTGTCAGCAGATCTGTTAACCAGTTTCAGAATCCAAGCATAAACAAGTTTTCAGAGGGGACAAAGAGAGAACAGAGAGTGAGAGAGGAGACCCCCCTCCAGTTTCATCTTCCGCTTGACAAATAAAAAGAACTGATTTTCTGATCTAAAACTCTGGGCAGAGCCGGTCCGGTAAGCGGGCCTCGTGGTTTACCTTAGACAAACGTTTTTTATTGCCTCAATTTTTTCACTGAGAGGAGGGAAAGAGACGTAGCTCAAACCGGAGAGACGGCCAATAGAAGAAGAACAAAACACCAAGAACAACAACAACAAAACTACATTGGCATCTCATAAATACCTGGCTGGGGTCTGGTATCTCTACGTCTGTCCGTCTGGCTGTCTGGCAAGGTTCGTTGATGATGATCATCATCATGATCGACATGACGATGATGACTGTGTGATGTTGGAAACCAGTTGGAAGAGGAAACATGTTTGCCAACTCTTTCTTCAACTACCAGAAATGAAGTGAAAAACAAGCAGCAGGCAAGGCAAACAAACAGCAGCAGCAGCAACAACAACAATACCAATACCACTAACAACAACAACAAAAATGGTAAGTGAGTACCCGGAATCTAACGGTAGATGGGATGGATGGATGCATGTTCAATGCCTCATCGTCTTCTTCTTCTCCGTCTACTTCTCGTTGTTTAATTTTCACTTCATTTAAACGTGATCACTCACCACCACCACTGGCCGACAACCGGCCATCATAACGACGTCCAGTAACACTTGTTCTTCTCCCCCCCCCTCCCCTTTTTAACCGAGGGTTTTCCAAGAAATGCATTCTAGTTTGAAAACAAACAACAACTTTTGTTGTTAGCCGACTTGACTCTTAAGGTTAGAGGGAGAATAGGATTTAAAATTTTTCAAAAAAAAAAAAAACAAAAACAATTTTAAAATTATTTTCAATTTTTTTGTTTGTAATTTTTGTTTTTTGGGTTTTGTTAATGTAATTGTTTTTGTTGTTGTCGATTGGTTATGTTTTATGAAGTGTTAGGGCTATTTATGAGTGCAATACTTGCTCGCACACATTCGATCGAACCCAGCCGGTGCAATCAATGGTGGTTTGACATGACTCGTATGGAGAGTTGCCACATTAAACAATTTAAAATATGCATTTTTATATCCTCTATCATAGTATGGAGGGCATATTGAGTTTGTAATTCCGTTTGAAACACCACTTCGATCAGCATAAAATTCAAAGTCGATTTAACATCGACCGTCTGTCCGTCTGTGGAAATCACATTAGCTTCCGAACGAATTCAAGTAGGTTGATAAAATTTTACTCAAATGTATGTTATGTATGCAGGACTTTTAGTATTGAAAATGGGCCATGTAGGTCCACGTTTTGGTATAGCCCCCATATACGGTACCTCCCGATATTCGGTATTTTTATGATTTTAGCGACATTATTTACCGGAATTGTTTCAAATTTAGTATTTGAAGTTCGTAATGAATACTACAGCATAAGGCAGAAATTTGTCGGTGCAGGTCCACGTCTTCGTATAGCCCCCATATAACGGTACCTCCCTATTTTCGGTATTTTGAAGATTTTAGTGACATTATTCACCGGAATTGATTCAAATTTTCGTATTTGAAGTTCATACAGGGTACTACAGCCTGTGCCAAAAAGTTAAATATGCTGGACCACGTCTTCGTATAGCCCCCATATAAGTGTACCTCTCTATAGTCGGTATTTTGATGGTTTTTGCTACATTATTCACTGGAATTGTTTCATATTTCGTATTTGAAGTTGGTATAGGGTACTAAAACCTGTGACAGAAAATTCAATTTGCAGGTCCACGTCCTCGTATGGCCCCCATTTATCATTACCACCCTATATTCGTTAATTTAATGGTTTTTGCTGCATTATTAATCGGAATTGTTTCAAATTTCGTATTTGAAGTTCCTATAGGGTACTACAGCCTGTGACAGAAAATGCAATATGCAGGTACATGTTCTCGTATGGTCCCCATATAGTATTACCTCCCTATATTCAGTATTTGGATGGTTTTTGCGACATCATTTACCAGAGTTGTTTCAAATTTTCCATGGGATGTTCGTACTGGATACTACATCCAATGACAGAAAATTTTCTGTGCAGATCCAAGTCTTCGTATAGCCCCCATATAACGGTACCTCCCTATATTCGGTATTTTGGTTTAGGTACAATACCCACCGAAATTGTTTGAAATGAAGTTGAAGTTCGTAATGGATGCTACAGCCTATGACAGGAAATTGTCTATGCGGGTCCAGGTCTTCGCACAGCTCCGACATAACAGTACCTCCCTATATACAATATTTTGATGATTTTTAGCTACATTATTCACCGTTTATTTCAAGTTTCAAATTTGAATTTGGTAATGACTTATGACACACAATGCCTATGTAGGTCCACGTCGTATAGACATCAATATAATGGCTATATTCGGTATTTTTAAAATTTTAACAGATTTTTTTAAGGATTTTATTTCCAAATTCGTTCCAAATGATGGAGGGTATTCAAAGTTCGGCCCGGCCGAACTTACTGCTTTTTAACCTGTTCAATTTTAAATTATAAAAAAAAATATTAGTAAACGGCTAAAAGTGAAATGCTGAGATCTGGTCCAGTAAAGGAATTAAGCTGGATTTTTGGAAATTCGAACCGAAAATTGCTTGGCACGTAAGAACAGTTATTTGTGCCAATTCTCAGGATATTGAATTTCACTTATCTTTTCTTGGTATCGACATTCCAGTGTTATCAATTTCGTATCTACCCTATGTCTGATATAAATATTACAAAGTGTAAACTTTGGACTACAGAGTGACATAAAAAAACTGCAACAAAGTCAAACGCCATAATTTTTACATTTTTTTAATTTTATTGAATAAAAGCAAAAAATGTCGGAAATAGCATCAAATTTTAAAATAAGTTTAGATTTCTTCGAATTGGTCGCCTTTGGCACGAATTATGGCCTTCAAACGGCCAATGAAACCGTCACACGCTGCCCGAATGTTGCTCTGCGGTATTTTTCCTATTCCCGGCGAAGAGCTTGTTTGGGGTGATCGACACTTTGGTATTTATTAGTGCCAACCTTGCTTTCCAAAATACTTTAGACTCAATAGTCCAACGGATTGGTATCCGGAGATTTTGGTGGTAATTGTGCGCTGGGAATAAAGCGAGGAACATCATTTTGTAACCATTCTTAGGTGGCGTGTGCTGAATGCGATGGTGCGAAGTCCTTTTAGTCCGCGGCCAAAATGTTTGTGTGCCCAAGGCTTTAATACACCCTCCAGAATATTTTCGCGATAATATTCGGCAATTATTCTGATGCCACGATCGATGAATACGAGCGGAGAACGACCAACGTCTCTAATGGCGACCCACACCATTACCATGGCCGGCGCTTGAGTTATGGTGGCCAATCGATGGTGCACATTTTCATCTGACCTCTTTGGCAAGTAAACACGATCGTTTTGTTTGTTTACAAACTGCTGGACCACGAATGTTTTCTCATCGGAGAAAACCAAATTCGGCAGTTCACCACTTTCGGCCAAGCGAAGCAACTCTTTAGCTCTTTTGAGTCTATTTTCTTTCTGTTGCGGTGTAAGTTCTTGCACTTTTTGAAATATCAATGGCCTTACCCCGAACTCATTTTTCAATATTTGCCGAATGGAATATTGCGATATGTTCAGCCCACGAGCAATTTTTCGGACACTGCGACGCGGGTTTCGATCAAGTCGCTTTTTTATTTTTCGAACCATTTCTGCTGATGTTGCCGTTTTCTTCCATCCTTCCTTGACGTCTGGCTACGCTACCAGTAACACGGTAACGAGCGATAGTACGAGACACAAATAATTTATTCACATTTAAATGCTGGAGTGCTCTAAAGATAGCGACTTGTGGTTTTCCAGCCAAATATAGAGTAATCACACTACCACGCTTGAATTCCATCACGAAGAACTTATAATCGGGAAAATTCTCACCATAATCCTTGTGTACGCTTGTAAACAATATAATAAGCTGTCACTGGAATAATTTTAACAGCTGTCGGACGAGTGTCTTAGAAATGACAGCAGTCTGAAGTTGACTGCAGTTTTTTCATCTCACCCTGTACGAAGGCTATTAAGACTAACTTCATTACTTAAGGAATATTTTTAAATGCCCTTCTAGGCTATAAACCTGGATTTCAAAGAATGTTTTTGAAGACAATTTTTTTAATTTTATAAAGAATATTTTATTTCGAAAGGCTGCAAACGTATATTTTAAAGAACATTTTTAAGTTGCTAAAAACCACCTTTGATTTTTAAAAAATATTTTTGATGGCCCTTTCAGGTCACAAACTTTGTTTCATAAAGAATATTTTTTTTTAATATTTTTAGAAGGTACTTCAAAGCCTTAAATGCAGATTTTGAAGGCCCTTAAAGGCTATTAATGCATATTTCCAAAAGATATATATTTGAGGGTCCTTCAATGCTACAGAAGGAGATTTTTAAGGTCTTCAAATTAACATGAAGAAAAAAACGGTTCGGATATATAACAACTTTATTCGGAACAAAATATGTAATAAAGTTCAGAAATACCTATTTTAAATTTTATAAGAATCGGTTCAGATTTTGATATAGATCTCATATGTATTTCTATCCGATTTCACGTTCATTGTGCACTAAATGGTTAATATCAGCACAAATTGAATGGATTTTAACAAATACAGCCTAAAAGCAACTGTGTGAAATTTGGTGAGCATCGGTTCATATATTACTATAGATCTCTATATACCTCTCTATACCTATGTTTTATCCAATTTTGGTATTGAAGTCCCTCGGATAAAGCTTGGAAATACCACTGCCAAGTTTTGTCGAAATCGGTTCAGATTTGGATATAACTCCCATATATATCTTCATACGATCTTACAAATTTACCAAATGTGTAATATCAGCCCAAAAGGTAGTCTTATCATGCACCCCATACGAGCTGTAATTTTTGGTGCTAGAGGTCCAAATACTTTGGTCAAATTTTGTGTAAATCGATTCAAAGAACAAGTTAAAAAGCAGTAAATTTGGCCAGGCCGAACATTGAATACCCTCCACCATTTGGAACGAATTTGGAAATTTTCAATAAATAAAGTCCTTAAAAAAGTCCTTGTTTGTCATAAGCCATTACCATATTCAAATTCGAAACTTGAAATAAAAGGTGAATAATGTAGCTAAAATCATCAAATATCGTATATAGGGAGGAGGCTGTGAGAAGACCTGGACCTGCATACACAATTTCCGTCACAGGTTGTAGCATCCATTACGAACTTCAATTACAACATCTCAAACAATTTCGATGGGTATTGTACCTAAAATCGTCAAACTACCGAATTTTGGGAGGTATTGTTATATGGGGGCTATACGAAGACGTGGACCTGCACAGACAATTGTCGTAGGCTGTCGTATCCATTACGAATCTCAAATAGCAAATTTGAAACAATTCCGGTGAATAATGTCGCTAAAATCATCAAAATACCGAATATCGGGAGGTACCGTTATATGGGGGCTATATGAAAACGTGGACCTGCACAGACAGTTTTCTGTCTTAGGCTGTAGTATCCATTACGAACTTCAAATACCAAATTTGAAACAATCCGATGAATAATGTCATCAAAATACCGAATATTGGGAGGTACCGTTGTATGGGAGCTATACGAAGACGTGGACGTGCACAGATAATTTTCTGTCATAGGCTGTAGTAACCAATTCGAACTTCAAATACCAAATTTGAAATAATTCCGGTAAATAATGTCGCTAAAATCATCAAAATATCGAATATCGGGAGGTACTTATATATGGGGGCTATATGAAAACGTGGACCTACATGGCCCATTTACGAACTTAACCTGCTTACTAGAAAAATAAACACGTGTGCAAAATTTTAACCTTCTATCTCAATTCGTTTGAAAGATAGCGTGATTACAACAGACAGACGGACATGGCTAAATCGACTTAGAATTTTACGCTGATCAAGAATATATATATTTGTTGGGTCTGACATGAGTATTTCGAGGAGTTACAAACGGAATGACAAAGTTAATATACCCTCCATAGTATGGTGCAGGGTATAAAAACATACCTCCCATATATTAGTTTTATTCGTTTTCATATTATAACTGCTCTCAAGCCATAGTGCGTATTCTACTTCACATAAGTTCCCCATATAAACGATTATCTGTTACAGGTAGCTCTGCTAAATATGCTTTGTGCTGTAAGATATCAGCAGCAATCGGACCCGTCCGCTTTTTTACCTTTCGAAATGTCAAAAAATCCTATCCTACCTCTTCCTTGGCAATCCATATAGCCTCCAAATTTTATTGAATGAAATCTGGTAACCACCCTGTCAAGTGCCAGTTTATAGTGTTCTCTTTCTCACCTGTGTTTATCAACACACCAGTAAAACTAATAATAACAACAACAATAAAAATGAGCAATTTCCCAAAACGGAGGAAAACAATAAAACGTACAAAAACCTTAACTGTGTTTATCTAAACAGGTAAATTTATGTGGCTGCGACGACTGCTCTCACCTGCCGAGAGAATGAGAGAAGGTGAATGAAACGCACACCGCGAACACTGCGCTCGTTTATAAACAAATGGCAATTATGGGAGAAAAAATAACAAAACAAAAGATAATTGAGATCAACAAAATAGAGTAAATGAGGAGGTTCTCTTTTGGGCCTTGCTCTTTGTATCTTTGAGACAATTTTCCGAGTTGGAAGTCAAGAGAAAAGAGAGTGTGTTAAAGAGAAATTTCCTGATGCATGAAGTCTTCAGTGACTGGATTTCTGATTTGTTTTTTTGCTCATTTTGCAAAACCAAGTTTAACTTCCTGCTTCTGGCCAAGTTTGACGACTACTACTCCATGATATAATACTCGCATGAAGGCAGCGATCGGTTGAAGCTATACGCTTTCAATTCGATCTGACTGTTTTTCCACTTGGTGGTGCCTGCCAGCAAGAAAAAAATTGTTGTTTACAAAACACAACTTTGACAATTGACAGGAAATTATAATCCTACATTGATATGATATGACAATCGAGAGACAGAGAGGTGGCTGGACAGCAATGCAAAGTGTTTGTGAAAGGGTTCTGCCATTAGGAGGGGGTATTTTGGTATTTTAAGACACTGTGCTACACAATAAATGATTACAGGAAAAACTCGGTACATTATGAAAGGAGAGCTAAAAATAGAAGAGACGTGAATCGCGGTTTTAAAAGTTTTCAACGCAAAACTACCTGCAAAATTCTCCCCTCTTCTAAATTTTTTGAAAATGTGGGTTTGAGATTCCTTGAAATCCCTACGTTTTAGGTATACAGGGTGAGATGAAAAAACTGCAACCAACTTCAGACTGCTGTCATTTCTAAGCCATTCGTCCGACTGCAGTTAAAATTATTACAGTGACAGCTCATTATATTGTATACAAACGTACAAGTGCATATTAGTGAGAATTTTCCAGAGAAAAAGTTATTCGGGATGGAATTCAAGCGCGATAGTGTGATTTCGAAACTCGCGTCGCAGTGGCCGAAAAATGGATCGTGAACTGAACATATCGCAATATTCCATTCGGCGAATATTGAAAAATGAGCTCGGCATATTCCAAAAAATGCAGGAACTTAAACCGCCACGGAAGAAAATAGACTCAAACGAGCTAAGGAGTTGCTTCGCTTGACCGAAAGTCGTGAACTGCCGAATTTGGTTTTCTCCGATGAGAAAACATTCGTTGTCCAGCAGTTTGTAAACAAACAAAATGATCGTGTTTACTTGCTTAAGAGGTCAGCTGAAAATGTGCACGTTCGATTGGCCACCAGAACTCGAGCGTCGGCCATGGTGATGGTCTGGGCCGCCATAACAGCCGATATTCTTTAAAAAATCCACGTTTATTGGTCTTCTGGTCCTTAAAAAAATATTCTTTAAAAAATCCACGTTTATTGGTCTTCTGGTCCTTAAAAAAATATTCTTTAAAAAATCCACGTTTATTGGTCTTCTGGTCCTTAAAAAAATATTCTTTAAAAAATCCACGTTTATTGGTCTTCTGGTCCTTAAAAAAATATTCTTTAAAAAATCCACGTTTATTGGTCTTCTGGTCCTTAAAAAAATATTCTTTAAAAAATCCACGTTTATTGGTCTTCTGGTCCTTAAAAAAATATTCTTTAAAAAATCCACGTTTATTGGTCTTCTGGTCCTTGAAAAAATATTCTTCAAAAAATCCACGTTTATTGGTCTGAAGGTCCTTGAAAAAATATTCTTTAAAAAATCCACGTTTATTGGTCTTTGGGTCCTTGAAAAAATATTCTTTAAAACTCCGCGTTTATTGGTCTGAAGGTCCTTGGAAAAATATTCGTTAAAAAATCCACGTTTATTGGTCTGAAGGTCCTTGGAAAAATATTCGTTAAAAAATCCGCGTTTATTGGTCTGAAGCTCCTTGGAAAAATATTCGTTAAAAAATTCGCGTTTATTGGTCTGAAGGTCCTTGGAAAAATATTCGTTAAAAAATCCGCGTTTATTGGTCTGAAGGTCCTTGGAAAAATATTCTTTATAAAATCCACGTTTATTGGTCGTTGGGTCCTTGAAAAAATATTCTTTAAAAAATCCACGTTTATGGGTCTTTGGGTCCTTGAAAAAATATTCTTTAAAAAATCCACGTTTATTGGTCTTTGGGTCCTTGAAAAAATATTCTTTAAAAAAATCCACGTATATTGATCTGAAGGTCCTTGGAAGAATATTCTTTAAAAAATCCACGTTTATTGGTCCGAAGGTCCTTGAAAAATATTCTTTAAAAAATCCACGTTTATTGTTTTGAAGGTCCTTGAAAAAATATTCTTTAAAAAAATCCACGTATATTGATCTGAAGGTCCTTGGAAGAATATTCTTTAAAAAATCCACGTTTATTGGTCCGAAGGTCCTTGGAAGAATATTCTTTAAAAAATCCACGTTTATTGGTCTTTTGGTCCTTGAAAAAATATTCTTTAAAAAATCCACGTTTATTGGCCATTAGGTCCTTGAGGAAATTTTCTTTAAAAAATCCGTTTATTGGTCTTTGGGTCCTTAAAAAATATTCTTAAAAAAATCCACGTTTATTGTTTTGAAGGTCCTTGGAAAAATATTCTTTAAAAAATCCATGTTCCAATTTTTTTTTAATTTTCTCCCCAACCATGAGTCTCCCCAGAACTGAGGAAGTGTTGACACCAAAACTTTGAGTAGGTCATTCTTCTTTGACACGATGATCTCATTACCGATGAACTTTTGTGTATGAATATCATTCATCCACAATCAATACACATCATTTACATATTCACAATAGATTTTACAGCTAAGAACCATACAAAGCCCCCATCTCTATTTCATTCGAAATAAATCCACAAAATCCAACAATGTGGCACGTAGCTCTACCTCTCTTCGATGAAAAGTTTACATTTTGGTATCGAACCGAAACAAAAATAAAATTCAAATGTTGTGATTTAACTGGATTAGGTAAATGAAACCGTAGCTAACCCTAGCGTATTTTGTTTTCGGTTTCCAAATAACCAAGCCAAACCTTCATCCATTAATCAAATCTTGTTAGGTAAAAAAAGCAAACAAACAAAAAATAAATTAAATCAAATAATGGCAAATGTGAAACGTGGTTTTTGCAGCTTTGTTGGGCAAACAAAATTTTGTAAAAATTACGAAAAAAAATAAATAACTGTCAATGATGCCCCCCATAGAAGTATCATAAATTAGGGTACTAAACATTAAATTTGAAAATAAAATCAGTTTTGAGAAAATTATATTACACTGTGCAACACAAAGATAATTATGGAGAAAATCCAGCAGATTATGAAAGTAGAGCTAATAAAAGAAGACACGTGTATCGGCGATTTGACAATTACGCAAAGTAACCCGAAGAGAGGGGTCATGTTACCCCCTCTACCACACTTTAAGAAATTTTCGGATTAAGATTCCTCCAAATCCGTGCATTTTAGGTAAATAGTGTCTCAGGCAATATTGCTGATAAAAATACACGGAATATTTCATTGGGAAATTTTAACCCTCCACCGAGTCAAAAATTAGGTCTTTTTGGTCTGTCTTTTTAAATATGGTTAAAAACTCCCTTTATAAGGGACCATAGCAAGTCAAAATATTCTACAAAATTATTTGGCATAAAATTCTACTATAGGTCCTAGAAGACGTAAAGGGTCTAATTCTTATCTAAACGCCAGAAATTCATATCTTTCAAAAAAAAAAAAAAAAAAAAAAACGTTTTAGGGTTAAAATCGTACTTTGTGTGAGTTTGGGCAAAAATCTCTAACAAATCATCATTTTAGAAGGATGAGGTCAAAGACAAAATTGTTCTTCATCAAATTTTCATGGAAGTCTCCAAAGAAAGAAAATCTCTATTTCCATTGTAAGCCAAAATATTTTTGTTTCAAAGATCTGAAAAAAACCGAATATATTTTTTAATCTTTTTAATCAAATTTTGCCATGACTTTTTTCGAGTTGACTCCTGAAGGTAACATTAAAGGTCGCTTTAGACATAAAGTATCAAAACAAGAAATATTCTACACAAAATTTCACTACAAATCTCAGAATAAACCATGTATCTAGGTGCAACAGTTTTTCTGAAAATCATATTCAAAATTGATGAACTAAATTGATGAAAATGATGTGCTTGCTTTTTTCTACTGTTAATTTGACACCTTTCTAAACCATGTCAAAATCTCCCTTTATAAGTCATTTTTTGGGAGAAGTGTCAAAGGAAAAATTATTCTTGATCAAATTTTACTATAAGTCACCAAAGAAAAGAAATCTCTATTTTCATTGCATGCCAAATTATTTTCGCATCAATGTTGCGAAAAAAACGAAAATATTTCTTAACTGATCTTAACTTAACATGAAACTTATGTGTTTGCTTTTTTGTACTGTTAATTTAATACGAATCGATATCTCCCTTTATCCCTCATTTTTGGGAGGAAGTGTCAAAGGAAGAATTATTCTAGATCAAATTTCAATATAAGTCACCAAAGAAAATAAATCTCTATTTTCATTATAAGGCAAAATATTTTTGCTTCAAAGATCTGAAAAAAAAACCGAAAATATTTTTTTAATTTTTTGGTCAATTTTTTCCCGAACTTTTTTCAATTTAACGCCTGAAAGTAGCATTAAATTTCGTTTTAGGTGGATTATGTCAAAAGAAGAAATATTCGACACAAAATTTTACTATTAATCTCAGAATAAACCATATATCTAGGTGCAATAGTTTTTATGAAAAATATATTCAAAATGTATGTACAGGATGAGATGAATAAACTGCAACCCTCTTCAGACTGCTGTCATTTCTAAGCCACTCGTCCGACAGCTATTAAAATTATTCCAGTGACAGCTCATTATATTGTTTACAAGCGTACAAAAGCATTACGGTGGGAATTTTCCAGAAAAAAAGTTATTCGTGATGGAATTTAAGCGTGATAGTGTGATTTCCTTATATTTGGCTAGAAAATCGCAAATGGCTATCGTTAGACCACTCTAGCATTTAAATGTGAATAAATATTTTATGTCTCGTACCATCGCTCGTTACCGTGATACTGATAGTGTAGCCCGACGTCAAGGAAGTGGACGGAAGAAACAACAACATCAGCAGAAATGGTTCGAAAAGTAAAGAAGGGACTTGATCGAAACCCGCGTCGCAGTGGCCGAAAAATGGCTCGTGAGCTGAACATATCGCAATATTCTATTCGGCAAATATATAGAAAAATGAGCTCGGAGTAAAGCCAGTGAAATTCCAAAAAGTGCAGGAACTTACACAGCAACAGAAAGAAAATACACTCAAAAGAGCTAAAGAGTAGCTTAGCTTGGCCGAAAGTGGTGAACTGCCTAATTTGGTTTACTCCGATAAGAAAACATTTGCTGTCCAGCAATTTGTAAACAAACAAAATGATCGTGATTACTTGCCAAAGAGGTCAAGCGAAAATTGTGCAGCTTCGGTTGGCCACCAGAACTCAAGTGCCTGCCATGGTGATGGTGTGGGCGGCCATAACAGCCGGTGGTCGCTCTCCGGGTGTATTAAAGCTTTGGCCACGCAAACATTTTGGCCGCAGACCTTGGACATTCCAACAGGACTCAGCACCATCGCAAAATGTGGTTCCCTGCTTCATTTCCAGCTCACAATGGCCACCAAAATCTCCGGATACCAATCCGTTGGACTATTATGACTTTGGAAAACAAGGTTGACACTAAATAATACCAAAGTTTTTAATATTTTTTCAAGGAGCTTCAGACCAATAAACGTGGATTCTTTAAAGAATATTTTTTCATGGAACTTCGGACCAATAAATGTAGATTCTTTAAATAATATTTTTTGAAGCACCTTCGGACCAATAAAAGTGGATTTTTTAAAGAATATTTTTTCAAGGAACTTCGGACCAATAAACGTGGATTTTTTAAAGAATATTTTTTCAAGGACCTTTAGATAAATAAACGTGGTTTTTTTTAAGAATATTTTTTCAAGGACCTTTAGATCAATAAACTTGGTTTTTTTAAAGAATATTTTTTCAAGGACAAAAGACTAATAAACGTGGATTTTTTAAAGAATATTTTTTCAAGGACCCAAAAGACCAATAAACGTAGATTTTTTAAATAATTTTCTGAAGCACCTTCGGACCAATAAACGTGGATTTTTTAAAGAATATTTTTTGAAACACCTTCGGACCAATAAACGTGGATTTTTTAAAGAATATTTTTTCAAGGACCTTCAGATCAATAAACGTGGATTTTTTAAAGAATTTTTTTCAAGGACCTTCGGAACAATAAACGTGTGTTTTTTAAATAACATTTTTTCAAGGACCTTCAGACCAATAAACGTGGTTTTTTTAAAGAACATTTTTTCAAGGACCTTCAGACCAATAAACGTGGTTTTTTTAAAGAATATTTTTTCAAGGACTTTCAGGTCAATAAACGTGGGTTTTTTTAAAGAATATTTTTTCAAGGACTTTCAGATCAATAAACGTGGATTTTTTAAAGAATATTTTTTCAAGGACTTTCAGGTCAATAAACGTGGTTTTTTTAAAGAATATTTTTTCAAGGACTTTCAGGTCAATAAACGTGGGTTTTTTTAAAGAATATTTTTTCAAGGACCTTCAGACCAATAAACGTGCTATTTTTAAAGAATATTTTTTCAAGGACTTTCAGATCAATAAACGTGGATTTTTTTTAAAGAATATTTTTTCAAGGACTTTCAGATCAATAAACGTGGATTTTTTAAAGAATATTTTTTCAAGGACCTTCGGACCAATAAACGTGGTTTTTTTTAAAGAATATTTTTTCAAGGACTTTCAGGTCAATAAACGTGGATTTTTTTAAAGAATATTTTTTCAAGGACCTTCGGACCAATAAACGTGGTTTTTTTAAAGAATATTTTTTCAAGGACTTTCAGGTCAATAAACGTGGGTTTTTTTAAAGAATATTTTTTCAAGGACCTTCAGACCAATAAACGTGCTATTTTTAAAGAATATTTTTTCAAGGACTTTCAGATCAATAAACGTGGATTTTTTTAAAGAATATTTTTTCAAGGACTTTCAGATCAATAAACGTGGATTTTTTAAAGAATATTTTTTCAAGGACCTTCGGACCAATAAACGTGGTTTTTTTTAAAGAATATTTTTTCAAGGACTTTCAGGTCAATAAACGTGGATTTTTTTAAAGAATATTTTTTCAAGGACTTTCAGGTCAATAAACGTGGTTTTTTTAAGAATATTTTTCCAAGGACCAAAAGACCAATAAACGTGGTTTTTTTAAAGAATATTTTTTCAAGGACTTTCAGGTCAATAAACGTGGGTTTTTTTAAAGAATATTTTTTCAAGGACCTTCAGACCAATAAACGTGCTATTTTTAAAGAATATTTTTTCAAGGACTTTCAGATCAATAAACGTGGATTTTTTTTAAAGAATATTTTTTCAAGGACTTTCAGATCAATAAACGTGGATTTTTTAAAGAATATTTTTTCAAGGACCTTCGGACCAATAAACGTGGTTTTTTTTAAAGAATATTTTTTCAAGGACTTTCGGTCAATAAACGTGGATTTTTTTAAAGAATATTTTTTCAAGGACCTTCGGACCAATAAACGTGGTTTTTTTTAAAGAATATTTTTTCAAGGACTTTCAGGTCAATAAACGTGGATTTTTTTAAAGAATATTTTTTCAAGGACTTTCAGGTCAATAAACGTGGATTTTTTTAAAGAATATTTTTTCAAGGACTTTCAGGTCAATAAACGTGGATTTTTTAAAGAATATTTTTTCAAGGACTTTCAGGTCAATAAACGTGGATTTTTTTAAAGAATATTTTTTCAAGGACTTTCAGGTCAATAAACGTGGATTTTTTTAAAGAATATTTTTTCAAGGACTTTCAGGTCAATAAACGTGGGTTTTTTTAAAGAATATTTTTTCAAGGACTTTCAGATCAATAAACGTGGATTTTTTAAAGAATATTTTTTCAAGGACTTTCAGGTCAATAAACGTGGATTTTTTTAAAGAATATTTTTTCAAGGACTTTCAGGTCAATAAACGTGGATTTTTTAAAGAATATTTTTTCAAGGACTTTCAGGTCAATAAACGTGGATTTTTTTAAAGAATATTTTTTCAAGGACTTTCAGGTCAATAAACGTGGATTTTTTTAAAGAATATTTTTTCAAGGACTTTCAGGTCAATAAACGTGGGTTTTTTTAAAGAATATTTTTTCAAGGACTTTCAGATCAATAAACGTGGATTTTTTAAAGAATATTTTTTCAAGGACTTTCAGATCAATAAACGTGGATTTTTTAAAGAATATTTTTTCAAGGACTTTCAGGTCAATAAACGTGGATTTTTTTAAAGAATATTTTTTCAAGGACCTTCGGACCAATAAACGTGGTTTTTTTTAAAGAATATTTTTTCAAGGACTTTCAGGTCAATAAACGTGGATTTTTTTAAAGAATATTTTTTCAAGGACTTTCAGGTCAATAAACGTGGATTTTTTTAAAGAATATTTTTTCAAGGACTTTCAGGTCAATAAACGTGGATTTTTTTAAAGAATATTTTTTCAAGGACTTTCAGGTCAATAAACGTGGATTTTTTAAAGAATATTTTTTCAAGGACTTTCAGGTCAATAAACGTGGATTTTTTTAAAGAATATTTTTTCAAGGACTTTCAGGTCAATAAACGTGGGTTTTTTTAAAGAATATTTTTTCAAGGACCTTCAGACCAATAAACGTGCTATTTTTAAAGAATATTTTTTCAAGGACTTTCAGATCAATAAACGTGGATTTTTTTAAAGAATATTTTTTCAAGGACTTTCAGATCAATAAACGTGGATTTTTTAAAGAATATTTTTTCAAGGACCTTCGGACCAATAAACGTGGTTTTTTTTAAAGAATATTTTTTCAAGGACTTTCAGGTCAATAAACGTGGATTTTTTTAAAGAATATTTTTTCAAGGACCTTCGGACCAATAAACGTGGTTTTTTTTAAAGAATATTTTTTCAAGGACTTTCATTTAATAACAATAAACGTGGGTTTTTTTAAAGAATATTTTTTCAAGGACCTTCAGACCAATAAACGTGCTATTTTTAAAGAATATTTTTTCAAGGACTTTCAGATCAATAAACGTGGATTTTTTTTAAAGAATATTTTTTCAAGGACTTTCAGATCAATAAACGTGGATTTTTTAAAGAATATTTTTTCAAGGACCTTCGGACCAATAAACGTGGTTTTTTTTAAAGAATATTTTTTCAAGGACTTTCAGGTCAATAAACGTGGATTTTTTTAAAGAATATTTTTTCAAGGACCTTCGGACCAATAAACGTGGTTTTTTTTAAAGAATATTTTTTCAAGGACTTTCAGGTCAATAAACGTGGATTTTTTTAAAGAATATTTTTTCAAGGACTTTCAGGTCAATAAACGTGGATTTTTTTAAAGAATATTTTTTCAAGGACTTTCAGGTCAATAAACGTGGATTTTTTAAAGAATATTTTTTCAAGGACTTTCAGGTCAATAAACGTGGATTTTTTAAAGAATATTTTTTCAAGGACTTTCAGGTCAATAAACGTGGATTTTTTTAAAGAATATTTTTTCAAGGACTTTCAGGTCAATAAACGTGGATTTTTTTAAAGAATATTTTTTCAAGGACTTTCAGGTCAATAAACGTGGATTTTTTAAAGAATATTTTTTCAAGGACTTTCAGGTCATAAACGTGGATTTTTTTAAAGAATATTTTTTCAAGGACTTTCAGGTCAATAAACGTGGATTTTTTTAAAGAATATTTTTTCAAGGACTTTCAGGTCAATAAACGTGGATTTTTTTAAAGAATATTTTTTCAAGGACTTTCAGGTCAATAAACGTGGATTTTTTTAAAGAATATTTTTTCAAGGACTTTCAGGTTAATAAACGTGGATTTTTTTAAAGAATATTTTTTCAAGGACTTTCAGGTCAATAAACGTGGATTTTTTTAAAGAATATTTTTTCAAGGACTTTCGCGATCGCTCTGAGATAGTACGAGACACAAAATATTTATTCACATTTAAATGGGGGAGTGCTCCAACGATAGCCACTTGAAGAAATATAAAGAAATCACACTATCACGCTTGAATTCCATCACAAATAACTTTTTTCTGGAAAATTCTCCGGACTTTTTTCGTTTTACGCCTGAAAGTAGCGGAAAATTTCGTTTTAGATGGAAGGTGTCCAAAGAAGAAATATTCTACACAAAATTTCACTATAAATCTTAAGTAAACCATTTATCTACGTACAATAGTCTTTAAGGAATTTCGAATGTAATCGAAATGTATGTGCAAAAAGTGAAAATTATGTGTTGGTTTTTTTTACTGTTAATTTAACACCTATCCAAGGCGAGTTAAAATCTCCCTTTATATTTCATTTTTTGGGAAAAGTGTCAATGGAAGAATTATTCCAAATCAAATTTCATTGCGAGTCTCTGAACAAAAGAAATTTGTATATTCAATATGTACCATGAAAAATGTCATCAAATTTGGACAATAAAAAAATCTTGTTTTTTGAAATACTTAGCACTTTTCTAAGCACTTTCTCTTTTTGGAAATGTTCTTATAATTTCACTGTCCAGTTTGAGTTATACGAAATTCCTAGTGGATTTGATTGTATTCGGATTAGAGGTCCAAACTTTTTAGAGCCTTCATATTTAATTATGATAAGTTAAAAATATTTCCCTTGGTTAAATAAAATTAAATTAAAAGCCTATGGACTCACCTTTTACACGAAATCTCTCTCCATGACCATCTGAAATTGATTAAAAACAAAAATAAAACAATAAATATAAATTCGCATTAATAAAAAAAAATAAAATTAAAGACATCAACAATAACAATAACATATATATAAATATATATGTATTATTACGTATTTGTGAAATTTAAGATGATAACTTGTATTTCCTTATTTCATATTTTTTTGTTGTCTGGTTTGAGGTTTCGTTTCGTTCATTTTTTTCTCTTTTTTTCAAATAACAGCCGCGCAAAACCACAAAACGCCAGTGAGGCAGACAGACAGGCAAGAAAAAAAAATAAAATAAACGAAAACCAAAAACAAGAAATGAATGGAAAACAAAAGTAGCAACAACAACAACAAGAGGGCGACTCATTTTACCGGAAGTTTATCACCATTTCTGGTGTTCACCAAGCGACAGCAGCCGTAACAACATCAGCGTTGGCTTCACACTTTCCCAAAAATGAATCGCGCCTTGGAGATTTAATAACAACACAAGGCAAGGTTCGGAGATATGACCTGGCTTGGGAGTTGTTTGGCAACACCTTGTGATCCGGAGGATGTTTGGGAGCTATTATCGTGATTATTGAATTTTTTATTTATTTTTATCGATTTCGGACACTCTTAAATATTCAATAATATTGTAATGTTTATTACACCACAGCTAAGAGTAGGAAATGCAAAACGAGTTCATGGCAGTTTTCCAAGGAAGTCTAGTGGCTATTAGGGAAGACAAGTTATATTTTCACGGAAATCCTATAATACCTTCCTGATTTGCAAGTTTTTTTTTTTTTTTTGGTGAGCAGATTTTCTCTTAGGATGCTGACGGGGGTCAGTGAAAACATTCGCATATTATAATGGAGAAATGTAGGTTCAACTGCATTGTTGCGCAAAAACTTTTAAATAATGCTGGTGTCATGGTCCAAGTTTTGGAAATTCCAAAATAAAGATACGAGTAACAACAAATCCCATTACAAAAAAATGAAGTACATTTTGACACCAGTAACTACTTCCAAGCACCCTAACCCATTGTTTTAACATTTATTTGTACTAAGAAGAGTCTTGAGAGGGTATATAGGGTGAGATAAAAAAATGCAACAAAGTCGAACGCCATAATTTTTACACGTTTTTTTAAATTGTATTGAATGTTGACCTTTGGCACGAATTATGGCCTTCAAACGGCAATGAAACCGTCACACGCTGCCCGAATGTTGCTCTGCGGTATTTTGGCGCTTGCTTGGGGTGATCGACACTTTGGCATTTTTTAGTGCCAATTTTGCATTCCAAAATACTCCAGACACAATAGTCCAACGGATTGGTATCCGGAGATTTTGGTGGCCATTGTGCGATGGAAATGAAGCGAGGAACCTCATTTTGTAACCATTCTTGGGTGGCGCGTGCTGAGTGCGATGGTGCGGTGATGAGTCCTGTTGGAATGTCCAAGGTCTGCTGCCAAAATGTTTGGGTGCACAAAGCATTAATACACCTCCAGAATATTTTCGCGATAATATTCGGCATTTATTTTGATGCCAGGGTCGATTAATACGAGCGGAGATCGACCATCGGCTGTTACAGCGGCCCACACCATCACCATGACCGGCGCTTGAGTTCTGGTGGACAACCGAAGGTGCACATTTTCAGCTGACCTTTTTGGCAAGTAACACGATCATTTTGTTTGTTTACAAAATGCTGGACAACCAATGTTTTCTCATCGGAGAAAACCAAATTCAGCAATTCACCACTTTCGGCCAAGCGAAGCAACTCTTTAGCCCTTATGAGTCTATTTTCTTTCTGTTGCGGTGTAAGTTCTCGCATTTTTTGGAATTTCAATGGCTTTACCCCGAGTTCATTTTTCTATTTTTTCCGAATGGAATATTGCGATATGCTCACGAGCCATTTTTCGGCCACTGCGACGCGGGTTTCGATCAAGTCGCTTCTTTACTTTTCGAACCATTTTTTTGACGTCGGGCTACGCTCCAGTATCACAGTAATGAGCGATGGTACGACACACAAAAGATTTATTCACATTTAAATGCTGGAGTGCTCTAACGATAGCCACTTGTGGTTTTCCAGCCAAATATAAAGAAAGCACACTATCACGCTTGAATTACATCACGAATAACTTTTTTTTCTGGAAAATTCTCACCAAAATGCTTTTGCTTTTGTAAACAATATAATGAGCTGTCACTGGAATAATTTTCACAGCTGTCGGAATTTTAACAGCAATCTGAAGTTGGTTGCAGTTTTTTCATCTCACCCTGTATATTCATGTAACATACTGGTCCATTATTGGGTTGAAGAACCCTCAGAACCCTTATTTGCTAATTTTCAATTTTCTAAAGTCGAGTTCTAATTTCGGTACTTATACGCTTTTTGGTTTATAAATAATTTGTTTGGTTCATTAAGGCTGGGTTTCTGGAAATTTAAAATGTATATCCATTGGTAGTGAATGGCATTTGGAAAAGAATATAACTGGATATCGGATATCGGGAAATGGAAATACGAATATACGAAAAGTCCTAAGTGGTACTAAATTTTGTATTGGATTAATATATAGTACTTGAAATCTGAAATTTAGCAATATGGTCAGTTTTTGTCCGGTAAGGTTAATATATGGAGGTGGATTTGGAAATACGTACTAAAAAGTACGAAAAGTATTAAATTGTAAAAAAAATTGTATTTGGGAAAGGATGGAGCTGGATATCGGAAATTTGGATTTTTTGTGGGATAGACAATCCAAAGTACCAAAAAGCACTTAATTTGGTACCATTTATCATTATGAAAGATCTAACACTTTGACAAAATTAAGTTTACAAAGTAGCTATGAAATAAAGAGGCGATCGTGGAAGGACTTACTACCAGTATACGAATAGTACTAAATTTGGTATTGAGTGAACGGATGGTGCCTGAAATTTGGAATTTAAGGTTATTTATGTTCTGTAGAATAGACGAACAAAAGAATTTTTGGAAATTCAAACAAAAAGTGTACCAAAAGTACTAAAATGCGTACTAAAGGTTTAAGAAAATTAGTAAAATGTACCAAATGGTACTAAATTTTGTATTGAGTGAACGGATAAGGCTTGAAATATGAAAATTCGCATTGGAGTCATTGTTAGTGTGGGGTTGATATGTGTACGTAGGTTTGGGAATATGTACTAAAAAGTGCGAAAAGTACTGAATGGTACTAAATTTGGAATAGAGTAGAAAATCTAAAATTTAGAATGAATGTTTTTGCTATTGTGGATAATAGACGAACAAAATTATTTTTGGAAATTCGAATAAAAACTGTACCAAAAGTACTAAAGTGTACTAAATTTAGTGCCATCTGGAATTAAGCGAACGGATAGAGGTAACATTTTGAAATTTAGTATATGAATTATGTTAAGTCTAGGAAGATGGGCTCAAATGAAGAGGTGGTTTTGGAAATACGTACCAAAGGGGTACGAAAATTAACAAAATGTACTAAATGGTACTAAGTAAATTTTATTGATCGAATGGTTAGAGCTTGAAACCTGAAATTTCGCATTAGAGCCACTGTTAGTGTGTAGGTATAAGATTTGGAGGTGGGCTGGGAAATACGTACTAAAAAGTGCGAAAAGTACTAAATGGCACTAAATTTGGTCTTTGAGAATGAAATGAAGTTGGAAATCTTAGATTTGAACACAGATGTTTGATGTTGTGTAGAATCGACGAACAAAATGTTTTTTTTTTTTTTGTTGGAAATTCGAACAATAAGTGCGCCATAAGTACTCAACCAGACTAAATTTAGTACTAGAAACTTTGAAATCTTAAGGGGTAGAAAATTTCCTTCAAACGTCATACAGTGTAGGTCCAGGTTTTGCAAGAACCCCTTGACACAAATTTGAAATTGTTGGGTCGTAAGGGGCTACATCGAATATTGAAGATTTTGGGTGATTTTTTTTCGAGGATTTTTAAGTTTTTTTTTTTTAACACCAAAAAGATCCGAAAACTTGGATTTTTAAAGAGCACTGACCATTTTAGGAAATGTTTTTAAGAATATATATTTTTTATGGAACAAAAAGCCATTTAACTTTATTTTAAAAATTCTTTTTGAGGACCAATAGTGGTATCAAATGTGGAATTTTTAAGAATATTTTTCAAGGATTTTGTAGGAAATTTTTCCAAGGCCATCTGCCAACTAAAAATTAAAAAAAAATATTTTTTTCAAGCACCCGTAGACCATTAAGCAAGGATTTTTTAAAAAGTATAGATCAAAGATGAGTAGACCATTATGTTTGAATTTTTTTAAGCTTCTCTTCAAGGAACGACAGTCCAACATTTGATTTTAAAGATTTTTTCAACAAAAATAGATCAGAAAACGTCGTTTCAGAATCAAATATTTGTCGAAGATTTTGTAAGAATATTTTTGTTGAGCAACAAAACATTTAACGTGGTTATTTTAATAATATTTAAAATATTCAAGCTCCAAAAGAGACACCAAACTTGGATATTTTTAAGAATTTTTTTCAAGGGTCAATATACCGTTTATCGAGGATTATAGTCAGCATATTTTTCAAGAGCCAACAGACAGACATTTAAAAAAAAAATTAAAGGGTAACTATTTGAGGATATTTAAATATTGGGTTTTTAAGGATTACCAAACTATTATTCGAAGACTTTTTAGATTTTTTTTTCAACGACCAGTAGTCCTTTTTTCCTTTTTTTTGTTTAAAGGGTCAAGTGGTATTTCTAAAGAATATTTTTTAAATGACCGGTAGACCATTAAAAGGAGATTTTTAAGAATATTTCTTCCAGTACCCGTAGACCATTATTCGAGGATGTTTATGTTTTCGAGGGCCCATGGACCATTAAATGAGGATTTCCAAAATTTCATATTATTCCAAAGTCAATTTTTAACATGGTGGACATTTTACGTGGTTACTGCATTCAGTATTAGACCATATGATTTAATGCCTATAATTTGCCAAGGTAATAAACCTAGACACAATAAAAACTTATTTCCAATTCAATTGCATAAATCAAAAAAAATTCACTTGAACCTTTGGGTGAAAAGAAAATGAAAAGTGAAGAAAAATGAAGAAAAAAAATTATAATTAAAATTAAATTAATTTCATTTTCAGTAGCTGACTTAAAATTCATACAAATGAAAGCGAATGAAAAATCTAATCGCATAAACATGAAGTGAAATAATTGGAAGTAGCAATAAATCCAGCAGAGGCTTATGGGAGGCCTCAGTTAGACTTGGTTGAAGATAGCCAGTCTTGTAAAAAAAGCACAACAATGTAATGAATTTAAAGTTGGCAAAAAGGCATATGAAGAAGAGTATAAACAATTCGGTCCTGCTACTTCTTCGAAGTTGGCTTTTTATTATACGACCATAGATTTGAAATAAGTGTATACCAAATTTTATTTATTTATTTTTATACCCTACAACACTATGTGTTGGGGGTATTATAAGTTTGATTGGGCCAGAATTTATGTAACACCTCGAAATATTGGTTTCCCATATAGGAAAGTATATATGGATCTTCCTAGCTCGCCGAGCTGAGTCGATCTAGCTATGTATGTCCGTCCGTCCGTCTGTCCGTCTGTCCATGTTAATTTGTAATCACTCTACAGGTCGCAATTATGGTCCGATCTTCACGAAATTTAAAATGGAGGTGGGGATAGGGTCGGAATAGAAGCCTATTTCTTTTGGAGATGATCGCCAAATGTTTAGGGGTTGAAATGGACCAAATACTGAAAAAATATCGGATTTTGCAGTAGCTATACAAGTCGCAATTATAGACCAATCGACGCGGAATTTCGTATGTAGCTAGAGTTTAGGGCGCGGAAGAAGCCTACCAATTTGGGTGGTCATCGGATAATATTTAGCGGGTAAAATAGACTATATCTTTTGTGTTGAAAAAATTCAACATTTTTCATTAAACCGCGAATATTTTAAATTCCGGCGAAATCACTAAGCCATGACAAGGTTACTTCTGACCTTTACATTGATGTTAACATCCAACAAATCGGATATATAGCAAAATATGTGCGATATATATGTCTATCAAAGAAGATATGCTTGAAAGATCTCTTATATGTCAAGAACGGCTGAACTGATTTCGACAGTTCTCATTAATTAAGGAATGGCCTTTTGGCATGAAAGAAAAAACGTCTAAAAAATCGCATAAAAATATCTCTCTAAAGATGAAAATTTTGATTTTGTAAAATTTGCTCATATTTTTTCAATTTTGTCATATTTTTGGCATATTTTCATTTTGAATTAAACATTTGGTAATATTTCTACAGCTAACAAAACTAAGTAGTTAGGATATCAGGATATCATATACAGATCGCATTTATGACCCGATCCTTACGAAATTTTGCATGGGGATAAGATGAGGGTCAGAATAGAAGCCTACTCTTTTTGGAGATGATCGCCATATATTTAGGGGTTGAAATGGACCAAAAAAACTGCAAAATTATCAGCAGGTCGTAATTATCGCCCGATCCTCACGCACATTTGAATGGGGGTTACCGGACATTGCAAAAGCTAAGCAGTTTTGGATGGCCATCCAAAAATATTCCATGTGTGAAACAGTTTGCCAACTTTTGTAGACAAAATATGAGAGATTATAGGTCTTTGGGAAATATTGGTTCCAGATCTAGGAAGACCATTTAAGTGCAACATCTACCAATAAATTGGAAATGAGCAAATTAGTTTAAGTTGCTATTATTCGAAAATTAGAGAACGAAACCTGATGGCTTTCTTTTATTATTTGTCACAATATTTTGTGGAATTCTTTCGAGTATCTCGCCTATATAAACTGTATCGTTTATTATAGTGTTGTAGGGTATTCAACGGTCGGTCCCGCTCGACTGTAGCCTTTGCTTACTTGTTTTTTTTTGACAATGATTTTTCAAATACTTTAAATAATATAATCAGTTATTAATTTAAAATTTTTGATATCAATCAAAAAATATTGCGACTTTTCAATTAAATTTTAATACACAACAATCCGTTTGAGTTCGTCTAAATTTTTAAGTTGTTGCAAGCGGTCTGTTCAAACCATCACACCTACCATCTTATATCGAAGCATATAAAGAGATTAATGATTGTTTTGTTTTATAATCTCATCACCAACGCTTTCATATTGTTTTCAGTCTTCCTCTCAATTTCTCTCGAATCTGGACATTTTACTGACAGACAGACATACAATTATTTATTTATTGTTTTTTTTTTTTTTTGTTTCACAAATCAGACAGCTAATTAATTACATTTCATGCTGTCGGTCAAACGACAAACAACTGAAACGAGGTTGTTAACATTGTTCGAAAATTTATTGGCCTATTTCGAAGAGTAAAATTCAATCCAAAATTAAATTGAAATTAAATGACAGTCACGTTTGAGGAACCCACACCATACATGCACCTTAAAATTGGCATTGGAAAAAGGGAGGTGAATGTTCACCAATTAATTTTGTAAGGTGAGACAATTTTGTAATTGACCTGATTTTTTCAAGGGCCTGTAGACGAAGAAGTGTGGATTTTTAAAGATTTTTTTTATTTTTTTAGAATTTTTCTTTCAAGTATTTTTTCCGAGAATTTTTTAAGGATTATTTTTTAAGAATTTTTTTTAGGATTATTTTTTCGTTGGTTTTTAATAACTTTTTTCCCACGAACAAAATACCTATACCTATTAAGATTTTTTAAGGACGAATAGGCCATTCTTCTTAAATTTTTAGGATTTGTTTCTTAAGGGCAATTATTTAATAGAGAATTTAAGAATATTTTTTCAAGGACAATCTGCACAAGAGACATGTTTAAAAAAAAAATCAAGCACCTATAGACCTGAAGTCGCGGATTTTTAAAAAATATTTTTCAAAGACTCCACCCGTCTTACGATTATGTTTGGATTTCTCTCTCTGGTATTTCTCTCCAAGGACCAACATTCGATTTATATATATTTTTAAGGACGAGCCTATTCGAACTCTTGGTTTTTTTAGGAATTGTTTTTCAAGGTCAAATTAACAACTATTCTTATATATTTAGAGAATATTTTTAAAAACCACCTGCCTGGATTTTTTAAAAAGTATTTTTCAAAGACTAGTAGACCATTATGATTGGATTTGACAAGCATTTCTCTTGAAGGACCAACAGTCAAGGATTTTTTTTTGAACACCAATAGATCACAAAATTCGGTTTTTAAGGATTTTCAGGACCAACCATTTTTTGAAATTTTTGAGATTATTCTTTTTATGGAACAACAAACCATTTAACGTGGTTATTGTATTAAATATTTCTTCGAGGACCAAAAGAGACACCAAACGTGGATATTTTTAAGAATATTTTTCGAAGATCACCATAATTTATCGAGGATTTTTGAGGATTATTTTTCAAGGGCCATATGTTCAATAAATATTAAAAAAAACAAAATATTTTTTCAAGCACCCATAGACCATTAAGCGATGGTTTTTTAAAAAAATATTTTTTAAAGAAGAGTAGACCATTGCATTTGGACTTTTTGAGAAGCCTTTCTTCAAGAACCAACAGACCAACATTCGAGGATTTTTAAGATTTTTTTTTTCAACACCAGTAGATCTTTAGTCTGTGGGTCCTTGTTGATTTTTAAGGATTTTTGGACCAACTATTTTCCGACGATTTTTTAAGAATATTTTTTATGGAGCAACAAACCATTCAACTTGGTTATTTTAAAAATATTTTTCGAGCTCCAACCGAGGCACCAAATGTGTTTTTTTTTTAAATATTTTTATTTATTTTTAATATTTTTCAAGGGTCATCGGTCCAATAAACATTTTTTTAAAGAAATATTTTTTCAAGCGACAATAGACCAGTAGTTTCGGATTTTTTAAAAAGTATTTTTCAAAGACGAGCAGACCATTTTGTTTGGATTTTTTGAAAAGCATTTCTTCAAGGACGTGCAGACCAACATTCGAGAATTTATAAGATTATTTTTTCAACACCAGTAGATCTTTAGTCTGTGGGACCTGGTGGTTTTTTAAGAATGTTTAGGACCAACTATTTTCCGACGATTTTTTAAGAATATTTTTTAATGGGCCACAAACCATTTAACTTAGTTATTTTAAATTTTTTTTTCGAGCTCCAACCGAGGCACCAAATGTGTTTTTTAGAAAATTTTTCGAGGATCACATTACCAATTATCGACGATTTTGTAGGAATATTTTTCAAGACCCATCTGTCTAATAAACATTTTTTAAAAAACAAAGTATTTTTTCAAGCCCCCTTAGACCATTAAGAGCGAATTAAAAAAAAAAAAAAACATTTTTCAAAGATGAGTAAACCATTATGTTTGGAAAAGCATTTCTTCAAGGACGTGCAGACCAACATTCGAGAATTTTTAAGATTATTTTTTCAATACCAGTAGATCTGTAGTCTGTGGGTCCTTTTGGGTTTTTAAGGATGTTTAGGACCAACTATTTTCCGACGATTTTTTAAGAATATTTTTTGAATGGAGCAACAAACCATTTAACGTGGTTATTGTATTAAATATTTTTTCGAGGACCAAAAGAGACACCAAACGTGGATATTTTTAAGAATATTTTTCGAGGATCACCTTAACATTTATCGAGGATTTTGGAGGAATATTTTTCAAGGGCCATATTTTTTAAAAAACAAAATATTTTTTCAAGCTCCCATAGACCAGTAGTTGCGTATTTTTTATAAAGTATTTTTCAAAGAAGAGTAGACTATAATGTTTGGATTTTTTGAGAAGCATTTCTTCAAGGACCTACAGACCAACATTCAAGGATTTTTAAGTTTTTTTTTTCAACACAAGTATATCATTAAACGTGGGTTTTGAGGGTGTTCAGGACTAACCTTTTTTTTAATATTTTTTAAGAATATTTCTTATGGAGCAACAAACCATTATACGCGGATTTTTTGAAAGCAATAATAGCAAGGACCAAGAGGGACACCAAACCTGGATATTTTTAAGAATATTTATTCAAGGATCAATATACCATTTTATACATTTTAAAAGGGCCAACAGACCATTATTCGAGGACTTTTTTGAATGACCAAGAGTATTTTTTAAGGACCCAGTGCGATTTCCAGAAACATATTTTTTAATGACCAATAGACCATTAAAAGAGGATTTTTTAAGAATATTTCTTCTTGCACTCGTAGACAATTATTCGAGGACTTTGAAGGAACGTGCAATCAAGAACTCGTGGCCAAGACCGCGGATTTTAAAAACATTTATTATTCAAGGACCAACAGACCTTTTTAAGGATTAGGAATTTTTTTAAAAATATTTGTTCAAGGACCAAGGGATCATTATTCGAGGACTTTTTAGACGTTATTTCCTTAAAGACTATTATACCTTTATTCCTGAATTTTTAAACAGTATATTTTTAAAGGATCATGTCATATTTCTAAAGAATATTATTAAGTAACCTGTAAACCATTAAAAATTGTCTTTTTAAGGATACTTTTCGAGGACCCGTGAACCATTTAACACGGTTTCTTTTTTGAGACATATTTTTAAGGACTAACAGATCACTAATCGGGGATAGTTAAAATTATTTTTTCAAGGACCATTATTTAAGGATTTTCTTTAAATATTTTTTAACAGTGCATTTTTAAGGATATGTTTTTAAGGAGGGTTTTTGAAGGTCCAACAGATCATTATTTGTAGAATTTTTCCAAAATATTTTTCTAAAAATTAACAGACCATTTTTCAAACTTATTTTTTAAGATATATATTTCCAGGACCAACAAAGAATTTTTTAAGAATATTTTTTCAAGGCCAGCAGGTCAATATCCAAAGATTTTTTGGAATACTTTTTCAAAGAACAATAGGCCAATATTTAACAAAATTCTTAAAATATTGTTTTCAAGGACCAGCAGTGAATTTTTAAGAACATTTTCTCAATTACGTGCTGACAATTATTGAAGTATTCGTTGCAATATTTGTTCAAGGGCGAACCAAGTTACTATCATATTTGAGGAATTTAATTTTTTTTAAATCAACTCAAATCTGTTTAGTTGTAATTTATCAAGGATCAATGGACCATTGTTTGATGATTTTTTGAAAATATTTTTAAGGACAAAAAGATGATTGTTAAGAATATTGGACAGGTGAATAGGCCAATGTCCTTTATTTTAAAGCTATTGTATTTTTTTCAAGGTAGTTTAAGAATTTGAAATTTTCCAACATTTCCCATTTTCCCCAAATTAGAATAGAGCACAAAAAATGTATCTGTCAATGTCATTATTTTCTAGGCTAAAATTGTCTTCTTCAACGGAATGTGCAAAACTAAGCAAATACCTCAAAGATAGAAAAAAAAAATACTGAAAAATACTAAAAACACACATAAAAACTATTTTGGATTAGTGGCATTCCAGCAAAGGCGGCAGCAGCTATCTCTCTCAACGACAAGAAGAAAAGCGTCAAATATTTAACTAATCCGCAATGACGATAATTACAAAAAAAAAAAAAAACACACATAAAACATGATCTCAAAAAGCAAACAAAACCCCAACAACACAAACAAATAATGCCCACCGAACAAGCGACTCGGGGAATTCAAATGAGTTGGCAAAAATAGAAATAAATAAGAAAAAATACCGGCTAAATGACAGTTCCGTTCTAAAAATAACAACGCGAAAAAAATATCACGACCCACGTGAAATTAAAGAAACGAAGAACGAAAAAAAAAACATTTATTTGGTGACCGGATATTTTTATAAAGAAAATCATATTTATTTCTTAGAATTATTTTTTTCAAATAATAAATAAATGAATGAATTTCAATGTGGACAGTGATGACCAGCCGGGGGCACTCACTCATACCAATTTCAAAAATTTCTTTGAGGAAATATTTATTAGTACTTTTGCAGGTCACATCGAAGGGTCCAACTTTCTTTGCCGACGTTAAATTACAAAAAAAAAAAAAATGGTATTAAAAAAAATATTAAAAAATTAAAGTTTGGTTTCTAACAACATTGATTTTTAAGAATATTTTTCTAAGGACCAACAGCTCTTTTGACGTGTATTCTTTAAGAAATTTATTTTAAGGACCAAAAGACCATTGAACCTGGATTTCTTATGAAATCTATTTTAGGGACCAATGTGGACTTTTTAAGGATTTTGTTACAAGGGCCAAAAGTGGACCACACTTGGATATTTGAAATACATTTTTTTCTAGGACCAACGGTGGAGCAAAAGTGTTTTTTCTAAAGAATTTTATGGAGGACTAACAGTGGATCAAACTTCGATTTTTTTTCAAGATCCAACAGTGGAGCGATCGTATCAGCAGTGCACCAAACGTCGATTTTTTTAAAGATTTTTTTTTAATAACCAACGGTGGATTTCTAAATAATTTTTTGAAGGACCAATGCCGAATTTTTGAATGAGTTCTTTGGAGGGTCAACGGTGGATGTTTTAAAGAATTTTTTCAAGAGACAAAAGTGGACCAAATCTTGATTTTTTAAAGAATTTTTTCAAGGACTAACAGTGGACCAAACGTTGATTTTTTAAAGAGTTTTTTTCAACGACCGACAGTGGACCAAACGTCGGATATTTAAAGATTTTCCTCAAGGACCAACAGTGGATGAATCGTCGATTTTTTGAAAAAAAAATTCCAAGGACCAAAAGTCGATTTTTTAAAGAATTTCGTCAAGGGCAAACAGTGGGCTTTTAAAGAATTTTATAGAGGACCTCTATATTTAAATAATTTTTTCAAGGAACAACAGTGGACCATATGTCGATTTTTTAAAGAATTTTTTCAAAGACCAACATTGACCGAAACGTCGATTTTTTAAAGAATTTTTTCAAGTTCCAACAGTGGACCAAACGTCGATATTTTCAAGAACCGACTGTGCACCAAACTTCGATTTTTTTCAAAGACTTAGATTATTTTAAATTGTTTTTTGAAGGGCTAACGGTGGATGTCATAAAGAATTTTTGCAAGGGGGGATTTTTAAAGAATTTTTTTGCAGGACCAAGAGCGGATTTTTATACCCTCAGCCATATGGCTAGAGAGGGTATATATCATTTGATACGGCCAAAACGCGCCTCATCGAAATAATGGGTTTAAACCCTAGGTCTCTTTGGACCAAATCCTTTTCAGGACATTTGGAGTCGATCTAACGATGTCCGTGCGTCCGTCTGTCTGGTCTGATAATTCTCAAAGGGAATATCTGATTTGGTCCAAACTTGGTACATCGTAATATTACTATCAAATTAAGATCGAGCTCGGAGATAGGCAATATCGAAAGAAAAAGAAATGTTCAAAGAAAATAATGCACTATCAGCACAAGATGTGTCATGAAGATGGTAGAGATCGAACCATTTTTTCTGGTATCTCCTCCACATAGTGTTCAAGATTTTGAAAAACAAGACGCTCAAAGAAAGCGAAATAAGCATCCATCTCTCTTCTAATTTTACACATACAAACATTTTTGCTAACACAAGATCTGTTGTGAAGATGATATATATTTGCGAACCCCTTCTGGTACCTCATCAACAAAGGGTCAACATTTTTTAATATTTTTTGACAATTTTTTTTTTGGTCCGATACGAAACGGTTCCACTGTATCAGAACAAATGGTTCTGCTACAACCCCCTCCTCCCCCTTCTTATCGCCATCAGCACCTTCAATGGGTATGCGACTACCTCAGACATCACCTACCTACCTCATTAGGTTCTTGTCGCTTGTCTGTTTACATATTTGGTAATTGAATTCGATATCTGTGGGGATTCCCCCAAGCAAAACAGAACAAGAGCAGCAAAAACAAAAAAAAAAAACTATCGCAAAAGACGTGGAATATGAAAAACGCTGATAACGATTAATGCGATATTTGTGTATAAACAATTTTCGACATTGTTTGGCTAAGAATTTCATTAACCAAGCGGAACCGAATAGAGAGGAAAAACATAAAACCATGAAAATATTTTTTTAAGTAATTCAGATGGAGATTAAATGAAAATCCTTCAAATCCTCCAAAATTATTTGCTTGATGGATCTTGCATTAAAGAAATGCTTAATCTATAAATTCAATAAAGAAAACCAAAAGATCCAAATCAGACCTAAGTCTGATACAAATATTAAAACGTGCCAGATTTGGATTAAATCAACTAACTCATTGACTTTATACGAGATATGTGATAAATTTTGGAAATTTTTGAAATGTGAGTGAGGTTCCAGGTGTTGGGAAGTGGAGGAGGTACCAGAAGGGGTGGGCTGATATACCAAGTTTGAAAAGAATCGCTGAATGTTATGAGCGAAATAAGTATTGAAAGAAAAATTAGGATGTGTGAAGCTTAGTATAAATCACATGCTTATTTCGAATTTTATGAGAGTTATAATTATTCAAAATTTTGACCGGATGTAGAGGAGGTACTAGATGGAGTGGTCCCATAGATTCCATCTTCACATAAGATTTTGTGATGATAGAAATATTAGGATGCGTGAAATGTGAAGAGAATCGCATGCTTACTCCAGATTTTACGAGAAAGTTAAAATTATTTAAAATATTTTCTTTTTGAGGGTAGGTGCCAAAAGGGGTGGGCCAATATTAATCACCTTTATACCAGATCTTCTGTAAGTGAAAATATTGGGATGTGTAAATTTTGAAGAAAATCTGATGCTTATTTCAAATTTTATGAGAGTTAAAATTATTCAAAATGTTGACTCCTTGTGGGGAAGGAGTGGACCGATATATCCCATATCCATACCAGATTTTGTGTTCATAGAAATATTGAGATGTGCGAAATTGGGAGATTATAGAACACTTGTTTCACATTTTATGAACATTTTGATATTCAAAATCTTGGACCTTTTGGGAGAAAGCTACCAGAGAGAGAGAGAGAGAGAGAGTTAGCCGATATACCCCATCTTCACACCAGGCCTTAAGTTAATACAAATATTGGGATGCACGAAATTTAATGGCAATCAGACTCATAGTTATTCAAAATGTAGACCCCTTTGTGGGGAAGGTACCAGAAGGAATGGGCCGATATCTACCATCTTTGCAACATATCTTGTGTTGGTGAAAATCTTGGAATCTTTGAAGTTTAGAATGAACCAGATGCATATTTCGCATTTCATGAGCATTTTGATTATTCATGATGCTCACATTTTTGTAGTGGAGGTACCAGAGGGAGCTAGCCGATATGTTCCATATTACTATCGCATATTGCGTTAGTAAAATTATATGATGTTTGAAGTTTGAAGTCAATGGAACTCTTATTTAACTCTTTAGGAAAGTTTTGGTTATTCCAAATTTTAGCACCTTTGTGGGGGAGTTGCCTGAAGGAGTGATTCGCTCTATTCCATATTCACCCCAGATTTTGTGTTGGTAGAAATTTTGGGATGTGCGAAATTTGAAGGCAATCGAAATCTTATCTCACATTTTATAAGAATCTTAATTATTCAAAATGTTTACCCTTTGTGGGGGAGGTACTTGATGGAGTGGACTTTTAAGGATCTGTTGGTCCTTTAAAATTTACGATTCGTGGTACTTGAAAAAATATTCTTAAAAAACTAAAATATTTATTTTTATTCTCGAATATTGGTCCTTTGAAAAGAATTGTTTAAAAATCTTTGATTTGCGGATGGTTGGTTCTTAAAGAAATATTCCTAAAAAAGTCTGTTGGCTCCTTAAAAATTGCACGTTTAGGACTTGACTTGAAAAGTAACTTTACAAAATCCACTTTGTTGGTCTTTAAATGAAATTCATAAAAATCCAAGTTTAGAGGTCTGTTAATCCTTAAAAATTCTTGAAAAATCAGTGGTTTTTTGGACCTTGAAAAAAATTCTTTAAACATTTCAAGTTTGGTCCACTGTTGGTCCTCGATAAAATTCTTTAGAAAACAGACGTTTGATTCACTTTTGGTCTTTGAAAAAATCTTTAAAAAAACATAAGTTTGGTCCACTGTTTGTCCTTGAGAAAATTCTTAAAAAAAATCGACGTTTGGTCCGCCAGTGAGTCCTAGAAAAAAATTCATTAAAAATCCACGTTTGGTCCTAGAAAAAAAAATATTTAAAATGTCCACGTATGGTCCATTGTTGGCCCTCAATATATTTCTTTAAAAAATCCACGTTTGGTCCACTGCTGGTTTCCGAAAAAAAAAAAATCTTAAAAAAACGATGATTGCTCCACTGTTGGTTTTATCCAATGTTGGTCCTTCAACAAATTCTTTAAAAAATCGAAGTTTGATCAACTGTTGGTTCTTCAACAAATTCTTTAAAAAATCGAAGTTTGATCAACTGTTGGTCCTTGAAAAAATTATTTACAAAATCGACGTTTGATCCAGTGTTGGTCCTTGAAATAATTATGTAAAAACTCGACGTTTGCTCCACTGTTGGTCCTTTAAAATACATTTTTTTTAATTCCACGTTTGGGCCAATGTTGGTCCTAGAAACAAACTTTCTTTAAAAATCCACGTTTTGTCCACTGTTGGTCCTTGATAAAATTCTTTAAAAAATTCACGTTTTGTCCACTGTTGGTCCTTGATAACCTTCTTAAAAAATCCACGTTTGACCCACTGTTGGTTCCAGAAAAAAAAAAATACTTTAAAAAATCAATGTTTGGTCCACTGTTGGTCCTTTAAAAAAATTCTTCGAAAAATTCACGTATTGTCCAATGTTGGTTCTAAAAAACCTTTACAAAATCGAAGTTTTGTCCAATGTTGATCCGTTTAAATTTAAAAAATCAAGGTCCACTGGTACATGACTGCTCCACTGTTGTTTCTTGAAAAAAGTTCTTTCATCTGTTGAAAAAAATCCACATTTGCTCCTCTTTTGGTCCTCAATATAATAATTAAAAAAAAATTCTTTAAAAAATTTAGAAAATCCACATTTGCCCCACTGTTTGTCCTCAATATATTTTTTTAAAAAATCCACGTTTGGTCTACTGCTGGTTCCCGAAAAAATTTATAAAAAAAATTACGTTTGGTCTACTGTTTGTCCTTGGACAAATTCACATTTCAATTCACATTCCGCTTCACATTTGGTCCTTGAAAAAATTCTTAAAAAAATCCACTGTTGGTTCTAGAAATTTTTTCTTTAAAAAATCAAGATTGGCCAACTGTTGGTCCTAGTTTTTTTTAAGTCCACATCGGTCTTTAAAATGAACTTCATAAAAAATACAGGTTCAATAGTTTGTTTGTCCTCAAAATAAATTCCTTAAAGAATCCACGTTAAAAGGTCTGTTGGTCCTTAAAAAACACGTGAAATGTTCTGTTGATCCTTGGAAAAATACTCTTAAAAATCCATGTTTAGTGGATCTGGGGTTCCTTGAAAAAATATTCACAAAAACCGATGTTTAATGGCTCAGTTGGCCCGGGGAAAAATATTCTTAAAAATTCATGTTTTGCAACTCTGTCGATCCTTAAAAAAATATTCATAAAAATCCACGTTTAGTGGTCTGTAGGTCCTTGGAAAAATGTTCGTAAAAACCTGTTCATTGTGGCTCTGGTGTTCCTTAGGAAAATATCCTTAATATCTACATTTAGTGACTCTATTGGTCCTTGAAAAAATATTCTTAAAAATCCACATTTAATAGTACATTGGTCTTCAAAAAATTCTTTCTTTAAAAATACATCGAATAATGGTCTGGGTCCTGAACAAATATTCTAAAAAACTCTAGAAGTAATGGTGTACTCTTCCTTGAAAATTATTCTTAAAAATCCACGTTTAGTAGCTGTGTTGGTCCTTAAAGAAAAATTCTAAGAAAATTAAATTTAATGGCCGGTTAGTCCTTGGAAAAAATATTCTTGGAAATCCATGAATAATGGTCTGCTGGCTCATTGAAAATTATTCCTTAAAAATTCCTCGAATAATGGAACACAGATCCTTATAAAAATATTTTAAATACTCTATTCGATCGTCTAGTTAGTCGACCTTGAAAAATATTCTAAAATAATCCAAATTTTAAGGTGACTCAACTCATTAAAAAATCCCTAAATATACAGGATTTTAGGTCATGGGGAAATCTTTTAACTCTTTTGCTCATCGGAAAATTCTTTAAACACTCATCGAACATTGATTGATCTGTTCGTCCTTGGAAAAAAAATCCTGGATTTCAGGCCGAGTGGCCCTTGAAATAAATTCCTTCAAAATTAAAATGTCACAGATAACCCAACAAAACTTAGCATACCCTCCCATCTCATGGTAGCTGCATCAAAAATATTTCTATTAGACGCTCTCAGCAAAACAAATGTCATCTAAAAATAATTGTCCACAAAAATATATTTTTTGTGCGCTGTGGTATGCCACAACAAACCAAAAACTAGAAATAGAAGAGGCAAAGAAAACCAACCAAAAAAAAAAAAAAAACAATTCTCACGCTTCTTCTATTTGCATCATTTTGGCAGCTACGCAAATTTTGAACTTCCCCTCGCGTCTTGACTCGCACACGGAGCGTGTGAGATGGGGTCGGTTTTGGTGGCGTTTAACGATCATTAAGATGTCGCTCATTGTCAATTTTTTTCCATACGCTTCTGATGGCTGCTTAGCTGAGTGACGGGCTGACTGGCTGAATGTTCTATGCAATTTATTTGCTAAACATTGCCAATAAATGACAAGACAGCCAGCTAGACATTTGAAGAGTCCCAGAGACAGACAGACAGGCAAACGTAGCGACGCAAACAATGTTGTTAACGACTGGTAGCAACTTGACTTTTTGGTCTATTGCCAATGGCAACCAACAACAATTGATGTTGAAATGATGTTGCTGCCAATATCAGCTCAATTGTTGTTGTATTTCCTTTTTTTCGTCTTCACGTCATTCATTTGCCCGAAGTTGTTTGTTGATCGACGACAAACATTTGTTGTTCTTTGCTTCTTTGCTTTTTGTTCTAGTCTGAGGTTGTGATTCGATTTTTATTTCTGTTATCTTATCTTTTTTGGCGATACACGTTTGTTTTGTTTTACATGTTTCAAGTTCTACCCTCCATCACACCTCCATGCATTGAAATTAATTTTCATTAACAATTTGCCATGGGACACTAGGCTACAAGTTTGAGAATTTCGATATTTGAAATTAACAAAAAAAAAAATCAATAAAATAACAAATCCACGTTAATCGTTGATCTTTAAAAAAATATTTTTAGAAAATCTACCATGACAATGGGTCCTTAAAAAATGTTTTAAAAAGGTCGCGTTGATTGTGGGTCCTTGAGAATTTTTTTTAAAAATCACGTTGATTGTGGGTCCTTGAAAATTTTTTTTTTAAAAATCCACGTGACCGTGGGTCTTTAAAAAATGTTTTTAAAAAATCACGTTGATTGTGGGTCCTTGAGAAATTTTTTTAAAAAAATCCACGCTGTCAGTGGTTCTACGTAAAAATATTTTTAAAAAATTAACTTTTACAGTAGGTCCTTGAAAAAATATTTTTAAAAAAACCATGTGTCAGTGGGACCATGAAAAAAACTTTCAAAAAATCTAAGCCGTCAGTGAGTCCTAGAAAAAATATTTTTAAAAAATCCACGTAGATTGTGTGTCCTTAAACCAATATTTTTAAAATATCCACGTTTTCGGTGGGTTTTCGAAAAAATATTTTTAAAAAATCCACGTTGACAGTGGGTCTTTGAAAATACATTTATAAAACATCCACGTTGACAGTGGATGACAGCTGTCAGTGGGTCCTTCAGAAAGTACTTTTAAAAAATCCACGTTGACAGTGGGTCTTTGAAAATACATTTATAAAACATCCACGTTGACAGTGGATTACAGCTGTCAGTGGGTCCTTCAGAAAGTACTTTTAAAAATCCACGTTGATTGTTGGTACTTGCAAAAATATTTTTAAAAAATCCAAGCTGTCAGTCGGTCTTTCAATTTTTATTTTTTTTAATCCAAGCTGACCTTCTAATCCTTGAGACCATGTTTTTGAAAAATCCACGTTGATTGTGGGTCATTCCAAAAATATTTATATTTTTTTTTAAATCCAAACTGTCGGCGAATCATTAAGTTTTATGGTTCCTTAAAAATATTTTTCAAAAAATCCACGTTTATTGCTCCTTACAAATTATTTTTAAAAAAATTCACGTTTATCGCTCCTTAAAAAAAATATTTTTAAAAAAAATCAAGTTTATTGCTACTTAAAAAATATTTAAAAAAAAATCCACGTTTACAGCCCCTTAAAAAAATATTTTTAAAAAAATCCGTTCATTGCTCCTTAAAAAAATATTTAAAAAAAATCTACGTTAATTCTGAGTCCTTGATTTTTTTTCAAAATATCCACTTCAACTTCGTGATTTGCAAAAATATTTTTAAAAAATCCACGTTAATTCTAGGTCCTTGATATTTTTTTTTCAAAAAATCCACATTAACTTCGTGATTTGAAATTTTTTTTTTAAAAAATCCACTTTGACAGAGGTTAATTGAAAAAATATGTTTAAAAAATCCACTTTGACAGAGGGTCTTTGAAAAAAATATTTTTAAAAATCCACGTTGACAGTGGATCCTTGAAAAAATATTTTTAAAAAATCAACGTTGACAGTCGGTCCTTGAAAAAATATTTTTAAAAAATCCACTTGGACAGAGGGTCCTTGAAAAAATATTTTTAAAAAATCCACGTTGACAGTGGGTCCTTAAAAAAATATTTTTAAAAAATTCAGGTCGATTGTGGGTCTTTTTTAAAAATCCAGGATTTCAGGTTTCCCTCTTTCAAAATATTTTTTAAAAATCCACGGTTTCAGGTGGCCCTTGAAAAATATTTTTTAAAAATCCACGTCGATTCTTGGTCTTTCTTAAAAAATCCACGTAAATTCTTGGTTTTTTTAAAATCCACGTCGATTTTTGTTTTTTTTTTAATCCACGTCAATTCTTGTTTTTTTTTTTTAAATGCACGTTGACAGTGGATCCGTGATAAATTATTTTTAAAAAATTCAGGTCGATTGTGGGACGTTTTTAAAAATCCACGATTTCAGGTGGCCCTTAAAAAATATTTTTTAAAAAATTCAGGTCGATTGTGGGACGTTTTTAAAAATCCACGATTTCAGGTGGCCCTTAAAAAATATTTTTTAAAAATCCACGCCGATTTTTGGTCTTTTTCAAAAAAATCCACGTCAATTCTTGGTTTTTTTTTTTTAAAAATCCACGTCGATTCTTGGTCTTTTTTAAAAAATCCACGTCAATTCTTGGTTTTTTTAAAAATCCACGTTGACAGTGGGTCCTTGAAAAAATATTTTTAAAAAATCCACGTTGTCAGTGGGTCTCCAAAAAATATTCTTCTTAAAAAAATATCTTAAAAATTTAGTGGTTCTGTTGGTCCTGGAAAAAATAATTCTAAAAAATCGACATTTTGTGGTTCTGTTCTTAAAAATCCACATATGGTTGCTCTGTTAGTCCTTAAAAAAATAGGTCTAAAAATAGGGTAGTCCTTAAAAAATAGGTCTCAAAATTCCACATTTAGTGAAACTGAGGGTCATTGGAAAAATATTCTTAAAACTCCTTATATAGTGGCTCTGAAGCCCTTAAAAAAAGTTCTTAAAAATCCACATTAGTAGCTCTGTTACTCCTTGAAAAGATATTCTTAAAAGTCCTCATTTAAAGGCTCTCTTGGTCCTTGAAAATATTCTTAGAAATGCACATTTGATGGCTCCGTTAGTCCTTGAAAAATAATTCTTCAATCTCCACGTTTAGTAGATCTATGGGTCCCTAAGAATATTTTCTAAAAACAATCTACGTCTTGAGGTTCTGCTGATCCTTAAAAATATTCTTAAAAATCCACGCTTTGAGTCTCCAATTAGTCCTAAGAAATATTTTTTAAACTGTGTGATTTGAAATCTAATAATTTTTATTTTTCTATTCTCTCTTTCCAGATACTTCCCTGCTAAAAATGTCTACAATTCGTAATACCCATTAGGTTCAACACAAAAAACAAAGTTAATTTCTTGTCTAAAAGAGAGTAGCATAAAAAGAGAACTTGTTCCAAAATGCATGAACTCTTCACAAAAGTACTCTCAAAACGTGATCTGTCGCGGGCCGGTGATCTGTTTTCCGTACCCGACAATGACATTGTCAACGATATCACCGATGTGGTAAGTCGCCCTCTCCCTTTCCACTCTATAAACATTCTCAACTTTTTGTTACCAAATCCTCTCTTTTCCAGCTCTCTGATATCAACGCCATCATCTCTTTGGCGGACTATTTGAAAAACAACAACGACCAGTCTGTGGTGGAGATCTGTGTAACGCGAGTTCTGTCCTGTATTCGTGAAACGAAAACAGCCGAACGCTACTGTGCTGCACTTATCGATCTACTTAAGACCTGTCTTCTATGGAATCTCCAGCCGAGCGGTAGCAACAAAGAGGATCCGCCGCATGCGAAAATTGCTGCCGATATTATATCGAGTATATTTTTGGTAAGTACCACGGCTTTAACAGTCCTTGAAATTAAAAAAAAAATCTCTCTTTCCCTCTCTCCTCTCCAGAATTATGACAAACGTGAGGTAATGAAGTTGGCCCTTCCCATTGCCGTACAATTCCTGCCCAAGGGTAATCGTGAACTTTCCCGCAATCTGGCCAGCTATCTCTCGCTGGCTGCCATCGATTACGCCTATCTGTTAAGTCCCCATGTAGATTCGATTATGAACTCGATTTTGGCCGGCAACTATGGCCTTTTGAGGGTACTATCCCAAATCTATGAAGTTTCCCCCGACACAGTGTCGCCCCATGCACCCCAACTGGTGGCCCTGCTACCTGAATGTGATTCTCAAGAAAGACTGGCCGTCTTTCAATTGTATCTGTTAATAGCCCAAAGGACTCCCTTAGTTTTAGAATCGTGCATTTCACCGTTATGTGAGTTCCTCTATGACAGTGAAACGGCCAGCACAACAATGCAAATCCTCTTAAAGCTGGCCGAGCAAAGGCCTCTGCTGGTGGCGGAACATTTTGATAAGATACGCTTGGCCACCAAAACCAATCCGAATACAATGTCCCTGGGTGCCCAGGTATTGGCCACGGCAGGACGAACCAATAAGGAGAATGCTCAATATGCCTTGGATTTTGTGTTGGAACAATTGCCACATGCCGATAGGACTTCGCAGGCGGTGTTGTTGCAGGAGGCCACCAAGTTATGTTCGTCGTTTCCGATTTTATTTACCGACAAGGTGTTGGCTTGTGTGAGGCAAAAGAATGCTCTGAGGTGAGTTAAACATCTTTTAAGTATTCAGCTTATTCTGATCTTCTTCCCTCTCTTTAGCCAACAAAAATTGTCTTCCTCGGAAACAAGCGTGGATGTGGGCAACAAAACCTCCGGAGGGGTGACAATTGTCAATTTGAATAGCCCCCATGAACAGCCAGGGATCCAACAGCCTCTGGTGGGTAAGACCTCCGGGATTGTGGTAAATACTTCAGGGGCCCCCAGTTCGGTGGCCCAACACTCCACAATTATCAGTGCAGATCCGGTTACCAGTACCACAACTGTCACGGTGCCCTCGGGTCATACCACTCATGCCACCACAGGACGCACGCACAAGAGTAAACAGAGTCGCAGCAGTCCAAACAGCCCCAAGGATCCGTACAGGCGGACAATTACCACGGGGAATATCAAGATACGTAAGTGGATCACCCTTCTTTGAAAGTTACGTAATAATGATATATTCCCCCTCTTCTTACAGCATCCAATGCCCCCAATCCCGTTCCAGTTCTAACTCAACCTCCCAGTTCCGGCAACACAACCGCCACAGTACCGCCCACTCCACCCCACACAGGCTATACACGACGAGTTAAACTCGGCGACTCTCGCAGCACGGGGAGGCTACATCCTTCGGGAAATACCCATCGCAGTATGACCCGTCTCAATGTGGCCGGAGGTTCAGTGGGTGGTCTTCACAAGAGTATGACCCGGCTGAGTTCATCGCAGCACATAAATCAAAATGGTGGAGGTTCAGCATCCGGTTCCGGTTCGAATACAGCCAATAATTCCACCTCCAGCAGTAATGTGGTGGTCCAGACAGGAGTGATGCCCAAGACGCCCACATCACCCAACAGCCCTGGCTATGTTACACCCGTACCTCCGCTGAGTAATAATGTTATCATAACGGGTCACAACAAATGGGGTATTCCCTCAACCCAGGTGACCTCGGGTGGGGTAACGGTCACCACATCGCCCACGAAAATGCGCCCTCAGTCGCAGGGCCCCACCACCCTTCTAAACACCAGTGCCGCCCTCATGAAATACAGTACCGATGCTCTCAATCAATCCATTGGATCCATAACGGCACCCACAAATCCCGTTTCGGTGCATCATGCATCGCCAGCCTTGCCACATCAAAATAATGGCAATCAAAAATCTGTGATGAAGTTACCAGTGAATGGAAGTGTAAGGATGGTCACCACCATATCAGGATCGGGTTCCGTAGTTAATTCACATTTATCTTCTCTCTTTCCAGAGCGACCACGAAGTCATAGTCTCGGGTCCCACGACCAATGTAACACCACGCCGCAATGACAACACCAGCCGCACTCTCTTGAATGCCAACAACAGCATTTTGGACCAGCGCATGAGTACCTTTGAACCCTATCAAATAATGCGTGACCCCGTCCAGCAATTTTGTGAGAAACACTTCTCCTCCATCAGCTCCTACATGGATGAGGTTTCGCAAATGTTGCCACCCCCGACGCGGTGTAGCATAGAAGGTAAATTGAGAGTTTAGTAGAGAAATGAAAAGAGTAGAGAGGGAGAGCTATTCAAGTGGGAGGTGGGAGAAACTTCTTACTATAGACCGGAAGGAAAATACTTCTATCCACAGGAGAGGAAGAAGAGAGGGTGCTATTCTATGGCTAGAAGAGAGTGAGCTCTTCTATAGATAGAAGAGAGTGAGCTCTTCTATAGATAGAAGAGAGTGAGCTCTTCTATGGATAGAAGAGAGTGAGCTCTTCTATGGATAGAAGAGAGTGACTCTTCTATGGAGTGATTATCTTCTATAGAAGGGTGTGACTCTTCTATGGAGTGATTCTCTTCTATAGAAGGGTGTGACTCTTCTATGGAGAGAGTCTGTGAAGAGATTGATTCTTCTACGGATATAAGAGAGTTACTCTTCTATGGATATAAGAGAGTGACTCTTCTATGGATATAAGAGAGAGGCTCTTCTATGGATAGAAGAGAGAGAGATCTCTTCTATGGATAGAAGAGAGAGGCTCTTCAATGGATAGAAGAGAGAGGCTCTTCTATGGATAGGAGAGAGAGGCTCTTCTATGGATAGGAGAGAGAGGCTCTCCTATGGATAGGAGAGAGAGGCTCTCCTATGGATAGGAGAGAGAGGCTCTTCTATGGATAGGAGAGTGAGGCTCTTCTATGGATAGGAGAGAGAGACTCTTCTATGGATAGGAGAGAAAGGCTCTTCTATGGATAGGAGAGAGAGGCTCTTCTATGAATAGGAGAGAGAGGCTCTTCTATGGATAGGAGAGAAAGGCTCTTCTATGGATATGAGAGAGAGGCTCTTCTATGGATATGAGAGAGAGGCTCTTCTATGGATAGGAGAGAGAGGCTCTTCTATGGATATGAGAGAGAGGCTCTTCTATGGATATGAGAGAGAGGCTCTTCTATGGATAGAAGAGAGAGACTATCTATTGATAAGAGAAAATGGTTCATCTGTGGATAGAAAAGATAGGATCTTGTATGGATAGAAGAGAGAGGATCTTCTATGGGTAGAAAAGAGATACTCTCTCTCCCACGTATGGAAGAGGATAGGAATATCCTTCTTTAGCTTGAAACCCCTCTCATAAGAAGATATATTATTATTATTTTGCATGTTTGTTTTATATGTTTGTAATTTGTATCCATATTTGTTTTTTTTTTCTCTCCCTATTTCCCTTCACCTACACATACATACACACACATTATATTGGAATGTCCTATAAAAATTATTAACTTTTTTTTCTAATTTCTTTTGATTTCATATAACCACCTGTTTGTCGTAACCAAATGTGAATGCTGTTCTGTATTTAACGTATCCTTCTTGTTTGTTGTTGTTGTTAACTTGCTTGCCTTCTGTCTGTCTGTCCTTCGATCCCCCCAAAAACACACCAAAAAATTACACAAAACAAGTTTCCAATGAATTTGCAGAGCGACGCTCAAAGAAAGTGGCAAAATTACATTTTGCCTGTCAGATACGAGGACCCCATTGCCTATACTCGAAGACCTGTTTTACGATGAGAACCCGCAATCCCAAGACCTGGATACATTTAATGTTTCTGGACTTTCAAGTCAGGCACTATGTGAGTATTAGGATGTGAATATTCATTTAAATGTGAATAACAAATTAAATTTCTTTTCTAGGTTAAGGAAAAAAGTGTCCTGAGTACCCGAGAACCGGGTATAAGTAATTTGAAAAATATCTGGCAAATACTCAAATGTGAAAATCGCAGTTTTACCGAATTGGTCACCAGCCAGTTTCCGAGCATAAAGGTAAGGAAATGAAGAGACTAAAGGCCTCAATAGAGGTCCTGTTCTACCCATATAAGACCTCTTCTACCCATAGAAGACATCTTCTATCCATAAAATACCTTTTCTATCCATAGAAGACCTCTCCTATCCATAGAAGATCTCTTCTATACATAGAAGATCTCTTCTATACATAGAAGACCTCTCCTATTCATAGAAGACCTCTTCTACCCATAGAAGACCTCTCCTATCCATAGAAGACCTCTTCTATCCATAGAAGACCTCTTCTATCCATAGAAGACCTTTTCTATCCATAGAAGAACTCTTCTATCCGTAGAAGACCTCTTCTATCCGTAGAAGACCTCTTCTATCCATAGAAGACGTCTTCAATCCATAGAAGACTTCTGCTATCCAAAAAAAAGATCTCTTTTATCCATAGAAGACCCCTTCTATCCATAGAAGACCTCTTCTATCCATAGAAGAACTCTTCTGTCCATAGGAGACCTCTTCCATACATAGAAGGCCTCTTTTATTTATAGAAGACCACTTTTATTCATAGAAGACCTTTTCTATCCACAAAAGACCTCTTCTATCCATAGTAGACCTCTTCTATCCATAGAAGAACCCCTCTTCTATCCATAGAAGACCTCTTATAGCCATAGAATACCTCTTCTATCAATAGAAAACCTTTTCTATCCCTAGAAGACCTCTTCTATCCATAGAAGACCTCTTCTATCCCTAGAAGACCTCTTCTATCCTTAAAATACCGCTTATATCCCTGGAAATACTTTTCTATCCATAAAGCCCTGATCTATCCATGAGAGAACAAGAAGAAGATTTCTTTTACCAAATTCTTTATTTTTTAAATTTCCAGGACCGTGAAATCCTGGTCAATGAATTAAGACATTCAGGCTTCTTAGATGTTTTCGAAGTCTCCAAGACTGATAAATCTAATCCGAATTGCAATGAGCTGGAATATCAATGGGGTTGCTTCCTATGCAATCATCCGGACAAGGCAATGGGCTTCTTGAATGGCAGTAATCAACCCATGATTGAGGGTCAATTGAAAGAGAAAAAGGGCAAGTGGCGGCTATTTCGACGGTGGCGTACCAGATATTTTACCCTATCGGGGGCACATTTGTCGTGCAAAGGATCGGTGAGTATATTTGTTGGCAATACATTCTCCTTCGAGATTTTAATCCCTTTCGATTCCGAAACTTCCAGAGTGGTGGTGAGAGCATTGATGTGAATCAAATCCGTTCGGTAAAGGTGTCGCGTGGTGCCCGCAACATACCCAAGGCATTTGAAATATTTACAGCCGATCAAACACTAATACTCAAGCCGAAGGATGGCAAAAATGCCGAGGAGTGGGTGCAGTGCCTCAGTATTGTGGTGGCTCATTCGCAGGCCCGTGATAATCCGCATACGAAAACCAATAGTTTGCCGGCGCGGGGCATGAGTAGCAGTAAACCATCGTTTTGAGATTTTGTGAAAGAGACATATAAATACACACACACACACCTACATTTAAAGATTTTAAATATACACACAGACATAGAAGTGTAATTTAAGCCTATTCTCAATACTTTTTAAAAGTTAAATAATTTAAATTATAAATTCTAGTTTAGAAATTAATTTTGAATTTAAGAATTTAGATTTTCTTTTTACGCGCATGTATGTATGTATGCACTTTGGCTTTAAAATACATAAATGTATTTAAAAAAAATATTCGAAAAAAATCAAATTTCTGCTAAAAGACCTAAATGATCCTATCATTATATTTTGTACTTAAACTATTGTTATTATTTTAAGGTTTATTTTTTTATTTTTTCTAAGAGTAGTTGCCTTATATATAGACTACAGACAATGCATATCATCAATATATACACACTTATATATATTTTTAAATTTTTTTCCTGTATATTTATTATTATTTGATATTATTATTACTATTATTATTTCTACTATGATTGCAACAAATTAAAAGACATATTTTTTTATAAAATATTTTCCAGAATTATTTTTTCTTTAAGGGAAGATTAAGAGATTTCCACATATTTTCGAGATATGAAAAACATACTCACCACCTTTTTATACCCTCCACCATACTATGGAGGGTATATTAACTTTGTCATTCCGTTTGTAACTCCTCGAAATACTCATGTCAGACCCAACAAAGTATATATATTCTTGATCAGCGTAAAATTCTAAGTCGATTTAGCGATGTCCGTCTGTCTGTCTGTCTGTCTGTCTGTCCGTCTGTCTGTCTGTCCGTCTGTCCGTCTGTCTGTCTGTCTGTCCGTCTGTCTGTCTGTTGTAATCACGCTATCTTTCGAATAAATTGCGATAGATGGCTAAAATTTTGCACACATGTTTATTTTTCCAGTAGGCAGGTTAAGTTCGTAAATGGGCCATGTAGGTCCACGTTTTCATATTTTGATGATTTTAGCGACGTTATTCACCGGAATTGATTCAAATTTGGTATTTTAAGTTCCAAATGGATACTACACCCTAAGATAGAAAATTATCTGTGCAAGTCTATGTCTTCGTATAGCCCCCATATAACGGTACCTCCCGATATTCGGTATTTTGATGATTTTAGCGACATTATTCACGGGAATTGTTTCAAATCTGGTATTTGAAGTTCCAAATGGATACTATACCCTAAGACAGAAAATTGTCTTTGCAGGTCCACGTCTTCGTATAGCCCCAATATAACGGTACCTCCCTATATTCGGTATTTTGATGATTTTAGCGACGTTATTCACCGGAATTGTTTCAAATTTGGTATTTGAAGTTCCAAATGGATACTACACCCTAAGATAGAAAATTGTCTGTGCAAGTCTATGTCTTCGTATAGCCCCCATATAACGGTACCTCCCGATATTCGGTATTTCGATGATTTTAGCGACATTATTCACGGGAATTGTTTCAAATCTGGTATTTGAAGTTCCAAATGGATACTACACCCTAAGACAGAAAATTGTCTTTGCAGGTCCACGTCCTCGTATAGCCCCAATATAACAGTACCTCCCTATATTCGGTATTTTGATGATTTTAGCGACATTATTCACTGGAATTGTTTCAAATTTGGTATTTTAAGTTCCAAATGGATTCTACACCCTAAGACTGAAAATTGTCTGTGCAGGTCCACGTCTTCGTATTGCCCCCATATAACGGCACCTCGCTATGTTCGGTATTTTGATGATATTAGCGACATAATTCACCGGAATTGTTTCAAATTTGGTATTTGAGATTCGTAATGGATGCTACAGCCTATGACAAAAAATTATCTGGGCAGGTCCACGTCTTCGTAGAGCCCCCATATAACGGTACCTCCCTATATTCATATAGCCCCCATATAAAGGTACCTCCCGATATTCGGTATTTTGATGATTTTAGCGACCTTTTTCCCGGAAGTAATTTAAAATTTAGTATTTGAAGTTCGAAATGGATACTACAGCCTATGACAGAAAATTATCTGGGCAGGTCCACGTCTTCGTAGAGCCTCCATATAACGGTACCTCCCTATATTTGGTATTTTGATGATACTAGCGACATTATTCACCGGAATTGTTTCAACTTTGGTATTTGAAGTTCGAAATGGATACTACAGCCTATGACAGAAAATTATCTGGGCAGGTCCACATCTTCGTAGAGCCCCCATATAACGGTACCTCCCGATATTCGGTATTTTGATGATTTTAGCGACATTATTCACCGGAATTTTTTCAAATTTGGTATTTGAGATTCGTAATGGATGCTACAGCTTATGACAGAAAATTGTCTGTGCAGGTCCACGTTTTCATATAGCCCCCATATAACGGTACCTCCCGATATTCGGTATTTTGATGATTTTAGCGACATTATTCACCGGAATTGTTTCAACTTTGGTATTTGAAGTTCGAAATGGATACTACAGCCTATGACAGAAAATTGTCTGTGCAGGTCCACGTCTTCGTATAGCCCCCATATAACGGTACCTCCCAAAATTCGGTATTTTGATGATTTTAGCGCCATTATTCACCGGAATTGTTTCAAATTACGTATTTAGAGTTCGTAATGGGAACTACAGTCTACAGTGACAGAAAAATGTCAATGCAGGTCCAGGTCTTTGTATAGGTCCCATATATCAGTACCTCCCTATATTCGGTATTTTGACGAGTTTAGGTACAATACCCACCGAAATTGTTTGAGATATCGTATTTGACGTTAGTAATAGATGCTATAGCCTGTGACAGAAAATTGTCTATGCTGGTCCAGGTCTTCGCACAGCTCCGAAATAATGATACCTCCCTATATACGATATTTTGATGATTTTAGCTACATTATTCACCGTTTATTTCAAGTTTCGAATTTGAATATGGTAATGGCTTATGACAAAAAATGCCTATGTAGGTCCACGTCGTATAGAAAATTGAAAATTTCCAACTTCGTTCCAAATGGTGGAGTTCGGCCGGCCGAACTTACTGCTTTTTAACTTGTTTCACCTTACAACACAGGTTGGGGTTATTATATACAGATTGCAATTATTGTCCGATCCTCACACAGCTAAAAACATAGCTAAAAACCCCGAAATGTCGATATTTAAGGAGTTATGGCCATTTTAAAGTATGCTATTTTTCCTCTTTAAAAAAGTCATTACAAATAATAGCTAAAAACCCCGAAATGTCAATATTTAGGGAGTTATGGCCATTTTAAAGTATGATATTTTTCCTCTTTAAAAAACTGACCACAAATAATAGCTAAAAACCCCGAAATGTCAATATTTAAGGAGTTATGGCCATTTTACAGTATGCTATTTTTCCTCTTTAAAAAACTGATCACAAATAATAGCTAAAAACCCCGAAATGTCAATATTTAAGGAGTTATGGCTATGTTAAAGTATGATATTTTTCCTCTTTAAAAAACTGACCACAAATAATAGCTAAAAACCCCGAAATGTCAATATTTAAGGAGTTATGGCCATTTTAAAGTATGCTATTTTTCCTCTTTAAAAAACTGATCACAAATAATAGCTAAAAACACCGAAATGTCAATATTTAGGGAGTTATGGCCATTTTAAAGTATGATATTTTTCCTCTTTAAAAAACTGACCACAAATAATAGCTAAAAACCCCGAAATGTCAATATTTAAGGAGTTATGGCCATTTTACAGTATGCTATTTTTCCTCTTTAAAAAATAATAGCTAAAAACCCCGAAATGTCAATATTTAAGGAGTTATGGCCATTTTAAAGTGTGCTATATTTCCTCTCTAAAAAAGTGATCACAAATAATAGCTAAAAACCCCGAAATGTCAATATTTAAGGAGTTATGGCCATTTTAAAGTGTGCTATATTTCCTCTCTAAAAAAGTGATCACAAATAATAGCTAAAAACCCCGAAATGTCAACATTTAAGGAGTTATGGCCATTTTAAAGTGTGCTATATTTCCTCTTTTAAAAACTGATCACAAATAATAGCTAAAAACCCCGAAATGTCAATATTTAAAGAGTTATGGCCATTTTAAAGTATGTTATTTTCCTCTTTAAAAACCTGATCACAAATAATGGCTAAAAACCCCGAAATGTCAATATTTAAGGAGTTATGGCCATTTTAAAGTATGCTATTTTTCCTCTTTAAAAAACTGATCACAAATAATAGCTAAAAACCCCGAAATGTCAATATTTAAGGAGTTATGGCCATTTTAAAGTATGCTATTTTTCCTCTTTAAAAAAGTGATCACAAATAATAGCTAAAAACCCCGAAATGTCAATATTTAAGGAGGTGTGGCCACTTTAAAGTATGCTATTTTTCCTCTTTAAAAAACTGATCACAAATAATAGCTAAAAACCCCGAAATGTCAATATTTAAGGAGGTGTGGCCACTTTAAAGTATGCTATTTTTCCTCTTTAAAAAACTGATCACAAATATTAGCTAAAAACCCCGAAATGTCAATATTTAAGGAGGTGTGGCCACTTTAAAGTATGCTATTTTTCCACTTTAAAAAACTGATCACAAATAATAGCTAAAAACCCCGAAATGTCAATATTTAAGGAGTTATGACCATTTTAAAGTATGCTATTTTTCCTCTTTAAAAAAGTGATCACAAATAATAGCTAAAAACCCCGAAATGTCAATATTTAAGGAGTTATGGCCATTTTAAAGTATGCTATTTTTCCTCTTTAAAAAAGTGATCACAAATAATAGCTAAAAACCCCGAAATGTCAATATTTAAGGAGGTGTGGCCACTTTAAAGTATGCTATTTTTCCTCTTTAAAAAACTGATCACAAATAATAGCTAAAAACCCCGAAATGTCAATATTTAAGGAGTTATGGCCATTTTAAAGTATGCTATTTTTCCTCTTTAAAAAACTGATCACAAATAATAGCTAAAAACCCCGAAATGTCAATATTTAAGGAGGTGTGGCCACTTTAAAGTATGCTATTTTTCCTCTTTAAAAAACTGATCACAAATATTAGCTAAAAACCCCGAAATGTCAATATTTAAGGAGGTGTGGCCACTTTAAAGTATGCTATTTTTCCACTTTAAAAAACTGATCACAAATAATAGCTAAAAACCCCGAAATGTCAATATTTAAGGAGTTATGACCATTTTAAAGTATGCTATTTTTCCTCTTTAAAAAAGTGATCACAAATAATAGCTAAAAACCCCGAAATGTCAATATTTAAGGAGTTATGGCCATTTTAAAGTATGCTATTTTTCCTCTTTAAAAAAGTGATCACAAATAATAGCTAAAAACCCCGAAATGTCAATATTTAAGGAGGTGTGGCCACTTTAAAGTATGCTATTTTTCCTCTTTAAAAAACTGATCACAAATATTAGCTAAAAACCCCGAAATGTCAATATTTAAGGAGGTGTGGCCACTTTAAAGTATGCTATTTTTCCACTTTAAAAAACTGATCACAAATAATAGCTAAAAACCCCGAAATGTCAATATTTAAGGAGTTATGGCCATTTTAAGGTATGCTATTTTTCCTCTCTAAAAAAGTGATCACAAATAATAGCTAAATCCCCGAAATGTCAATATTTAAGGAGTTATCGCCATTTTTAAGTATGCTATTTTTCCACTTTAAAAAACTGATCACAAATAATAGCTAAAAACCCCGAAATGTCAATATTTAAGGAGTTATGGCCATTATAAAGTATGCTATTTTTCCTCTCTAAAAAGTGATCACAATAGCTAATAGCTAAAAACCCCGAAATGTCAATATTTAAGGAGTTATGGCCATTTTAAAGTATGCTATTTTTCCTCTTTAAAAATTGTGAATTTTTCTAGAAATTTAGATTTTTAAATTATTTTTCAAAACATCTGCAAATTGTGAATTTTTCGATACATAATATATACAATCATTTTAATCCTATAAATTACCGATCTTAAGAAATTTACTGAAATTTTTTAAAAAGTAAAAAAAACTTGGTAAGGTTTGCAAAACCTTGGTAAACAATATTCGAACGAGTTCAATTTTAAACTGCCTAGGCTAGTGAAATCTGTTGGAGAATACCGTTAGGCACCAAAGGTCTTACTTTGACCATTGCAAAAATTCCATTGAAAATATAACAAAAGGAATATCCGAAGGTACCGTTGTATGAGGGCTATTGGAAATCGTGGACCTATATAGATAATGTTATGTCACAAGGGGTAGGACCAATTGCAAAGTCTAAGTACCAAGTTGTAAACAATTCCGTTACGAAAACGGTAGGTACTTTCACATAGGCTATAGAAAATTTACATATAAAAAATATTGTCTGCTGAGAAAATAGTAGCCTTTAGGAGGGCCAAATACCAATCTTCAAACAATTCCTATGAAAAATATGACTGAAATCATAAAAATGTCGAATATATACTCTCTACACTCACTTTTTGGAATCCACTAATAATTTCGAAATACTAAATTTTAAACAATTTCAGTGGAAAAATATTGCAAATATCAGCAAAATTCCGAATATCTACACAATGTTAAAGTGGCTATTTGTTTTCATCAAATTAAACCCCTTGAAATAATGTCTGTCTACAATTGACAACCTCGTAAAGAAACTTTCATCAAAACGTCTTCTTTTGTTGAAATGTAGAAATGTCTCAAAAGCAGCTTTCCTTAATTACAAGACCTTCAACTTAACCACTTGCACTCTGCTGCACTTCGATTAATATCTTTCAATTGATTGTCTTTCTTTTATAAAAAAAATTGCAATTAAAAAATACAACAACTATGCTATCAGTACAAATTCGTCAGAATTTTGCCAAGGTCCACATACCAAGAGTAGTATCGCAAATAAAAGCAATAATGAAATCAGTATCGTTCAACTAAGAAATAAACGAAGGTGTGGCTCAACGTCGTTCAGACCCTGATAAAGTTCGTATATCGATATGATAATACACTTGAGCCTCAAAGACACCGATGTGCAAATAATAAAGATTATGCGAAACACACATTATAAATGTTTTATGTTAAGGAAGAAGAAGAGATAGGCAATAATGCTTAATGGAGAAACAAATATTGAACAAGAAAACTTCAAAAATGTTCGCGATTATGGATCTGAGTAGTTGGACTTAGGCCGATATTGTTATTTTAATTATTTGAATAGAATTATTTTTTTTTGCTTGGTTGGAAAAATCGATGGCTATTTGAAATTACAACTCTACAGGGTTGCCTAAAAAATATATTCTAAAAATATTAGTGATTTATGCATGTTTTTTAAATATCCACATTTAAGTTTTAGGCGACAAAAACCATTTTTCTGAATAATTACAGAAAAAAATCCAGCAGATTATAAAATTAGAGCTAGAAATGTAATGACGCATGCATCGTCGTTATGAAAGTTTGCATCGCAGAGTGCCCAAAAATAAAGGGGGAAAGTTCCCCCGTCCTTTTCCACACATTTGAACTTTTTCGGATTAAGATCCTTGCAATCCTTACATTTCAGATATAAAGCGTCCTCGATAATACTATAAACAATCTGAGGATTATTTTGATCAATTTTCTTAAGGCTCAAGTCAGCTACCAAAGCTGCTTTTTTGGTCCATTTTACAAAATATAATTAAAAATCCCCTTTAACGGGATCTTAGCAAGTCAAAATATTCTAAAAAATATATTTGGCATATGCAGGGTGTGATGAAAAACCTGCAACCAACTTCAGACTGCTGTCATTTCTAAGCCACTCGTCCGACAGTTGTTAAAATTATTTCAGTGACAGCTCATTATATTGTTTACAAGCGTACAAAAGCGTTTTGGTGAGAATTTTTTAGAAAAAAAGTTATTCGTGATGGAATTCAAGCGTGGATGGAAGAAAACAGCAACATCAGCAGAAATTGTTCGAAAAGTAAAGAAGCGACTATACCAAATCGTGGACCTACACATGCAATGTTTCGCAAAAGGAGCTAGAACCCATTATGACCTACAAATACCAATTTTCAGACAAATCCGTGAAAAAATGTGGCAAAAATCATCAAATTACCGAACCTCGGGACGTACCGTTATATGGGGACTATACCAAATCATGGACCCATACATGCAATGTTTCGCCACCGGAGCTGGAACCCATTATGACCAACAAATACCAATTTTTAGACAAATCCGTGAAAAATGTGGTAAAAATCATCAAATTACCGAATATCGGAAGGTACCTTTATATAGGGGGCTATACCAAAACGTGGACCTATACATGCAATGTTTTGCCACACGCACAGCCACCCGTTATGACCTACAAATACCAATTTTCAGACAAATCCGTGAAAAAAATGTGGCATAAATCATCAAAATACCGAATATCTGTAGGTACTGTTATATGGGGACTATACCAGAACGTGGACCGATATATCTAATTTTCAATACCAACCATCCTAGACACAATACAAATTGCTCTGCGCTCTACGTCAAATAATGTGGGCTGTATCGTGATTTCAACAGACAGACAGACGGACAAATCGACTTAGAATTTTATGCTGATTATGAATTTATATACTTTATGGGTCTACGCCGAATATTTAATGACAGAGTTAATATACCCTCCTTTCCAAGGTGGAGGGTATAAAAAGCTAAAGAGTTGCTTTGCTTGGCCGAAAGTGGTAAACTGCCGTATTTGGTTTTCTCCGATGAGAAAACATTCGTTGTCCAGCAGTTTGTAAACAAACAAAGAGGTCGGCTGAAAATGTGCACCTTCGTTTGGCCACCAGAACTCAAGCACCGGCCATGGTGATGGTGTGGGCCGCAATAACAGCCGATGGTCGCTCTCCGCTCGTATTAATCCACCGTGGCGGCATCAGAATTAATGCCGAATATTTTCGCAAAAATAATATTCTGGAGGGTGTATTAAGGCCTTGGACACGCAACCATTTTGGCCGCAGACCTTGAACATTCAGCACCATCGCACTCAATAGGCGCCACCCAAGAATGGTTACAAAAAAGGTTCCTCACTTTATTTCCGCGCACTTCTGTGTCTGCAGTATTATGGAAAGCAAGGTTGGCACTAAAAACTACCAAAGTGTTAATCTCCTCAAGCAAGCGCTTCGCCGGGAATGGGCCAAAATACCGCAGAGCAATATTCGGGCAGCGTGTGACGGTGATTTCCCTTGAAGACCATAATTCGTGCCAATTCGAACAAATCATAAAATTTGATGCTATTTCCGACATTTTTTGCTTTCATTCAATAAAATTTAAAAAAATGTAAAAATTATTTAATTTGACTTTGTTGCAGTTTTTTATCTCACCCTGTAGTTCTTCTTTAAAGGGAAGGCATTCTGAAGCTCTTATGTAATATTCATATTCATTCAATAAAATTTAAAAAAATATATTCATTCAATTACATTTTAAAAGAATGTAAAAATTATGGCGTTTGACTTTGCTGCAGTTTTTCATCTCACCCTGTATATGGGAGCTATAGATATATCCGAACTGATTTCGATCAAATTTGGCATACTTATTACACGTATGGTGCACAATAAAAGAGCAAATCGGACGAAGATATATGGGAGCTATATCTAAATTCTGGCCGATTATCTGCAATTTCAATAGGGTTCGTCCTTGGGTTAAACCAATGACTTGTGTAAAATTTCATCTGTATCGGGCAATAAATGCAACCTGTACTCTTATTACAAAAGCACATGGACGGACGGACATGAACAAATCGACTCAGAATGTGATTCTATGCAGATCATCAAAAGGAACTATGGGTCTATCTCGTTTCCTTTTGCCTGTTACAAACAAATGCACAAAGACATAATACACTGACAACCTTGTGGTGTAGGATTTTAAAAAATCGCCGCATCTATTTAGGTTACTTTCCGATGTAAACTCTCAAAAAACCAATACATGCGTAATCTATTTTTAGCTTTACTTTCATAATCTACTGAAAATTTCTGATTATAATTGTTTTTGTGTTACATAGTGTTATCAATAAAAAAAAATAATAATTCATACATTCAAATAATTAATGAAGTACTAATTCTTTTTCTTTGAATTTTAAAGCTTTTTTTCGTTTTATTTCAATTAAACATAACATAATTTCCTGGTTCTTAATCTAAATCGTATAATTCATGAATAGCTAATATTTACACTAATTTCGTTTGGATGGTATAATATTTATATAATATTTATATAATAATAACAAGAACATTACTGATTATAAAATATTTGTTAAATTTATAAGTCGTTGGCATATAATTCTTAAATGGCTATAAATTAATTTCATACATTTTGCGGTTCTTAACACAAAAAGAGGTTTACAATAGTGGTTGTTATAAAAACAATAAAAAGGGAACATTATGGAGAGGAGAGGGGGTGGGGAAACATTTTATCACATATGGCTGTAAAGTACTTTACAATAGTGGTAATCTAAAAGAAAAATATTTATGCAACAAGATAAACAAAATAATCAATAAACAACAACCATAACTTGTCAAAGAGAGGGGGTAATTTTACAAAATAAAATTTGAAATGAAGTCCGTACATGTCTCGTCTGTACAGAGTTTTATAAAAAAAATATAAATGGTAAAATTCAATAAAAACAGTATTAATTAAAAACATTACTAATGGGTATCTTAAAGCTTATAATAATAGTACATATTTAAGGAAAATACTTTATAAGTACAAACATTACTCTCTTTAAGAATTTGAGTCCTTTTTCTCTGTGTATATGAAATACACTACAGTTTTTACATGATTTCGAAAAAAGGACAAAACACGAATAAAATAAAAAAGGAGTCTAGATGAAATTTAAGGTCTATAAAATCATTTTAGAATTGAGCACTGGAAATTGAAGTTGTGGTTCTCGAGAATTTTGGCGTTGACTTGAAACTAAAGGTCTTCTATGAACTAAAAAAAGCTCATGAAGGTCCTACGTGAATATTTTAAAAAGCATTTCCTAAAGATAAAATGCCTTATTTGAGGTTGGAAGGAGCCATTCATGGATAGAAGACCTTCGCAAGACTCCTTTTAAGGATTCTCTGATAGAGGGCTTGAATTTACTAAGGTCAGCTAAAGATAGAAGTATTTAAAAATGTCTGATGAATGATTGTTTTAAGGCCATCTAATGGAAGATTTTCAAATCGATTAAAAAGACCTCTTGAAGATATCTTGAGAAATTTGTGGAGGTCTCCTTTTGGGGATTTTCCGATAAAGGGCTTGATTTTACTAAGGTCAGCTAAATATGGAGTTTTTTTAAATGTTTGATGAGAGACTGTCTTAAGGGCTTCTAATGGAAGATATTCAAATCTATTAGAAAGACCTCTTAAAGGAGCCTTGAGAGATTTCTGGTAGTAGAAAATTGTAACCTATTGATAATCTTTTTTAAGGAAGACCTCCAGAAAGTCGTTTTTAGAAAACGTGGAATGGAAAACCTTTAAAATATATTTTCTAAAAGAGGGTTTACTAAAGCAGTGTTTAGCTTTACTAAGGTCATCTGAAGATAGAAGTATTTTAAAATGCCTTGTGTTGAATGACCGTTCCAAGGCCTTCTAATGGAAGATTTTTAAATCTATTACAAAGACCTCTTGAAGACCCCTTTAGAGATTTCTGATTGTATAAAATTCTAAAAATTCTGTAGCAAACATTCGGCAATTTGTCAGTCCATGGATGATCAAATCATTTAGAAAAGGTTCTAGCTCGATAGAAGAACTTGTGAAGGTCTTTATTTACATATGCGTCTTTAATCTATTCTCAGAAGACCTTGGAGAGGCTTCTGATTGTAGAAAATTCTATAGCAAACCTTCAGGAATTTTTTAGTCCGTGGAAGATCAAGCCATTCCGAAAAGCTTCTAGCTCTATAGAAGAACTTGTGAAAATTTTTCTTCACATATGGGTCTTCAAGCTATTTTCAGAAGACCTTGGAGAGGCTAATGACTGTAGAAAATTCGAAGGAGGTATAGCAGATCTTCAGGTATTTCTTAGTCCGTGGAAGATCAAGTCGTTTAGAAGAGCTTCTAGGTCTATAGAAAAAGTGGTGAAGTGGTCTTTAACCTATTCTCATAAGACCTTGGATAGGCTTCTGACTGTAGACAATTCTATGAAGGTATAGCAGACCTCCAGATATTTTTTGGATCAAGCCTGCCTAAAGTCCTCTATCTAAAGATGAATTTATCTAAGGTCTTTATTTACATAGGGGTCTATTATCGAGGGATAATAGCATTTTGCAAACTATTTCGCAAGGGGGCCAACTAGGAAAAAAATTAACTTTTCCAAGAAAAATATACAAAAACTGGTAGAAAATTAGCCATATCGGAGTAAATTCCTTCTTTAAATGGGATTCCATGTGTAGAATTTTCAAAGGGTTTTCAAAAGATGGAAGGCGTTAAAAATGTCTTTCGTGGCTAATGGCAATCAAGAGAAATTTTATGACAAGAAACGATGTTTTCCATGGCTTAAAGGCTTTTCCAATGACCTTTAATGCAAAAGAGTCTTTTATAAAGATATTCAATGGTAAGGAGACCTTCATAAGGTCCTTTTTGGGAAAGGGACATGCAAAAGATAATTTATAACTAAAAGGCATTAAATTTTCTTTTATAACTACAACAGCTCCAATAGGATTTCATTATCTAGAACACATTTAAATTGTCTTCTATAACTAAACGACTTTCAAAAGTTCCTAAATTAGGAGTAGTCTTTGGCCTTATATAAATTGAAGAACCTAAACATCTCTTCTATAACTAGAAGATTTCGAAAAGTTTGCCATGTGATAAAGCCATCAAAGTGCCGTCTATGACAAGGAGACCCCTCAAAAGGTTGAATAAATTCTAATGACTTTCTGAGACCTTCGAAAGACCTCTATGGATCTCAAAGGAACTTTTTGGGCATATGTGACCCAAATACCTTCAAAAGTGTTAATTTTATCATTTCATAGATCTTCAAGACGAGAAGACTTTCATAAGATCTTCTTTCCCGTGAAAATATTCTCTATGAACAAAAGACCATCCAGAGGTCATATATGGCTAGAAGATCCTGAGATAAACCTTACAATAAAAGAATACATTTTCAAAATTGCTCTAAAATAGATTTAAAATTCAGCCACAACTCTTTTCTATTTCCTTAAATATCTGACTGTCCTTGAAAATCTGTGTCAGAAAAAACACATTTCGAATAGTGGTCTGACAATGCTCCAGTCCTGTTTTGTTTTTCTTAATTCTATAGAACGTCTTTAGAATATATTATATCCTATTAGGAAACTTTTGAAAATCTGATACTGTCATAAGACCTTCTATCAAAAGACTTTTCGAAAGCTTTTTTTTGACTTCTTGATGTCTTTCTATCCGCAGGTGGCCCTATGAAGGTCTAATTTTTCTTTTGACAATTTCTAACCAATGAAGACATTTTGTAATTATGATACCATATCCTTTTCTTTAAAATCTATGCCTATCTATCTACAGGTGACCTTTCCAAAATAATTCGGCACTTTTTGGAACTCTTTCTCATTTTCTTAATTATCTGTCTAAGAAAATCTGGTTCATGAATTTATAGATGACATTTTCAATCCCTTTTCATTTTCTAGCACTTCCACTCAATCTCTTCTATAAGTCTGATTGTCTATCGATTGTATTTCTCATTTTATGTAAGTGAGGAGCACATTTACCACCTCTCGTCTTTAAGCCTTGACATTACGCAGTGAATGGGCCAGCATTGCAAATGTGGTGATAATAAACAAACTTCCAGGCACCGACGAGAGCATGCGATAACGTTCCTCTGTCATGGTCTTAGCTTGGCCACGATCCACCCAATCGAAACTGCGCTCCACAGCCTTTTTCCATTTGCCATAACGATGCTTGCGTTCCTCCTCGGTACTCGTCGGCAGGAAGGTGTCATAGTAAATGTTGTCATAGTGTCTCTTTTCAGGATCAAATTTACACAGCTCCACACCTTCGGCCTGGGCAGCACACATGGCCGCACCAAATGCCGTTGAATCCAGCAGCTGGGAACGGAAGACTGGGACACCGGCCGTATCGGCCTGTAATTGCATTAGCAAATTGTTCGACGACAAAGCACCATCGGCATGGAGCTTATTGAACTTGAAACCACCCTCCTTGTACATACATTCCAAAATGTCACGCGACTGAAAACAGATGGCCTCCAGGGCGGCTCTCACCACATGATGTTTGGTGGAGAATTGTGTCAAACCTATGAGCATACCACGGGCATCCTTGCGCCAATAGGGGGCATAGAGACCGGTAAAGGCGGGTACAAAATACACATCACCCGTGGTCTGTACTGCCTCGGCATATTTCTCTGCATCGGAGGCATTGGGCATTATGCGCACTTTATTCTGCAACCATTCCAAGGCATGACCCGCCACTGCCACTGCTCCCTCCAGAGCATAAATGGGCGGTGAATTTGGTCCCAATTTATAGGCAACTGTGGTGAGTAGACCACGCGAAGAGATGACATGGGTTGTACCCGTATTGCAGAGCAAGAAACAACCGGAACGATAGGTATTTTTCGTTTGTCCCGGTTTAATGCACATCTGTCCCAGCAGCGAGGCTTGTTGGTTGCCCAGAATACCACTAATGGGCATGCCATTCAGTACGGATCGTTCATCACAAATTTTACCATAGATTTCGGAACAGCTTCGAATTTCGGGCAGCATATCAACATGTATGGAGAAAGTTTTCAACATCATCGGATCCCATTCCAGACTTTCAATGTTCATAAGTAGGGTCCGGGAAGCGTTTGTAACATCTGTTATGTGCAGGGAACCTGGGGAAAAATTGAGAGATTTTAGTAAAAATATTTTGAGGGAGATGATTTTAAGAGGTAACCTGACGTCGTATAGAAATGAACTTCTGTGTATAGAAGAGCTCTAAGGGGTCTTTTATATATAGAAGATCTCTAAGGGGTCTTCTATTTAGAAAAGAACTTCAAAGGATCTTCCGTCTATAGAGAACCTCTAGAGGTTCTGTCCATAGAAGACCTCTAGAGGGTATTCTGTTCATAGAAGATTTTCTAACTATAGAAGACCTCTAGAGGATCTTTAATCTATAGAAGACCTCTAGAGGTTTTTCTATCTATAGAAGACCTATAGAGGCTCTTCTGTCTATAGAAGACCCCTAGAGGGTCTTCTGCCAATAGAAGACCTCTAGAGGGTCTTCTGTCTATAGAAGACCTCTAGAGGTTCTTCTGTCGATAAAAGACCTCTAGAGGGCATTCTGTCCATAGAATACTTCTAGAACGCCTTCTGACAATAGAAGACCTTTAGAGGGTATTCTGTCCATAAAAGACCTCTAGAGGGTATTCTGTACATAGAAGACTTCTAGAGCGTCTCCTGACAATAGAAGGCCTTTAGAGGGTATTCTGTCCATAGAAGATTTCTAGAGGGTCTTCTGACCGTAGAAGACCTATAGAGGTTTTTATATCTATATAAGACTTCTAGAGGATCTTCTATCGATAGGTCTCTTATAGGGTCTTCTGTCTATAGAAGACCTCTAGAGGCTCTTCTTTCTATAGAAGACCTCTAGAGGCTCTTCTATCTATAGAAGACCTCTAGAGGCTCTTCTATCTATAGAAGACCTCTAGAGGCTCTTCTATCTATAGAAGACCTCTAGAGGCTCTTCTATCTAGAGAAAATCTATAGAGGGTCATCTTTAGAGGGCTGTCTGTCTGTAGAAGACTCCTGGAGAATCTATAGAAGAACTCTAGTGGGTCTTCTAATTATAGAAGACCTCTAGGGGGTCTTCTGTCTATAGAAGATCTTGCATCTATTGAAACCTCTAGAGAATCTTGTATCAATAGAAGTCATCCAGAAGGTCTTCTATATATTCCAGACCTCTAAAAATATTATTAAAAAAATTTGAGTACTCACCCTTTGTTAAATTCCACACAATCCAACTGTCAATGGTACCGGCTTTGCAGCGCTTCTCACGACATGCCTTCCTCACGGCCGGTACATTATCCTTGAGCCAACGTATTTTCAATGCCGAAAAATACGGTGAAATCGGTAGACCGACTATATTTTTAAAATGATTCTTATTCTGCTCGGGCACCTTAGCCAAAATCTGATCCACGGTGCTGGTGGTGCGTATGTCATTCCAAACGATGGCATTGTAGAGAGGCTTACCCGTCATGCTGTCCCACACCACTGTCGTCTCACGTTGATTTGTAATGCCTATCGTGTAGATGTCCTCCTTGCGATAACCCAAGGCAGGCAGTTTACTAACCGCCACTTCGGCACAACGATAAATGTTATTGATAATGGCCACCGGATCCTGTTCGAACCAGCCATCTTTGACGCTGATCATTTGTTTCTCTATGCGATGAGCGGCGATTTCTTTGAATTCCGGTGTGGTGTAAATCGAGAAACTTACCACATTGGTGCCCTCATCGATGACACCCACCAGCCGGTTGATGCTCAGTGATGTTTTACGAAAATCGCCCATGCGGCGAAAGGGCACCTCGGCACTGGAGCCGGGGGTGGTGGGTATGTTTTTACCTTCAGTCATGTCGTCGTTGATGTCCTCTAAATCTTTAGCGTCGTATACTAAATTGTCGATGTTGTTATAGTGCGTCGGCGTTGACGTTGCTGTCGTCTCTAAAATGGGAAAATGGTAGGAAAGGGGTTAGGATATTTGTCTTTTTTTCTTTTTTTTTTTCGTGCAGATCATTAAAAGCTAAGTCGTCACAACTTATGGCCTAAGGTAATATTTGACCTTAAAATTAATGCGCGTGTTTTTTTCCGTTGCTTTGTTTTTGTCGGCAGTTTTGTTTTAAGCTTGTTTGTTTTGTTTTTATTTTTTCACAATTTTTTTTTTTCGTTTTGCTTTTATTTTTGTTTACTTCACTTTGAACGAGCCCCTTATTTTTGTGGCGGGTAAAAAAAAACTCGTTCCAGCGTTTTTTGTTGCATCTTCTTTTTTACCGTCTAGACAAGCAGAGCCATTAAATAACTCAGAAAAAAAACAGGTGAATACTGAGAGGGTACTTAGAAGTACACACATACAAATGGATTTCAAGTTTTCACTGAATGGCATTTTTGGGAGAAGCAATGCATTGGCAAGTTTTCAAGATGTATAGAACCGATAGAGGACCAGTATATCGACTATGGATCCAGTATGATAGAAACATTTTTAGAGAAAGGAAAAAGGTATCTGCCAGAGCTCGAAGGTATCTGCCAGAGAATATATATTACTACAAGAACGAATTTTACAGATCTGAAAATATAAGTCTTATCAGAGATCCCCCAGAGGGCTCTATAGGTTTTCTGCAGCTAGGAGACGTTCTAAAGACCTAAAAATAAAAGATGAGAATGATACAGACATCTTCTAGAGGAGACTCAATCGAAAGAAGACATTATAGAGATCGCTCAAAGGTATGTACCGAAAGACCTTCGAGTTAGGAAGCCCTGAATACATCTAAAGATAGGAGATTTCCAACAGATCACTTAAAACAAAAAACCATCCAGGGATCTTTTCGAGGACGATATAGATAGAAGACTTTTGGAAATCGTTCATATATATCTTCTAAATGTCTTCCGCAACTGGGAGATTTCCCAGAGATCTTAATGTAGAAGACCACCTCCCCCCGCCCTCCGTGAAGACCTTTTTTATAAAGAGAAACTTAAACAGGTCTTCTATAGATTGCAAACATTGTAACGGTCTTCTATTGGTAGAATAGATTTCAGATACCTTTTTCGTATAAAATATCTTTAAGAAGCCCCTTTAGAGACCTACCACAGATGTGAGTGTTTTCCGAGAGCTTCTGCAAATAGGAGAACTCACAGAAAGCAATGTGGAAGGAAGACCAGTGTAATACATTTAATGGATAGGAGACCTCCTACATGTCTTCGACAGACAAAAGACTCACCCGATAGCTTATGTAGATAGAATTTATAAAAATCGTAATAGATGGGATAACTCCCAAAGATTATAGATAAAAGACCTCCCAGAGTTCTCTACAAATATGACAACATACAGAGGTATTCTGAAATTTGAGGTTTTCCAAAGATCTCCAATAGAAATGTTTCGTATTACAACTATAAAAAAGTAATATTGGATCTTCAGGGGAGAGGATTTCCGGAGAACTTTTAAGTATAGGAAATGTTCCAAAATCTTCTATAAACAGAGAATCCTGTCTGAGACTTTATAAAAAAAAAACCCACCCAGAAATATTCTAAGGATATAAGATATTTTGTAGATAGGAAGGACATCTTACAAGAAATAGCAGAATCTCCAGCCATATTCTTTAGTTGGAAGACTTGGAGATTTTTTGTAGATAGGAGAACATTCGAAGGTCTTCATTCTTCTTCTTCTAGGAGATTCTTCCAGAAATGTTCAAAGATCTACTACAGTTAGGAGAACTTTTAAATATCTTACAAAGATAGGAGTCCGGATATAATTAAGAGAACTTTTACAGATCTTCTGTATATAGGATTAATTCTGTAAATAATGGACCTTCTAGAGATCTTCTGCATAAATTCTACAGTTGAGGGCCTTCTATAGAAAGGGTATCTTATAGAATATTTCTCTGAATAGAAAATCTTCTAAAAATAAGAGGCTTTCCAAAGATCCTTTTTAGATAAAAAAAAATTAACTACTAGAACTTCCAGATTTCCTCAATAAATGGAGGAGAGAAAAAACTCTACGACAAGAAAAAAGAGATGCGTCGGCCCAAACTATAGACTTTGTGGGACCATATTTGCTTCGCTGAGTGGTTGCATCGGCAATCGACAAATATGACCACCGCCTTTATAGAAAAATAATCTAAACTACTAGACCTTCCAGATTTCTTCAGTAGATAGGAGGCCGTCAAGCGGCGAGAGTTTTATATGGAAAGAAACCAGTACTCCCAGAGGACGTCTTATACGAGGAGACCTTCATTTCGAAGCCCTTTGAGAAGTTTTCTATTGCTTGAAGGCCTTCACAAGGGGTTCTGTTGGTACAAGAATGTCCTATCCCTATAAGATCTGTAGGATTGTCCTAACACCATGAGATCTTCTAGATCCCATATTTTCTAGAAGAACTTCGAAGGGTCTTATATTTCTTGAGGGCCTTGAGAGGTCATCGGGAAACTAGAACGAAGTTGTAGGCTGCAAAAACGACTTGAATCGGATATCAATTGAAAAAAGGTTTAAAGAGCTATTATTATATAGCTTCGAGAGATTTTCTATTGATCGATGGTCTCCCTCAGATCTTCTATTTCTAGAAGCCTTCGGAAAGCAAATTTTTTGTACGGCCTTCGTTTGCCAGAAAACCTTAGAAAGGAATTTTGTTACAAGAAAATCTAAGATGGATATTCCGATTTCCTATTGTTCGAATGTCTCCATGAGATCTTCTATTACAAAAAGCCCTTCGAGAGGTAATATTTGCCAGAAGAGGCCTCCGTTTGCCAGAAGACCTTAGAGAGGCATTTTGTTGCAAGAAAATCTAAGATAGATATTCTGTTGTTTGAAGACCCTTGAGGAATTACCAATCTCTAAACCTTCTCGAGACTTTTTTTTTCTGAAAGAGTCATATATTGCACGTGGACCCTGAGAGTTCGTCTACAGATTAGAAGGCTTTCAAGAGGTTTTCTCTTGCTAGAAGTGCTTGAAGATGTTAGCACATTGAATGAAATCTTAGAGAGCTATTCTTATATTGCTCGAGAGCATCGAAAGGTCTCCTATTGCTGCAAAAAATTTCGAGAGGCATAATATAGCTAAAACCCTTTTCATAGAACTTATATTGCTTAAAGTCTTTGGAGAAGTTTTATATTGCTAGTAGACTTTGTAAGGTCATATCTTACTAATAGATTATCGAGGTGATTAGAGTTTTAAGAGTCTTTTTAGAAGACTTTTATTATTATTTTATTGCTCAAAGGCACTCCGGAGGTCTTCAATTGCTAGGAGTGCTTAGAAAAGCCTTCTACTGCCAGATATCTTCGGGAAATTTTCTTTGAAAGATTTTCTATTAATAGAAGGTTCTGGAGAGGTCTTATCTTACCTCGAGTTGTCTACTAGAACGAGAATGTCTTCGAGAAGTCTTATTTGGGTAGTAGGGCTCTAAGGGTTCTTACTTTGATGAAGATCTCTGAGAAACCTAAAAGCCTTTTCAGAGAACTTATATTGCTTAAAGTCTTTGGAGGGGTTTTCTATTGCTAGTAGACTTTCTAAAGGTAATATCTTACTAATAGATCATCGAGGTGATTAGACGACTTTTAAGAGTCTTTTTAGAAGACTTTTATTAGTAAAAATCTTTTGAAAGGGTCCTATTATTGCTCAAAGGCACTCGAGAGATCTTCAATTGCTAGGAGTGCTTAAAAAGCCTTCTACTGCTAGAAAATCTTCGGGAGATTTTCTTTGAAAGGTTTTCTATTAATAGAAGGTTTTGGAGAGGTCTTATCTTACCTCGAGTTTTCTTCTAGAACGAGAATGTCTTCGAGAAGTCTTATTTGGGTAGTAGGGCTCTAAGGGTTCTTATTTTGATGAAGAGCTGAAGAAAAGATAGAAACCTATTACTAGACGATCTTTGGAGTTTTTCTTTCAGCTAAAATATTTAGAAGAGCCTTCTGATTCTAAAAGTGCTCCGTTTCCCCACGAAACATTATATATTGCTTTTAGGCCTTGAAATTTATTCATTTATTTTTTATTATTATTACAACATTTTTACAAAAGATCCTCTAGATTCTGTAAGATCTGTAAGAGATTTTTAAGAAAGAAGTCTTATGACCTTCGAAAACTCTTCTGTTTCTAAAAGACGTTTCGAATACTTTCTATCGATAGAAGCCGTTTTAAAGGATGAATATCTTTCAGTGCTGTTCTATTGAAAGTATGACTTTTAAAGGATATCTTCGTCTACAAGAACTTTCAGGGTTCTTTTGTATAAAGAAGGCCTCCAAAGATTTTCTTCATGAGTCTTTAAGTGATCCTTTATTGTAAAAAGTCATTCAAGACGTCATCTATTTCAAAAATACCTTCGAGAGGTTTTCTATTTTCAGAGGAGTCCTCCATAGAGCAACCGTTAAGGGTCTGAAAAATTGGTTTCCATGCTGGGAATATCAATTACACTGTTTTATCTATCAGATTCGTATGGGAAATATTCTGTTTTCACAACACCTGTTATGGGTTACCTTATGGTAGGTCTCCTATACCCAAATTCCACAAACAAATTTGAAATCTCTTAAAAAAATAATACTTTAAACACTGTAATTAGACGTCTGCCGTTCGGAAATTAATCAATTACCCGTACGAAAACAATTAGCCCCCCTCATAAACATTTAACACTTTCTTTGCGATAGAATTTTTTTTTGTTCAAAGTTCAATTATTCATAGATAAAAATAAATATAATTGGAATGTTGAATTTAAAATCACAAAGTACGCAATAGAACCGAAAATTGTAGAGTACAAAATAACAAAAAAACTCTAACTCTTCATGTTTTGTGACAAACACTTGTGAATTTTGCCAAATGAATATTAAAAAAATACAGAGAGATCGGCCCACATGCATACGTTGAGCCCCAAAAGATAAGAGACTCACATGGAATTCACTTGGAGTTGTTGTTGGTAGATTTTTTTTTTTTCAAAATAACACCAAAAAATGCAAGACAAAAATTTAAACCAGTTTTCAATTTGTTTTTGGCAAATTAAAAATGCAATATTTTAAAAAAGTCTCCAATAACAATGTTTCAAATGAATTAAACCAAAACTTCACTAATTTGACTGACCCACACCGCCTTCGTGGTCGCACTCGTTATTGACTTCCGAAACTTCCGAAATTGAAATCAATTTTTTTCGCTCAGTAACGATAAATGAAATACACACGTCTGTCTTGTCAAAGAGTTACGAAGTATCTGAGCATTACTCAAAAACCCAATATTGAAAGAGTCGAGGAAGGAAGAATGGCATGGAAAACAAGACTTTAGCTTTGTTTCGCTCGCTCTCTGGTCGCATTCAAAAATGTATTTGTATTGAGTAATAATTCAAATTCGAAAAAATATCAACGAAAACCGGCTGTCTGCTTGTATCGGCAATCGACAAATATGACCACCGCCATATACCCACATATACATACAACTATGTTATCAGGCCGACCATCAATAAGTGGCTTCTGCGTAGGGAGAGAGAGAGACTGTGTTTGTTCGCCGCCGTTTCGGAAACGAGCCCTCTATCAGAAGCGTATTGTGTGTGTGTACATATTGATTTAGTTTTGTAAGTAATAGGGGTTAATGTATAGAAGCCAGAGGTTGGACAGTGATCTTCAAAAGATCGAGATCTACGGACTATGGAAGACTATGGAAGAGTGCTCAAAGATTACGAGTTTACCTTCCACTAGTTTGTTTTATGTGGGAAAGCTTACGAGTTAACTCTGTTTGAAATGTTAAAGTGGAAGTCCTATTTCACTCTCAGAGTAAGAGTAACTCTGAGAGTGAAATCGAGAAACGGTAAATGTAAGGGACTGGTTCAGTAAAATCTGCTCGATTGGAGCGTATTTTACTCACACTCACAAAAGCTCAAAACATACTGCATAACAAACGAGTGTATGCTAGGTTTCCTCGTTTTTACTCGCAGTAGTACTATCATTCGGATTCGAAAGTTTTACTCTCTACTCGAATTTGAGTGAGCATTTCGGAAGCCACAAAATATCTGTAAAAAGTCTTCCAACAGAGGAATATCCCTGAAATGATACTAGGACTGTAAAATATCTCTACATAAAGAATGTATTTTCGGAAAGTCGGAAAGTCTCGCGCATTTTGAGCTCATTTTACTCACACATGAAACGCGCAAAGCATGCTCGGCCTTATTAGAGTGGCATAGAAAAAATGCTCGATTTCTTCTATAATGTGTTCGCTAATAGAAGATCTACAGTTGGTCTCCTTTTCAGAAAACCTAGGAAATATCTCTTTTTTAAAAGACCTCTGAATGCTATTTTGTGTTGTTGAAACTCTATGGAAAAAGACCTCTAGATGTACTTATTTTTAGAGAAGACCACTTAAAGATATTTTATTTCTAGAAGTTCACGAGAATCTTCGTTTATTGAGGTAGACTTCGGAAGGGTCTCCTAGAAAGAAAAAAATATGGTCTTCTTTAAGGAACCCTTATGAAGATCTCCTAATTAGAAGACCTTTAAAAGGTGAACTATTTTCTACTGATAGAGGACCATGCAGCACATCCGGAGGTCTGTCACATATTTAAGGCCTCCCAAAGGAATTATATATTTCATTTTTTTCTAGAAGACTTCAAATTTCTCCTGAAGATTCCTGAATGTTTTCTTTTCCTAGAAGATTTCCTGTTCTTTCTTTGTGAGAAAAGACTCAGAAAAATTTTGAACTCATTTTACTCCCACAACGCATTAGAGTGGCATAGAAAAAATGCTCGATTTCTTCTAAAATGTGTTCGCTTATAGAAGACCTACAGTTGGTCTTCTTTTCAGAAAACCTAGGAAATATCCCTTTTTTAACAGACCTCTGAATGCCTCTAGATGTACTTTTTTTAGAGAAGACCACTTAAAGATATTTCATTTCTAGAAGTTCACTAGAAGGTTCGTTTATTTAGGCAGACCTCGGAAGGGTCTCCTAGAAAGAATAAAATATATGGTCTTCTTTAAGCAACCCTTATGAAGATCTGATAATTACAAGACATTTTGTGAAGAGAAATTTTTTCTACTTATAGAGGACCATGTAGCATATCCGGAGGTCTGTTACATATTTAAGGCCTCTCAAAGGAATTACATATATTTCTTTTTTTTAGAAGACTTAAAATTTCTCCTGAAGATTTCCTGAAAGTTTTCTTTTTCTAGAGGAGTTCCTGCTCTTTCTTTATGTGAAATGACTCAGAAAAATCTTTTTAGAAGAGTCCTCTGAAGACCTACTGAAAGGCCTTTTAGACACAGGAGGCCTCTGAAAGATCTTCCAGACATAAAAGGTCAAAGAAGACCTGTAACATAGCCTATGGCCACATAGGATAAGACTGTGTATGTTAAAGGGGTTTCTTGCTACAGAAGACCCGCTATAACATCTATTAACCACGGAAGACCGAGAACTTTAAAAGGTCTTCTGGCTCTAGAAGAGTTGTAAAATATCTCCTAGATAGAGAAGAGCTGTAAAAAATTTTCAGGTACAGAAGACCTAACTGCGGAAGACCTGCAAAATGTCTTCCAGCCATAGGTTACCTGTCAAATGACTTCTTGCTAGATATAACCTGTAAGAAGGTTCTAGTCATAGTAAATCTGTAAAAAAAAACACATATAAGACCCATTAGGGTTCATCTATCTAAAGAAGCTCTGAAAAGATTCTAATTGTAGAAGATCGCTGTAAAGTCTTATCTCAATGGGGGATCTCTCAAAGGTTGTCTTTTACCAAAAACGATCTCTGAAGGGTCTTATATGCATTGAAGACGGTTCAAGGTTTTTTCTCTACTGGAGAACATTTCCATCCCGACATTTATATTTTTTTCATTGAAGACTCTGACGAGCCTTCCATAAGGATGCTAAAGTAACTTTTTAGGAATCTAGGACCTGTAAAGGCTAGTATATATAAAAAAGTCCTATAAAAATCCTTGTTTTTTTTCAAAAGATTAAATGCAGTCTTTCTTAGGCAGACCAACTAAGAACTTGTTTCCCCAGAGAGCTCATAAACCTCGTTTATCTTCAAAAGTATCTCTTTTATCTTCAAAAGCATCTCTTTTATCTTCAAAAGGAATCCTGTCAATATACCTCTGAAAAGCTTCTATGTACAGGATACCTCTATAAACTATACCCACATTTAATATTTTTGAGAGAAGTTTATCTACCCACAAAGAACCCGAAATATCATATTTCAGCTGAATTGCTAGGAAATTTAAAATACCGAAATTCGGAGGTAGCTGGAGGCTATACCAAAAAGTAATCCCACATTGAATTTTTTGTGCAAGAATTTAAAATACATTCAAAGAGACCAACATTTGAAATTACAGCGGATTTTGTGGGAGTTTAAGGCCGAAACTTTCAAAATACCAAAAAAAAAACGGGGAGGTATCGGTTAACGGGTTCCGGTTTATTCCATCTTCGTCTATCTACAGAAAACTTTTTTCTAAAGGTCATGTAATTATAGAACTAGCAAAATTACGTTAATTTCGACCTTTTATATCCTCCACCTTGTGAAAACTTAACTTATGACCAGATCGACCACCCTCAATACCCCTTAAACTTTGAAAGTTTAATTGTCTGAAAACTACAAAGAACCCGAAACATCAAAATTCAGTTGAATTGCGAGGAAATTTAAAATACCGAAATTCGGATGTATCTGTAGGCTATACCAAAAAGTAGACTCACATTGAATATTTTATGCAAGGATTTGAAGTACATTCAATAAGCTAAAATATCAAATTACATCGGGATATACACATTCTAATATCTAAGAAGCCATAATATCAATTTTCTGCGGATTTTGTGGGAATTTAAGGCCGAAACTTTCAAAATACCAAAAAAAAAAAAAACGAGGAGGTATCGATTAGTGAGTTCCGGTTTATAGGATATGGGCATAAACGTCGACAGATTTATTCAATTTGCAATACCAAATAGCCCGAAAACCTTAAAAATGCCAAAAAAAAACAGGATGTACCGGATTATGGGAGCTGCGCCTAAAAGTGGCCCGATTTATTCCATTTTTCCCACACATCTTTGGAATATCAATGGATATGAAACATTACAAAATTATAGCCTTAAAAATCCGAACTCCATTATTATGTAGGCAGTGGCACAGATATAAATGCGAACTTGGCTAAATCGATATAATTTTTACGCTGATCATGAATATATATATATAGTATATTATTTCAAGCTCTTTCTAATGGAATGTCAAAAATATGGAGGGCGAAAATTGGAATATATGTATGGAAGGTTTTTTGAATGACCTCCTATATACAGAGAACCCCCCAAAAACCCTCATTACTTTCCCTTATCGCCCATATTTGTGTGGGTCGTAACCCTCCATCCCTTGTGCCCCACTGTAAAATTCTTTTTTTTTCTTGGACATTGATCATATTGATATTTAATAATAGTGAACAAAAAAAAACTACAGAAACAACAGCATTATCAACAACTAATGAAACATCGTTCGGTGAGTGATAAAAAAAAGAACATTGTTATCGAACAAGTAAATTGATATGTTCACAAACACAAACACACCCATACATATACATACACATACATATATGAGAATGTTTGTCCCTAAATAACAGATAATACCACATAGTTTTTGTTTCGATTATTTTCCAAAATTCTCCTTTTGGTTGCTTACTGACCACCGATTTTTTTTTACTTTCACTGGCTGAGTGACCAACTGACTGACTGGGTGTCTGACTGATAACAGACCTTGTGCTTGAACTGTATGAAGTTCCAGTGGTGAGGATGATGATGATGACGATGAAGTCACAACATCAGTCATCAGTCACTATCTTTCTGGGTATCAAGTGCTTTCATTCACACGCCGGCCCCAGGGTTTGATGGATTTGGCAACAATGACAAATTATGTGTTCAGAGTGTTAAAATTTAAAAAAAGTAAGGCGCAAAAATGTTGAAGAATATTTGATAAGGATGCCCCCTCTGCAATTGAGAGGCATTCCGCTCTCAATCAATTGTGAAAATTTCAGCATTCGAGGAGATTTGGTGGTATAAATAATAATGGTATTAAATTTTGAATTAACATAAACTATTTGTGGAACTGATAAGAATGACAAATTTGAGACCATTATGCGAGGGCAATGAACAATGAACATTTATTCATCTTCAATATTAGATCCAGTGTCTATAATTCGAAGGGAATCGGTCTTCGCGATGAAATATGCTCATAACTCCTTAAATATTGACATTTCGGGGTTTTTAGTATCATTTTAATTGCAGATATTTAAAGAAGAAAATAGCTAAACAGTATCAGACGGTTTTGAGGACAGATGTATACGCTCAGTCAATTTTCGATTATTTAAATATATTTTGAGTTCTGTTATGATTATTCAAACTGTTGACCCTCTATGGAGTAGGTTCCGAAGGAATCTACGTATCGGGCCTAAATAAATATGATATAAATACAAATAGGTTTGGACTGATCTCTATTGGTCCGATCTCTACCATCTTCACAGCAGATCTTGTTTTAGTTAAAATAATGGGATGTGTGAAATATGAGGAGAAACGGGTGCTTATTTCGGATTTTATATTCGTTTTGGTTATTCAAAACTTTGACCCTTTGTGGGGAATGGTCCGATCTCTACCATCTTTACAACAGATCTTGTGTTGAAGGAAATACTGAGATGTACCAAGTCTGAATGAAATCGGATGTTAATTTCGCGTTTTATGAGCTTCATGGAAATTCAAAACTTTGATCCTTTGTGGGGGAGGTACCAGAAGGAATGGTCTACTATCTTTAAAATAGATCTTGGTTTAATGGAAATATTGGGATGTGCCAAGTCTGAATGAAATCGGATGTTAATTTCGAATACGGACATTCAAAATTTTGACCCTTTGTGGGGGAAGTACCAGAAGGAATGGTCCGACCTCTACCACCTTTACAACAGATCTTGTGTTGATGGAAAAAATGAGATGTACCAAATCTGAATGGAATCGGATGTTAACTTCGCGTTTTATGAGCTTCATGGATATTTAAAATTTTGACCCTTTGTGGGGGAGGTACTAGAAGGAGTGGACCGATACGTTCCATCTTCACAGAAGATTTTCTGTTAGTAAAAATAATAGGATGTATGAAATATGAAGAGAAACGGGTGCTTATTTCGGATTTTGATTATTCAAAACTTTGACCCTTTGTGGGCGATGTACCAGAGGAAATGGTCCGATCTCTACCATATTTATAACAGATCTTGTGTTGATGGAAATATTGAGATGTGCCAAGTCTGAATGAAATCGGATGTTAATTTCGCGTTTTTGAGCTTCATTAATATTCAAAATTTTGACCCTTTGTGGGGGAGGTACAAGAAGGAGTAGACTGATATACTCCATCTTCACTCCAGACCTTGGGTTTATAAAAATATTATGATGTGCGTAATTTGAAGAAAATCGGAACTCTTACATTACATTTTATTGGAGTTATAATTATTTAAAATTTTAACCCTTTATGGGGGAGGAACTTGATGGAGTGGACCGATATTGTCCATTTTCACACCTGACCTAGCACTGATGCAAATATTAGGATTTGCAAAGTTGAAACAAAGTCGGTTTATCTTTTCTCTTTCTGTGCAGTAAAATATATATATTTTTTTAATTTATACCTATTGTGGGGTAGGGACCAGAAGGAGTGGACCAAAATTGCCCATCCCCGAACCCTTTTCAGGAGAGGGTCGTTTTTATCCATCTCCGAACTCGATCTTACAATGAAAGAATTATTATATCTTTCCAAATTTAGACAAAATCGTATACACCGTTCTCTCTTTCCGATCACTCTTTCTCTCTCTATCTCTCTCTCTCTCTGAGTAAAATTTGAGTGGTTTACGCCTTTGCTACGTCAATTTTTAAATTAAATTTACTTCGTATAGTTTAATTTCGAATTTTTAAAACTCAGCTAACCTAGGAAGGTTGATCTACCCTTTCTCTCCCTCTCTCTCTCTCCATATTTACCTGTGTAAATTGTGTGTAGTTTATGTCTTTGCTGCATAAATTTTTAAATTATTTTTATTCTCTCTAGTCCAATATCGAATTTTTAAAACTCTACTTACCTCAGGAGGTAAATATGTTCTTTATCTCTCTGAGTAAAGTGTGCGTGGTTTATGCCTTTGCTACATTAACTATTTAAATTATTTTTATTTCGTATAGTTAAATATAGATTTTAAACTCTGCTAAGCTCAGAAGGCAAATGCGATCTACTTTGTTGAAGCTTCCATGTTTCATTTCCTCCCTCTATCAAGTGTTTTTTTTTTTTTTTTTTTTTTTTTTTTTGAAAACAATTCAATTTGTCAGACAATTACAAAATAGATTATAAACACGACAGATTATCAACGATTACGTGTTTGATTATTTTTTGCCCCTCTGAACAAGTCACTCGGTGTATGAATGTAATTTACACAGAACAATTCTGAAGTGACGCCGTCTATTAACTGGAATCATTATTGCGAAAAATTTGCTGACAAGTTTCTACAACTAAACTTAAAGTAAATATTATTACGTTAGAAAAAAGAAATAGATGACCAGCTGACTACTTAGACTCGGCTAAGTTGAAAACTCCCGGGGAATATATATCTCATATTTCTAAAAATCATTTATGACAACCCGATTTTTGGGATTTTCGGACAAAAATAGTTGGACATCCCTACGGTCGCATTGAAAATGTAGAATTTCTAAAAAAATCACCTAATTCAGATAACCGATCTAGAGGAACTTATAAAATTATATGTTCAATATTTATACCCTACAGCACAAGGTGGTCAGGGTATTATGTCTTTGTGCATTTGTTTGTAACAGGCAGAAGGAAACGAGATAGACCCATAGTTCCTTTTGATGATCTGCATAGAGTCACATTCTGAGTCGATTTATGCATGTCCGGCGTCCGGCTGTCCGTCCGTCCGTCTGTCCGTCCGTCTGTCCATGTATTTTTGTAAACAAAGTACAGGTCGCATTTATAGCTCCCATATATATCTTCGTCCGATTTGCCTTTTATTGTGCACCAAACGTGTAATATAAACCCGAATTGTATGGAATTTTGCATATACACCCAAATTAGGTCTGAAAATATGTATGCCAAATTTGATCGTAATCGGTTCAGATATAGCTATAGCTCCCATATATATTGTTCATCCGATTTGTTATTTTTGTCCACCGCCGCCGTAATATGCACTCTGCAACAACAATATTTGGGGAAATATATCAAATGCAGCTCAGAAATACATTTGCTAAATTTTATCGAGATCGGTTCAGATTTGGATATAGCTCCCATATATAACTTCGTCCGATTTACTTTGGATTGTGCACCAAACGGCTAATATTTGCCCAAATTGGATGAAATTTGGCACTTACGACCGAATTGAGTCCAGAAGCTAGTATGTCAAATTTGAATGAAGATCGGTTCAGATGTAGCTATAGCTCCCATATATATTGCTCATCCGATTTGTCATATTTGTTACCCACAGCCGTAGTATGCACTCCGTAACAACGATATTCAGGGAAATATATCAAATACAGCTCAGAAATATCTTTGCCAAATTTTATCGAGATCGGTTCAGATTTGGATATAGCTCCCATATATATCTTTATCCGGTTTCAAATTAATTGTGCACCAAATGGGCAATACAATTCCGAATTTAAAAGATACAAATGCTTCGGCATATTTAGTCCTTTGAACTTTAAGTTATAATTATAATCATAGCGTGTATGATTGAATTCTCCCATAAAAACTTTTATTGTTATGTGGAGCTCTACTAAATTAGCAAAGTGGTGTAGGGTATCATAAAGTCGGCCCCGCCCGACTTTAATACTTTCTTTACTGGTTTTCCAAATAATTTGCCCTTTTGGGCATCTGATTATTTAATTAGCCCTTTATGAACCAGCGTAAAATACGGATAGTTTGTATTTCTACTACAGCAATTTTTAGTTTATCTTCACGGGTTTTAAAGACTTTCATCCATTGAGAGCCTAAAGAAGCTCTTCTATACAAAGAAGGTCTAATGGAAGTCTTTAGTCTCATGTCGAATTTGTTATATCCAAATCCTTCAGAACATCCTCTTTCCATAGAAGACATTATTAAAGGGTTCCACAGAATATGCTTCTATCCACAGAATATTCTTTGAAGACTTCTTGAAAGTCTGTTGTCTGTTGAAGACCTACTCCAAAATAAGCTTCAGAAGATCGGAAGATATACAAAATATGAGAAGATGTCAGACCTGGCTGTTTGTGGTCTTCTGTCAAAGAGTGACTTATAGAAAGATACCGACCCACAGAAGACCCTTAAAAGATTTTATATCCATTTTAGAATGATGGTTTTCTGTCTAAAGCTAATTCTTAAAAGAAGATTGACATATAAACTATCAGCAGAAGATATTTAATATACAGGGTGAGATAAAAAACCTGCAATAAAGTCAAACGCCGTAATTTTAACATTTTTTTGAAATTTTATTGAATGAAAGCAAAAAATGTCGGAAATAGCTTCAAATTTTAGAATAACTTTAGATTCGTTTGAATTGGTCACCTACGAATTATGACCTTCAAACAGCCAATGAAACCGTCACACGCTGCCCGAATGTTGCTCTGCGGTATTTTGGCCCATTCCCTGCGAACCGCTTGCTTGAGGTGATCGACACTTTGGTATTTTATACTGTCAACCTTGCTTTCCAAAATACTCCAGACACAATAGTCCAACGGATTGGTATCCGGATATTTTTGTGGCCATTGTGCGCTGGAAATAAAGCGAGGAACCTCATATTGTAACCATTCTTAGTTGGCGCGTGCTTAGTGAGTGCGATGGTGCTGAGTACTGTTGGAATTTCCAAAGTCTGTGGAGAAAATGTTTGCGTGCCCAAGGCTTTAATACACCCTCCAGAATATTTTCGCGATTATATTCGGCATTTATTCTGATGCCACAGTCGATTAATACGACCGAAGAGCAACCATCGGCTGTTATGGCGGCCCACACCATCACCATGGCCGGCGTTTGAGTTCTGGTGGCCCACCGAAGGTGCACATTTTAGCTAACCTCTTTGGCAAGTAAACATGATCATTTGTTTGTTTACAAACTGCTGGAAAACGAATGTTTTCTCATCGGAGACGGAGAAAACCAAATTCGGCAGTTCACCACTTTCGGCCAAGCGGCGCAACTCTTTAGCTCTTTCGAGTCTATTTTCTTTCTGTTACGGTGTAAGTTCTTGCATTTTTTGGAATTTCAATGACTTTACCCCGAGCTCATTTTTAAATTTTTGCCGAATGGACTATTGCGATATGTTACGCTCACGAGCCATTTTTCGGCCACTGCGACGAGGGTTTCAATCAAGTCGCTTTTTTACATTTCAAAACATTTCTGCTGATGTTGCCGTTTTCTTCCGTCCACTTCCTTGACGTCGGGCTACACTACCAGTATCACGGTAAAGAGCAATGGTACGAGACACAAAAGATTTATTCACATTTAAATGCTGGAGTGCTCTAACGACAGCCACTTGTGGTTTTCCAGCCAAACACAAAGAAATCACACTATCACGCTTGAATTTCATCACGAATAACTTTTTTTTGGAAAATTCTTACCAAAATGCTTTTGTACGCTTGTAAACAATATAATGAGCTGTCACTAGAATTCTTTTAATAGCTGTCGGACGAGTGGCTTAGAAATGACAGCAGTCTGAAGTAGGTTGCAGTTTTTTCATCTCACCCTGTAACAACAAAAATTCTATGTCTATGTCTATTAGATGATTATTTCATGATTTCGATTAGAAATTTGTAACGGAATCTACATCTGGAGCATAAAATTGTAAGTATACCTATAGTTTTCCTGCAGTGCTCACATAAAAGTACGTCTCGATATACTGTATTTTTGCGATTTATGCCAGATTTTTTTTTTGGATTTGTTAAAAGTTCGGTATTTTTAGTTCATAATATTAGAAATATTGTTCAATACACCGCATAATGAACTAGTGATTTTTTTTTCAAGAACCAGCCAAAAAAATGAATTTTGTTAATATTTTTATCAGGGATCAGAAAAAAGTCGATTCCCAATTTTCAACGACCTATTATAAAACTTTAATTTTAAAAGTGCTTTTCTAAGCTGTCTATGAACATAGATTTTAGAAATATTTTTTTTCCGATTTGAGACATGAATATTTAAAAGAAGCATTATTCAAGAACTAGGTTTGAGAAGAGCTAATTATTACTTTCTTAAATTTTTTTTCATGAAGCTGCTTCAGAAAAAATGAAAATCCGTAAAAATCCTGTTAAAATCTTAAAAATACCGAATGTAGCCATTCCATTAGGGACTATACGACGACGTGGATCTGCATAGGCAACTTTTGTCATAACCCATTACAATATTCAAATGGAAAACTTGAAAAAAAAAAATCGGTGAATAATGGAAGCTAAAATCATCAAAATACCGAATACCGGGAGGTGCCGTTATATGGGGGCTATACGAAGACCTGGACCTGCACACAATTTTGCCACAATTTTAAAGTTATCTTCAGGGTTTGGAAGAACTAAAATCTTCGAGAGCCTATAGAAGCTCTTTTATCCAAAGAAGGTCTATTGGAAGTCTTTTGTCTCATGCCCTTGTCTATAAAAGACCTTAAAAATACATTATCTGTCTGTGGAACTTCTCTAGAATATTTTCTGAATTTTTTGAATGTATATTATAATTGCATAATTCCGATAAAACGCCCTGTGTCTATAGAAGGTCTTGTTTTTGCAGAGCCAATAACCATACATTTAAAAAATGTTTGGGTAATTATCGATTTTTTTTGATAACGCTGTAGAGGCGTTTTCTGCCACGCTTATTTTGCACTTTGAAGAACCTATCTTGACAAATGCCCCAGACCTCATGTTTGGCACTTTCCAATCTCCTGCAATTCTGTTTATAAGACATCATAAAATTTGATAGTTTAAGGAGAAATGGGATGGGGGAAGGGTCTGTTGACTGACATTGACACTCTTGTGGATAGATAGAAGACGCCACATAAACGAGATATCAACCAATATTTCAAGTGCAGGTCTTGTGTAGACCTTACCACTTTTTTTGTGAGACAGGTACTTGTGTTTTTACCACCCATTAACCTAACCACACCCTCCTCCCTTTTCAATACAAAAATTATTGTTATTTGCTTATGATATGTGATATGTGACATTTCATGCCGCTTTATCTTTTTATGACATCTAATTTTAGCTATCAGAGAAAACAAAAAAATTATAAAATTCTTTTAAAGTTTAATAAATGTCATAAAAATGCAACAACAAACCAACAAAAAACAGCATTGCTGATAAATTGTCTCCAATGTGAAGGAACGCGAATAGGTCCACTTATGTAAATTGATCAATTAGTTGACGATATAGTTTCAATATCTGCAATATATGTAAATGGTCAATGGACCCCTCACTAGTTGTCACGCTTTTCGAGGGATGAAGAAGGGATATATTGCTAACATGGAGGGCAGTTGTTTACCGCTGCACTCTCGCCATAAATATTTATTATTTCCATTTTTTGTTTGCATTTCATTGTGTCATTCATTCAAAGCTGACTAGCAAACATGTAATTTAATAGAATTGTTTGTTAGATTTATTGCCGGTTGCCCTCAAACCAATAAATTTCAATTTCAATGCAGCAAAAAATGAGTATCGCATGGAAGATATTACTGTCATATTGTGCTAATATTGTGGAGGCGGGCTATGGTATCTCAAATGCACTTGTATAATTTGTAGATATAACTCCCACGTTCCATGAGATAAAATAGGGATCCCCTATGGGTACAAAATAATAATAGACATGTGATTCAATGGCTTATGGAAAACCTTTAATGCGGTTTATCTACAGGGTGAGAAGAAAAAACTGCAACCAAATTCAGACTGCTGTCATTTCTAAGCCACTCGTCCGACAGCTGTTAAAATTATTCCAGTGACAGCTCATTATATTGTTTACAAGGGTACAAAAGCATTTTGACGAGAATTTTTCCAGAAAAAAAGTTATTCGTGACGGAATTCAAGCGTGATAGTGTGTTTTCTTTATATTTGGCTGGAGAAACACAAGTGGCTATCGTTAGAACACTCCAGCATTTAAATGTGAATAAATCTTTTGTGTCTCGTACCATCGCTCGTTACCGTGATACTAGCAGCTGGTAGCTTAACTCGGCGTCAAGGAAGTGGACGAAAGTAAACAGCAATATCAGCAGAAATGGTTCGAAAAGTAAAGAAGCGACTTGATCGAAGACCGCGTCGCAGTGGCCGAAAAATGTCTCGTGAGGTGAACATATCGGAATATTCCATTCGGCAAACATTGAAACATGAGCTCGGGGTCAAGCCATTGAAATTCCAAAAAGTGCAAGAACTTACACCGCAACAGAAAGAAAATAGACTCAAAAGAGCTAAAGAGTTGCTTCGCTTGGCCGAAAGTGGTGAACTGCCGAATTTGGTTTTCTCCGTTTCCGATGAGAAAACATTCGTTGTCCAGCGGTTTGTAAACAAACAAAATGATCGTGTTTACTTGCCAAAGAGGTCAGCTGAAAAATGTGCACCTTCGGTTGGCCACCAGAACTCAAGCGCCGGCCATTGTGATGGTGATGGTGTGGGCCGCCATAAAAGCCGATGGTCGCTATCCGCTCGTATTAATCGACCGTGGCATCAGAATAAATGCCAAATATTATCGCGAACATATTCTGGAGAGGGTATTAAAACCTTGGGCATGCAAACATTTTGGCCACAGACTTTGGATATTCCAACAGAACTCAGCACCATCTCACTCAGCGAGCGCCACCCAAGATTGGTTACAAAATGAGGTTCCTCGCTTCATTTCCAGCGCACAATGGCCACAAAAATATCCGGATACCAATCCGTTGGACTATTGTGTCTGGAGTATTTTGGAAATCAAGTTTGGCACTAAAAAATACCAAATTGTGATCACCTCAAGCAAGTGATTCGCCGGGAATGGGCCGAAATATCGCAGAGCAACATTCGGGCAGCGTGTGACGGTTTCATTGGCCATATTTCGTGCCAAAGGTGACCAATTCGAACAAATCTAAATTTATTCTAAAATTTGATGCTATTTCCGACAGTTTTTGCTTTCATTCAAAAGAATTTAGAAAAAATTTTAAAAATGATGGCGTTTGACTTTGCAGTTTTTTATCTCACCCTGTATAGTTCTTCTACGACGAGAAGGGCTTCGGAAGCTCTTCTATGAAGGGAAGACCTTCTGAAGCTCTTCTATGAAGGGAACGGAACGCCTTCTAATGTTCTTCAATGAAGAGAAAATCTAATGATCTTCTATAGCGAGACTCAATGGCCAGAAGACCTTCTGAAGCTCACTATGACTAGAAGACCTTCTAAAGGCTTTCAGAAGCTCTTCTATGGCCAGAAGACCTTCTGAAGCTCTTCTATGGCCAGAAGACCTTCTGAAGCTCTTCTATGGCCAGAAGACCTTCTGAAGCTCTTCTATGGCCAGAAGACCTTCTGAAGCTCTTCTATGGTCAGAAGACCTTCTGAAGCTCTTCTATGGCCAGAAGACCTTCTGAAGCTCTTCTATGGCCAGAAGACCTTCTGAAGCTCTTCTATGGCCAGAAGACCTTCTGAAGCTCTTCTATGGCCAGAAGACCTTCTGAAGCTCTTCTATGGCCAGAAGACCTTCTGAAGCTCTTCTATGGCCAGAAGACCTTCTGAAGCTCTTCTATGGCCAGAAGACCTTCTGCAGCTCTTCTATGGCCAGAAGACCTTTTGCAGCTCTTCTATAGCCAGAAGACCTTCTGAAGCTCTTCTATAGCCAGAAGACTTTCTGCAGCTCTTCTATAACCAGAAGACCTTCTGAAGCTCTTCTATAACCAGAAGACCTTCTGAAGCTCTTCTATAGACAGAAGACCTTCTGAAGCTCTTCTATAGATAGAATACCTTCTGAAGCTCTTCTATTGATAGAAGACCTTCTGAAGCTCTTCTATTGATAGAAGACCTTCTGAAGCTCTTCTATAGATAGAAGACCTTCTGAAGCTCTTCTATAGATAGAAGACCTTCTGAAGCTCTTCTATAGATAGAAGACCTTCTGAAGCTCTTCTATAGATAGAAGACCTTCTGCAGCTCTTCTATGGCCAGAAGACCTTCTGCAGCTCTTCTATGGCCAGAAGACCTTCTGCAGCTCTTCTATGGCCAGAAGACCTTCTGAAGCTCTTCTATAGATAGAAGACCTTCTGAAGCTCTTCTATAGATAGAAGACCTTCTGAAGCTCTTCTATGGCCAGAAGACCTTCTGAAGCTCTTCTATGGCCAGAAGACCTTCTGAAGCTCTTCTATGGCCAGAAGACCTTCTGAAGCTCTTCTATGGCCAGAAGACCTTCTGAAGCTCTTCTATGGCCAGAAGACCTTCTGAAGCTCTTCTGTGGCCAGAAGACCTTCTGAAGCTCTTCTATGGTCAGAAGACCTTCTGAAGCTCTTCTATGGTCAGAAGACCTTCTGAAGCTCTTCTATGGTCAGAAGACCTTCTGAAGCTCTTCTGTGGCCAGAAGACCTTCTGAAGCTCTTCTATGGCCAGAAGACCTTCTAAAGCTCTTCTATAGCCAGAAGACCTTCTGAAGCTCTTCTGTGGCCAGAAGACCTTCTGAAACTCTTCTGTGGCCAGAAGACCTTCTGAAACTCTTCTGTGGCCAGAAGGCCTTCTGAAGCTCTTCTATGGCCAGAAGGCCTTCTGAAGCTCTTCTATAGCCGGAAGACCTTCTGAAGCTCTTCTATGACCTTCTAAAGCTCTTCTATGGACAGAAGACCTTCTGTAGCGCTTCTATGAGCAGAAGACTTCTAAAGCTTTTATGTGAACAGAAAACCTTCTGAAGGCCAAAAGACCTTCTGAATCTCTTCTATGGCCAGAAGACCTTCTGAAGTTCTTTTATGGCCAGAAAATCTTTTGAAGTTCTTCAGAAGACTTTTGACGCTATTCTATGGCCAAAAGACCTTCTGAAGCCTTCTATAATTTTTTCATTCCGAAGAAACTTCTAAAATACTTCGACGGTATAAGAAATTGAGGCTTTTTGGAAAATCTTTAGGAAAAAAGATCTTCTGAGCACCTTTGTAGACAAAATACCTCCTATGGCCCGAAATTTTTCCTAAATTGAAAATATTGATTTTCTAAAGATATAAACGTTCCTCTTTATAAAATTGTTTTACATCGTTGTTTATAATTTATATAATTTTTAAAATATTTTTTTTTAATTTTGCACATTTTTAATTTTTTTTAAATATATATTTTTAATTATATTTTTTTTATTTATTGCTGTTTTAAAATTATAAATTAAATTCTCCAATTTTCGTAGTTTTTTTATTTCCTTTTTTAATTTTCTTTTTTACGCAAAGATATTCCTTTTTTACGTTTCGAATTATTATTTTTTTTTTTTCAATTTTTAATTTAAATACCGGTTCGATCACTTTAAAAACAACACCTTAAATATATCGCAAACTGATTAAAATTCAAATTAAATATTTCAAAAATTCGTTTAAATATATTTTACTGGGTCACTAACACGATATTGTCCATCTCTCAGCATCAAGCCACGAAATTCAATTAAATTAAACACGTTTATACCGTTAATCGCAAACTTACCCATTTTTATAAAAAAATCCCAATTAAAATTTAATGAAAAAATTATAAATTAAAAAAGAAAATGTTATAAAACGCAAATAATATGTTAATTTAATAATTGTTATTTTTATTTTAATCGTTCGTCCCGTTTGGATGTTTCTTTTTTTTTCCTTAGCGCGTCTTGGATGGGATTCAAGTTTACCCGGCAACGAGTTGAAGGCAACTGAACTTTTCGAATGCGATCAGTGATCAGTCGTTGCAGAATAACGTTTGAAAGGAAATCGCAACAGAACGTAACGTAAAAATGCCAACAACAGCAACAACATGCCAAAGAAGAAGACAAAACATGGCGCAAAGCAAAAAACGTTAATGGCAGCAGAGAAAACCTTTTACGTCGCTGTTTCAGGTCGAAATAACTATGGCCATAAAATGACGAAGACCACCAACAACAACAACAGCAAAAACGTAAACAATAAAAGTTGGCTGAAGAATGTCAAAAAGAAGAGCATTTAATGATATTACCAATAATAATAACAACAACAATGAAAACAACAATACAAAGTCGGCCCCCATACAAATCAACAAAGATAGGAATAGGACGTCAGCGCTCATCTCAGAAAAACTGTTTTGATTAACCCAAACAAATTCAAAAAATACCCCACGATATGTAAACAGAGACGACGTCATCCTCATCGCAGCAACGGTTGCATTTGTATTTTTTTTTTTCACTTATGTAATTATTTTAATTTGCAATATTTTTTGTTGAAATCAAAACAAGCTATTTGGGAATTCTCAGGGAAACCCCCTCAGCACCTGTCTGTCTTTCACTGATCTCAACACATTTGGAGGTGTGTTCCGTAGATAGAAATCGGACTAATGTTAGAACTCATGCCAAATATTGCCGGACATGTGATGGTGTGTTGAGTGCCAACATCTGGGTTCCTGGGACCTATATAAAACAGCCGTCTTATTTTGGCATCGACATTTAGTTACAAATGAGTGTTTCCCTCGCATAACCTATTCTTCATAGGAAGGACAGTGGCTCTCACTGAACAAAAATTATTGGAAAGACAGAAGACTTTCTGAATTCTGAGTAAGAATGAGCATTGAAAGATCTCTTTGCTATAAAAGAGCTTCAGAAGGCCTTCTGGCTACAGAAAAGCTTTAGACGGTCTCCTGGCTATAAAAAAGCTTCAGAGGGTCTTCTGGCTATAGACGAGCCTAAGAAAATATCTTAACTATAGAAGAACTTCAGAAGGTTTTTCTGGCTATAGAAGAGCCTCAGAAGATCTTCCGACAATAGAGAAGATTCATAAGGTATCCCGGCTACAGAAAAGCTTCAGAAGGTCTTCTGGCTATATACGAGCCTTAGAAGAACTTCAGAAGGTTTTTCCGCTACAGAAGAGCCTCAAAAGGCCTTCTGACTATAGTGGAGCTTCATAGGGTATCCTAGCTTTAGAAAAGCTTCAGAAGGTCTTCTGGCTATAGAAGAGCTTCAGAAGGTCTTCCGGTTATAGAGGAGCATCAGAAGCTCTTCCGGCTATAGAGGAGCTTCAAAAGGTCTTCAGGCTATGGAAGAGCTTTAGAAGGTCTTCTGGCCATAGAAGAGCTTCAAAAGGTCTGTTGACTATAGAAAAGCTTAAGAAGGTAAACTAGCTATAGATGAGCTTCAGAAGAGCTCATAGATATAGAAAAGCTTCAAAAGGTCTATTAGCTATAGAAAAGCTTCAGAAGGTCTCCTAGCTATATGGAAGAGCTTTAAAGGTCTTCTGGCTATAGAAGAGCTTCAGAAAGTCTTCTCTTCATAGAAGAGCTTCAGAAGGTCTTCAGGCTATAGAAGAGCTTCAGAAGGTCTTCAGGCTATAGAAGAGCTTCAGAAGGTCTTCAGGCTATAGTAGAGCTTCAGAAGGTCTTCAGGCTATAGAAGACATTCAGAAGGTCTTCAGGCTATAGAAGACATTCAGAAGGTCTTCAGGCTTTAGAAGACATTCAGAAGGTCTTCAGGCTATATAAGACATTCAGAAGGTCGTCTGGCTAAATAAGAGCTTCAGAAAGTTTTCTGGCTATAGAAGAGCTTTAGAAGGTCTTCTGCCTATATAGAAGAGCTTTAGAAGGTCTTCTGGCTATAGAAGAGCTTCAGAAGGTCTTCTGGCCATAGAAGAGCTTCAGAAGGTCTTCTGGCTATAGAAAAACTCCAGAAAATCTCCTAGCTATAGAAGAACTTCAGAATGTCTTCCAGCCATAGAAGGGCTTCTAGAAGGCCTTTTTTCATATAACATGAAGGTCTTCTCATCTTTCTATTCATAGAGGAGCTTCAGAAAGTCTTATCTTAATAGAAGAGCTTCAGAATGTCTTCTGGCCATAGAAGAGCTTCAGAAAGTCTTCTGGCTATAGAAGATCTTCAGAAGGTTTTCTGGCTATAGACGAGTTTCAGAAGGTCTTCTGGCTATAGAAGAACTTCAGAAGGTCTCCTAGCTATAGAAGAGCATCAGAAGGTTTTCTGGCTACAGAAGAGCTTCATAATGTCTTCCAGCCATAGAAGGGCTTCTAAGAGGCCTTCTATTTATAGAAGAGCTTCTGAAGGTCTTCTCTTCTTTCTATTCATAGAGTAGCTTCAGAAAGTCTTATCTTCATAGAAGAGCTTCATAAGGTTTACTGGCTATAGAAGAGCTTCAGAAGGTCTTCTGGCTATAGAAGAACTTCTGGTCATAGAAAAGCTGCAGAAGGTATCCTAACTATAAAAAAAATTGCTGAAGGTCTCCTAGTTATAGACGAGCTTCAGAAGGTCTTCTGGCTATAGAAGAACTTCAGAAAATCGTCTGACTATAGAAAGAAAAGCTTTCGATGATCGTGAGGTTAAAGAAGAAATTTAGAAGGAAGAGCTATACGTCCATGGAAGAGGTATAGAAGAGCTTCAAAAGCAAAAGGACTTAGGTCATCAGAACGTCTTCCTTTACAAGGTATTCTGTCTACAGAAAGAAAAGCATTTAAAAGTTTAATTTTAAGAGCTGAAGGAGTTATCTTGGAATGAAAGAGCTTTAGAAGATATTCTTCTCACAAAAGAGTTTCGGAAGTTATTTTGCCTATAGTAGATATTCGAAATACTTCAAAAAGTTATAGATAGAAAAGCTTCCGAACGTATTTTGTTCTGATGCTATACCGTCCTTTTTTAAGGGCATTCATAAAGAAGCTTCAGAAGGACTTCTGTTTATATAAAAGCTTTGGAATAACCTTCTGAAGCTTTTCTATGAACAGAAACCCTCCTGAAGCCCTTCTGGGCCAGAAGAGCTTTTAAAGCTCTTATATAGCCAAAAGATCTGTCAAAGCTGTTTTATATCATTAAAAGACCTACTGAAGTCCTTCTATGGATAGAAGACTTCGACGAAGCTTTCCTAGACCAGAACATCTTCTAAAGCTCTTCTATGACCATTAGGGCTTCTGAAGCTCTCTATAAAACTCTCCATGACGCTTTCTAAGACCAGACCACCTTCTAAATCTCTTCTATGGCTATAAGGCCTTCTGAAGCTCTTCTATGGTCGGAAGACCTTTTAAAGGTCTTTGCAATTAATTTTCTGATAAAAAAATTTAAACTTCTAGATATATTTTTTCATGCCACGCTTACTTCCCATAAAATACATTTTGACACAGCTCCAAAGAACACTCCTCCTTTTAAAATTTCGCTATCAATCAAAATAATCATAAATTCTTTATAAACTGCCCCACTTGCAGATATCATTTGTTATTTGATAGTTTATCGCTGTGAACTCAGGGAAAGACGTTCCATTTCGAAGAGAGAGGTGTGGCACGATGACGCCATTGTCAATAGATAGGGGGAATTCAAAAGTTTGAAGTACAGGCCTGGTCAACGTAACCAGTTTGGAGCAGATATGCATTTGGATTTTTGGCCTCCCTAATCAATTGGATTTTAGTACTTGTATTTTTGCGCTTTATTTTTATGTGATCCAAAATACAGGATTTCACCTAGGTCGAACAACTTGTCAAAACAAAATACTTGCCAAATGTTTGCTACAAATGAAATTTGAGCGATTCTCTTAGAGATCTTATAACTTATTAAGAGCTTCTAAAAAGCCATTAAACAGTTATTTACGGGACTCCTTTAAATGTTTTTAAAGGCAGAGCCCTAGTAAAGTATTTAATTTTCAAACCCATTAATAAGGTATTTTTAAAAAAATAAAGTCCTTTCAAACCTTCTGTGGAAATGTAGGCACTTTATTAATCGGTTATAAATAGAAAAGCCTTTAAGATTTTCCAAAGAAATTTAAAATATTTTAAAGAATCGTGTACGTACGTTTATACCTTATATAGATACTCCAACGTACATACATAATTGTGTTGTTCGTGGAAACATTGGCCCCCCACAGAATTTTTTGTTTGTATCTATCGCTGTTATGAGACGAGCCCCCACTGTCGTTCAGTGATTGGTTGCTGCTGACAAGGGCATGTTCTGAGAATAAAAATTAAAACAGGGATGCCGTCTTTTAACAATTTTAGGTTGAAATAATATCTCTCCACTAATATACTAACATTATTTTTATAAAAAGATTCAGTGGGACTTTTTTCGGGGCCCTAAATCACTATACATATTTATATAAAGTTCACAATAAACCTGAAATCGGATTAAGGGTATGTATGGGAGATATTTCCAAATCTTTGCCGTTCTCGATACAATTTGACAAAGGTATTTTCGAGCTTTATAAGATATCGGGTATCATATATCATTTTTGTCGAATGCATATTATGGATGTGATGGACTTAAACATCAAATCGGATAAAACATATATATGGTAGCTAAAGCTATATCTGAACCGATTCTCTCCGAATTTAATCTACTTGATTCTAGTCTGAATTCGGTCGGATATGCCAAAATTCAGGTCATTTGGACTGTTATTGGCAATTTGGTGCACAATTAACACGAAATCGGTTGAGGATATACATGGGAGTTATATCAAAATCTGAACAGATCTTGACAAAATTTGATACACTTATTTCGGAGCTGTATCTGATATTTGGTACCAAAGATCATTGTTGTGGAATGCATATTACGCTAGTGAGGGACTTATAACCCCAAATCGGATAAAACATATATATGGGATAGCTATAGCTCCCTATAGCTCTGAACCGAATTACACCAAATTTTAAATACTGGTTTATAGGATGAATTCAGTCGTAATTGCCAAAATTCGGTCCATTTGGGCTGATAATAGTCATTCATTCATTTGGTGCACAAAAACCCTGATATCGGATATAGATATATAATCTGAACCGAACCCGATAAAATTTGACAGAGGTATTTTTGAGTAGTATCTGACATCCAGTACCAAATAAAATTCTTCGGGAGTGCATATTAAGCAAATAAGAGACATAAACCTCCACATCGGATGAAACTAATATATGGGAGCTATAGCTATATCTGAGCCGATTTCCCCCAAATTTAATTTACTTTCTTCTAGACTGAATTCGGTGGGATGTACCAAAATACAGTCCATTCGGACTTATATTAGCCATTAGGTGCGCAATTTGCCAGAAATCGGTTGAAGATATATGGGAGCTATATCCAAATCCGGTCCGATTATCACCAATTTCAATAGGGTTCGTCCTTGGGCAAAAAAACATTGTCTGCAAAATTTCATCTCAATCAGATAATAAATGCGACCAGCATTTTGTTCACAAAAATACACGGATGGACGGACTGACATGCATCAATCGACTCAAAAAGTGATTCTATGAAGATCCCCAAAAGTAACTATGGGTCTATTTCACTTTTTTCTCCCTGTTACAAACAAATGCACAAAGACATAGGGTAAGTGTGCCCAAGTTCGGCATGTCCCATTAGTCGGCACTTTTTATTTTTTATAAGCCCAAATAAATGAAACTATTATAACTAAATGTTTTTTGTCTACTTCAAATATATTGTCAGCTTTCTTTGTGTACAATTTCGCTAAGAAAAGATGATTTATTCTAATAAAAATTAAATTTTTGTGAAGGTCCTCAACAATTCATATTCTTAAGAAAAGTACAATAAAGACTTCGAATCAGTTTAACTAAACAGAAATATTATATTTTAATGAATTAATTTATTATTATTATTAATTATTCTTACAAAAAATTGGTATGCCGACTGTTGGAACATGCCATACCGACATTTGGCGAGTGGTGCCGACTACTGACACAAAATCATTGTTTTAATAAAACTACAAATTTATGAAATTTAATAAAAACTTATTAAAACTTTATTTATTACTGCAAAAACTATACAAAATTTCGAATCTGAATAAATAACCTTTGTAATAATTGAAAAGTTCCACTCAGAATGGTGAGCGATTACAAAAACTCAAAAATCCTAAAAGTGCCGACTACTGGTACACTTACCCTAATACCCTTACCACTATGTGGTGTGGGGTATAAAAATCCACCTAAAAACATTCGTTGAAAATATATTCTTACCCCTTTTAAATCCACATTGAAAAAAAAATTAACAAAATTACATTTGAGAACTTATTAAAAAAACACATTGAAAAGGCATTGTACAAAAAGCACCGTTGAAAAAATATTTTAAAAAATTCAATCTTCTTAGATCATTGAGAGCTCAAATCGTAAGAAAAATGATCAAATATCATTCTCCAAATGGCCGCCCTGGTAAGTACAAATGAATATTTCCATGACCTACATAAGTTCGGCCAGTAAGCTCATCTTTCAACTAAATTTGCTGTCAAAAAAGACATATTGTGATTTTGAGTTGAAAGATAGCCAAATCACAAAAGTGCAAAAACTACTACTACTAATCTTGTTGGCCGACCAATCGGCAATCGGCCCTTAACTTGTTTTTGAACCAGAAAAGTATCTTCCCAAACCTATAGCCTGTATACTTTCTATAGTTAATAATCCTTCTTAAAAAAAACATTTATTGCACAAAAAATATTAACAGGTTGCCAGAACGTTGAAAATTATTTCGAGGTTCTCCAAAATAATTTAATGAATTTATATAAAAAAATATATTTTTAATAAATACAATATAAATATGCATGCGTAATAAAATTCGAATGCATGGGCATGTGATCAAATGCAAGATATAATTCTTCTCACTTTGGCAAGGCAGTTATTTATATGGGCCAAGACAAAGAAGTATTAAAGAGATCATTGACCTTGGATAAACAGAAAAAAAGAAAAACATTTATTTGATTTTATTTTTGTGGACAAAATGCACCCAAACGCTGACGTAGATGGGCTGGTTCAATATATGTGTCACAAAAAATACTGTGTACAAGGAACATTGCATATAAATGCATATAGGTATCGGGAAAATAAACAAGAAGATGGAGCATTTATAAAATCAATCGTTATGAAAATAGAAGAATAATTTCGAAGATTAAGATTTTTTTTTGTGTAATTTTACTTTTTATTGTATTTATAGAATAAATTGAAATATTTGCCAATTCACGTAGATGTAGCATTTATAAAATCTGTCGTTTTAAAAAATAGAGTAATAATATTTGAGATCAAGGTTTTTGCTGAATTTACTGAATTTAAATTTTTACTGAATTTATAGAATTAAATTAATTAAATAACATAAATTGTTATATTTCACTGTGCACAAAATAAATAAAATGAAAAGTTTTTATTTAGGAAGAGACAATGTTTTTAAATTTCCCTTAGCCGATCCCCAGTGATTTAAGACACTAACCGTGTCTTGCTTTCTTATCTTTTAAAATTCATTATTTTTTATGAGCATAAATTTTAATTGTAACAACTACAATACCCTTGAATTGACAATGAACGTCTCGCCATCATGTCACACCATAATAAACATTGTTATATTCTTATGCATATTAAATCAAAGTCATAAAAATTTGCTCATTTATGGGCAGCATCTTTTGAAGAATCTTTAGTGGGCAAAGCTGCAAATATTCGGTGCTATTTCTAAATTGACGTTAGCATTTGAAATCCTGCATAAAGTTGTTATAGAGATTTCTTAATGTGATATAACCGGTGGTATCTGGCGTGTTTTATTAAAGTCTTCGATTATGGAGGCTTTAAATATATTATTGAAATAGAAATCAAATAAATAATAAATTTATTGTTGCTAAGACAAAAAAATCAAAATTTATGGAAATTTCAATAAAATAAATGTAAAAGTATTAGTCGTCATACCGGCTAATGCATATCCTTAGCCAATGTTCGTCTATCTAAATATATTTTGACTGGCGTTATTGATAATTCACACTGTTGACCCTTTATGGAGGTGGTTCCGAAGGAGTGGGCCAATATTGTCATTTTCGTAGCTGGCATAAGTCTGATATAAATATTACACCGTGCCAGATATGGACTATATCGACAACACTTTAAATGGGATATGTGATATTTTTTGGAAAATGTGGAAACACTGATGAGGTACCAGATATAGTGGACCGAAGTATTCCACTTCATATAATACTGATAATAATACTGAGATGCGAAACCTTAAAGAAAGCCAATCGTTTAATTACAATATTATGAGAATAAATGATAATCATTTCCACTCTTTTGTGGGGAAGACACGTGAAGGAGTATGTCTATAAATTCTATATTCACATCAGATCTCTCGTTGAGTTCTCAAGTTATGAGAGATACACAGGGTGTGATAAAAAATAACTGCAACAAAGTCAAATGCCATAATTTTAATGTCGGAAATAGCATCAAATTTTAGAATAAGTTTAGATTTGTTCGAATTGGTCACCTTTGGCACGATTTATGGTCTTCAAACGGTCAATGAAAGCGTCACACGCTGCCCGAATGTTGCTCTGCGGTATTTTGGCCCATTCCCCGTGAAGCGCTTGCTTCAGGTGATCGACACTTTGGAATTTTTTAGTGCCAACCTTGCTTTCCGAAATACTCCAGACACAATAGTACAAGGGATTGGTATATCCGGAGATTTTGGTGGCCATTGTGCGCTGGAAATTAAGCAAGGAACCTCATTTAGTAGCTATTCTTGCGATGATGCTGAGTCCTGTTGGAATTTCCAACGACTGCCGCCAAAATGTTAGGCATATCACTGGATACAAATATTGAGATTTGCAAAGTTTTCACAAAATAGGTTGATCCTTTCTTGTTTAATGCGGCAAATTATTTTCTATAAAAAATTTAACATTTTGTGGGGGAGTTGCCAGAAGGCTCACTTACGAACCCGATCTATGTTTGGTAAAAATATTACCAAGCGTCAAGTTTGGGTCATATCGGATACTCCCCTCGAATGTTATTGTGCGAACAGACAAGCAAGATGGACACCGCTATTTCGACAACCAACATCCTGACACAGATTTCTTTCAAAGAGACCTAGTGTCTAAAACCTTAATTTCAATAAGGTATATTTTGGCCGCATCATATAATGCATTCCCACCCTCTATAGCCCTCAGGCTGAGGGTATAACGAACTACGGCACTGAAATTGATAAAATGCGAAATGCTCGATCAAGAACAACTGAGGAGGACAATTTTCCCACCGGTGGCCATGCCAACAACTTTGGAAACCCAAGAGTTATTGTTGAAAAGCCTATCTATCCCCAACGTGTGACTGTCTGATGGTGTTCATATTTCGGGAAGTGGTATCATTGGATATTACATTTTCGAAAACTGGATTGGATGATTTATGATTTTTTATGGTTGAAGTTAGAAGTATATTGATCTGGACATGGCATACTTTCAACAAGAAAGCGCTGTGACACATGAGCACCGAAACCAAAGCTGTTTTATGAAAAAGGTGCATCTTTCGAAGAGGTGATCACAGTTGGCAACCGAGATCTTGCCATTTAACACCTTGCGATTTCTTTCTTTTGGTCACGAAAAAGTTCTTGAAAAAAGACCAGCGACAATTTAAGACCTCGAAGATGGGATTCGCAAGACTAGCTCTTAGTCAGCCTGTTTGCAATTAGGTTCAGCAATATTTCATAAAAAGCGTCCTCGTGGTGGTTTTCTTTCGACTTTTGTCAAACCCATGACTGTGGCAATTTTTAAAAGTACCTATTTTTCAATAAATATCGTCCTTATCCTCATGTTGATCATAAGGGTTGATATTGTACTTCATCATCAACGACCTTCCTTCATTCTATTCTATGAAAAAAACTATCATTTATCTTTAATTGGCGCGTAAATACCTTTGAATGCCAAATAAAAACCTCTTATTGGAAACCCTCTAATATTGTTTCAATGACAAAATTGGTTTGGATGATCTCATGTAATTATAAAAAATCTGTATAGAAGTTGACCTTGACAAGAAAAATTTCCCCCAAATATAAATATTGGGATAAATTTATTCTAAATTTGGCTTGGAATCTCTGGAAAGCTTATTTATTCATAGAATGCTATTCTGCTGCCTGAAATTTCCAGTTTTATTTTAACCCAGCAAATGCAAATCAGCCCACCAACAGCAACAACATATAGCTCCGAGGCTACATTATCAGAACATGCATAAATTATGAATAAAATAACAATAAAAAGTTTTATGGACTTACCCCCGTCGAATGATGTTGTTTTTAGACTTTTGTTTTTATAGAGTGCTGCATTAATTTATGGTCACGGTTTTTCTGTCTTCTGTTTTTTGTGCTACTTTTTTTATTTAATTATTTGTTTATATTTATTTTGTTCACACAATTTCTCACAAGTGTGTTCTTCTTCTTTTTTAATTTAATTCTGGTGCTATTTTTCGCTATTGTGTAGTTTGTGGCAGGTTAGAGAATGGGGGTGGTGGGTGACAGACCAAAAGCCACCAATGATGATGAATGGGGAATGTGGTACGATATGGTGTCGCTTGTGACGTAATAACCCAAGCAACGAGGAGACGAGCCCACTTTTTTTGCTGCTGCCGCTGCTGGCTGCCAAATATATCTATCTATTGACGTCTCCACGTACGTATTGTGGTAGTTTTTGTTTTTGCACATTAAATTCACGAGTACCCTCTTGTTGTTGTTGTTTTTGCTGCTGCTGCCTCTTTTGTTTGCCAATATAACACGCCACTTTCTTTTGCTAATTTTTTTAAGGTCACGTTTTATTTTCACAATACTTTTTTCGATCTTTTATTACTTTTAAATATATCCGACAATTGAACGATTATGATTTTACCGTTTGAAGTGCATACGACGGCTTACGATTTGTTAATATCCTCTTTATTTTCCAAAATTATTTTAATATTATGCCGTTGCTCACAAAAACCGCCTACATACACATGCACACATACACGTGCACTGCTCTTGACATCAACAGCTGTTTGTGAAAGAAACCGCAAATTAGGAATAAGTAGGTCGACTTTTGACCGATTCATTAATCGAGCTTTGGTAGCGAAGATAATAATCGAATGGTAATCGTAATTTTTCAAAGTTAAATAATAATAATTTTAAAAAATATCAGAAAAATCTGACAAACAATATTTATTAATGTGTTATTATGTGTTTCTGTGCGAAGAGGCCTTCGAAAACTTTATAAACGTTTGAAGTCAAAAATGCTAGGGAGGTATAGTCCGATTTTAGCTTAATCCAATTATCGACTTTGTGTAGCAAAAATAGAAGAGCAAGAGCCATGGTAGAAGAATACAGGTAGTCGCATCGACACAGGTGCTAAGACTATGAACTGCCAAACAAATTGTGAAATTGAAAATTTTGAATGAACAATTATTAAAATTTGTAAAAATTTTAAATGCATATTATAGCAACCTCCGATTGGAGTCGTATAAGAAAACTTATAAAAATATACTTATGTTTGAAAACACATAGTAAAAGTGTTGCCATATCAATATTTCCAAACGTTCCCAATGTTCTACCATAGCAAGAGAAAAATTACAGAGAAAGATATGCTCTGTTCCAGAACTCTAAAAATGTAAACGTGTTTACTACTACCGATTTAACCGTTATAATATCGAACGAAAATTTCAAGGTTAGTAGATTCTGCAAGTTCAGTAACAGACCAAATGTTGGAAGCTCTATGAAATTGTTGGTTAGTTTCTTGATTCTGGTTTGGTGTTTGATGTGCTTGTGAATTCTTTAGTGCCCAAGGTAAACTTTTGGCCGGTTCCAGAACTGCAAAATATTTATACTACAATAACCGATTTTTCCGTTATGATATTGAAAAAATTGCAAATCTAGTAGATTTTGTAGGTTCTGGAACAGAGCAGCTAGTGTGGGGTGGATTATTAAGAATGACTCATAATCTTGGTTTTTCAAGGATGATAAAGCCTTGTGAAACACTGCAAATTTCCTAGACTTTACATGACGGATCTTCGTAAGGTGTAATATTTATGGATTTCCTAAGGATGGTAAGACCAATAATCGTGGACATTTTAAAGAAAAGACCTAAGGTCAGAACTACTATCAAAACAAAAGTAACATTGGTTTTGTTTATTTAGCTGGCTGGTGGGCATGATAGTTCTCTCCCCCGCAAGAGGTCAATATTTTCAAAGAAAATATTTTAACACATAGAAAAAGTTCAATTTTGTTCAAACTTTGCAAGAACCGATAGAATGAACTATTTCTTCAAGTAACTCCCCCAAAATTAGCAATAACGCTCATAAATTGCGAAATTGACATCCGAATCCTTTCAAACTTGACACATTTCTATATTTCTATCAATACAAAGGGTCCACATTTCGAATAACAATAACCTTTAAAATACAAAAAAGTCACCCATTTTCTCGGGAACTCGTGTATCTAAATATTTTTTATTAACGATAGATATGGGATATGTCAATAAGGTTAAAACTTCGTTGAATTTTTCGTATAAAATTGAAAAAGGGTTCGATTGTTTTTAAACTTTGCACATCCCTTTTTTTATCAGTATTAGATGAAGTGTGGAAATGGAATACATCGGTTCACTGCGTATGGTAATAAAAAATAACGATTTCCAAAAAAAACGAATACACAGTTTTCATTTCATTCATTTCAAACAAGCATGTTTTATAGAACATTTTTATTTATGAAATTTGTTCATTTATCACTTTTAAAACATTGTAATTTGCTGGGTTTTTAACGGTAAAATAATATTTCAGTGTGGCAACATTAAAATTACTCTACGAATTAGGCATCCCTATTCATCCCTCAAAGAGAAAGTGCTGCCAATGTTACGTTAAATAAATTTGATCTGACGTCAATTTGGAACACCAAGTCGTAAGTCGACCTTCGTCTCCCTAGTTGCTTGAGAACTGCCAATGTGAAGAGAGTTGTCGAGCTCGTTTATTTGTTGCTTGTCGGTCTCGGTGGGTTGCATGGAATTTTAATACAAAAAATATGTATTTATTTGGAACGCATTTGATGTGAAAAACAAATTTAATTGTTTGTTGTTTTTTAAATGAAAATAAAAAATTCAAATGTCCATGGAATGCATCAAAATAAAAAAAAAAACAAATGCAAACGTTAGTATGCGGGTATACTTGGTGTTCGTGAGTGCGTGTGTGCCTTTGAAAAGTGTCAATGCTATGAGTTGTTAATTAGAAACCTTATTTGGTGTTTTTATTATTACTTTTTCTTTAATATAATGCTCGATAAGGCATTATTAGAGTTTATTAAAAGTGAATAAAAGAAAATAAATTTCACCATCACCAACTAAATTTACTAAAGCTGTCATTAGCTGTTTTTGTGTGTCTGTGCGACAGAGAGAGCGTAACGAACTTGTTTTCATATATTTGTTTTTGGGCAGAGGTGTTGTTTTGCAAATTTTTTCTTCATTTTAAGTGAATTTTTATTTTGGAACAAAAACATCAAAATAAAATATTAGTGTTTGGTTGAATGTGTGTTTTTTCAATTGGTGCCAATTTATTAATGATTTTTCTACAGTGCTTCTTCTCTAGTGGTGTCTGTGTATCTTTCATTATTATCCATTTCTATGTGTTGGTTAGATGAAGTGTGTGTAGCAAAAGAAACAAAAAATAAACCAATCAGATTCAATTTTACGACAGCCATCAAATATGGTTGGATGCTGTAATCAACGAAAATAAAAATCTCTTAATAAAACGAAAATAGTTGTTATTTATTAAATAATTTATTTATGTGAAATGTGATTTTTTAGGTTTTTAAATAATTCTAAACTTGTTTTGTTTAAAAAGCAATAATGGTTTATAAAAACATAACAAATTATTGATCACACAAACATAACAAAAGTGCGCTAAAAGCCAACAACAACAACAAAATACTGTAACAACAATTTCCAATTAACAAATCAAGGTGAGTAAATACCAAAAAAATGTGCAGTGCGATTAGATAGGTATTAGTTGTGTAGAAAATAAGTTACTAATACAACAACAACAACAAATCGTGCCAAATGTTAATTTAATATGGAGTATGGCAAGACATGCTTGGTTGACAAAAATTCATATTTGCTGTCTGATACTACCTGTTAACTTTTTATTTGTCTTTGTTTTCTTTTTGATTTTTTGTTTGCATTGCCAACAGAAAATAAACCCCATAAATTAACCCAGTTTTATTTATGCGGAAACTACAGCAAGAATTCCTTAACAAAAAAAAAAAACGAAAACAAAATAAGCAAGCAGTTTTTACAAAGTAAAAACTTTCATCAGTTAATTGTCATAAACTGTCACACTCGCTGTTTAACTAGTTTTTAGTAGAAGTGAATATCAGGGGCTTTTGTAACAAAACTACTCCTTTTCCTCTCTCTCTCTCTTTCTCTCCGTATAAAACCATTAAAAGCAGTTGAGATAAAAATCAAAAGGGTTTGACTCCAGAAATTTAATACATTATTGAGTTCATCATTATCATAACCACACAGTAAATAAAGCCCGTGAGTATCATAACAATAACAACACCGTCGCGTCGCAGTTACTGAGGGAATGCTGAAAATCTCTTAACAGGTTTCTTCAATGATTTTCTTCTTTTTTGTTATTCTTTTTTTTTACTGCTGTTCTGTTTGTTTATTTTCTTTTTCAGATACAGGGTAGGGTTGCATGTGTATGGGTATGAAATTATTGTTTGTTCCATTACATTAGCTACCTTTTGTTATTGTTTCACACTGGACAAATTGCTGTTGTTCTTGTCGAGACTGCTGATAATCTCTTTTGATACACTCTCTCCCTCTCTCACACGCACACTCACCTGTAGAAAATCTTGTTGTCATATTGTTTTCTTTTGATTTGTTTTTAATAGACAAATGTTACCGTAAGAAACACAGCTGATTACTTAGAACTTATGCTAGGTTCATACTAGCTTGAAATTTTATTATCTGTTAAATATATATTAAACAAGCAGCATTTAAAATGGAAGAAATTTTCAGAATTTAGCAGAAATTTACTCTCACAACAACTCAATTTTTGTTAATCTTTCTTAGCATTAAAAAAATACGAAAACACCGCTTATAAGTATTGTACAATAAGGAGGTAGAACAGCTTCGTAAACCTATGGAAATACATCCCTGAGGCTATGCCCGTTTATTGTTAGAGTTATTCAAAATTATATGCAACAAGTTGTTTCAGTTATTCGACATTTCACGAAAAATATCACAAAAAATGAATAAAATATGATCTAATCTATTCAATCTTTCAATTTCATGGCAAAACTGATAATTTTTTCTTCATTTCAAGTTTTTGTAGAACAAAACCCAACATAAAAACGGATATACGCTTGTTATTCTTGATGTTAATCTTTTGATACATTCTCTCACACACTCTACTAATTGCAATCTCTTTTTCTCTCTCGAATTTTTGTAGTTGTCGTATTAAATGGAAATAGTAAGAAAAGACGTGATTGCATAGGACTTATGCTAGGTTCACACCAGGTTGCAGCTTTAATACATATTAATAAAATTGCATTTACAAGAGTTTTGACCACATATGAAGAATGTTTTAGGTTTAATTTTTATACCCTCCACCATGGGTAGGAGGGTATATTAACTTTGTCATTCCGTTTGTAACACCTCTAAATATTCGTCGTAGACCCCATAAAGTATATATATTCATAATCAGCATAAAATTCTAAGACGATTTAGCGATGTCCGTCTGTCTGTCTGTCCGTCTGTCTGTCTGTCTGTCCGTCTGTCTGTCTGTCTGTCTGTTGAAATCACGATAGAGCACACATTATTTGACGTAGACCTTTGAAATTTGGCACAAGTGTGTGTATTGTCCCTAGGATGGTTGGTATTGAAAATGAGATATATCGGTCCACGTTCTGGTATAGTCCCCATATAACGGTACCTCCCGATATTCGGTATTTTGATGATTTATGCCACATTTTTTCACGGATTTATCTGAAAATTGGTATTTGTAGGTCATGACGGGTCCCTGAGCGTGTGGCAAAACATTGCATGTATAGGTCCACGTTTTGGTATAGCCCCCATGTAACGGTACCTACCGATATTCGGTATTTTGATGATTTATGCCACATTTTTTCACGGATTTGTCTGAAAATTGGTATTTGTAGGTCATGACGGGTCCCAGAGCGTGTGGCAAAACATTGCATGTATAGGTCCACGTTTTGGTATAGCCCCCATATAACGGTACCTACCGATATTCGGTATTTTGATGATTTATGCCACATTTTTTCACGGATTTGTCTGAAAATTGGTATTTGTAGGTAACAACGGGTCCCTGAGCGTGTAGCAAAACATTGCATGTATAGGTCCACGTTCTGGTATAGTCCCCATATAACGGTACCTCCCGATATTCGGTATTTTGATGATTTATGCCATATTTTTTCACTGATTTGTGTAAAAGTTGGTATTTGTGGGTCATAATGGGTCCTAGGTCGTGTGGCGAAACATTGTAATTATAGGTGCACGTGTTGGTGTAGCCCCTATATAACGGTACCTCCCGATATTCGCATTTTAATGTTTTTTGCCACATTTTTTCTAATGTTCTTTTACCCTAGGGTGGAGGGTATTAAAAGTTTGGCCCGGCCGAACTTAATGTTTTTTTACTTGTTATAATTATAATTATTAAAGTTAAAAAACACTAGCTTTTAGACGACCGCTTAGAACTTATACTAGGTTCAAACTAGGTTTACTAGATAACCCAGTCGCAATTTATTGATTTACATTTGTACACAGAATTGTAACTTCAATATTTTGCCGATTTTATCCATATTTTTTAACTGAATTATCTTAATGTGGTATTTGGACTTCGCAATAGGGACCGTGTTCTCTTGCAAATAATTAGCTATATAGTCCAAACTTTTCGTATAACTTCCATATAAAGGCACAACTCGATATTTGATATTTAATAATTTTAATAATTTTTTGAAATTTTGCTATGTTCCATTCCTAAAAATTCTGCCCGGCCGAACTCAAGGGATTTTGTAAGAGCCATCAAATAAAATGTTTTTTGTTTTTTTGAGGACTATCAGGAACAAAATCTAGATTTTTTCAAATATATTTTCGAGACCCTTCTTAGACAAAAAAAAAAAAAATATACAAAATTTTTTATTTTTACAGATATGTGTTCTGAAACTATTAGAACCAAAATTTGGATTTTTGAAAAAAAATTTAAAGATCATCAGGCGTAGATATCTTCAAAAAAATTTTAGTGGTCATCAAAGGTAAACTTGGATTATCCATCGAGGATGAAATTTGTATTTTTACAGATATGTTTTCAGGAACTATCTGAACAATAATTTGATTTTTTTTAAACTCTTGAAATTTCCAAAAATTTGAAATTTTCAAAAATTGACTAACGTCTAAGCTAAATTTTGTATTTTCTATCGGGGACAAAATTTGGATTTTTAAAATTAAATTTTCAGGAACAATCAGAACCAAAATTTTGATTTAAAAAAAAAATTGAAAGGTGATCAGGTGTAGATATTTTCAATGAATTTTTTAGCGACCATCGAAAGTAAAACTTGGATTTTCCATCGGGGACAAAATTTGGATATTTGCAGATATGTTTTCAGGAAACATTAGAACAAAACTCGGGGTTTTGAAAAATAGCGACCATCAAAGCTAAACTTGGATTTTCTAAATATTGTTTTCGAGGCCATCAGAGCCATTTGTTCGAGAGACCCTCAAAGAATGAAAACGCATTTAATGCCTTCAACTTCTCCGAAATAGATAAAAGATATGTAAGACGAACAAGCTCAATGCACTGCTATTTATTCCATGTACTTTTTCTTTTTGTGGTTTTTAGAGTAACGTCACTCTTTACACACATTGTAATCAGTTAATGGCACGTACTGATAACACCCCTCGCCCCTCTCCCCACACTAAAATCCAAAATTAAATTTTTAAACGATCTTTAAATTAATTTCTCATTTTTTACTTGTTTAGCATTTGAAACTGAACATTTTTACGGTGTTAAGGCAGAATGTGAAAAAAAAAATCTCAAAACTCAAACAAATGTCACGAACAACCACCCGCCCACACTCACTGGAAACGTGATCGAAATCAATTAATTGTAATAACAATTTTGAAAGGCAGGCAAAAAAAACTATTTGTTATTTTACTTTTTGAATGAATAATACAAATATGGACTTTGTGACATATTGGCCGACTGACTGTCGGTCTGAAAACGAAAAAGGTGACTTATCTATCACCCATTGCAAAGGTATGTGCATTAGATTATCCAAAGTGGCAAATTGAGATACGAAAAAGTTAGCTGCCATAAATTTTTAATTGTTTTTAAGGTGCTATATTTGTATTTGTTTACAGCCATTGTTTATGGATCATCGTTTGCATTTCGAATATTTATAAGTACGCCCAATCATGCATTTCTACTGCCGGCCACTGGAGATGAATGAAATACGCATTTGAGCATCCAGTGGCTTCGTCTCAAGGGATTTTCAATGGCTGACCACAAAAACCGCGATAAGATTTGTTTGTTCTGTCAAAAGCCGCGGAAAAATTACAACAAACGGAAGTTTTTTTCTCTCTCTGGTTGTTCTGATAAAAAAATGTTTTTTTGATGTCCGGATGTTGGGAAGTTGAGGCCGCATTTAAGGTAGCTTAAATTCCAAGGGAATTCGATTTTTAAGACGTAATTGTAATGGCGATAGGCAAAACCTAAACCATTGGACTGATATTGACTTTTTTAAGGACAGAATTAGGGTTTATGAACTTTTGAATTACTTGGAGCTGAAGTGGTTTTCTCTCTCTCTCTCTCTCTCTCTCTTTGTTGTGATAAAATATGATTTTTGAGGTTAGGAATTGGATTTTTAGGTTAGGAATTGGATTTTTAAGACGTAATTGTAATGTGGATAGGCCAAACCTAAGACACTCGGCTGCTTTCTTCACCGAATAAGGTTTTATGAGTTTTTGGAATATTTGAGGCCGAAAAAAAATTATCACAATCTCCGACACGAAGTACATACCAATTCAAGGACCACATAGAACGGCTTTGGATTATTTGGAACTGAAGTGGTTTTCTCTCTCTTTGTTCTGATAAAAAAATGTTTTTTGATGTTCGGAGCTTAGGAATTCGATTTATAAGACGTAATTGTAATGGCGAAAGGCAACACCTAAACCATGGAGTTGGTATCGACTGCTGGTTTTTTCACCGAATAAGGTTTTATGAACTCTTGGAATATTTGAGGCCGAAAAAAAATTGTCACAATCTCCGACACATACTTATTCAAGGACCACATAGAACGGCTCAACACAGAATTAGGGTTTATGAACTTTTGAATTATTTGGAGCTAAAGTGGTTTTCTCTCTCTTTGTTCTGATTAATTTATTTTGATGTTCGGAGGTTAGAAATTTGATTTTTAAGACGTAATTGTAATGGCGATAGGCAACACGTAAACCATGGGGTTGGTATCGACTGCTCGATTTTTTCACCGAATAAAGTTTTATGAACTCTTGGAATATTTGAGGCCTAAAAATAATCACAATCTCCGACACGTAGTTCATGACTATTCAAGGACCACATAGAACCGCTCAACACAAGTTCAATGCCTGCGGTGGTAAGATATAATGGCGATAGTCAAAACCTAAGGCATTCAGCTGATGTTGGCTTTTTTTAGCACAGAATTAGGTTGTAGGTACTTTTGTATGATTTTGATGTTCGGAGGTTAGAAATTGGATTTATAAGACGTAATTTTAATGGCGATAGCCAACACCTAAACCATGGGGTTGGTATCGACTGCTTGTTTTTTTCACCGAATATAGTTTTATGAACTCTTGGAATATTTGAGGTCGAAAAAATAATCACAGTCTCCGACACGTAGTACATAACTATTCAAGGACCACATAGAACCGCTCATCACAAGTTCAATGCCTGCGGAGGTAAGCCACCCAACCCAGCAGCCAAGACTTGGCAATAATCACATGAAAACGAAAACCAAGGTTGTTATTGTTGTCTTAAAAACATTCCGAGCTTAATGTTTGTAATCTGCGACTCTTGCATTACAAAGAAAAATGCTAGGCTGAGCAAAAAAATGTAAAAAAAAAAACAAAATTCACATATATCAGCGTTTATTTCTCTAAAACGAATTCTTGAGGAGGCTAAATAAAAAAATGGCTTTATTAATAAATTACTCAGGGAGGCAGGCAGGCAGTCATATCGTGGAATTGAAGTGTTTTATTTTATTATTGCGAACAAAGCAATTGTGGCTCGAATTACAAAAGCGTTTAATAATAACAGAAATTAGGGGACAAAGGCAACAAATTGTCAAATGTTTATTTTTTCTTTGGCTTTTGATAACAAATGCAGTTTGGGGAAATCCCGTTTAAGGGACACTCAAATGATAGTCATATTAAATCAAACAGTTTTCATACCGGGGAGTGGGTTCCCTTCTCCTTTATAAAAGTTTTCATTTTTACAGAACAAGAATTGAAGCCCGGGTGTTAATTCTTTTTCTATGAAAATATGAAATGAAAACTTCGATAAAGGAAATTAATGTCGAATTAAAACAAATAAAAAAGCAGCTGAGTTCGACTAGGCCAAACTTTTAATACCCTCCACCATTTGAAAAGAACTTGAAAATTTTCAAAAAAAAAACCGAACACTACCACTTAATTGAAAACAGCTACCCTCCACCATTTGAAAAGAACTTGAAAATTAAAAAAAAACCGAATACTACCACTTAATTGAAACCCGCTACATGGGGACTATACGAAGACGTGGACCTGCATACGAATATTTTTGTCATAGCCTGTAGCACCCATTACGCTGTAGAACCCATTCAAATACGAAATTTGAAATAATTCCGATAAATAACGTCGTTGAAATCATGAAAATATCGAATATCGGGAGGTACTGTTTTATAGGGCTATACGAAGACGTGGACCTGCATACGCAATTTTTTCCCATAGGTTGTAGTAACATCTTCCAATACGAAATTTGAAACGATTCCGCTGAATAATGTTGCTGAAATAATCAAAATACCGAATATCGGGAGTTACCGTTATATGGGGGTTATACGAAGACGTGGACCTGCTTATAAAAATGTTTGTCATAGGATGTAGTACCTATTACGAACTTAAAATAAGAGATTTGAAACAATTCCGGTAAATAACGTCGCTGAAATCATGAAAATACCGAATATCGGGAGGTATCGTTATATGGGGGCTATACGAAAACGTGGATCTACATGGTCCATTTACGAACTTAACCTACCTACTGGTAAACTCAATCTACCTCAATTCGTTCAAAAGATAGCGTGAATACAAGAGACAGACGGACACCGATACATCGTTTTAGAATTTTACGCTAATCAAGAATATATATACTTTGTAGGGTCTATTATAAATATTTCGAAGGGTTACAAACGGAATGACAAAGTTAATATACCATAGATTGGTGGAGGGTATAAAAAATCAAGTTAATGGGTATCAGTCGGTTTTGCCGACAAAAGGAATAGGCTCAATGGTGGCCTATTCCCACCATATTGGCCCCATTTCGTATTGGACCTAAATTAATACGATATAAATATTGCGACGTGCCAGGTTTGGGCTATATCGAATTTTTATATTCAATTTTATGCGGAATCACAAAAACCATATTTATCCCAGGTTTCTGGCTGAGACGAATATTTAGATATAGCAAGTTGTATAGAATCGCTTATTCGTTTCGCAAGTTATGACAGATAAAAGTATTGAAATTTGTGAACCTTTGTGGGTGAGGTACCAGAAGGGGTTCGCAGATATCATCTTCACAACAGAACTTGTTTTAGCAAAAATTTTTGTATGTGTGAAATTTGAAGTTGGATGCTTATTTCGCTTTCTTTGGGCGCTTTGAACCCTATGTGGGGGAGGTACCAGAAGAAATGGTCAGATTTCTACCATATTCATAACAGATCTCGTGTTGATGGAAATATTGAGATATGTCAAGTCTGAATGGAATCAGATGTTAGTTTTGCATGTTATGAGCTTCATGGAAGGAGTGAACCGATATGTCCCATCTTCACACCAGAACTTGGGTTAATAAAAATATTGTGATGTACGTAATGCGAAGAGTATCGGATGCTTATTTCGAATTTTATGATCGTTTTGGTTATTCAAAACTTTGACCCCTTGTGGGGGAGGTACCAGAAGGAATGGCCGAATCTCTAAAATCTTTATAACAGATCTTGTGTTGATGAAAATATTGAGACGTACCAAGTCTGAATGGAATGGGATGTTAATTTCGTGTTTTATGAGCTTTATGATTATTCAAAATGTTGAACCTTTGTAGGGGAGGTACTTGATGGAGTGAAGGAATATTGACCATTTTCGCAGATGACCTAGCACTAGTGCAAATATTACGATTTGCAACGTTTGAGCAAAATCGGATTATCGTTTCTCTTTCAGTGCAGTAATTTTTATTTGGAAAATGTTGACATTTTTTCGCTAAAATAATTTTATAAAACTTGTAAAAAGGGCTTTACGTTTCCAGGCCAGGCCGAATTTTTATACTTTTTATTTAATGTTCATCAAAGTTGAAATTGTGGTAGAAACCTCCAAAAACCGAAAATCTGTATTATCTGTATATTTTTTCAGAGAGAATGTGAGAGAGAGAGAGAGAGAGAACAGACCTACTTAGTATCCCAAATTTAAAGTTTCGTCTGATTTGGTTAAAAATTGTGGCAGAAACTTTCAAAAATACCGACAATCTGGAGGTACCGTTATATGCCAATTTGTGGACCTGCATCGAACATTTTTTGTAGGAGAGAATAGATCTATCCAAAATGCTAATGCTAGTTTCATGTAAATACCAAAAATGGGGACGTACCATTATATGGTGTTATAGCCCCCATATAATGGTACGTCCCCATGTTAGTGGACCTGAATCGAAAATTTTTTGCAAGGTATATATATATATATATATATATATATATATATATATATATATATATATATATATATATATATATATATATATATATATATATATATATATATATATATATATATATATATATATGTATATATATCTGTATTATATATCTAATTGACAATTTGCATCTAATTTGGTTGGAAATTGTGGCGGAAACCTGCGAAATGCCAAAAATAGGGAGGTACCGTTATAGGATATACTAATTGGTGGACCAGTAGCGAATATTTTTGTGGGAGAGAGAACTAACCTTCAAAGTTCCCCAAATGTAAAGTTTCTGCTGATTTAGTTGGAAATTGTGACAGAAACCTTTAAAATACCGAAAATCAGAGTTACTGTTATGTGCGATTTCAACAGACAGGTTAGATATGGGCGCTATAAGAAACATGAACCTGTACTGCCAATAATTAGACAGAGAGACTATTGCGAACTCTAAATACCAATTTTGAAAAAAATATGTTAAAAATGTGGCTAAAATCGGCAAAATACGGAATTTCGATAGCTACCATTATATAGGGGAACGTACAAAAATGTGGAGTTGTGTATATAAATTTCTGTCGTAGGAAGTGACAGCCATTACGAACTTCAAGTTCAAATTTCATAATCAAAATGGCTATACAACAAGTAAAAAAGCTTTAAGTTCGGCCGGGCCGAACTTTTAATACCCTCCACCATTTGGTACAAATTTGGCAATTTCCAAAAAAAAATAAATAAATAAATAAAATCCATTAAAAATTCTGTTAAAATATTAAAAATACCGAATGCCTATACGACGACGTGGACCTGCATAGGCAACTTTTGTCATAAGTTATAACAATATTTAATTTCGAAATTTGAAGAAAAATCTGTTTATAATGTAGCTAAAATCATCAAAATACCGAATATGGGGGGTACCGTTATATGGGGGCTATACGAAGACGTGGACCTGCACAGACAATTTTCTGGCATAGGCTGAAGTATCCATTACGAACTTCACATGCGAATTTTGAAACAATCCCGGTAAATAATGTCGCTAAAATCATCCAAATACCGAATATTGGGAGGTACCGTTATATGGGGGCTATATGATAACTTGGACCTACATGGCCCATTTACGAACTTAAAATATACATGTCTGCAAAAACTTTGCGTTCTATCTCAATTTGTTCGAAAGATAGTGTGATTACAACAGACAGACAGGACATGGCTAAATCGAATAAATTAGAATTTTACGCTGATCAAGAATATAAATTCTTTGTTGGGTCTGACATGAGTATTTCGAGGAGTTACAAACGGAATGACAAAATTAATATACCCTCCATAGTATGGTGGAGGGTATAAAAATATGGGACTATTTGGACTATCAGAGAAGTACTATATTCTGTCAAGACTAAATACCTACTTTGAAATACGTAATTCCGTAGAACAATGTCGCTAAAATCTTAAAAAAATAGCGAATATGGGAATGTGCCGTTATTTTGGGTCTATACGAACAGGTATGAGAGACTTTGAAGAGAGTGAGAGCAATAAAACTTTTAATGATTTTAGAAAAGTTAGTTGTGTTCCAAACCCCGAAAGGGAAGCCTGTTTTACCCATCTTCAAACTCGATCGTGGTTATGATGATGACATAATTCTCCATATAGAAACATATCGGAAAGGTTTTAAAAAATTCCACATTTATTAAGTCCAGTTATTGGTTTATTATTTGTAGTTGGGCGCCAGTAGGTTTTTTTTCTACGCAGAAGATCTCCCGGAAATAATTAAAAAAGACTTCCAATGAGGCCCTACGAATTATCAATGGAATTTTTATGAAATTCTGGAAGAATTCCTGTGGGATTACCTGTGTTCGGAATAACTGTGGAACATTGAACTTGCATTACTTTAAATTCCAACTTCAGTCTTTAAAGTCATAAAATCAAAATCTCTCTTTTCCCAATAATTCAAGAACACTGCTCCATACCCTCTATGTCTGTTGTGGACTTTTAATTATTGCAAAAAAGCAAAAAAAAAACTAGAATAAAAAATAAACAAATGACAGACAAACAAGTCTCAGTCGTTAACAATGCATTTCTATGCCGGAATAAATCTATTCATTATTATCGGGGAAAAAGGTTCGAGAGGGGAAAGCAATGTTCTTCAGTTCAGTATTTTTATGTTTTTCCCCCATTTTCATTTTTCTTCTATGCATACAACAAATACAAGAACAACTTATGGAACAATAGGAAAATGTGTAGAAAAGTCATTGTCATTAAATTCTCTGGCTCTATGCTAAAATGCAGGCGGAAAAATGCCAGCCATCCAGCCAGCAAGTCAGCCAGCCATCCAGCATCCCAACAACCTAAACCCTGAATAATTAGAGAAAAAAACAACAAACGTCAAATAAAATGATGACGACGAGAAAACTAAATGCAGATTTGAAAAACCGAATGAAAACTCTATTCGAATACGACTTGAAATGCTGGCTGGCTGGCTTTTTGCTTTAGCTGCTAAATTTCCCGGCGTTGCCAGGCAGTGCAGTTTGCATTTTGCAATTCGATTCGATTCTGTGGTTTAGTGTCTCTAACTACTACTTGGGCGCCAACCCACCTTCCCAACCATCACCCTGACCAACACCTATGTTGTTAATCAACAACAACAACCACACACGTTATCTGTAGTGTATGGCGATGATGTTCTGTTCTGCCCGGCTGTCTGCGTGCGGTTTTTTCTGTCAGATTCGAGTCTGTCAGAGTATCTGCATTTGGTTTGTTTATTATACTTCGTCTGTCTCAACTATTTTATTTCATCTAGCGGTTGGTATGACCACCTCTCTGACTGATTGTCTGTCTCCTCTGTTCTGTATTCTTCCATAGAACAGATGTGATAATGATATTTTTTTTCGATTGTAGTTGTATTTTATTCATTATTTTACGGGCTGTAGAATAATGACGAAGTAGTTGAGATTACAACGAGCTGTTGACGACGACTATGAACTTCTAAGATTATGACAGCGATAATGAACTGTTCGAACACACAGACACCAACAACTAAACAATTTTTTTGATGATTAATACAAAACACTAACATCACACGGGTGGAGGAGATGTCGTCTTTGAAGATAGGACACGTTTGGAGGAGACAAACATTCAATTCTAATCCCATTTAATCTCATAATTTCAAAGAAAACCAAAAATGTGTGTTTTATTTTAAGTGAGAACGGAAATTGTAATTTTACACTTACATGTGTGTGTGTGTATGCACACATGTGTGATTACATATGTAACCAAATATATTCTTATTGCGGGTTGTAAAAATGTAATTCGTACGTCCAGGGAAAATATAGATATTTTTTTTTTCTAAGTAGAACAGAAATTTTTTTAGCTCTAACTTTCCGATTTTTAACAATTTCGAAATTGATTCTTAAATGGGGGAAGTACAAAACAAATACACCTGGGTACAAATAAACTTTCAAAAAATCGGTGAGGTAAAAAAACTGCCACAAGTCAAATGCCATAATTTTAACATTTTTTTTAATTTTTTGAATGAAAGCAAAAAATATCGGAAATAGAATCAAATTTTAGAATAAGTTTAGATTTGTTAGAATTGATCACCTTTGGCTCGAATTATGGCCTTCTAACGGCCAATGAGACCTTTACACGCTGCCCGAATGTTGCTCTACGGTATTTTGGCCCAGTCCCGGCGAAGCGCTTACTTGAGGTGATCACCCCTTTGGTATTTTTTAGTGCCAACCTTGCTTTCCAAAATACTTCAGACACAATAGTCCAACGGATTAGTATCCGGAGATTTTGGTGGCCATTGTGCGCTGGAAATGAAGCGCGGAACCTCAATTTGTAACCATTCTTGGGTGGCGCGTGCTGAGTGCGATGGTGCTGAGTCCTATTGGAATGTCCAAGGTCTGCGTCCAAAATGTTGCTTGCTCAAGGCTTTAATACACCCTCCAGAATATTTTCGCGATAATTTTCGACATTTATTCGAATGCCACGGTCGATTAATACGAGCGGAAAGCGACCATCGGCTGTTATGGCGGCCCACACCCTCACCATGGACGGCGCATGAGTTCTGGTGGCCAACCGAAGTTGCGCATTTTCTGCTGACCTCTTTGGCAAGTAAACGCTATCATTTTGTTTGTTTACAAACTGCTGGACAACGAATGTTTTCTCATCGGTGAAAACCAAATTCGGCAGTTCACCACTTGCGGCCAAGCGAAGCAACTCTTTAGCTCTTTTGAGTCTATTTTCTTTCTATATGTTGCGGTGTAAGTTCTTGCACTTTTTGGAGTTTCAGTGACTTTGCCCGAGCTCATTTTTCAATATTTGCCGAATAGAATATTGTGATATGTTCAGCTCACGAGCAATTTTTCGGCCGTGGGTTTCGATCAAGTCGCTTCTTTACTTTTCGAACCATTTCTGCCGATGTTGCTGTTTTCTTCCGTCCACTTCCTTAACGTCGGGATACGCTACCAGTATCACGATAACGAGCGATATTACGAGACACTAAAGATTTATTCACATTTAAATGCTGGAGTGCTCTAACGATAGCCACTTGTGGTTTTCCAGCCAAATATAAAGAAATCGCAATGTCACACCGTAATTCCACCACGAATAATTTTTTTCTAGAATATTCTACCCAAAATGCTTTTGTAGGCTTGTAAACAATATAATGAGCTGTCACTGGAATAATTTTAACAGCTGTCGGACAAGTGGCTTAGAAATGACAGCAGTCTAAAATTGGTTGCAGTTTTTTCAAATCACCCAGAGCAGTCAAATAACTGACCGACTGAGGTAAAATTAACGTTCGGACGAAACGGGCTGAAGTTAGAATCTTCAAATTATGCACGAGAGCCAGTCTTGCTGCGTAGATGTGAATAGACGTGGAGCTGCATAAGAAATTTTCAGGCATAGGCTGTAGCACAAATTACAAACTTCGAATACGAAATTTGGAAGAAATATCGGGAGGTACCGTTATATGGGGGTGATACGAAGACATGGACCTGTACAGACAATTTTCTGTCATGGACTGTATTATCCATTACGAACTTCAAATACCAAATTTGAAACAATTCCGGTGAATAATGTCGTTAAAATCACCAAAATACCAAATATCGGGAGGTACTATTTTATGGGGGCTATACCAAAACGTGGACCTACATGATCCATTTTCAATACCAAAAGTCCTGCAGACATAATACACGTTTGAGTAAAATTTTATCAACCTACTTCACTTCGTTCGAAAGCTAGAGTGATTTCCACAGACGGACGGACATCGCTAAATCGACATAGAATTTTATGCTGATCAATAATATATATACTTTGTGGGGTCTAAAATGTATATCTCGAGATGTTACAAACCGAATTACAAACTTAATATACTCTCCATACTATGGTGGAGGGTATACAAATACCGAATATTGGGCCTATACGAAGACGAGGACCTGTAGATGTTATTTTCGTCATGGGTCATTACGATATTCAAATACAAATCTTGAACCAATTCCGGTCAATAAAATCATTTGACTAAAGACTAAAGACTAAAGAAATTGGTTTAAATCGGTCCAAATTTATATGGCTACCATATCTTCGTTCGATTTCAATTCTATTGTGTGTCATATGTGTAATATTTGTCCAAATAGGATGTATTTCGACACACTCGATCGATTTCAGCCTAGAAGTAAATACTTCAATTTTGATGAGAATTGGTTCAGGTATAGCTATAACTCCGATTTGGTGTTTAAGTCCCTCACATTCAAAATATGCACTTCGAAGGAATGATATTTAGTACCAGATATCTCACACATCTCAAAAATACCTCTGCCAAATTTTGTCGATATCGGTTCAGATTTAAATATAAATCGGATATATATTTTTATCCGATTAAAATTTTATTGTGCACTAAATTTCTAATATCACCCCAAATGGAGTGGGTTGTGGCACATTCGACCGAATTCAGCTCAGAAGCAAGTACTTCAAATTTGGTGAAAGCCGGTTAGGATATGGCTATAGCTCCCATATTTATGTTTCGTCCGATTTGGTGTTTGAGTCTCAGATATGTAATATTCGCCCATATTGGATGGATTTTGACCATATTTTTTCCATTTGGCTAAACTCGGTGATCCATATATCTATTGCTCCGATATATAGTTTTTGAACTTTTGATCTGACCGACTTTTGACCTACCTTTACGGTTTCAAACTATAGCAGAGAGTAAAATTTCAAGTCAAACTAGCTTCCATATTATATTTAAGTATACATACAAACACTATTTACTTTGCACACACAAACCACCATAATTGTTTTTCTCAATGAAGAACGCAACGTTTTGGCTTGCTATTAGATTGTATTGTTTATAATAATTTCAATTGTATCCAGTTTTTTTGTTTTGTAGTAATTTCCATAAAGATGCTGGTTGTTTGCGTTTCAGTTATAGGGGTTGCCATCATAATCTGAAAATTCGTGCTATTTATTATTTTGCAGTTGTATTTTATATTTGCAATACCAAGCCAATTCAAATAAAATCTTAAAGGGGGAAATGGAAGGGGTTTTCGTTCAATGGAACTCCTATTTAAAAAGTGACCTTCCATTCAATGCCAATTGCAAACTATGAAAGAGCTACTTTCGATTTTTATACCCTACACCACAAGGTGGTCAGGGTATTATGTCTTTGTGCATTTGTTTGATGATCTGCATGGAATCACATTCTGAGTCGATTTATGCATGTCCGTCCTTCCGTCCATGTATTTTTGTAAACAAAGTACAGTTCGCATTTGTTGCCCTATCCAGATGAAATTTTGCACAAATCAGTTGTTTGGCGCAAGGACGAACCCTATTTCCCTAAATTGGAGATAATCGGTCAAAATTTTGATATAGCCCCCATATATATCTTCGTCCGATTTGTATTTTATTGTGCACCAAACGTGTAATATTTACCCGAATAGTTTGGAATTTTGCACATACAACCAAATTAGGCCTGAAAATAAATATGCCAAATTTTATCGAAATCGGTTCAGATATAGCTATAGCATCCATATATATTGTTCATCCGATTTGTTATTTTTGTCCTCCGCAGCCGTAATATGTACTCTGTAACAACAATATTTGGGGAAATATATGGGGAATAGCTCAGAAATATATTTGCTAAATTTTATCGGGATCGGTTCAGATTTGGATATAGCTCCCATATATAACTTCGTCCGATTTACCTTTTATTGTGCACCAAACGTCTAATATTTGTCCAAATGGGATGGAATTTGGCACTTACGACCGAATTGAAGTCTAGAAGCTAGTATGCCAAATTTGCTGAAGATCGGTTCAGATATAGATATAGCTCCCATATATACTGTTCATCCGTCTTGTTATATTTGTTACAGCAGTAATATGCACTCCGTAACAACGATATTCAGGGAAATACATCAAATACAGCTTAGAAATATCTTTGCCAAATTTTATCGAGATCGGTTCCGATTTGAATATAGCTCCCACCAAATGGGCAATACAAGTCCGAATTTATGAGATACAAATGCTTCGGCATATTTAGTCCTTTGAACTTGAAATTATAATTCTAATCATAGCGTGTATGATGGAATTCTCCCATAAAAACTTTTAATTGTTATGCGGAGCTCTACTAAATTAGCAAAGTGGTGTAGGGTATCATAAAGTCGGCCGCGCCCGACTTTAAGACTTTCTTTACTGGTTTATAAATAACAAAAATTAACAACATTGGGCGTCGTTATTACAAGGATTAAAAACGCCACCTACTGGAGAAAATTAACACTAATATTATGTAAAATAACAATCATTGAAATCATGCTACTATTAATTATCATAAATCTACCAGTATATCCGACAAAATTCAAAAATTCTCTTCATTTTTAAAAATTTTTTTAAATCGCTTGGCAACCCTGGATAATTATCTTTTCTCATTGAATACATCCCCGAGCATTTGTAAGATACAGAAACTATTATTTGTGATGGTGGTGGTCACTCGATGGACGTACAAAAGGACGGACAGACATGTGTGCACTTTCTGTGTGATGGATGCCAGATGCGGGCATCAGCTCAGCTACTTGGCTGGCCAACTGAGTTTAATATTTCTTTTTTCACTTCAGGCATCATCATCATCATCATCTTTTGCAAGTGTGGAACTAAATAACTAAAAATGTGATGCGTAATAAAACTAGAATTTCAGCAGAATTTTTTTTGCCCATGGACAGCAGCAAAGCGAGAGAAAAGAAAATATGGCAAAAAAAAACAGAAGAATAGAAAAATAGAAAAATACAAAAATCTACATGTGTCAAATTTAGAAGAGACAAACAAAAAATTAGAAAACAGCGGGCGTCATTACATGACTGAGTGACCAGCAGTAACAGCAATGCGAAAGGCAGAGGGGTGCAGAAAAAAACTATTTCGGTTTTGGAAAGAAATTCTTTCTGGCGTTCGTTCTCAAAAGACAATGTAGGTAGCAAATGTAAATGTAATTTGGACAAATTGTTCTAATAAAACTACATGGGCATTCTCTCAAGTGCCTTGGGACAAAAGACATGAACTGGACATTTGTTACACAAAACAGAAAAATGGGTCATGTGTAGCCAGTAGTTCAGATTTGTCTTAAAAGATTTTTTTATTTTCTTTGTGATTTTTCTTCTCTTTTTTTGAGCTCCATCGTCACATGCAGATAACTGAAGCAGGAATACACTCTGCAAATATTAATACGCTTAATTAAATATAAATTAGTCATAATGAGTCACAGGTCAGATTTTGATGTTGCCTTTATTGAATCTTCTTCTCCGTCTTTAACAAGACAGACACAGATGCCGTCTTATCAGTTGTATACAAATTATTCTCTTGCAATTAATCTCACATTAAATTTTGCAATAAACCATAAACAAATGCCAATTAATTTAAAAAATGATTTCTTTGAATAGATAATTAAATGAAGTAAAGAACTTTTATATATAAAAAAATCAACAAATTATAATTGTTAATTTTGTGAATATTTTTGGAGAAATCTTTAGGCCTGGATTTTTTAAGAATATTTTGCAAGTACTAATCAGAAGTGGATTTTCTAGAATATATTTTGAAACTTATATTCACAAACTTAGATATTCTGTAAAAAATATTTTTAAGAGCCAAGAAAATTGGATTTTTTTTTTTTTTGAAAATCATACCAAGTTAACCCAAAGTGGATTTTAATATTCTTTAATGCTGATTTTAATAATATTTTTGAAAAATCTTTTTCCAAGAACCAAATTTGGACTTGTTTCAAAATTTAGCAAACGTCGATTTTTTTATATTGCTTCAAGAACCAAAAGTAAATTTTTAGGAATGTTTTAAGGGATTATTTTTAAGAATATTTTTCAAGTACCAATCAGAAGTGGATTTTTAGAATATATTTTGAAGGGCCCACAAACCTAGAAATTCTGTAAGAAATATTTTTTAAAGATCCAAGAAACGGTATTTTTTAGAAATATCTTATCTAGGTCTGGATTTTTTCTATATTTTTAAAATTTATTTTTAAACTTTTTTAGTATATTTTGAAAAAAAAAAAACATAACCAAAATCATTCCGATTTTAACAATATTTTTAAAAAATATTTTTCCAAGAACAAAACTTGTATTTTTTTAATTATTTTCCAAGAACCAAATTAAATTTTTTAGGAATTTGTTTTAAAGACAATTTTTTTAAGAATATTTTTCAAGTACTAATCAGAAATGGATTTTTAGAATATATTTCCTAAAAATTCTGTGAGAAATATTTTTAAAAATGCCAAGAAATGTGTATTTTTTTAGGAATATCTTATCAGGATCTTACCAAAGGTGGATTTTGAAAAAAAAACACAACCAAAATCATGTCGATTTTAATATTTTTAAAAAATATTTTTCCAAGAACAAAACTTGTATTTTTTTAATAATTTTCCAAGAACCAAATTCAATTTTTTAGGAATGTTTTTTAAGGACAATTTTTTTAAGAATATTTTTCAAGTACTAATCCGAAATGGATTTTTAGAATATATTTTGAGGAACCCACAAACCTAGAAATTCTGTGTAAAATATTTTTTAAAAGGCCAAGAAATGTGTATTTTTTTAAGGAATATGTTAAAAGGTCTTACCAAAGGTCTTATAAAGGTCTTAATTTTTTTTCAAGACAATTTTCATAAAATTGTTTTAAAAAGCAAACGAAAATTTTTAAAAATACTTTTTGCCGAATATCGCGTTTTCTATATGAGGGCTGAAGCAAAACGTAAACTTACATAGACTATGTTCTGGGTTCTACCTCTACCATGGGCTCTACCTCTTAATACCGAATTTCCATTTTGGAGTGACGTGGAGAGCGGAAGTATTCCTGAATTGGGGCGGGAGCACTCATGAAAGTATACAAATATATCGAGTATTCTATATTTTTCTACGCCAATAGAATACGAGCGTGTTTGCTTCGTTCGCCTTTAAATGGAAGCGAAATTCGCTCGAAGAGGATGAGATTCTATAGTTTTTGTTGTCTTATTTGAAGGTTTGTGCAAATAAATACATTAAAAAGCTTTGTCAGCAATCATTAACAACAAAGCTTATGTAATACATTCTGCCGTTTTTCGCCACTTGGTCTTTGTGCACGTTCTCCAGTTCTCCCTCCAGTCCACAATTTATATATTTTTTAAATACCATTTTTTTCAAAATTGGATTTTTGCAAAGATTTTTTTAAAGCATTTTTTCAAGACATGTTTCAAAAAATGTTTTTCCATGGAGCAAACGCTAATATTTAAAAATATTTTTTTTAGATCTAAATCTGGATATTTAAAAAATACTTTTTCAAGAATATTTTTACAGGGAACGAATGTGTTTTTTGTTTTAAATATATTTTAATATCGTTTTAATAATATTTTCAACAAGTTTGAAGAGGGGCTATATCGGTCCACGATCGTATAGACCCCATATAACGGTACCCCCCGATATTCAGTATTTTGACGATTTCTGCCAAATTTGTCAATGGGACTGTCTAAAAATCCAGACTAGAAGTATTTTCTAAGCTCTTTAACCCCTGGAAGAAACATGTTTTCAGGTCCACGATATCGTATAGCCGAAATACAACGGTACCTCTGTATTTTGACGATTTTAGCGTCATTATTCACCGGAATAGTTTCAAATTACGCATTTAGAGTTCATAATGGGAACTACAGCCTGTGACAGAAAATTTTCTATTAGTACCTCCCTATATTCGGTATTTTGAAGATTTTTGGTACAATACTCACCAAAATTGTTTTAGATGTCGTATTTGAAGTTGCAAATAGGTACTACAGCCTGTGACAGAAAATTTTCTCTGCAGGTCCAGGTCATCGTATAGTTCCGATATAACGGCACCTTCCTATATACATTATTAATTTTTTTTCAAGTTTCGTATTTGAATATTGTAATAGTTTATGACAAACAATGCCTATGTAGGTCCACGTCTTCGTGTAGACCCCAATATATCGGCTATATTTGGTATTTTTATGATTTTAACGGATTTTATTTTTTCAAAATTTCCAATTTCGTACCAAATGGTGGAGGGAATTCAAAGTTCGGCCCGGCCGAACTTACTGCTCTTTCACTGGTTAAAATTAGTTTTAATTTTTGGAACCATAGAAAATTTTAAGAATTTTTAGGAAAAAATTTCAAGGAGTGACAACGATTTTGAATGTTTTTAAAATGTTTACATGAAAAAAGCAGGGGCTTTTTAAAAGTATATTTAGTTGTGTGATTTATTAAATTTTATTTTATTTATTTATTTTTTTTTTTTTTTGAACAATAGGACTTTTGAATTTAAAATTTCTGTGAATAGTTTTATCCTGGATTTTTTTACCTTTATATAATACTTATATCGTATAGTATTTTAATAACAATTATTTTTCTTTTTATTTTTCAGATATCCATCGTAATTACCTGATAATAGTTTGAGGTAAGTGATTGAAACCTTTGAAATATTGAACAATTTAATAATTATGTCATATATTCAGACAAAGTTGTACGTTAGATTTTTATTATAATTCCACGAATTGTTTCACTTCTTACCAAAACCTTATATTTAGAATATATAGGTCTTGTGTAAAGATGGACCTAAATGACTAAAGACTTAAGTTGCTAAAGCTCTCTCATGACAGTTTTTAATTCCTCACTTATTGAGTTCTCTTTTGGGGAAACATATTCCTCCGGTTAATGGGATTTTTTCTTATATTTTTTGCTATGAAATGTCTCGGCTTAAAAAAGAATTATTTCATAAAGAGAGGAGTTAAAAGAGAGGAGTCATAAAGAGAGGAGTTAAAAGCCGTCGTAGGAGAACAGATTTTTTTCTTAGGTGTTTTCCTTTTTTTTTTGTTTTTTGATTTTTCAAACTTTTATTTGTCATTCGTTTCTGTAACTTTGTTCGAAGTTTGTAATGGATACTGCAGTCTATGCAAAAAAAATCGTATGCACGTCCATGTCTACGTACCGCCCCCATATAACCCTTTATTTGGAATTTGATGATTTTAATGACATTATTCGCCGGAATTGTTTCAAATTTCGTATTTGAAGGTTTTAAAGGGTACTACAGCCCATGACAAAAAAAGAAAAATACTTATGCAAAAGTTAGCCGATGTAGCCCATCTTTGAACTTGATCTAAGTTCACACCCAAAACTCATGTGTGCCAATATTCATTATTAATTGTTTTTTTTTTTTTTTGCAAGGCGGTTAGGAACCTGTAACAACATTCACATACCGAATTCCAGACAATTCCGTTGATCAATGTACAGAAAATCGTCGGAATGCTTAAAATGAGGGGGAACCGTTATATGGCCGATATAGCTCATTTTCGAACTTGATATTGGTTCAGACCAAAACGTATGAGTATTAATATTCAGCACTCTATCTTAATTCTTTCGAAAGATAGCAACGGAAGGAAGGGCATGAGTAAACCGTATTAGGATTTTACGTTCATCATGAATATATCTACTTTGTGGGGTCTTCATTACTTCGATGAGTTGTAAACGGATCGAAAAACTTAATATACCCTCCAAGTTATGGTGGAGGATATAAAAAGTGTCATAGCTTCTAGGTATTATGGTTTTTCCTACAAAAAACAATTTCCTGTTGATTGATTGATTTTATACCTTTTTCTTAAATCGATTCCAGCTGTCAACACTCAAATCATTAAAGTATCTTTAATGGCCCTATTTGTGAAATCTTTTTTTAAACAACTTTTCCGAGCAATAAAAAAGTAAATAAATTTTAAAATAATTTTTACACACCTTTCGGGTGGTGACTAATGTCAAGCCATTCATTCGATCATCAGTCGCTGAATGTGTAATAATGAAATATTTCGTTGTATTATTGACAAGCATGAAAGTAAACAATTCAATCTATGGACCCCGAAATAAAATACCAGCAACTGTATCAACAATGTGGGGAATATGGTTTTTCCAATAAATTTCAATAAATATTACCAAAAAAAAATCTACAAATAAACAAAAGAACACACACACTTTCGCAGTGGATTGAAATTTTCATTTAGAAAACTATCAGATAGAGATAGAAAAGTTTCTAAAGATAGAGATTTTCTAAGGCACACCACACAATTAATTTCATGGAAGGGGAGAGGGAGGGAGGTAGAGAAGAGGTGGCTTCCCAAACTAAACATGAATCAGCCTTAATTTACCCATAAACGTAAAACAGAAACTAAATTACACATTTTCTCCCAACTACATCTGTTTATACATATTTAGTCTTCTCCCTCCCCCCAGCCCCACCGAAAATCACTGGCGTAATAATCTTGTTTTCCACCAAAACGATCACTTCCGTATTTAATAATGTCGAGATTGTTTCAAATTTTCCATTTGGGGAAAAAGAAAAGCAAAAAAATAATTGATGGGTGAGTGAACAAGAAAATGTCTTCTGTTTTTGAAAATCGTTCAGGTTGTTGTTGTTGTTGGTGGTGTGTATGTGCATGACAATGGATCTATTACAAACGAAACATTTCTTATTTGTTACCAGGGGAATTGATGCATTTCAGTACATTTTCAATAGCCAAGGGAGTTTCTTGAAATAGATTTTATTTCTATTTTCTCCCTACTTTTGGGTTTAACAATAAACTTAGAGAAAAATAAATTTAACTTTAAGTACAAAATACCTCGAGTTTTAGGTGAAAAAAATAGTGGCTGCACTTAAAATAAATCGCCTGTTGAAAGTGAACCAAAATTTTATTCTTAGCTACTTTTATGCTGCAGAAAATCCATAGATAAAACACCCAGGATCTGAGAAATAACATTGTGTGACAAAATTATATTTTATTTTTCAATAATTCAGAAAAAATCCAAAAAACCAGTAAAGAAAGTCCTAAAGTCGGGCGGGGCCGATTTTATGATACCCTACACCACTTTGCTAATTTAGTTGAGCTCCACTTAATAATTAAAAGTTTTTATGGGAGAATTCAATCATACACGCTATGATTATAATTATAACTTAAAATTCAAAGGACTAAATATGCCGAAACATATTTTTAAATTCGGACTTGTATTGCCCATTTGGTGCGAAATTAATTTGAAATCGGATAAAAATATATATGGGAACTATATCCAAATCTGAACCGATCTCGATAAAATTTGGCAAAGATATTTCTGAGCTGTATTTGATATATTGATATAATTTTTCATATTACATATACATATTACAATAAATCAGATGAACAATATATATGGGAGCTACAACTATATCTGAACCGATCTTCACCAAATTTGGCATACTACCTTCTAGACTAAATTCGGTCGTATGTGCCAAATTGCATCCCATTTGGACAAATATTAGACGTTTGGTGCACAATAAATGGCAAATTGGACGAAGTTATATATGGGAGCTATATCCAAATCTGAACCGATCTCGATAAAATTTAGCAAAGGTATTTCTGAGCTGTATTTGATATATTTCGCCAAATATTGTTGTTACAGAGTGCATATTACGGCTGCGGAGGACAAAAATAACAAATCGGATGAACAATATATATGGGAGCTATAGCTATATCTGAACCGATTTGGATAAAATTTGGCATACTTATTTTCAGGCCTAATTTGGTTGTATGTGCAAAATTCCATACTATTCGGGCTGATATTACACGTTTGGTGCACAATAAAAGGCAAATCGGACGAAGATATATATGGGAGCTATATCTAAATTTTTACCGATTATCTCCAATTTCAATAGGGTTCGTCCTTGAGCCAAACAAATGTTGTCGACCTGCATTTTGTTCACAAGAATACATGGACAGACGGACGGAAGGACAGACGGACTGACATGCATAAATCAACTCAGAAAGTGATTCTATGCAGATCATCAAAAGGAACTATGGGTCTATCTCGTTTCCTTTTGCCTGTTACAAACAAATGCACAAAGACATAATACCCTGACCACCTTGTGATGTAGGGTATAAAAAAAAATAAATACGAAAGTAGATCTAAAAGACATTTGGAAAGTCTAAATCGCAAAATATCAAATTAGAGGGACAAGTTCCTCCCTCTTCAACATTTTTTTTATACTCCCAGCCACATGGCTAGTTTATACCCTCAGCCATATGGCTAGAGAGGGTATATATCATTTGATTTGGATTTGGAGTCGATCTAGCGATGTCCGTCTGTCTGTCTGGAGTATCCGATTTGGCCCAAACTTGGTACATCGTAATATTATTGTTAGATTGAGTTCGAAGATGGGCAATGTCGGTCCACTTCTTCTGATACCTCCCCCACAAAAAGGTCGATGTTTTCAAAAAATATATATATATTACTGCACAGAAAAATAAAGAATAATCCGATTTTGCTTCAACTTTGCAAATCCTAATATTTGCATCAGTGCTGGCTGGCTCAGGTGCGAAAATGGACAATATCGGTCAACTCCATCATATACCTCCCCACTAAGGGTCAAAATTTTGAATAATTACAAACCTTACAAAATGTGATGTAAGAGTCCGCTTATCTTCACATTACACACATCACAACATTTTTATCAACCCAAGGCCTGGTGTGAAGATGGAATATATCGGACCACTCCTTCTGGTACCTCCCTCAAAAAGGGTCAAAATTTTGAATTTTCATGAAGCTCATAAAACACGGAATGAACATCCGATTCAATTCAGACTTGTCACTTCTCAATATTTCCATCAACGCAAGGTCTGTTTTAAAGGTGGTAAAAATCAGACCATTCCTTCTGGTACCTCCTCTACAAAGGGTCAAAAATTTGAAAAATCAAAACGATCATAAAAACCCCAAAAATAAGCATCCGGTTCTCTTCAAATTACGCACATCACAATATTTTTTATTAACCTAAGGTGTGGTGTGAAGGAAGAATATATCGGTACCTCTCCCACAAAGGGTCAACATTCAACAAAACGCGAAATGAACATCCGATTTCAATTAGCCTTGGCACATCTCAATATTTCTATGAACGCAAGATCCGTTATAAAGATGGTAGAGAGCGGACCATTTCTTCTGGTATTTCCCCCACATAGGGTTCAAGATTTTGAAAAACAAAACGCTCAAAGAAAGCGAAATAACCTCTCGATTTTCGGTATTTTGAGGGTTTCTGCCACAATTCACAACCAAATCAACAGAAACTTTCATTTGGGGTTCCTAATAGGTCTGTTCTCTCTCTGAAGACATGTTCGCTACAGGTCCACTAATTGGTATAGCCCCCATATAACGCTACCTCCCGATGTTCGGTATTTTGAATGTTTCTGACACAATTTCCAACCAATTTAGATGAAACTTGATAATAAGGGTTCTGTGTAGATCTATTCTCCCCTTGAAAGAATATTCTCTACAGGTCTACTGATTGGCATAAGCACCATAAAACGGTACCAACCGATATTGTTTATAGGTTCCTGCCACAATGTGAAGTCAAATTAGCTGAAACTTGATATTTGGGGCTCTTGAAAGGGCGGTTCTCTCCATGCAAAAAATGTTCAATTCGGGTCTTCTAATTGGGGGCTATACCAATTAGGTATTTTGAGGCTAGGCTTCTAGGCTATCTTTTCATATTACGGATTTTGGGGGACTTTAATATCAAATCGGATGAAACACATATATGGGAAACTATATCTGTAACTGAAACAAATTTCTCGAAATTTGACAGTTTTGCTTCTATATTCTGAATTCCGTCTATTATATTTGGTCAGACACTTCCCAAATTTTAGCGATTTTTAACAATTTTATTCTAAGTAAAGTTTTCACATGTTGGAGGGTGTAACAATTTCAGCTTGGCTGACCTTATATGAAGTTTTACTTGCTTTGATCAGTCACTAATAATTTGCTTTCGAAGATTTAAAAACACATTTTTTTCTTAGAAATAATGAAAATGCTGGCTTTTCTGATTTCACCTCCATGTCTCCACGTCTTTGCCACGCTTTTTCTGTTGCACTTTTTTTGTAAAGTTTATTGACCTTATTTTTCTTTCCATTAGCTTTGCAATGCATTGCATTGACACATTCTTTTGTTGTTGTTGCTTGCTAGCTTGCTGCTACTGTCCGTCAGCAAATTGTATCGTCTGTTCAATATGAAACGCAAAAAACCACCACACTGTCATCATCCGTCGACAAACCCCACCATGACAAGTGGAATAAAAATGGATTTGGTAAAGGGTATGAAGGTGGGCTTTACATGGTGAAGAGGTTTTCAATATAGAATGTCGAATATAAACCAAGTCTTTGGATTACCCAGCTCTGCAAAGTGGATCATTTATCTCGTATTGCAAACGAAGGACCTTGACACTCTTCTAATTATTTCATAGTGTAATTAACGTAATTGATTTTAGGTGTACATAGACATGCACAGTCATGTGTACATGTGTATCAAGTAAAGAAAAATAATCGATAGCTGTTGATTTTATACTTAAGCCATCCGTTTAGTTTATAAAAATGTACTGACCACCTAAAAGTATGCTATAACAATGTACAAACGTAAATATTAAAGATGAGAATTCTTCGAAAAAGGTTAATGACATGTGTCATGTAAAACGCTATTACACATTATTGCTTCCTTCCAGAAATGCGGGAATGTAAAAATAATCTGTATGATAACCGATTTTAAGATATCAAATAAAATTATAAAACTAGCAGACTTTTGAGGCATACTTTAAGGATCTCTCAACAATGTTTAAACTTGAAAGTAGCGCTAGTAATATAATACTATATAAACTATAGGTATACATTGAAAGTTAGTGGCATAACTGATTGACTGAGAGTTTACGCCCAGACGAAACAGCTAAAGCTAGAATCTTGAATTTTTGCACCAGGGTCAGTCTTGGTGCATAGATGTATAATATGTGATTTCTGAAATACGTACTATACAGTGTGAGATAGAAAAACTGCAACAAAGCCAAACACCATAATTATTACATTTTTTTTTAATTTTGTTGAATAAAAGCAAAAAATGTCGGATATAGCATCAAATTTTAGAATAAGTTTAGATTTGTTCGAATTGGTCACCTTTGGCACGAATTATGGGCTTGAGGTGATCGACACTTTGGTATTGTTTAGTGCCAACCTTGCTTTCTAAAATACTCCAGACACAATAGTTCAACGGATTGGTATCCAGAAATTTTTGTGGCCATTGTGCGCTGGAAATGAAGCGATGAACCTCATTTTGCAACCATTCTTGGGTGGCGCGTGCTGAGTGGGATGGAGCTGAGTCTTGTCGGAATATCCAAAGTTTGCGGCCAAAATGTTCGCATGCCCAAGGCTTTAATACATCCTCCAGATTATTTTCGCGATAATATTCGGCATTTATTCTGATGCCACGGTCCATTAATACGAGCATAGAGCGACCATCGGCTGTTATGGCGGCCCACACCATCACCATGGCTTGAGTCCTGTTGGCCCACCGAAGGTGCACATTTTCAGCTGACCTCTTTGGCAAGTAAACACGATCATTTTGTTTGTTTACAACTGCAGGGCAACGAATGTTTTCTCATCGGAGAAAAGCAAATTCGGCAGTTCACCTTTAGCTCATTTGAGTCTATTTTCTTTCTGTTGCGGTGTAAGTTCTTGCACTTTTTTGGAATTTCAATGGCTTTACCCTGAGCTCATCTTTCAGTATTTGCCGAATGGAATATTGCGATATGTTCAGCTGACGAGCCATTTTTCGGATATTGCGACACGGGGTTTCAATCAAGTAGCTTCTTTACTGTTCGAGACACAAAAGATTTATATACCCGAAATTTGGTAAGAGAAACAAGGTTGAAAAGTAAGTTTGATATATGAAGGTTTAGTTTAATGATGCGCAGTTGCAGGAATTCGACAACTGATTCAACTTGGAGACCTTTAGTTCATTGCTTTCATCCTAGGAAGAAATGAACAATTTCGGGGATAAAAGAGATATAGAAGCGAGAATGAGAAAAAAAATTACTGAGAAAGGAACAGGTACCGATTTGGTACAAACTTGGTACATAGTAAAATTATTATAGAACTTATATCGAGTTCGGAGATGGGCAATATTGGTCCACTCCTTCTGGTACCTCCCCCACAAAGGTCGAAATTTTCAAAACAAAAAAAAAAAAAAAAGAATATTTTCTGCAAAGAAAGAAAAACGATAATCCGATTTTGCTCCAATTTTGCAAATCCATATATTTGCGTCAGTGCTTGGTCACGTGCGAAAATGGACAATATCGGTCCACTTTTGAATAATTATAACTTTTATAAATTGTGACGTAACGGTCCGATTGTGTTCAAACTACACATTTTACAATATTTTTATTAACCCAAGGGCTGGTGTGAAGATGAAATATATCGGTCTACTACTTTTGGTACCTCACCCACAAAAGGTCGAAATTTAAAATAAAAATTTTTTAGTGCACAGGAAGAGAAAGGATAATCCGATTTTGCTCCAACTGTGCGAATCCTAGTATTTGCATCAGTGCTAGGTCAGGTGCGAAAATGGACAATGTCGGTCCACTCCATCAAGTACCTTGCCCACCAAGGTTCAAAATTTTGAATAATTACAAATCTTATAAAATGTGATGTAAAAGTCCGATTGTCTTCAACTTACACACATCACAATATTTTTATTAAGGTCTGGTGCTAAGATGGAATATATCGGTCCACTCCTTCTGGTAACTCCCCCACAAAAGGTCAAAATTTAAAATAAAAATATTTTAGTGCACAGAAAGAGAAAGGATAATCCGATTTTGCTCCAACCTTGCGGATTCTACTGTTTGCATCAGTGCTAGATCAGTCGCGGAAATCAAGTACCTCCCCCAGAAAGGCTAAAAATTCTGAATAATTGTAGCTCTTATAAATTGTGTCCGATTGTGTTCAAACTATACATTTCACAATATTTTTATTAACCCAAGGGCTAGTGTGAAGATGCAATGTATCGGTCCAATTCTTCTGGTATCTCCCCCACAAAGGGTCAAAATTTTGAATATTCATGAAGCTCATAAAACACGAAATTAACACCCGATTTCATTCAGACTTGGCACATATAAATATTTCCATCAACAAAAGATCTGTTAGAAATATGGTAGAAATCGGTCCACTCCATGAAGTGCCTCTCCCACAAAGGGTCAAAATATTGAATATCCACGAAGCTTATATAACGCGAAATTAACATTCGATTTCATCCAAACTTAGTACATATCAATACTTCTATCAACACAAGGTCGGTTGTAAGGATGATAGAAATCGGACCATTTCTTCTGGTACCTTCCCCACAAAGTGGCAAAATTTTTCTCTTCACATTACACACATCCCAATATTTCTATTAACACAAGATCTGGTGTGAAGATGAGATATATTGATATACTCCTTCTGGTACCTCCGCCCAGAGGTATCAAAATTTTTAATAACCAAACGCCCTTAAATAAAAATAAATAAAATAAACTTTCGATTCTTTTCAAACTTCACCAATCTCATTATATCTACTAACACAAGATATGGTGTGAAGATGATAGATATCGACCTACTCCTAGTGATACCTCCTCCATAAACGATGACAATTTTAAATACTTAAATCTCTCATAACTTGCGAAACAAGTCAGCAACTCCATTCAATTCTTGTATATCCTAATATTTTCCTCAACAATAGATCTGATGTGAATGAATTTTTCAGCCCACTCCCTCTGATATCTCCTACCCACAAAATTTGAAATTTTGAAATTAAATAATCGATATTCTTTACATTTACAATATTTTTCTTAGTATTAGATGAAGTGGAATACTTCGATCCACTATATTTGGCACCTTCCGCACATTTCAACATTTTCTAAAAATGATCACATATCTCATATAAAGTGAAGGCAGTAACCAATATAGTCCAAACCTGGCAAGTCGCAATATTTATATCATATTTATTTAGTTCCGATACGAAATGGACAATATTGACCCATTCTTTCGAAACCTACTCCATAGAAGGTCACCAATTTGAATAATCATTACCGAAGTCAAAATATATTTATACCCTACACCACAAGGTGGTCAGGGTATTATGTCTTTGTGCATTTGTTTGTAACAGGCAGAAGGAAACGAGATACACCCATAGTTCCTTTTGATGATCTGCATAGAATCGCATTCTGAGTCGATTTATGCATGTCCGTCCGTCCGTCTGTCCATGTATTTTTGTAAACAAAGTACAGGTCGCATTTATTGCCCGATCCAGATGAAATTTTGCAAAGATCTTTTGTTTGGCCCAAGGACGAACCCTATTGAAATTGGAGATAATCGGTCAAAATTTAGATATAGCTCCCATATATATCTTCGTCCGATTTGCCTTTTATTGTGCACCAAACGTGTAATATCACCCCGAATTGTATGGAATTTTGCATATACGCCCAAATTAGGCCTGAAAATATGTATGCCAAATTTGATCGAAATCGGTTCAGATATAGCTATAGCTCCCATATATATTGTTCATCCGATTTGTTATTTTTGTCCACCGCCGCCGTAATATGCACTATGCAACAACAATATTTGGGGAAATATATCAAATACAGCTCAGAAATACAGTTGCTAAATTTTATCGAGATCGGTTCAGATTTGGATATAGCTCCCATATATAACTTCGTCCGATTTACCTTTTATTGTGCACCAAACGTCTAATATTTGTCCAAATGGGATGGAATTTGGCACGCACGACCGAATTGATTCTAGATGCTAGTATGTCAAATTTGGTGAAGATCGGTTCAGATATAGCTATAGCTTCCATATATATTATTCATCCGATTTGTTATATTTGTTACCCACAACCGTAATATGCACTCCGTAACAAAGATATTCAGGGAAATATATCAAATACACCTCAGAAATATATTTGGCAAATTTTATCGTGATCTGTTCAGATTTGGATAAAGCTCCCATATATATCTTTATTCGATTTCATATTTAGTCCTTCGAACTTTAAATTATAATTATAATCATAGTGTGTATGATTGAATTCTCCCATAAAAACTTTTAATTGTTATGTGGAGCTCTACTTAATTAGTAAAGTGGTGTAGGGTATCATAAAGTCGGCCCGCCCCACTTTAAGGCTTTCTTTACTGGTTTTATAATCGAACATTGTCCGAGGGTATTCATCTGTACCTACATATACTTTTTAACTTGTTTACCTTCACATAGTCTATAGCAGTCAGAAACACTGTTGGTCCCATCTCATACTCATACATCTCATACATCTAAGCTCACCACATTTTTAAGATCAGACCCACTAAGTGATAGAAAGGAGCATGTTCTTCTCCTCTAAATTACCGTTCTTCTCCTCTAAATGGTCTTAGATAATCTGCAACTGGTTTCCAAGTGCCAGCTTCTTCGATGAGAGATTGTTTGAAGCAGCTAACGTAATAGCTTATTTGTGGTTTAACAATCTCATCAATCCGCATATCAATAATATTTTTCCCACTTCCAGTGCCCTGGAAATTTCTCTGGCATTCCACCTATTTCTGAGTCTTTTAAAATATGCTAAGAGAAATATTTCCCCACTTCCTGGGGCCTGAAAATTCATCAGACATTTTATTTGTTCCTGAGACTTTGATTTCATCCATTGAAATATTTCCGTTCTAATTGTGTACCTGAAAAAAAAATAAACAGATTTAAAAAATTGTCATAACTGTATCAACATTTTAATTATACTTATTAAATATGAACTTTGGGTTGGCTGGAATTTTAATGACATGTCATCTAAGTAGTAGGTAGATACATCATCAAATAATCATACATATCCGACTGACTCATCTATTGTCGGGCCACCTTCGATGCATATACACGTGCTATAATTAATTCACTTACAATTTGTATTGACTTGAATACAGGAGAATATAATGACACGATATCTGCCCCTCTTCCATTGTTCATGTTATTGACAATGAAAATCAAAAAAAAAAAAAAAAAAACGAATGTCAAGGTCAACAATTAAAATAGATTTTAGAATATTTAATAGAAATTTTAGGTATTTTCGTTGAGTCGGACTAAAAAAGAACTGGGATTTTGAAAAACTAACACACGCAATTTGCTTTTTTTTCCATTGTCAATCATTAAAATCTAGTCTCAGACATGACTCACTGTCACAATATTGTAACGTTCACTGTTTTTTTTTTCAAAACTAATTAAATCTATTAAATACTTATACGGAACTAAATATGTTTATTATTTAACGCCTTTAACAAAGTGGGAGTCAGCGAGCAGTAAAGGCTGTTTAAAAAAAACGCCTGTTAATCAAATTCGAAGAAATCGGAAACTGATTGATTGGTCTTGATTTATTGGGAGGATTGGTGACTGTGTAGAAAAAAATGCTTTAGATGTAAAAATTGATTTTTCAATTAAAAAATTATTTATTCTTAAGAATTGCATTCTTTTACAGTCCTTAAAGAATTAAAGAACTATTAGAAATTATTACAGAAGAACTGAAAAAAAAACAGTAAAGATAGTCTAAAAGTCGGGCGGGGTCGACTTTGTGATACCCTATCCCATAACAAATAAAAGTTTTTTTTTGGGAATTTGTGAGAATTAAATCATACCAACTATGAATACAGTTATAATTTAAAGTCCAAGGGAACTAATATATGAGAGGAATATCCTCCTTTGAATCCATTTCTACTAAAATTTCCAAAGGGACTTTTCAATTCGGGCTTATATCAACCATTTGTTGAACGATTAATTCGAAATTGGATAAAGATATATATGGGAGCTATATCCAAATCAGAACCAATTCGATAAAATTTGGCAAAGGTATTTCTGGGCTGTATTTAATATATGTTCTCCAAAAATCGTTGTTACAGAGGCCTTATTACCGCTGCTGAGGACAAAAATAACAAATCGGATAAACAATATATATGGGAGCTATAGCTATATCTGAACCGATTTTCACCAAATTTGACACACTTGTTTCTAAGCTCAATTTGGTCGTAAGTGCAAAATTCCACCCCATTTGGGCTAGTATTACACGTTTAGTGCCCAATAAAAGAGAAATCGAATGAAGATATATGTGGGAGCTAAATCCAAATTTGAACCGATCTCGATAAAATTTAGCAAAGGTATTACTGTGCTATATTTAACATATTTTCTCCAAATATCATTGTTACAGGGGGCTTATTGCGGCTGCTGAGGACAAAAATATCGGATAAACATTATATATGGGAGCTGTAGCTAAATCTGAACCGATTTCGATCAAATTTGACATACTTATTTCAATATGGTCGTATGTGCAAAATTTCATACTATTTGGGCTGATATTACAGATTTGGTGGCCAATGAAAGGAAAATCGGACGAAGATATATATAGGGTGAGATGAAAAAACAAAAAATCAAAGTGAATATCTTTTTAGTGTCCAAACCTGAATTTTTTAAAAATACATTTTCAAGAATATTTTTTTTTTTGTTTTTTTTTTTCCAATATATATTTTATCCAAGAATCAAACTTGTATTTTTTTCAAAAACTAACAAACGTGGATTTTGTTTAAACAATTTTCCAAGAACCAAAATCAGTTTTTTAGGAATGTTTTTAAAGACTATTTTCTACGAATATTTTTCAAGTACCAATCAGGAATGGATTTTTAGAATACAGGGTGAGATAACAAAACTGCAACACAGTCAAATAATTTTCAATTTTTTTTTAATTTTATTGAATGAAAGCAAAAAATGTCGGAAATAGTATCAAATTATAGAATAAGTTTAGATTTGTTCGAATTGGTCATCTTTGGCACGAATTATGACCTTTAAACGGCCAATGAAACCGTCACACGCTGCCAGAATGTTGCTCTGCGGTATTTTGGCCCATTCCCGGCGAAGCGCTTTCTTGAGGTGATCGACACTTTGGTATTTTTTAGTGCCAACCTTGCTTTCTAAAATACTCCAGACACAATAGTCCAAGATTTTGGAGATTTTGGTAGCCATTATGCGCTCATTTTGTAACCATTCTTGAGTGGCGCGTTTTGAGTGTGATGGTGCTGAGTCCTGTTGGAATGTTCAAGGTCTGCGGCCAAAATGTTTGCGTGCCCAAGGATTTTATACACCCTTCAGAATATTTTCGCGAGAATATTTGACATTTATTCTGATGCCACGGTCGATTAATACGAGCGGAGAGCGACCATCGGCTGTTAAGGCGGCCCACACCATCACCATGGCCGGCGCTTGAGTTCTGGTGGCCAAACGAAGGTGCACATTTTCAGCTCACCTCTTTGGCAAGTAAATACGATCATTTTATGTGTTTGTTTCTCCTTCGAGACAAGCTTAATGATCTGAAATACGCAGTGAAAAGGAAAGCCAGATAGACACTATCAAACACTCACCACTATGCGACGCGTTTCGCCGTTGGCTAAGCGGCTCATTTTGTTTGTTTACAAACTGCTGGATAACGAATGTTTTCTCATCGGAGAAAACCAAATTCGGCAGTTCACCACTTTCGGCCAAGCGAAGTAACTCTTTGCTCTTTTGAGTCTATTTTCTTTCTGTTGCGGTGTTCTTGCACTTTTTGGAATTTCAATGGCTTTACCCCGAGCTCATTTTTCAATATTTGCCGAATGGAATATTGCGATATGTTGAGCTCACCAGCCATTTTTCGGCCAATTTGCTTCTTTACTTTTCGAACCATTTCTGCTGATGTTGCTATTTTCTTCCGTCCACTTCCTTGACGTCGGGCTACGCAACCAGGATCACGGTAACGAGCGATGGTAAGAGAGACATAAAGAAATTATTCACATTTAAATGCTGGAGTGCTCTAACGATAGCCACTTGTGGATTTCCAGCCGAATATAAAGAAAGCACACTACCACGCTTGAATTCCATCACGAATAACTTTTTTTCTGGAAAATTTTCGCCAAAATCCTTTTGTACGCTTGTAAACAATATAATGAGCTGTCACTTGAAAAATTTTAACAGCTTTCGAACGATTGGCTTAGAAATGACAGCAGTCTGAAGTTGATTGCAGTTTTTTCATCTCACCTTGATGCGCAAATTTCCATACCATTTGGGGCTGAATTACACGTTTGGTGCCCAATAAAAGACAAATCGGACAAAGATATGTATGGGATCTATATATAAATTTAGGCCGATTATCTCCAATATCTATTGGGTTCGTCCTTGGGTAAAACAAATGTCTTGTGTAAATTTTCATCTAGATCGGGCGATAAATGCGAGCTGTATTTTATTTACAAAAATACATGGACAGACAGACGGACGGACATGCATAAATCGACTCAGAATGTGACCGATTATCTCCAATTTCAATAGGGTTCGTCCTTGTGTCAAAAAAATGATTTGCGCAAAATTTTATCTGGATTTGGCAATGAATGCAACCTGTACTCTGTTTACAAAAATACATGGACAGGCAGACGGATAGATGGTCGGACATGCATAAATCGTCTCAGAATGTGATTCTATGCAGATCATCGAAAGGGACTATGGGTCTATCTCGTTTCCTTTTGCCTGTTACAAACAAATGCACAAAGACATAATACCCTGAGCACCTTATGGTGTAGGGTATAAAAATGCCCTAGTTGTGAAGATTGATTTTTTTCATTGAAAAAAAAATATATTAATTCCTGAGAATTGAATTTTTGCATAATCGAAAAATTATTAGAAATTATTACAGAATAACTGAAAAAAAAGCAAAATTATTAATTCTTGAGAAATGCATTTTTCCATTTTCGTTAAAGAACCAAAGAATTATTACAAATCATTACTGAAAAAACTGAAATCAATTCCATTCATTTGATACTTCCACACAAATTCTCCATTTCTCAATTAGCCATTCTGGGAACGATTGTAACATTCATATACATTTTCGAATAAAAAAAATGAATTGTTTAATTTAATTGTATATAAAGCGAAGTCATTTCAATTTAAAAGCAAAAAAACAAGAAACAAATATCCAGTGACAAAAACAACAACGGAATGAAAAGTGTACAATCCGATATTTCATGTCTGAAAAGGGGGAAGGGTGAGAGGAGAAAATCAAGGAAATGCTTGCAAAAAAAATGGGAAAAAACAATGACAATAATAACAAATATTTAATCATAGTTTGTTGACCACCAGCACTAGCACCAACATAGCCCCCCGTCAGAACGCTAAGTACAATCAATGGAGTTCCATTGTATCAAAAGTCATGGAATTTCATGTTTAATTTTAGCAGACATGCTATGGGAGTGATCCAGTTTGTGTTTTTATACCTATGGCGCGAAGGGATTGATCCCTCTCTTTACCTTGTTTAAAAAATGTTATCCGAACTTTATATTGTTTTTTTCTTCTTTTTTTTTTTTTCTGGGGAAATGGTTTGTATATCTAAAGAAGTTTTAAAATTTCTTTCTTTTTTTGATAAAAAGATAATATAATATAGATAATACAGCTTGAATGTCTGCTGCAGCACTTATTAAATGATTAATAAAATCCGCTTATAAAAAAAACATACGTACACACATCCATTCATATGAATAGTTATGACAGTGCTGCCCGTCCAACAGACTACGCCAGTTCACAAAATGCACTCACTCATCGTCTGTGAATTACACTAATATTTAGTCCAGAGCGTAGGCAGCCAGATTGACTGACAGTCACTTGCCACCAAATTGATTCGTAAGAATTTTTCTACCCTCAACCATATGGCTAGAGAAGGGTATATATAATTTGATACGGCCAAAACGTGCTTCATCGAAACAACGTCTTTTGCCCCTAGGCCTCTTTGTACCAAATCCGTTTCAGGACATTTGGAATCGATCTAGCCATGTCCGTCCGTCCGTCTGTCTGGCTGGTGCGCAGGATAACTCTCGAAAGGAGTATTCAATATGGTCCCAACTTGGTACATCGTTATATTATTATATAATTTAGATCGAGTTTGGAGATGGGCAATATCGGTCCACTCCTTCTGGTACCTCCCCACAACAGGTCCAAATTTTCAAAAAAATATATATATTTTACTGCACAGAAAGAAAAAGGATTATCCGATTTTCCTCCAACTTTGAAAATTCTAATATTTGCATCAGTGCTAGGTCAAGTGCGAAAATACACAATATTGGTCAACTCTATCGAGTACCTCCCCCACAAAGTGTCAAAATATTGAATAATTATAATTCTTATAAAATGTGATGTAAGAGTCCGATTGTCTTCAAATAACACACATACACACACACAATATTTTTATTAATCCAAGGTCTGGTGTGAAGTTGGAATATGCCTGTCTACTACTTCAGGTATCTCCCCCACAAAGGATTAAATTTTGAATATACATGAAGCTCATATAAAGAGAAATTAACATCCGATATTTCAATATTTATACCAACACTAGATCTGTTATAAATATGGTAGAGATCGGGCCATTTCTTCTAGATAATCCGATTTTGCTCCAACTTTGCATATCCTAATATTTCCATCAGTGCTAGGTCAGGTGCAAAAAATCGACAATATCGGTCCACTCCATCAAGTACCTCCCCCACAAAGAGTGAACGTTTTGAATAACCAAAACGATCATAAATTCCGAAATAAGCATCCGGTTCTCTTCATATTTCACACATCCAATTATTTCTACTAAAACACGATATGCTATGTAGTTGGGATAGGCTTCTAATGAAGTAGACCAAATAGTCTTCAAATGGGGAAGACCAGAAGGTCTTCTTAGTTTAAAGGCAAGAATTTATTCCAATTTAGAAGACCATAAAATGGTCTTTAAATGTGAAAGACCAGAAGGCCTTCTTATTTAGAATTCAGGACTTTATTCCTATTTAGAGGACCAGAACGCCTTCCCACAAAGAGGACCAGAAGGGTTTTTATATTTATATCTGACTAAAAACTCATATGCGAATAGAAAACTTAAAGTTGTTCTTGCATACGATTCTTAAATGTTTTAAAAAGTAGACCGCAAGATCCAAATTCTTTCGTAAGATAGCAAAAGTCTTTAAAAAGAAGACTTCAAGGTTAATTTTCACACAACCTCGCTTTCTCCAATAATGGGCCTGAAAGATTGCTTTATTAAAGACCCGAACAATTTCATTTTATCCTCATTACTTTTCATTTGTTCTACTAGCAGATGAACTCCTTATGTTTGCGTTGCAAACTTTTTCCTATAATGAAAAAAGGATAAATTTATGTTTTTTAAAGCGTTTTTACTTGCGTGGATGCTGTAGAACAATTCCTCCTTTCATAGATAAGAATTTCTCTTATGGGGTAGCAGAAGACTTTAAAAAAGAAAGGCAAGAGTCTGAACGTCTGCTCTCATTGACAACCCAATAAATTTCCTTAAGATGCGGTGTATAAATTTCCATTCATTTGGCAGACTGATCAAATCCTTATGTCTGATGTTCTTGATTCCTTTCAGAAACAATTAATTGTATTTGAGGTTTTGCTAAATCTTTCATGGCTCTTACAATTTCCCAATCGTGTTATAAAATCTTCTCCTAGAATAGAAAAATATTAATAATAAAAAAAATAATAAAACTGTTATTCAAGTTTTACCTATCAGTTTTATATCACCATATTCTGTTATTAAAGAGTAGAAAGTCTACTCGAGGTCTGCCCATGAAACCCCAAACGATTCTTATATGTATCCTAATTAGGATATCTTATAGGTATTTGTATTAAGAAGACAAGGTGCATTAGTTTAAAGTCTTTCTGCTGACTGATCAAATTCCTATGTTTGATATTCTTGATTCCTTCCGGATAATATTTATTTGTTTTTACTCTCCAGCTATGTAATTCATCGGCAATTAGAATCTCCCACTAGCGTTACAAAGCTTGTCCTACAATGAAACAAAACAAATTATTCAAGCTTTCTGTACCAATTACTTACCTGGATGCTGTACATAAATACTGTGTGTGAAGGTATTTGTACCGGCAATTGGTTGAGTGGACGGACGTTCTGTTGTGCCTCCATTGAAGAATCACAATCTGAGTACTTGAGTTAATAATGGAAAATATTAATTTATTTTATGTACCAGCACCAGTGAAGCGCGTACTTTCTGCCCTGGCCAATTTGTGCATGGGATGCTGAGTGGGCAACAGCAAC